>NW_024609884.1:44832804-45432804 GCF_016920785.2 Ixodes scapularis
GTGTATTTGTAAAGGAAATTGCAGATAATATCCGACAACGGTCTTTACTCACTCTAAATGGTACCGGGAACAATGGACCAAATGTCCAAAAATATGTTTCCCTTCAACAAGTAGATGGTCGAACTTTGTTTGTTTATTTTAAATGTAAACAATTTATTTTATTAATAGATGCCGAGGAATATACATTCACGGTTTTTCTACAAAACCCCGTAACCAATCTGGCGGAATTAAAAAGGAAAAATTTAAACAATTAGCATTCTTCTTATTATGTGTAACTTTGGAAAAAAATATTTTGTTAAATCTTCCTAACAAGCAGTAGCGATGCACGACCTTTGTGAAAGGACACAAAGCGCTTTGTCCTTTGTTACTTGCTAAGTATTGGTTTTAGAGCAATAAAATCAAAATTTCACAAACTATCCATGTTATTGGAACCTCTTTTATGATCTTGTGCCACCCATTCTGTGCCCCTAAATAATTCACCATTTTTATAATTTTTTTTTACTGACCAAAACACACCTAGCTGACCTTTACATAGTGCCTAAAAATCGTACAGAAGCAATTTTGTGTAGCATCTCGTTACGAATAGTACAGAAAAAGTGAAAATATTTCAAAATAAAACATTGTCCGCACTTTGAGGAAGACAAGTCGGCCATTTAAATAAAACAAGCAAACAAATTCTACGAGAAGATAAAAAAAAAAAAGTAAGTACCAAAGAAAGTACTTTTTAATTGAAAACCTTTTTGCGAAACCACCAACGAAAGAAATAAAAAGACACACAGAAAAGGTAAAAAGTCATACCGACATTTTCTCCCTACATGCGAAGTGAGTTAATATTTTGCAATGTCCGTGCGCATAAAACGATCCTTAAGCCCTCGAAATGCTCGCCTAAGAACCTGCGGTAATAACCTACAGACATCATTATCCGATTCTCTGGGACAAGGCTCGCTCAGTCGTTGGGCAGAAAATAAAGGACAAAAAGCCATCCAAAACCTTGCGTCAGGAATCCGGTCCGAAAACACGTTCCCAGCCATGTTCGACCCGGATTACCATTCCTCGCCTTTTTCATCAGCCGCCATCCTCCGAGATAAGACAGAACAACAGGACGGGCGCCGAAGGAAGAAGGGTCGTTGACGTTGGCGAGGAAAATCTTCGCCGAACCTTGGAACTCTGGCAAAAGTACATTTTCCGGTCCGCTTATTATGCAGGGCCTCTTAGGGCGAAAGCCAGCTCCCGTTCTGCAGCCCGTTCCGTCCCTATCTTGCCGACCTCCGCCTTAAGTGATCCGGGGAAGCGGATTTATGCGGGGGGCTTTTAAAGTCCATTCACCGGCAGCTCAATGGGGGAATCTGTTCGTGCACAAAAGAGACGGCTCCGACGGGGCTCGGACCTGAAGCGGCGGTAGGGCCCGGAAAAGAGGACTGCTCAGCATCCTTCCACGGCGCGGCCAGAGGCAGCAACAAGTGCCTGGATCAACAAGAAGTCTGCAGGTTTGGGCGAGGAAAGATGTGTGTGTGTGCGTCTGGCGGGGGGGGGGGGGGGACTTTAGCGCAAACATTGCCGAGACAGGGACCCGTCCTCTCGCCCTCCCGTCGTTCTCCAAGCCCCCGGCCGCTTGCATAAGGAGAAAGAATGCCCCCGGTATGCGGCGCAATGGGAATGGCTGTCCTGGGGATTGCCGGAGAAGACCGATGGCACTCGTTTCGGTGACTCTTCTTACGACTTCTGCGCCGAAGCCACAGAAAAACCGAGGTCGATCATTGATTCTTTCCCGGAATTAGCCGGACCTCCTCGTTGGACGCGCCGGCTCGCTTTATCCAGTACGAGCTGACCGCCTGACGTACGCTCCGCCAATTGCCTGCCTGTTTGCTGACGATTAATCTCGCTCTTGTCGGGCCAGTCGACAGATATGTTAGCGTTTCTTGATAGTAAGTCGGGACGAAATCATTAACCATCAGGTTGTTAAGGAGAAAGACGTTACGTATTACCATGATGCTTTGGAAACAAGCAGTTGAATATTTGAATAGGACATTCTACCGATATTTTCAATGCTAAACAACTCAGAAGTTGTGGTCACTCACATTCTTCGGTACTAAATACATGGCTGGTTGAGAAACTAAACGATATCATTGAATTTTGCAAGTCGAAGTTAAACGTGCAAATTGTTGGAGGCATTGTATGGCTCCAGTGATAAATTCGGTTATTTTACTCTTCGTCAAAGTACGCCGATATTTATGGCGTCACGATTCAAAGCGGTAAAATAACTATCCACCAAAATAAATTTGACCACAATGTCATAAGTGCATATTTTATTAGTGCGAAACAAACATGTAATTTCAACTTCCTCCGTTTTCGTGTGATGGCTGCAAGATATCTAGGTGTCCATAATGAAAGACCAAGAAAAAATAGGAAGGCATCACGACCTTTGAGGCTCATCTTTACACTTTCTTCAACAAAATTGACATAATCACTGTAACGATTATAACATTTCAGCATTTAACGGAGGTAGACAACCTGGAGAACTGGTGGATATTGTTTGTAAATTTGACCAAACACATCGCTTGTCGGTCGCAATGTGTTTTTCTCTGGGAGTTCACCTCCGCGCTAGTCTGAAAGAAAGCGCCAAGCAAAAAGCACATTCGAACGCGTCTCCAAAGTTGCTCCAGTCCGTAACGCCGCAGCCGGCGATTTCGGGTTTAGAAGTGGTACGAACTAATGTGCCCGTATTACACTTTAAGAATTAGTGTTCAGTTTAAAAACATAAACCGGCCGATACCCCGACTTCAACGACGACGAAAGCTACAAACGAAGAGGCAATCGAGGGGCGAGTGTGGAAGCTGCTTGCAAGGAGTTATTCTATGACAAAAGCTTATTCAAATCCGCAGTTATACAAGGCAGACACCTGGCTTGTGAGACACTTCTTTAAACCATTACGAAACTTGATACATTTCCGACATTTTTTTTTAGTATGATGATCTTCTTTAAACATTACGGACGCCCTGGCGGCTCCCATGTTTTCAACCGGCCAGGTAGCCAGAATACATGAACTGTCCGGAAAAATGTGGCCGGGAACCAGCAAGATATGCGTGGTCATGCACACCTCGTTCACGTTGTCTAGATAAAGCGAAGCACAAGCGGCGCAAAGGTGAGTCGGCGACGGCCCGCCATGACGCAAGTTCACAATATTATTATATCTCATTTCGTCCGTATCCAAATACAATTAGTTTCTTGCTCTTGAAACTGTCGAATCAGTGTTAATCCTACGGGTTGGATATATAGCAAGACAAACCGACCAAAATTCCGCCCAAAGGTGGTATGGTCCACTCCGTTTGACGATAACTGTGCGAACTGTGGAGGCTACAACCCCCGCGACCCAGAGGAGCGTCGGAGCGAGGCACGTGACACCACTTCACGGGAGCGTGTGTGCAAGGCGCTACAAGGGGGAAAAAAAGATCGGGAGTGGATGCGGACAAGTGGCGTCACTTTTTTTGTTTAAATATAACTGAAACTCATAAATTTGTCAATATTTATTCTTTATTTTTAGACGTTATCGACTGAGATGAAATCTTGCGTGTCCAATTTCCGTAAAAGAAGTAGAAACCCAGAACTACATTTTGTCGCGGACGGCGCGGTTGCTGTGGCGGTAACGAGACCTGCGTAGTTTCGACCATGGAGTGTTATCACGTGACTTGCTCCGATGATCTTATTGGGTCGCGGGGGCCGCAGCCTCCACAGTTAGTCAAATTATCGTCAAACAAAGTATACCTACCTTCAGGAATTTCGGAGGGCTTGTATAATTAACTTGATATTATATATTTTTTTTAATTCTTGCGTTGCTTTGTGCTGCGTGTCATATCCGCTTTCTATGTATTCACGCTTTATTTTGTATTTGTTCAGTTACCGCTCCTCTAGGCTTACGCAAGTGCGTTGGTTCCTGCTCGACGTTTGCTATGCTTGTAGTCATCTGCACTACACGGCAACAAATAACAAAAAATCACGTTGTCAACACAAATAAACTTGCCCAAGAAGGTCAGTGCATGTCCCACTTTATTATTCAACGCCTTACCCTCACTCACACCATCAGTAACTTGGGGGGTAGCATACCGCCAAGTTACTGCTGGTGTTAATCCACAGGGTTAATGTCGACGACTTTATGTCTGTGGAAGACTACCTGTGCGAGCTTCAGGCGTACCACCTCTCCTCCAGTAACTCGGAAGCTTTCAACGTAAACCGAATCGCCCCGCTTGCGTTGCAAGCGAGTTCCAGGTACTGATGAGGGTTTCAAGCCTCTTTTACTAGCCAGGAGTTCTAGCGAAGATTCCGATAAGAGTTCCTGCCCGAAGGCTACGCGACGGAAATACTAGGAGAGCTCGAGGCAAAGACACAGCACACGGACAAAAGACTGGTCTTGAACGTTCTGGTCATTTAATATTTCTTCTACAAAGCGGAGAGTAGCTCCGATCACAAGACAGTCTCACGGTGCCACGCGCACTTCATCAACCTTGTATTGGAGACCCTAGATGAGCTATCCGGGGGCGCCTCCCTCTTTGAGGAGGCCATTTTTGCCGAGAGGAACTACGTGCTACAGCCTCCAGCTCAGTACGCGCTCCAGCCGGTAGGCCCATATCGGGGCACCGAGGCCTTCCCACGAGAGAACTGTCCCACCGAAACCTCCAGTCTCCATTACGCTAATCTTTAGAGCTAACGTGGCGAGTACACGACGTGTGGAATAAGCGGATGTTTTCCTAAGTCTCATTGAGAGGCCTAAGGAGGCCACAGGGGATTCCGCAAGGGTTCCGGGCGAGAGTCGCCACAACAAGGTGCAGATAGTTTACAGTGCCCTTCACAAGCTGCAGTTCACCGGGGATCCATGAACTGAAATGTATTGAGCTTTATTTACCACCTCAATGGGAATAGGAAGGGGGTGGGAAAAAAATAAGCCACAGTGGTGCGGCTTGACAAGTTCCGCCCCCCCCCCCCCCCCCCCCCCACCAAACACCATTTGTGAAAAAAAAAGAAACAGAAAGATTAGGACGTTTTCTGTAAGAAATACAGGCGCAACACAAAGAACAGCAATAAGATCTGAACAACCAGCACCAAAAGAAAGAACAGTCCAGAAAAAAAGGGCAGTGCTCACATATAAATACTGGAAATGTAGCGTGTAACTAAAAGACCCAAACTCAATAAAACGTTAACAAAATATGGGAGTTATGGATCGGCGAGTGAGTAAATTGATATCAATATCCTGTGAGAAGAAACCGTTCAGTAGAGCTGGTAGCGTACGTTTCATTCTCTGCAAGCCAAAGTTAGTTCGTGATAGTGGGGTATGCCAAGGTCGTTTAGCTCTTGTTGTACATATAGTGTGATTTTTCGTGATGCCCAGCGAGTTCAAGTAATATATATATATATTTTCCCTTTACAACATTGACATAGTTTAAAGCAAGACGCTGGTTGGAAAAATGGGATACATCTGAAACACCATACTTTTCAAACAAGGGCAAAGGGGGATGAAAATAAGGAATATTTGCGATGATTCTTAGTGCCTTTTTCTGAAGCAGTCTCAAGTGATTATTGTTAGTTATGACAGTAGTGCCCCATTAACTGCGCAAAACATAAATGAGTATGAAATAGAGATCTGCACAGCGTAGTTTTAACCTGGCGGGCAAGCAATATCTATGTTTATTCATTACATGTACAACTCTGCAAAACTTATTTCTCAAGTATTGTGTATCATTATTCCAAGTAATGTTGCTTGAAAATATTATACCTAATGTTTTAAATTTTCCAGATATTTTATTGTGAATGCACCATATATAAGCGAGTAGGATAAGCACACTTGAGAATTTGTTGGCCTAAATAACATAGCCTTTGTCTTTGAGACATTAAGGATAAGGCCATTGTTCTCAGACCATGCCTTTACGCCTTTGTTTTTGAGATATTAATGACAATGTTCTCAGACCATGCCTTTAGTTTCAAAAGAATATCATTGGCACTTTCGACAAGACAATGTTTGTGGAAATCAAGAAAGAAAATACTCATATCGTCATCGTAAATGACAAACTGAACATGTTTGTCAATGTCCACAATGATCCTTTTTGTCAGCCTGCACGTGAAACTGCTGGCAAAAGCTTGCACATTAGACATTAACGAGGCTTTTTAGCCTCACTTATAAATAGGAGTTCAGCAAAATCAAATAATACCAAACTGTAACTGTAAATCTACAAGAGAAGAGGATGCAGAATGCAGTTTGAAAATAAATAGAAAAAAACTCATTCGCTAGATAAAAAAAAAAAAAAATTGTTTCAATTCACTTCGAAGCGGTGCACTTATGACGGAACGACGACATAAATAAATGAACAATCATGAGCTGTCGTGACCCAAATAACGATGTATACAAATGACAATCCCCAAAATTATTCTGAAAGCTAACAGCTCTCTCTGCACGATATTTATTTATTTATTTATTTCATTACCCTCAAGGCCTATGGGGCGTTTCAGAGGGGGGGGGGGGGGGGGGGGGGGTGAGTACAATGGGTTTACAAAGTACAAATGATCAATTTATTGTACAAAAAATAGACAACAACAACAAAACAAAAAAAGGTGTATATCAACAAATCAACAAATTGCAGAGTTATAAAAGTAATCAATTATGGCTGCCTTGCAAGCAGAAACATCTTCAATCGCGGCGATGTGCGGGGGAAGGTGGCTCCATTCTGAACAAGGTTTTGGCAAGAAAGAACAAAAAATATGTTAGTGCTGCAATGAGGTATGGTAACTTTGTAGTGGTGATCAACCCAAGGTGAATAGTATGAAGGCTGTAAAAAGAGTTCCTGTTTCAGCACTGGGTTACGAAAAAACCATTTTATGAAAAGGAGAAAGACGCGCAATTTTTCTTCGAAACATTAGTTCAGGAATACCAGCATTAGATTTCATTAGTGACACACTAGCGAGGCGGTAATAATTAGAGTTACTAAAACGGGTTGATCGATTTTGAATCGATTCAATGGCATCAATAACATAACGTTGTGCTGGTCCCATATCGCAGAAGCATATTCGAGCTTTGGGCGGATGAGTGTACGGCAAAGAAGAGTCTTAAGAGAAAAAGGGGCTTGAACAAACTTTCGACGTAAGTAGTTGAGGATGCGATTAGAATTATTAATAACGTAGTTAACATGGGTTAGTTATGAGAAGTCATTAGTTATGTGAACTCCAAAGTATTTGTAAGAAATGACGTGTTCAAGGAAAGTATCTTTAACCATGTAATCACATGATAGAGAGAGGTTAGGGCGGTGTGAGAATGTCATGCTTTTACATTTCTTAATGTTAAGGGTCATCAGCCACTTATTACACCAGGTAGAAATGTGGTCGAGATCAGATTGGAGAATAAATTGATCGGATAGGTCACTTATTTGGCGGTAAAGAACGCAGTCGTCAGCGAATAACTTCATAGAGGACTGAATACTGCTAGGAAGGTCATTAATATATATTAGGAAGAGCAAAGGGCCTAAAACAAGACCTTGAGGAACACCGGATTTGACCAGAGAAGGAGATGAAGTACAATCATTCGCTATTACAAATTGAGTGAGGTTAGTCAAAAATATTAAATCCATTTTAAGATATTAGGGTCAACATTTAAAGTTGCAATTTTGAGAAGGAGCAAGTGGTGTGAAACTTTGTTGAATGCTTTTGCGAAATCACGAAAGATACAGTTGAAAAACTGATAACGATCCAGGCCAGATGTTATGTCATTTGTAAAAAAGAGCAGTTGCGTTTCACAGGAATAGTGTTTACAAAAACCGTGCTTGGAGGGGTTAAAAATTAATTTGACCCTAGAAATGAGACGAGATTTGAATAGATTACATGCTCTAAACGTTTACGAAGGCTGGTGACGTGATATTTTGTGTTGAGTTGGTAACAACAATGTTCTAATTAGCATGGAAAGTTTACTATTTTTATATATTCGAATAATTAAACAAAATTTTTGATATCTCAATACGAAACCTGTGGCAACGAAAACACAAAGGTAGTCAAAGCGGGTCGGAAGGGCTTAGAAACACACACACACACAAACACACACACGCACACACACACACGCACACACGCAAGCACACGCTCGCACAAACACACACACGCATACGCGCGCGCGTGTACGCTCACGCGCACACATGCCCAAGCACACGCTCGCACAGACACACACACACACACACACACGCACACACACATGCACACGCACACACACACACTCGTACGCACGCACACACACACACACACACGCACACACGCAAGCACACGCTCGCACAAACACACACACACATACGCGCGCGCGTGTACGCTCACGCGCACACATGCCCAAGCACACGCTCGCACAGACACACACACACACACACACACACACACACACACGCACACACACTGTAACAAAATCGAGATAGAGTTCTCTGAGCCTGACGTTGTTAAAGTTTGGACCACAGACTGAGCGGTAGGTCCACGCTAAGGTAGAGAGTCTCACCAATGAAGAGAGACAAAGACTTGACAAAAACACAAAGCAAATTCAATTTGGTGGCAGTCAAAAAGTTAATTACGCTACATTCGCTCTGCACAAATTGCTTCTGTAATACTGGGTATAACGCCTACAAAAACGTGCTTCACAAAACTAGGTTCACGGATGCTTATGCAATCACTGTTAAATCTACTTCGATTAACCGAATCACAACACGCTAATTCCAAAAGGAACAGCGAAAAGTCTCATCTGGCGTGTCGATGCTTGACAAGGTCTCCCTGCGCGGTCCGTCCAAGGTGCAGAAGTTCCGGCGGTTGGCTGGCTCACTATGGACGGGGCCCCCTGGCCTCGCACCCACTTCTTGAGAGGGCACGCACACACACAATATAACTCCGTCCTGTTCTCGGCGTGGGGGCGTCGACAGTGTTGGTGGTATCGTCGCCCCGCTCGACGACGCGATACGTCTGTTCCCGTCCGAGTTTCTTCTCGCACTGCCCTTTGTTCTCCAGACTCAAACCCAGGTTCGCACACCACGCGTGGAAATTCCCCTTCCGCGGGCGGTCATTGCCCTGCGGGTCTGCCCTTTAGCCCCAAAACAGTTGGCCCTCCAAACCCAGAACATTCCCCGGGCTGTCCAGAACACACGGCCACTTGGACCTGCGGGCACGTCTCACCCATGTAACCCGATACTCGCCAGGCTGTGCCTTCGCGTTCCGAAGGTGGCAGTTCACGTCGCTGGACATTCCCTCCCCGACCCTTGTACACTACCCTTGCCGTTTTATGTGTCTTCTGATTTTAGTTGGCAATGTGATTAGGTCTGTACGGAATAACCGGTTTGGAAGGTTAGTCGAGCCATCTATAAGCATATTGGCTTACACTAACTGCCGTACAGTTGGTACATTTTCAGCGATAACAACATATTGTTCTCCGCTTCCCTCCACTACGCATGATAAATGCAGTTTTCCAGTGCGATGTTAACTTTCTCAAACCTTTGTTGGTCCTTAAAATGCTCGCGTTGTTCTCTCATTCAGACTCTCCTCGATGCAAACCAAAAAGCGTGGCCACTTTTCACGAAACGCGCTTTACCGTCCTTACTATCCCGCTGCTTTCAGTGGCACAACATATCAGAACCTCGCTTCATTGATCCGGCCAGAAAAAACAACAAAAAGCCATACCCCCCCCCCCCCCCCCCAAGGCTCCCTGCGCCCTGCAAGCTCAAAGTTGAAAACAGTCATATCATCAAATAATCACATTTAAAAAAAGCGACCGCGAAATGCTTATTACCGGTCTAAAATGCAGGAGCGTCATACACTTCACAGCGGAGATACCACCATCAGGCCGGTTTATGCTTGTTACTTTAATGTCGATTAAACCTCGTCGTCGGTTCGTCTATACACACAGCCACACGCGCAGTACGACAACAGGCCATTCAACTTGAGAAGACTAATGCGTAGCATCGAGCGGTTGTGAGAAGGCGCCGAGTACGTCGTGAGAACGCCACGCTTCTAGAGAAATAGATGCTGGCTCTCCCATTGGCGGAGAGGAATGCGGGGATCGAATGTACCGCTTGAATTCGGGACAACAAACCAACACAGTCATACCGCGAACCCCACAAGCGTCTCTGCCTGGGGTACAAGCGGCGGGAGGTAAAAAGAGACGAACAAAAAGGCGATGGAACCCCGCCGCTTCGAGAGGCGAAAAGGGCTCGGGGGCTCAAGATGTGGCGCGCGTCTGACAGATATTAAACCCAAGCTAGAAAGATCCTCCCAGAGAGAGGGCGGCAGCCAGAGGCACACGGGACACTGGAATGTCTGCGATGTGGCCAGAACCGCGAGACTGACGCACGAGTCACCCTGTCACTAGCTGGGTCAGTCAGGCAATGGCTGTGGCCTTCCTCTGCTCGAGCCCGAACCGATGGCTCCCCGACAAATTTTGCTCAATATGCGCCTTTCTGCTAGGCATTCAGGGCTTTGGAAATCAAGAAGCGTCCCTGTTGCACGACACAACTTGCTGCGATTTGAGATGAAGGCAGAGTGTTATCATCTGGATCATGCTTGAACTTACGGAAAAGTCGCGACTTCAGTATAATGAAGAAAACAAAGAATTCGGTTGAACGCGGGAACAAAGTAAGTAACCAAATGATAGCCATATATCTGTTGCGGTGTGTCGCTGGTAATCTCGGTAAGATTATTTTTTACAAATGCTTTCACGGAGTTGATGTATGTGACTCGTCCTTGACCGGTATTCAAATTAATGCCCGCCATCTGATTGCGATAAGTAAGAGTATTTAAGCATAAGATATTGTTATAATGATACGCAAGTTTGGGAACGTGTGGTAACATAATGCGATATATCAAACACGTAAACAATATAACGAGGAACACATCAACAGCGTACCCTTTACTTTTAAAAAAATTGCCTTTCGCCTTGTACGCCACACCGCTCTTTTTTCGATTGCCCGGGTCAGATATTCTTCCAACCAGCCTGTTCAAATGCGAACTGTCCAGCGACCAAAAACCTCGCTCGAGGCAACAAACGCCGTGGCCACTGTAGGTGCCGCATGCAATCCAGGGCCTCGCAGTGACCACTGATACAGCGCAAGGCGTACGGGGGCATGGGTCAGATCTGCCTCGGGCAAAAGCACGGGCCATTTGAGCGGAGCAGTTGGGCAAAAGCCGCTCGATCAGCGATGGCTCCGGAAAAAAAAAGAGAGAATAAAATAGAAGCGGAAAGAAAGGCCGGTTCGCTTCGCCCGCTCGTTATGGCAAGGCGCGGATGTCCGGGCAAGTATTTGCGTCACGTCGTCACAGCGGACGTGTCGCGACAAAACTGGACAAGTGCCCCCAGTCGATAATCCGCACGTTTCGATCCCGGGACGGATTCGTTATATGGCGCTGGGCACGCGTCTTTCGCAGCGGTACGTCCAGGAAGGGACAAAGAGACGAGGGCTCCAATACTTGTTCGAATTTCGCTACGAAGAAGGGAAGGGAATGCGAGGGAGAAAAAGAAACCCCCTGGACACGAAAAAAAAAAACGGAAATTACGCGGGCGGGAGGGACGAGTGAGGGGGAGGCTTTCTTGGAGGCTTTAGCTGTCTGTCAGCCGAGAGAAACAGCGGCGGCCGCTTTCTCCTTCTCTTGACATTTTGTCGATTTATCCAGGCGCATCGCGCAACAGTTGAGCTTAGAGCTGGGAGACGCCCCGAGGCTTTCATCTTAGAGTGGACGGCCATAAAGGGCTCCCAAGGCGAGTTGCAAGAGTTATGCCGATGGGACGGCGCGCAAGGTAACGAAAGCTGACTGTCAGATCAAAGCGTTCTCATATGGTACGCAGGACAGCAGAGGTTTTCGAGGGCGGTCACGTAAGAAGGAACATAAACACTTCTTTCTTTTTTTAGCTGGATGACTCTTAAACGTTTTAAATATAGAGTTAAAAAACGAAAACTTGCTGCTTCTGTATTTTAGCAGTCTCATCTACTTTAATGGCGCACTGAAGAAAAACATTAAACGGTTACCTGCGATCACCATTCATTCACCTTTGTTCTATTTAGACCTTGGACTCTTTGCGATTTGTACTTTTGATACTAGTAGTTTTTAGTGCATACGGTGATGACAACTTTCCGCGATTATGTTTGATCGGCATATTCGACCAGAAACATTTCTCGACTACAATGTCTTCCCTGCATTTGAAACGTTGAAGGACACAAAGCCTCAGGAACCCGCTTCTCAAGGTAATCTTGTTCCTGGTCGAAGCAAAAAGAACAACGACAAAAAAGAAGAGGAGGTTCAAAAATAATTTGTAAGCTGCTGGACAATACACAATGCGACGTACGTAAAGCAGCAAATGCTTTCCTGCATTCCTATGATACTTTTATTTATGTCACGTAGAAAACGTCGTTTATTATAAAGCATCTAAACTAAGGCTTTTGAGGCATTTTAGACGGCCCGCAAAAATCGGTTTCTCATAGTATCGCGCTGCAATTTACTATAGAAGTGCAAGCAGGTGGTGGAAGTATAGAGTGAAAAATTAAAGGAATGAACTTATCGCGTTCAAAAGAAAGAAAACGAAAGAAATCTTGTTCTGAGCAATCTACGCCGCCACTTCGCAGACGATGCACGCGCAGAGAGAAGTGCTGCCAACAGACGGCGTTCGCCGCGTCGAGGAGGCGCCGGCCGATTCGGGTTCATAGCAGACGACCTCGCAAGAGAACGCTCCCTCAACGCCACGTACGCCTTCAGTCGGCAGCATTTTTTTCTACGCGGGCATCGTCTACGAAGTGGCAGCGTAGATTGTCGAGAAGAGGTTATTATTTTTTTTTTTTTTTGTTTTGAACGAAGTAAGTTCATTCCTTGATATTTTTCACAGTGAACTTCAACCACCTGCTTGCACCTCTAATTAAATTGCAGCACGATACGTTGAGAAACCGATTTTTTCGGGTCGTCTAAAATGCTAACAAAGAAACATCGGATTTTTGTTAGAAGTGTGCCTGCTGATATCATGTGTCCTCGTTCTGTGGTTTTTTGTTGCCAAACCTTTAATGTCTGTGTCGCTTGGTCGTAGGTCTAGTTAAGGACGTGAGGGTGAAATAAAATTTTAGCTGTGCTTGGAGTTTTGTGTCTGTCCTTCGTCCCTTCTTTTCCCCGGCTCCAGGATTACCATGTCAGTATTGAAGCAGCTCGCCTGCACCCTTGCTTTAGTTCATCGTCGTGATCGTCCAATCAGTGCACTCCGTCAACTTCGGCCCCAACTTTGTGTTTGACGAGTTCAGAGCACCAAGTTTTCGTAACATTCCGTGATCAAGTTCTTGTGACATCGACTTCCCAACTTTGCATCCCCTACCAAGAGCGGAGAAAGAGGTAGTTCTAGGTCAGAAACCAAACAGTGCATTCATGCGTGGCCGATTTCTCTCTGAAAATCGGTATAAAGAGATCGATTACAACTATAGCGGACACCAGAGAGCGCCGAACCACGAGGAAAGGCAGGGCTCTGCCCTCCCTTAGGGTTCCTCCATCTGCCGGCCGCTTCCGCTGACAGGGTGCAGACACCAATGGAGCCAATGGAGCGCCACAATATGGCGCCTGAGGTCAGTATTAGCTCCACATTGGGTGTGGGCCCTGTAGAGTCTGTGTGACAAAGTCGTGGTGCAAAGAAGTTGTGTTTAGCGAAGGTTCTGGAAAGATAGACTCAATATGACGCCGGTGAGAGCATCGCAAAGTTCGCCACAAAATGGCGGGTGTCTCCACTCTGTCAGCGGAGCGGCGGCAAATGGAGGCACCCTACCCTCCCTCGTCCAATGGCGCCATCTGGTGTCTATCTTTTCATACCGAATTTAATAAAGAAGTCGGCCACGCATAAATGTATTGTTTTTTTATTTTTTTTAGACTGCATTTAGTTCACACATTAAGTTACAACCAGAAATAGACCATTTCTGAGTGTTTTAGTGCCCCTTTAGAAAACACGTGTGGTAGTCGGAAGTTCGGGAAGTCTTACTCGTCACAGAGGGATTTTATCCCGCTTTGAGTTGTGCCACGGCTTGACACCACAGTGAAGTCCCCCTATCTTCTGGGCCAGTATCCGCCAAGAATTCCTAGTGTAATGTGCAACGAACCTCATCTGCACGCCTCAGATGTGCTTCAACATTAATGCCTATTGGCAAACTCATTTCTCTTTTTTACTTGTTTGCAACGCCAAAGCCTAAAGGCGCCGTCACAGTGAAGAAACAGTCGGAGAACTTGTCCGTGAATACGACAGTCAAAAACATGTTTTCATTCATCGTGTCGCACTGCCGCAAAAGCAGCTGTCGACAAGCATGTTGTTGTCTCCAAGCAAACATCTTCGGCGATTCATTCTCGGACTGGCGGAGAACGTCCCATGACACCGCGGTGAACGCGGGAACACTTCCCCATTTTTGTTTTGTTTGGCTTCATTCATGTGTGATGTTGCGTCACTAGAGATGTGCTTCTATAAAGCGCTAGTTTTTTCGAAGGGCCAACAAGTATAACAGGACAACATCGACCAGCGATTTTGAGTAGAAAAATAGCTACGATAAGAATGTTTTAAGAATGTTTTGATCCCTATTCTTTTCGAAATGCTCTTTGCTGACTGACGAAGAAATTAAGCCTAATCGCGGAATGGGAGAGGGACTCGTGTTTCACGGTTTTCGCCAGGTCGGCATTTGCATTCCTAGGGTGCCTTCATGTAATCAGTTTTTGTTTTTAGTGCAAAAGAAATGTTAACATCCATTGTATACAAAAACGTTTTGTGTTGCGAGAGAATAAGTTGCGAAAAAAGTGTTTAGAAATTACAACTGGCTGCTGGGCCATCACTATAATCGGAGTAGCAATATTTTCAATAATGTTTCTTCGTCCTTCCTGCGCACTCTGCGATTGTTTTCTTTGCCTAACCCTGAGAACTTGAAACAATTTTAATTATCTAACAGCGGTCGTTTTGAAACCACGAGAATCACAATCATGACCAGCAGCTGTCGGTTTGATTCTCAGAATTATCGTGCACCTTTCGCTTGCCTGGATGAATTAAAATTATTTTTAACGTGTGAGCAGGAACGTCATTTTTGTTTCTCTAGCGATTCTGTGAGCTAATCATTGCCGGGACTCTAATTTGAACGACGGTTTGACTGGCCAACACCGTAGCTACGCCCTTCGCAACAGTAGTGTTTTAAAATTACGTCAAAATCTTCCATAGAATTATCTCAGTTTGATATTTAAATATCATTTGCCATTTCTTTACTTCTTTAAATTCATTACTCAAATTTTGTTACTAATCAGCCACTGGAACATCGAAGTCATCTGTGTTGTGCTTCCGGCACAAAATTCGCCCCGCCATCGATCCGCGCAACACGCGTTGTCTAAGAGAATGTGTGACTATTTCATTTGCCGAACGTTGCCTGCTGTGCAGCTGTTCCCGCAATGTGATATGGTATCGGGCTACAGAGCGAATGACCAACAAGTTGAACCACTGTTGATGAACATGTGTCGATGTCGCCGGCACGTTTACTAAATGCTTTTACCACCCTACCGAAAAACCCTGTATAACTT
Source organism: Ixodes scapularis (assembly GCF_016920785.2). Taxonomy (NCBI): domain Eukaryota; kingdom Metazoa; phylum Arthropoda; class Arachnida; order Ixodida; family Ixodidae; genus Ixodes; species Ixodes scapularis. The sequence goes on from NW_024609884.1 coordinate 44,848,357, forward strand.
TCACTATCTGAATTATGAAACTGGAATTCTAACTGGAACTGTTTCTGGAAACCTGAAATCCAGATTTCAGACAAAGGAATAATTTCTGAAGACATGAAATCCAAATAGAATCCAGATAGATTTTCAGTTTCATCAACCAGATAGCGAAAAGTTATACTCGGTTTTTCAGTATGGTGGGGCCTCAGTTGAGGGAACAGTGCTTTGGTGCGCAACGTTCTATATTTACTAAAACATTTCAAGGTCCCGAGTTTTCCGTAGAAATCCCAAATGTTTCCAAGACTCCAAGTCAAAACAATAAACTATCAATACCAAAAAAAAAAACGAAAAAAAAAACACTTTTGCGTGGGTAAAGTGATATTGGGCGCTCTACTCTAACTTTTTATGCTTCCTACAGGCACAGGCTTTCTCGTTGCTGTGGAAAATTGCCACTCCACACACCACAGGGGGTTGGGATTTTGACACATAGGACAGGTTTTCTGTAAACACGGGATCCACGTAAGGGCCGAGACAGCCGGGACCACGTGAAGGCAAGGAACAGCTCCCTCCAGAATCCTCGATGGAAGGCAGCCGTGGCGGGCGGGACCCATCCGAACGAAGCGCGCCAAAGAAGACCCATGCTTCCGACCATAGATTTCCGATGGACGTGGAGCTAGCGACGCTCAATCGATGGGCCAACCCTTTCTCCGCTCACTCCCCAATCCCCTCCCTCCTCTTCCCTCTCCCACGCGTTGCTCCCTTTCCTACCGCTCCGCTTCCTGTTGCTTCGAGAGATTGTTGCGCAGGGGGGCGAACCCAGGGCCCACGGAATAATTCTGCCGCTTCCACAGTCAATGAAACGCCGGGGCCCCCGGCCTCGCCATCCTCCCTCGAGGTTTGGGCTTGCTCCGCTCATCGGTCGCGCCGTTCGTAATTGCGCAGCGCCACCGCTTCAACGATGTGCGGTTCGCTGAACTGCGGGAGTCGACGAGTCGATGCTCGGTGAAGGGAGAGGGAAAGAGAAAAAAAACGTCAGGGCCCCAGCCGGGGAGCTTTCGGTGGTGGTGCACGTCAAAAAGTTGATCGGTCCGAGAGGCAAAATTCAGATTGTGGACGGCAATGGTTAGCTCTAAATGGCTTTCTACGCCAAGGCGGTAACTCGAGGGCATAAAAAAGAACGTCAAGGCCTCTTTCGCATCTGATTTTTATCCTATTTTATACATGCAATCTTGCGCACATCTTTTTCAAGACGGAATTATACCAGTTTTCAAATATTCCTATCCATGAAGTGTCGCACTTGAGTGAGGCATTTCCGCTTCGTACAAGTCCTACCTTCTCTAAAAACACATTCACTATCAAGATGTCTGAAAAAAAAAGCACCAGCACGTCTCTCTTCCTTTGGTTCGACTAGGCCGTCCGCCCGCCACGGCTGCCTTCCATCAAGGATTCTGGAGGGAGGTGTTCCATGGTTTTCACGCGGCCCCCGGCTCTCTCGCCCCCCGTCCCCCCCCCCCCCCCCCCCCCCTCCCCTATTTTTTGTGTCCTACTCATTCTAGAGAAGAATAGTCTGATATGCGAACACACACTTTCCCGGTTATAAGCTGTCAAACTTGATTTTAGGTAGTTTTGTTTACAGTAGAAAAAGTTAGAGCTCAGTTTTCAAGGTTACAAGTAGTTTTAATTACAGCGGAGTTGACATAGTTGTCATGCACTACGTTATTTTGGCAATTTTTTGTTGCTGTCACTGAAAACTAGAATATAAAAAAAAATGCTTATTACTATACTTGAGTTTAAGTAAAATAAAGGCGGGGGTTCATGGTTAGGTTTGATCAGACTGTCGCGTAACGCCTCACAAGTAGCACGTTGAGGGCTGTCCAGACAGGACACTTCAAGAACGTTTGAAGCGACGCTTCTCTACCATATGAAGTGCGGCAGTTCGCTTCCGTCTTTTTACCGGGGAGAGAGCTTCTCTTCGTCGATGTCCGCTTGTATCCTTCATGGAGGCCTACAGCATTCTCAGCACGTGGGTCCGGATAGTCACTCGCGCTCTGTTGGCTGTCTGTCAGTCAATCCCTCAAGGCCTCCGCTGCTATTCAAGTCTAATAGACCAAAACGCGGCTCTGATGTCACGTCTCTGCGGTGGCGCTGTTGTCGCCACGGCGCATGCGCAGAAGCTTCACCTCAACCGAATCTGGTTTCTGCACTCGCGCAGTTCCCACACCTGGTGTGAGCAAACGCGGGCTTGTTTCGAAACACTGTGTGGGTCTATAACAAAAACAGGAAAGGGGGGATACGAGGGCGCGGCAGAACAAATGGACGGGCACGGACGTCGTGGAAAGGCAAAGGAGGTAAGGAGTAAAGCCGTGATGGTTTGCCACACTCTAAGAAATGCCTGCGCGTCTAATTAGCCAAAAAAACACTCAAAGAGCCAATCCCTCCGATCTACGAAATCAGCTCAGCAAATGATGAGGCGGAACATCCGTTTAGACCTAAAAATGAAGTCTGCGCTGTGACATTATGCAATGCAAAGCGTCATGCTTGCATTGCGTAATGCCACAGCACAGACTTCATTGAGGTCTAAACAGGCGTTTTGCCTCATCACTCGCTGAGCTGATTTCTTAGATCGCGATGATTGACTCTTTGAGTGTTTTTCGGGTAAGCAGACGTGCAGGCGTTTCTTAGAGTGCAAGTGGACGTCCAAACAGAAGACGGAGGACCGGACTTCAACTTTAACTTGGTTTAGCGGAGAAGTGTCCTTTCATGCGTTCTGAAGTATCCTGTTTGGACACCTCTTTACTTGTACCTAGTCACTTTTTTTTCGGTAACAAAGTAAAAACTTTGTTGCTTTCTGAGGGAGAGCGTGGGGGGGAGGGGGTAACATGTGCAGCACAAGTTACCCAACTCTCTAGCGACGCCGAAATTGCTGGGAAAATATCCCCGTCTAAAACGAACCTAAGGTTTTTTTGTTTTTGTTTTTTAAATACAAGAGAACCTTGCGTTCGACACACAACTGATACATAAAAGTGAAATTCAATACATACAGTTTTGTCACGTCTATGCTTCTAGACACACACAGGACAAATCCTTACGACCGTAGCAACGCCATGTTTCGGGTAATTATTCCAATCGACATAAAGCAGAGTGAAGGCATTTATTATGTCCATAAATATGCTAAAAAACGAAACAAGAAAAACAAACGAGGAATTATTAACGGCGCAAAATCATTCAAAGGCGGCCACTGCTTTAGAAAAACGACATATTCCGAGTAACGAGAAAGGGACGCGTTATTTTGCAGCTCAACTAACGCGTTAATTTCAATTTGCCGTAACGAGTATCGTACTTATACCCTGTTGCAGTTAAGAAAGGTAGGACATGGTCCTCCTACAAAGTCCTCCACTCTTTCCACTTTAGCATAGCGGACGCTGGAGAGAGTGGACTCGCCTCCTCTCTCGCTTCTCCGTAGCCTTCTCTCTGCTAAGGTAAAAGAGGGGAGGACTTGGCGGGAGGAGTATGTCCTGCCTTTCTTAACCTGCAACAGGGTATAGTTACTTTCGGAAGGAGTAATGAGTAACGGTACTTCTTTTCAGTAAGGTAGATATCTGGGTCTCAAAGAATCGCAAGTGAAATAACTCATTGTACCACGCATTAAACACCGGACAAACACATACAAGAAAGCACCCCACAATATTGATGGCATGGAGGTAGAAACCTAAGAGGTTAAAGTTGAGCTAGTTGGTACATAATTCAAAAGTGAACGGTCAGCTAAACGATATGGACAAAACACAGACAGGGAGAAACAGAAACAGATACATACACACCGCTGACTATCAACTAAGACTTTATACTTCTTTTTCATCACTTTGACCCAAAGATTCATACCTAAAGTAATGCCAATATATCACCCTAAATCCTTAAATTACACTACTAAATTAAAACACTAAATGGAAATAAAAATAAAATAAAAATAAATTAATTACATTAAATTAATAAATTTGGTCACTAACACCTCCCTGACCCAACCCACAAACCACCGCCGACACCATATCCCTCTTATTCCCTTTCACGGGGCCGTTCTACACTGCGAAAATTGCCTTTCTTTCTTGCTGACCGTGATGGAGGGCATGCTCACGCAGTCATCGGCGCTCTCCTCAATGGCCAGGGCCTCGAAAATCTCGCGCGTACGGCGTCAGTGCAGGGCACGGGGGCTGGGCACATTGCAGCCCATTGCCGCACGTGCGGGTGCAGGCCCAGTTTTAGCACCATTGTTAAAAGACACAGAAATGCCTTTGCGCGCGCGATTCTCGAGGCCCTGGCCATTGAGGAAAGCGCCGATGACTGCGTGAGCATGCCCTCCATCACGGTCAGCAAGAGAGAAAGGCAGTTTTCGCAGTGTAGAACGGACCCGCGAAAGGGAATAAGAGGGATATGTGTCGGGCGGTGGTTTCTGGTTTGGGTCAGGGAGGTGTTAGTGACCAAATTTATTAATTTAATGTAATTAATTTATTTTTATTTTATTTTTATTTCCATTTAGTGTTTTAATTTAGTAGTGTAATTTACGGAATTAGGGTGATTTATAAGCATTACTGTAGGTGTGAATCTTTGGGTCAATGTGATGAAGAAGAAGTATAAAGTCTTAATTGATAGTCAGCGGTTTGTATGTCTCTGTTTCTGTTTCTCCCTGTCTGTGTTTTGTCCATATCGTCAAGCTGACCGTTTACTTTTGAGGTAGAAACCTTTACATTTTTCTTAAAACTTGGTACGTAAAATTACAAGAAAGAGGAAGGTAGTGTTGGGGCAGTGGCGTGCCCGAGCATTGGGCGCCTAGTCTGACGGCGATAGCCCAGCTTCCATCACAATTATTTAATGTTTTAAATTACATCGCATTTGTTTGTTTTTTTCTCTTTTCCGCTTGGCGAGAATCTATTTAACAATATTAATGTCAAACACAATATACAATTTTAATACAATTAGACCTCGGAGACTATGACCCTATTACTTATATATTAAAAAAAAAAAAAAAAATGTCCCCAATCCCAAGACACGTAGAGTCCGCTGGCTCAACTCAAAGTGCTCTGTAGGGATGCAGGGAATGACCTGACGTAAACTAAGCCAGACTGGCGAAATAATACTCCACGTAAACATCACAGGCGCAATCTAGATTCATTATGGTTACTCCACGATCATAAAGAGTCTAATAAAAATACTTCAATAAGTCGATAACGTGTTCAACAGACACCAAGCTTTTTATGGTTTAACTTTTTTTTGACGCAGTTGCAGATTGCACAGCTTACCGTAATCAAAATAAAGGGTGCAGCTACGAGCTCCAATTGAATTTGAGTCATAAAGCGGCGGGAATATTAGCCCGCGGAGCCTGCGTCCCCTCTGCCAAGACAGGGCGGAGGAGGAGCAAGTCTGACGATCCGCTCGCGAGCTTTGCGCTTGTTCTGCTCGAGCCGGCTTATCCCCAGATTTGGTTAATGCCGCGCTCGCGTCGCTGCGCCAGTTCCCACGTCCTGAGCAAACTGCGTCATCTGACGGTCCCTATCGCCCGCCCCACTCCCTCCGACCAACAGGGGGACACGCGCAGCGCCGGCCGCCTCTCTCGTTGTCGCGCAAAGCACGTCTCCCTCCTAGTTAGGCCTAATGAAATCTTTTCCAGCAACCTAGCCATTTCCGCACTCGCGTGCAACAAATGGCCGTCGGGTGGGAGGGCCGGGAGCGAGGATGAGAAGGCACCGGGGCCGAGCGACGCGGCGGGACGGAGCTGCGGGGAAGGTGACCCGCGGTTACCCGGCCAGCTATCTTCCTCCCCGGTGGTCCTTCCCTCGGCATCGACACTAATCGTCGTCTGAGGCCTAATGAGTCCGATAGCTGGAAGGACGATGTTGCGTCGCTGTGCGCGGCTGCCGCTCTCCCATCTCTCCCTCCGTCCCCCCCCCCCCCCCCCCCTTTTTTTTTTTCTTTCTCCCGTTCTTGTTTTATCTTTTTGGCCGGGCATTTGTTACCCGCGGATTTGCTCGCGAGCCAAGCTGTCCGTGTTTCCTCTGAGGGTGCTCCGCCCATGCATCTCTCCCCCGCATCTTGATGTACGCTCCCGCACGCGCGGCGACGGGGGAGCCTGCGAGGGGCCATGCGGGGAAGACATCGCTCCTTGATTGCGGCCCATTGTAGCGGGGCCACACGCGCCTCCATGGCCGTCGCTGCCACCGGCGTTCAATGAAACGGAACACGGCGCGACCGCGGCGCGGGAGAGCGAGGCGCCTCGTTTTCCTGACAGCAGGAATGACGGGTGGTTTCCGGCGGCCCGCCGTCTCCGGCGAGAGACATCGCCTCGTCGGGGCTTCGCAACGCGTCGGTTTCCTTGTTGCGCGACCTGGCGTCTTCCCGGATCACAGCAAATGCCTCGTCTATGTCGGACGGGAAATCGGGAGGCCCTGAAAAGGCGCCCATCCAAGGTGCCCTTTCGACCACATTGCCCAGGAGTGCGCCTCGCTTTCGGACGATCTTGCTGACAGGCAGTTGATGTTAACCAGATCAGTGCTTGCAGGGCAACGCCTTGCTTAGTTGAACGGGAAACACGTGCTCAGTTCATACACGTAGACTCCTCAGTTCAATCCCGGATTAAAAAGAATATTACGACAGACAAGTCATCACGAAGAGTGCTCGGCTTCGCGACCAAAACTCCCTGAGACAATCGAACAAACACATTTCAAGGTCCTTTCTGGACACAATTTACTCTAACCTACATTTTCATGTTATTTTTTACCTCGTATACAAACAGAATAATCATCTGTCATCACAGGAAGGAAGGCGCATCCGCCAACGCCCTTATTTCAAGTATGGCGCTCACAAAAACAAAGCTCCGCCTTATATCTAATCTCTCGGCGCATTGAGAATAAAACGGGGTGTCTTCATAAAATTTTATTTTTATGGGGCAGAGTCCGTCATGCAGTTCGTATGCTGCCACAAATTGCAGATGATAAGTCAAATTTGATTTTTATGTGAAGTCGGTAAGTGTAATCATTATGCCGACGAAGTTTTGGGGAAAATGAAGTTTGAAGGGGCTTACCACCCTGAAGTAAGGTCGGTGCCCTCGACGCTTTGTGACGTCGCTAGGAAATGTGCGCGTATGGCAACATTTAGGAACACCGAAGTTGCCATAGACTGTGCGAGGCGGATAGGGAACGCTCGTCGCTTAGTGGACGACCAGTCCGTCTGCACACTCAACACTTTCTATTCGGTGCTTTTCGTTAACTTCCAGACAGTGACTACTAATCGACGTAAAAGACTGCACACGGACTTCCCACCTTGAGAGTCTACAACTTCAAAACATGAATCCCGAAGTAACGGTAATATTTCCCTCAAGCTGTGCACTGGTGTCGCAGCTATAACGAAGAGCTGGCGGGAGAGTACCGACAACCAGACACAGATCGCATTGATAGAAAGGAAATCAATATTGGCACGCCAACATGTTCTTTTGCTTGCCTCTGAACAGCATTTTTAATACAATCTAGCTTGCAAAACGTTTAGCAAATCACACCAGTAAGACCGGTACGTAGTTCACTGGCCAATTCACAGGTCGATGTTCACGTGGCTCCCACAGTTGCGGTGTAAACAGTGTGCGCCCCTCTGTTCTATAAAACCATAGGTTATTCAATAACACAATTAACGAAGAAACCGCTGAATTAGAACAAAGATATCTACACTGCGGAAGGAGCAGCAAGAAAAGAACACCGCCTTCTCACGTTGTTTGTTAGCAGGCGGTTTTTCCCGCAAGCTCGCAACTACTAACACTTACGGTTAACATGCCATCCGCCCTAATCATATAATAACGGGGTGCAGAAAACAGAAATACGTAAGGTATATTTATGCCTTCTTTCAGCTTTAAACAAGCGCTCTATTTCGCCCTGTTGCCGCGGTACCATAAAAGGTGCAAAAAAAAAAAAAAAAAAAAAAAAACAGAAAAAAAAAACAGGAGGAAAACGAAGCGACAATCATCCGCCGCGATTCCATGAAAACTCTCCTAGCGCCTTCCCCCGGTCCGGAAGCGAGAAAGAGGAAAGGGGAATGAGGATCCCGTCTTATCAAGCGCGGGCGGCGCACGCCGCGCGAAGGGCGAGGGACCCACGGTCTCGGTGTGCTTCGCCGGCGGTTACAATTGGAACCGGCAAATGAAGCGTTCTCTCCCATCCAGCGCCGGCCCTGCAGTTTCCTGGCAAAGGCGCGCGTATCATTTTCCGAGCTTCGTCGTCCCTTCGCCGCTGTTTTCCGTTCTTCTTTTTCTTTCGTTTTCTCTCATCGAACTAATGAGCCAATTCTTTCTCGCCGGCTTCCTGCTGCCGTCTCCTCCGTCCCGAAGCACGTCGCGCGTTCGCGCCTCGCAGCCGACGTTTTAACTCGAAGCTAATGCACGAGCCAGAAATGATTCCGTTATGCCCCGTGACCGTAATTGTTATTATGAGCCTTAAGAGGGCCTCTTCGGAGCGGCCATACCTCACCGCGTGCAGCGCTACCTTGCCACTCCCTTTCTCTCTCGCTCTCACCTCAAACTACCGGCATCTGCCCGGACGTCTTCAGCGCCTTCCACGCCTCGCTCGACGCTGCCGGTGCCGACGGGAATGATGCTCTGGAATATACACGTCCCCCCGCCCCCCCGAGTACCTGACTAGAATTAATCGTGTGGCGAAAATTAATTAACGGGAATAATTAATGCGAATTCTCGCGCCTCGGAAATGGACTCCGGAAGCTCCAAGTCGAGAGAGGTGAGGCTTTCGAGACACGTCGCCTGTAAAGGAGCGAGAGAGAGAGACAGAAGCCCAAGAAAATGGATATGCGCTATTAAAGTCAGTAATCGTTCGAGTCTGCCGAGGATAATGGGAACCGGTGGGAATGCCTTTCACTTACGCATTTTACAATGGGTCCATCTTCGGCAGAGAGGCTAGTGGTGCGCTGTTATAGCTTCATACATTGGTTGCTATCAGAATCCACCAGCTAGCAACGCACCAGTGTGAGCCGTTTCTTGGTGAATGTTTTTTTTTTCTCGCGAGTCAACGACTCCTGCTAACATGATTTATCGAACATAGATGTCGCCACAAAATTTCTAACAATTAAAAAAAAAAAAAAGACACTATAACTGGCTTTGACTCTACTGTGTCCTGCCCAAGTGTCCGAAATATATCCCAGAACCGACCGGTACGTTTCCCCCGCGGTCGTCAGTTGCCTTTGTTCCGTGAATTAGGCACGGGGGATGTTCAGTTGTTTTAGTTACGATGAGCTGGACAGTTCTGTGGTTTCAGGGTAGGCAAGCTCATTTCGAATCCTATTTGTTTGGGGAAGGAGTTAACGGATGAGATCTGTAAGACGAAAAGCAAATGCTTAAACTTTATCTACCAGAACCACGAAAAGAACCTTGCAGGAAGTATAAATGCGTGTCTTGATTTTGAGGGAAACACAATTCCTACAACGGCCCAACTAGCGAGGAAACATATATGCCGCTCAACACCGGGAAAGTCTTGCATGACAACCGTCGGTATAGAACCGTTTGCTCAGAGAGGCCCGCTTTCTCAGTCAATGTCGATGTTGAAACTAAACGCGGAATATTAAGGAAGTATTAAATAGGTACTGATATCGTAAGCATTTTTGTTTAAATGTCGTAATATGACACATATGTCAAAAAGACAAAAACGAAAATTCTACGAAAACAACTTTTCGTGCAATATTTTTGTCACGGGGTAAATTTGGAAGTAGAAGCGATACAAAAAATGCTTGCATTTCAAGACGTCCGCCACGAAATATAAACATGTTTCCAAATCGCTGAATTAACTAGAGCGGCGTAAATAGTTTGCTAATATTATTTATTTGTTCGAACGGAAGAGAAGGGGACGGGAAAGGGGAGTAGGGTAAATTTAATTTGACTCTTGTGTCCTGTTCATGCACTGATCTTTTTTTTTTTTTTTTTAGTTTCTATTTAAGGACAAATTGCGTGTGCGTAAAATACGGAGATGAATTTTGTAGGTAGGATACAACAGAGCCACTAAATGAGCTGCGATTAAAGAATCAGCACTCTGTTCCTCGATATTGTTTTGGTCACCACCATACTGGTGCTTAGTACAGAGCAGGCGCAACTGCCGATCGTCATGATTCAAAAGTGGGACTTCCTCAGCATTAGATTAGGTGTTAGGAAACTCATGTAATATTGCTTAGCTCTGCCGCGAATTGTTTAAACATTTGTGGACGACGGAAAAGCGTTTCCTGTTATTTCAGATAAAGCGTCAGGTAAACGACAACCATGATTTTAAGCCCCAAGTTGGGTAAGTGTCGTTACTTTGAAGCGTAGCTTATTTAGTGACTCTAGGATAAATGAATTTGGGCGGGCGAGTCACCGCCTGCCAAACTAGAGAAAGATCCTCAAGTGACGGGTGTCGGTCGATTTCTCGTTAGAACCTTTCTCTTTATAGACATCACTATAACGCATTCTATGTTAAAATGTACAAATACGTTAGTTTAAGAAAACTTCATTGCGTAGTCGAGGGGAGTGAAACGACTCACGTCACTTCGACATTTTTGAAGTCACGTGTTGTCTGGTTTCGCCTTACCTTCGTTTGTACACAGTAAATAGGCCAATTTGTGTAGGGTCGTGTTTTAACCCCACACTCTCGCACCTGTCACACAGAAACATATTTTTGAGCGTCAAATGATCTCGGGGAACATAAGAAACAAAACATGATACAAAAACCTCTCAAGGCTATTTGGTCTTACATATAAGTAGGAGTAGAAATGATTTAATTTATGACTCGATAAATAGAAAAAAAAAACATGCCCGGATTTTACCGATTTATATTACATTACTTTTCAAGGTAGCCCCCCCACCTCTGCAAGGCATTGGCACCGCCGGTCGAGAAGATTTCTGATGGCGTGCAAAAAGCGAAATTATTCTGGACGCAGGTGCACCCCCTCTCTAACTAAATCGATTACTTCTTCATTGTCGGTAAACCATTTCCCTTCTAAATTAAAACACACACACACACACACACACACACACACACACACACACACACACACACACACACACACACACTCACACACACACACACACACACACACACACACACACACACACACACACACACACACACACACACACACACACACACACACACACACACACACACACACACACAAAAGACGCCTTTGATTTTTAAAAGAGATAAATATCCTAAGGGGCGAGCTAGTTCGCACTGTATGGAGAATGGGGTAGAGCACTCTACTTCAATTTCCGTGTTGTCTTCATTGTGCTGGCAGCGGTATGTGGTTGAGATTGTTCCCTAAGAAGAGGATGAAATTCCGGGGTGACGTGGGAGGGGGAGGGACGGCTTCTTTTCGCCACGTTGTTGTCTCCTTGAATTAAGGCTTTTTTTATTTACGAATATTTATATCAGACAAATTTCCCTCCTCATACTGTGATTTTACTCTTTGGCATATTTTCGAAATAAATTTATTTAGAAAGCGGCACTTGGATAAAGTGGCATTTTTGTGGCGTTTTGGCGTTGTCTTCATTCAAGTACCCCACAAATGTTGCTCCAACTTAACTCATTTGATCTAGTAACTGAGAAAGCACAAAATAGCTGCATAGAATTTAGTCCGAAATACCACTAATGCGCCATTTCAAAACGTTTAATATTAAGGTTAGTGAGCCGAGACAACGATCGTCTCCCGCGCAGGGTGGGCTTCGGACGTCTAACCGCGACGATTCGTGAGGCTATAAAGGCGCTATGTAGATGACTGAAATAATTGTACAACAATCTCTAGCTAAACAAAACAAAAAAAAAAAATTACATCGACGTAGGCCGTTGTGGTTCGAATGATGCCCCTAAAATTGAAACACGACCGCCCGTGCCTCACGTTCTATTAGCGCGACGTCCCTGGATTACCCCAGCTGCTACCGCCACAGCCGAGACGAGCCCTCTTCTCCGAGACGACTACAAAACAAAGCGCGCACAAACACTCTTGGAGTGCGCTTGCATCGGCCCGTCAGCGGGAATTGGGTTCTGCCGCGGAGTAACGCGCCCTAACCAGCTAAAACAATACTATTAAGGCGCTCCCTTGCGTCCCCTTTTCTCCCACATCACCGCGCCTTGAGGAGCTGGCGAGGGGAGACAGAAGAGAAGGCAACAGAGTGGCCAGGGTCTGTCCAATTTCCGCTTTACCTAGGAAGACTTCCGTTGGCGAGTCGCATTCTTCGCGCCCAGATAACTGCCGATATTGGACGCTCTTCCAGGGCGTCTTCTCAGCGCCAACACGCCGCCGCAACGTTGCTTAGCGACAACGGAAGACCACTTGAAGCCGAGGAAGTTTCGAGTTGCGAGTCAATGGTGCGACACTCGTCCGTACCCATGATACAAAATAATTCGATCAGCAACTCGTCGCGCCGAAGACAGGATGAGTGCTCTCTGGGGGCTTAGCGTATCTACAGAACGTAATCAACAGCTGCGCCCATATAACCGATTCCCGAATCGAGGTTTGGGTTCCATCTAATAGTGTCTGTAAGATCCTTGCAGTGGGCGTCTGTCTAGACACAAACCTATACCCTGCGTTTGCTCCCAAAATAATGCAATCCATAGCTCGAGGTAGACAGGCATGATTTTTTTTTTCTCTTCTGTCAGAAGTTTGTCGTGGGTTTCTTTAGCTTCTCTTAAACAGGGAACGCCATGGCTGTAAGTATTTGCTTATCTAACATTTTGTAAGGTTCAACAACATCTTTACTTATTTTTGCTACTATTTGTACCGTGTGTCTGAACAGGCCCCTTTAAGACCTCAGAGGCTTCTCCGTACACCTCTGAACATGCTGCAATAAGGGGTGTTCACCGGACGCCATGTTTTAAGTGCGCCGTTCATAGCATATGCTCAAAACGAGCGCACACTCGCCGTCAGCTCGCGCCGAATAGACGCGGACTCGGCTATGACCTTCAGTGAACACCCACTATGTTCGCGACCCCATGCAATGACTCATAGGGGTCGCCACTATCGAGAAAATATGGCGGTCTGAAACTGGTCGTGCCGTGCCATGGTGCCAGCTCAACGCACGATGCTTGGGTTTCTGCAGTCAAGCTTTCGACTCAATGTGGTTTGACCTGACTATTATTCTCTACGCCTTTTTTACCTGCGGCGATGTTTGGCGTGAGCGAGCTTCCAGAGGCATCATTTTTTTTCGGCGAAGCGACGGAAGAACTGCAGTGCTGATGAACGTTGATAAACTCACAATGACTGGTTCACGCGGTAGCGTAGGTTGCTTTCAGAGCGACCTGGGCAACACGCTGACACGGCAGTAACGACAGGATCACGAGGACAACTGTTTTATTGCGCCAACCGCCGACAACGTGTAGTCACGGGAGCCACAAGAGTCCAGTAGAAACTGCAAAAGGACCTATACCGTTCAGTTTACTGTTTACCGGATAGGTGCAGGACATTTTGCCACGTTTTGCTATAGTCGCAAATAATGAAACAGTCAATTCCGCGAAGCGCGTACTTCTGTAACAACATACGTCTCCTAAACAAAAAGCAATATATTAGTGGTAGGCTTGTTCTCTCGATTGTGTCTTCTGCAAGACGCCACTGTGCAGTATTTTGAGCTCTAGCAGAAGAAAGTGCAATTTTAAGAAGGTTCTATGGTCACGGCGTAGCTATGCGTCAAAAAATCAGGTAATGATGCGAAATAATTAATTAAGACTCTTTGCTAAGAAATAGGGTATACAGTTATTTTGTGGGTTATAGAGACGAGAAAAACGGAATGAAAATAATAACAATACTAAACTTCATCGCTGAATTTAGTGAGCCACAAATTTAAAAGATTCTGCGGTGCTAAAACGAACATCCAAATCTTGACCTCGGAGTGGACCTTGTCAATTCTGAGGCCCAAAGTAACTTCACTGCTCCATAAATCCGTTAGTCTGCCTGCAAGGAGCGTCAAAATAACATTCATTTTTTTAAATAATCAAGACATCACTTTTATTCCCCTTTCTCTTTCTCTCTTTCATTACTTCCGTTCAACATTACTTCACGTGCTCACCTTGTCGAAAAGTCATCTTTTTAATTTACACGTGAGGAGCTCCACAAAGTTTCTTACGATTTGAATGTAAAGTTTAATGGGCTGGCGGAACAAATGCAACATATAAGAAGAACACGGACAATAAAATACAAACAATCAGCAACCGTAAGAAGAAGAAAAAAAAAAAGAACTTTGCGCGGCTTCTTAGGCTCAATTTATCTTGCCCCACGAGACCGAGAAAATTATCGTGAGATGACAGACGCCACACAAACCCCCGAAATCACCTCATGAAATTCGCGTTGCCCTTCCCTGCAGGGACTGGTTTTGCTTTATTTTCCCTCTGAAACTTGAAATTTATTTTTTTGTCAGTTTAGTTGTAACCTTTCCGAGAAGAGAATGTTCCGTGTACGACATGTAGTGCCGGGAAAGCATCTTGCGATGACCTCTCTTTTCTTTCTCGGTGTTTTACTCTCGCACTCTACCAGCACGGCAACAGCAAAAGAGGATGGCCACAATGATCGCGAAACAACCGTACGTCACACGGGACCCTATTTCCGCACAAGTGCACCCAACAACAAATACACTGTAGCAGGATGCGGTCTCTGTCAGAGCTCTAAAATAACAACTGGCACTCAAAACAGAACTGCAAGATGGGGACAAAGGAACGAGAGGCGAGAACCAAGCGAAAACTGTCGTCAGGATACTCCGTGACAATGGCGAGAGAAAAAAAAAAGAGAGCGAAAGATGAGTCAAACTATAGTCACAAAGAGAGGGAGAGAGAGAGAAAGAAAGAGAGAGAACGAGAGAGAGAAAAAAAGAAAGAAAGAGACAGAGAGGGAAAGAGAAAGAAAGAACACCCTGTCTTAAAATAAAAAGAAAAACACCAGCATTCAGAGCCAACCAGGGACAAGCAAGCAAGGAACAGGACTTGCAGCTCTGCGGAGAGGAGAGGTGGAAGAGCCGCAGCAGCCGAGTGAATCCATACATGACAGCCCCTAGCGCTGGAAGTTGGAAGGACGCGTTACGAGGAAATAATGAATTAAACGTGGGCTACGTGGGATAGCGGACAGCGCGCTTTTTGCTCGTTGTCTGTTAAAACGGCAATCTAGGCAGCACTAGTCCAAGAGCTAGAAGATAAAAGAAATGTAAATAACCTAAGAAGAAGAAAGGGAATTCTTTTCATCAAGAGCGCCTTGACAGAAACAAATGAAACAACAGAAAAAAAAGTTGATATCGTCAAAACAACGAAAGTTGATGTTTCCGGAGAGAAAAGTGCTACACTTAAAAACATAAGCACAGATAAAAACACAAGAAAAGCTGGAGGCGGAAGTGAAGGCAGCAGGGGGAGATGGAGAGAAAGCGAAGGAAGATCTTGCCTCAAAGTTAAAAGAATCCAGCCCAAATGATGGCTCCAGGGTAGGGCAAGGCAGTGGGGGAGTCTTGATTACAAAAAAGCCTGCTACTTCTCCTTTTCAAGAATCCCAAACAAACACGGCGTCGTCGCCACCGTCATCTTCCTAAGATAATGTTGGTATGGAGAGAGCAGTAATTTTAAAATAATAGGAGGCTGGCTTTTGTTCTCCCGGTAATTCTCTTACTGACTGCCTCAACCTTACTTTTTTTTATTCTTCTACTAGCTTCTGTACTTCCTTCACTATTTAATGCAAGTGTCGACAGACCGAGGGAATTTAAGAAAAAAAAAAACGCCAAGAGTAATCGACACTGACAAGAACATAATGAGGCGCTAATGACCGGGCACACAGATGCACAAAAGTGGCGTGACGTCATGTCCCCCCGGTCCGTGACGCGGAGAGAATTTGTAATAGGAACTAGCCCGAGAAAACAGAAGTTGTGTGCACAACTAACAAAAGACTTCCCTTGTACACATATTTGAGTTAGGGAAGTACTTTAAAATGTTACCCATTTTCGGTCGTATTTCCACGCATTTCGCACATAACCTATTAAGCAGGTGTGCATGAATGCAGTAATAGCTGATTTTCGTTATTTTTATTTTGTTAGCTGTTCTTTACAATTGCTGCGCTAGGCGTTATTGCATTTCTATATTCCATGGTGCTCACGTCACCAACTCGGACTTCGCAGCGCTTCTTCCCCACCAGTTTGGAAGCTTATGCATATTCCGTGACACAATAAATGTAACCTGAAAAAAAACAAAAAAACACTTATAGTGACAGAACCGTCTAGCCATTGCGCAATTTCTTTAAAGTCAAACAACCGCTGTGAGACACGTTTGGTATGGTCACGTTCATGACTTGAGAACAAAAAAAGGCTAATACATATCTGCCCATTCATCGGTACCCCTCAAAATCTTCCATTTATATTGCTGCTCATAAGTCTTTGCTGGCTTGAACAAGTTGCAAGCGGACCTGAAGTGCGATAACCATCTAAATCAACTAACAAAATACTGAGTTTGTTACCACATTTTTTAATACCGGTGTTTCAGAATGTACAAGTTTCTTCCCTAATGGGGCAGGCACTACAAAAAAAAGTTCCTACTCAATTCTATCAATTCGCGAAGGTGATCATAAACCCATTATTCTCTTCACGATTCTGACACCTCTAAATATATAAGCTTCCGCTATCGCCGTCAGCATCATGATTGTATTTTAAAGCGTGCAATACTTTATGACGCGGCCCATACTCCCATAATCGCGTCTGTCTCTCCGCCCGTCCTTCGGTCTGCGCGTGCCACATGGCAGGGCACATCAGCGCAACCGTTTAGGTTGATATGGAAAAAAAGGAAAGTTTTTACTTCACATTAAACCAACATATACTCACCCCCACCAGGAATAAAAACCAGAACCTCTCGGTCCGCTACTCCCGGCTGTATCTGTGTACGAGCTGGGCGATTTCCTACATGCATCGGCTAAGGTGCGTGCCATACGCATCCTTCTACAGTTACTACATGTCAATATGCTCCGTAGTGCACGACAATCTTGACATGAAGGTGATGACAATCAAAAATATATTATGCACTTCCCCAAATGACTCATGAATGTCTTCCAAAGAAATTTAAAGAATCGCTGTAATGAGGCATTTTATGCATTATAGGTCTTCGACGGCAAAAACAACTGCCAGTATTCATGAAGGAATCGCTTTCTAATACAACTAATGTCTTATTTTGCGCCTGTACTCAGCAGCCAACACTGACAAATGATGCGTAGTAAAGCAATATAATGGTTTGGTAGCTTGTATGATACTGTTAGCCAGTGAATTCCCTGAGGCTTATAAGATATGAATTAAATTTTGTGTAAATATAAAACGCTTTAGTCACAGAACCAAAACGCACAGAAGCTGGTGTAAACGTATAAAACTGAACGCTCTGTTACACATGTTGAAAGGTAAACTGTTACTTTCACCAAACCGTTCATGGTAGTCTGATCGTTTTCTGTAAGTCTCAACATATAATTTTATAAAAATTGAGCCAGCAAATTTTGAATGGAATAAAAATAGACCTGCTTGGTGTGCGTGGTTTGCACTCAATCCATGAAGTGCCTAAATATAATTTTTTGTTTTGCTCGCAGACACTAAAAAAATGCAGTTTCACTGATTGTAAAGAACTTCAAGAAAATGTGACTGTCTTAAACGAATGATGTCTATATGAGACAACTTATTCATTTTCTTTGATATTACCCATGATAAATAATGGAACGCGTTACGCTGCCACGCGTGAATTAAAATGCAAATATTGAAGTTTTTCTCGATTCTACCTTGGAAATTGGTGTTAATTTTGTCAGGATAGGTTTATACGCACATAACGTTTGGCATGTTGAATAGTACAGGGAGTTTGGGAACACTGTGGCACTGAACTGTACAACCGTATAATTAACTAAGTTCCAGCTAGATTACACGTCTTTGGTGTGAAGCGGTGTTAGCAATACCAAGTTGTGGGAATTTTAGCGCATGCCTTCTTACAAAATAAGTTTTTAGAATACCACAAATAAAACAAAAACAACAGTGCTATGGTGAACAACCAAAGCAAAACAAAACTTTATGCCATTTTGATCACGCCAAAAAAAATACGGTTGTATAAAAGCAAAGAAGGGTCCAATAATAGAAGTGTCATATAGACATATATTCATATTAGCCTACTAATCATATAAAAAATAGGAAACAAGTAACTTTTAAAAATTATATACCTCCGCTGATGTCACTGCAATGAACATTCAAATCTTTATAAATAAATAGTTTAATACAATAGGTAATTTATTATGTAATATTTAATCGAAATTCTGCTTCCTCCAGAAATCTAAACATGTTTCAGAAATAGGGCTTCGAAAATGTTTTTCCTATTAGTGGTGATGGTGCTGAACTCATTAATGCCTTAACATCAAGGTGGAATATGGGGACTGTGCCTCAATAATATTGAGAGGAACGGTCATCATAAAAAAATGCATACCATTGGTACCATGAAATTATGTTTGTAGAACGCTGTAAAAAAGCTAAAAAGACATTGAAGTCAGTATTGCATAAATATGTACAGGGTGTCACAAAAAAAAAATTATAGGTTTTTTTTTTTACCGCAAAAATAAACTAAGCATTGCCGAACGCTCATTCTCCGCCCATAGGTAGCGCTAGAGGTCACAACCAGATGCCACAGTTTCAGCCCGATCCGATAACTTATTCAAAAGTTATAAGTAATTTTCTGAAAATTTCAATGGGAAAATGGAGCCCATTTTCGCCCGCTTTTGGTTTCTGGTGCCATAGAGCCCCATGTATTGGAGAACTTTGTCGGCCGCCATTTTCCCATTGAAATGGTCAGAAAATAATTAATAACTTTTGAATAAGGTGTCCGTTCGGGTTGAAACTTTGGCATCTGGTTGTGACCTCTAGCGCTACCTTTGGGAAGAGAATGAGCGTTCGGCGATGCTTAGTTCATTTTTGCGGTAAAAAAAAACAAAAAAACCTCGTAATTTTTTTGTGGCACCCTGTATTTAATTTTAATAAACAGTATATGAAAGGATTCCCTTATGTTAAATGAGTCAAAGCGAGGCTTTATTTCAGAGCAATAAATTAGATCTGAATGTGATGGAAGCGACAGAGCCATGATGCTCGCTCGAATGTCTCCAAGTTGTGACTAGACGCTAATGACATTCCCCTACTTTAAGAAAAGTTCAGTCAGAAGCACGTATAACGGGTCGAGATTTCTAGTGGAGGTGCTGTAGCATTGTCAGCGTTAGGTTCCGCTCTAGATGTTTTTGGGCGACACAAAGTACAATCACAAGGGAGTAGACACGGACAAGCGCTTTTTCGTGTCTACTCCCTTGTAATTGTCCCCTGTGTCGCGCAAAAACTTCTAGACTGCATCATGAACCAACTAGGCCAACAACAAGTTTTAATTAGTCTCTGGTTTGAGACATCGCAGTTCTTCGATCACAAACTTCGTTATAAAATAGCCCCCCCCCCCCCTTCCCCCGCTTCATCCTCCAAAATCATTCCCTGCGAAAGATTCTTACCTTTTTAGCGTAGATGTGCGAAAAGTATAGAAAATCGTTCCCGCCACAACCGCACAAGTCTTACCATGCGCGCACGCAAAAAGGAGCCCCGCCTGCAAAAAAACGCGATACAAAACCAAAAAAAAAAAAAACAAAGAACAAAGTCAGCTCCATCGTAAGGGTAGCCTGCAGGGGTGGCGTAAAATATTGATTTGACGTCATTCAGTCGGTCCGCTGTAACAGGTTGCCATTTCTTTCTCCCTCACCTTTCGTCTTTTTTTCGTTTCTATTCTTTTGGTAGCACCGCTCTTCCGACTCCCACGCAACGAAAACAGAGCGGCCTGTTCAAGAAAAAGACGCTCATGCGAGCAAAAGCAGAGAGAAAAGAAGATTAAAAAAAGAGAAGTGAACGAAGAAAAGAACACGAAAACAAACAAACAAACAGAACACCCTCACGCCGAGAGGTGCTGCCATCTCGGAAGGGAACGGATACACGAGGACGGAGTCAGCGAAACCGACGGGCTCTTCTCCCTTTCCCGTTTTACATATTTTGCGCACTTTTATCAAACAGCTGGATTTTCCTGTTAATGATGCTGCTGTAAATATATGCGCTTATTAAAAACTGCGGGGCGTGATGAGGTTCAGATCGAGAAGGCCTTAGTGATCAGTCTCGATTTTATTCACCTGCATATCGATCTGAGTTTGGATCTGACGCTTTGCCAAACTGTCAATGCAGGAAGCACGATATAGTGCTAAGATGTATCAGACACGCATGTCCTGTATGTAAGGATAAGACGCACAATATAACCTACGTAGTTTTTAGTGCAAGTTTATGCGAAAATATAGGTGTGGGGAGACACGTGTGGCAGGCAACCTAACGCAATTGTGCTTGCGCTGTACCGGGTGATAAAAAAGACTATGCTTGAGCATTTCGGTTGCTTGGAATCAGACACGTACACGTTACCCCCAAAAAGTAACTAAATACCGTTACTTTTTACTCTCTCAAAAAGGAACGAAATACGTTACTCGTTACCGATTCCCGAAAGAAAAGCTTTTCATTAAATCAAATTTATCGAATTGCTTTTCTCGTTACTTTGACGACCAAATACACACCTGCTTTTGTTTCATGCTTTATTGTTTTCTCTTCAGTAGTCGTTGCACTCAAGCAGTAGCTGCCTTTCCAAGTTTTCATCACTTACGTTTCCCCGCTTTCTTAAGAATACATCTTCGGCGACGCTGATGAGTCGTACTACTAACGCGCTCGAAGGAACGGCAGTCGTCTGCTTCAGGAAGAGCTCGTGAATCTCAGATTCCCCTCTCTCTTTTGTTCTTTCTGCTTCTAAAGTTCAAAGTTGACAATGGGTTCTGTGCCTTCCCGTGTTGGCAACCTCCGGGGGTTTACATTCGGTTTCTACACGATTCTAGAAGGTTCGACCAACGAACCTTATTGTGTTCGCTCGGTGAAGGACATTCCCAGCTGTTGGGTTCGACCCACGTGTTCAGCGATAAACGTTCTAATACTGTCATACTGTTTCGTTGTTTTTCGGGTTGCTCATCTGATTTTGCCGCAATAGGCGCTTAATCAGGTTAGAATGAAAACAATACTGTTTAAACAGTGCTGTACACGTTACTGCTCAAAAGTAACGAAATACCGTTTCTCGTTACTTGGCCTTTCAAGTAACTAAGTTCGTTACTGGTTCCTTTTCTAAAGAAAAGATAACTAAATAGGGTTACTCGTTAGCGAAAAAAAAGTAACTAGGTAGAACTAACTCGTTACTAGTAACACGTTACGTACATGTCTGCTCGTAATCGAGGAAGTCTGTGTAAACGTTTCAACTCTAGCAGTCGGGTAGCATATTAGTTGCAGTGTAGCTTCTACTGTCCGGTGCCAATGCGACTCGTAACGGAACGAGTGGTAAACTATTTGGAAGGCGAGTTGGAGTTGTTCGTGTGCTATATTCTTCTTCACCAAAAGTGCAAGCGAAAGAGAAGCTACAAGAGCGAGCACAGTGCTATAAGCAGGACAAAGATGCATGCGTGCACGTAAAATCAAAACGTCAGTCAAAACGATGTGTTCTTGTGTGTACCCTCGGCTTTGCTCGGACTTATGGCGACACAGAATAGTATACAGTGCGTTTGCTTCTATTAAATCAAGACATCACAGTGTTAATGTAACAACAACGACAGAGTCAGCAGGACAACCGTGTTTTATATGTGGTTACAGGTACAAAATATAACTTGTTCGTTCAAGTTGTTTGCAACCAACTTAAAAAAAGGGCCAGCCCGTGGTCTGCTGCAGGAAAAAGATTGTTCCGAGGATACTGTTTCTTTTTTTTTCAGTCGCAATGAACACAACCTACGTAAACACTCACGTAACCGAGAATTTGTTTGAGAGTTTCTTGTTTTTAAGAGCCCCATAATCTGCCATCGCGACACCGCACAAATATTTGTGGTTTGATCCTGGACAGCTTTGAACGACTCAGTGGAAGGCAAGATGTAGGAGTCCACATTTCTGTCCTACTGAAGAATTCTAAAGTGCGCCACAATAACACTACAAAATGCCAACCGCATTCAGCTTTTTTCTTCTTTTTTTTAAATAGCATTCGTTACACTTTTGTATGTACTTATAGTATTATAAATAGAATGTATCATGTCAGGGTGGCATTTTGACAATAAAAATAAAATCCTTCTTATTTGAGGCTTTATATTTTAGTGAAAAAAAAATAGTTTTTTTTTCGGGACTCTACACTTTTTGTAAATTAAAAGCTGACGAAAACTTGTCATTATGTAACAAGTTTTTCATGCCCATAAATGCTGAAAAGTTCAGCATTATGTTAAATTTATGTTACACATGAACGCCTGTAGAGCATCATTTTAATACTATCGACGATATGTATGTAAATGCGGGACCAAAATGATTGATTAACAGACAGTAACGTTCTTTGAAATGAGACCCTCACTAGGAATATTTTAAAGAAAGTGTGGGGTTTTCGGTGTTACAATTCGGTTGCTTCTGAAATACATCATATGTAAGCGTAGTGTCAGCATACAACATTTATTTTAACACAACGGTCGGCTTGAGCCTACACATATGTGTTACACTGCCAGAAATCATAAGGTTAACCGACATAAATTTTAATAAAAAAGAATGTGCTGTGTATGTTTTACGCGACGTCATTAAGGGTTTTTAGCTTTACTGTATTTTTGTATATTGAAGGCTTCGAATATCTTTTAGAATTGAAATTTAAAAAAAAATGTCCGAATAAGGCAAGCAATGCAACTTCTTTCTGGTGCTTTTCATATACTTCTTATCTTAAACAGCTTAAAGATAAACAGATAAAAAAAGATTGTTAA
Source organism: Ixodes scapularis (assembly GCF_016920785.2). Lineage (NCBI taxonomy): Eukaryota > Metazoa > Arthropoda > Arachnida > Ixodida > Ixodidae > Ixodes > Ixodes scapularis. The sequence continues at coordinate 44,871,184 of NW_024609884.1, forward strand.
AAACAAAATGAAATTTTGAATAAAAAAAATGGTGAAAAGAATTAAACCCCTCTCGCATATTTCAACATATTTACTACACTAAGAAACCTGGAAATATCGTCTTTGACTTAAACTATATCTTGTCATCTTTACACGTAATGTCGGACGAACTAAGATCCGGATCATATTTTACTCTTAAACATACGAGAACTCGGTTCGCCATGGGATTAAGAATAGAGAAAATAACGAAGGATAGAAATACATAACTTTCGAAGAAGGTATGGTGACTAACGACGCGATGCTCCTGCGAACATAATGTGTGTTGCTGTAATTGTTTTTGTCGTCCTTACAAATAGTTTTTATAAAGTGTAAAAAAACGACGGCAATATGAACACAGTATTTTATGTCGACTAATACTGAAAAAAAAAACATATTTTTTTATTTCTTACCTTGGGGGTCCTCACGCTAAAAAAGACAGCTAAAATGACGCAAATATTCAAATTACGAGTTTTGTGACTTGTTTTATCTCTCTCTCTAGCTCTTTCTCTCTCTCTCTCTTTATATATATATATATATATATGTATATATATATATATATATATATATGTATATATATATATATATATGTATATATATATATATATATATATATATATATATATATATATATATATATATATATATATATATATATATATATATATATATATATATATATATATATATATATATATATATATATATATATATATATATATATATATATATATATATATATATATATATATATATATATATATATATATATATATATATATATATATATATATATATATATATATATATATATATATATATATATATATATATATATATATATATATATATATATATATATATATATATATATATATATATTGTAGTGTCGATGGTCCTTTAAAGGGACAGTGACCTCCCCCGAAAAAGTTTGTTTATGTTTTGCCAGGCGATCTATTATGGTGTCAGAAGGCTACCCAATCAATATTTTGCTACAGAGTCATTTATATTTTTAATAAAGTAAAAAAACGGGACTGCTCGAAACCGAAACCGAAACTGGACTGAGGAGGAAGAAGAAATAGAAAAAAGGAGAGAGTTACCGGAAGTCACGTGGCTGGTCAACTTAATTTTTTTTTTTCAATCAATGTATTTGCAGTTTTTTGGAAACCACAAAAAATTGGTATCATGGCCTTTGTCTATTTTTGGTATTGAGTGTGCGCCTTCAATGGCCCCCGACTTTGATTATATTTGGTGGTCGTGTCGAAACCATAGAAAACGGCACGTGACCACGGAGAAGAGAGTGAGCGCGACTCTAGCCGGCCAGTTCTTGATCGGTGGTTTTCGGGCGGAAAGAAAACGAAGCTCGAGCCGCAAATTGTGTCCTGGGTAGTTGGGCTTCCATTTGTCATGTACGAATAAAAGTATTGGCGAGCATAAATACCCTTTCAGTGTTCGTTTAAGAAAGGATGAGAACAAATCGCCTTACTAAGCGGATAAGCTAATAATGTAGCACTACCCCCCCCCCCCCCCCCCCAAAACACACACAAGAAAAAAGAAAAAAAAAAAAGAAACAATCGTAAGGCAATGGACTTTCATGATTGGCCCTGTTCATGAGTTCTCAATATATAAGAAACTATAAAAACTTGTATAATTCCGCTAAATATTGAGGCAGACTTTTGCTTTAATTCTTGAATTACGTCGTTGCTCGAACACACTCATCCCACCATCACCCATTACACCGAGGTTGCATGAAAACGAACCTATTCTTTATAAATAAATGTAGGCTAAAATGGATCCATATATTACTGCCGCTGACATAAAACAATAGGCTAGCTAGACGTATAGCCATAAACAACTCAAGTACTGGTGTAATTTTCAAATATGATAGCGTTATTCCTTTCTCGAATACGTTGTCTCGTGGAGACTGATCCAACACACAGATGCGGAAACACGGAGACATGGGAAATGCACGCTCGAAAGATTGCAGTAGAGCGTGCCGTGGATTTCTGTAGGATGCGGAGCTACAGTCTGATCCTTGATTTGCCCATTTTTGGTCACGTTGCCGGTGAGTACGTGCCTAGCTTCCTTCATACCAAGATGCCTGGAAGATCAGCGATCCGCTATGGCTATAAAGTGCACGTCACTCTAAGAAATGTCTTGGCGTCGACTTTTACGCCGAGGTCTCAAAGAGCCAGTTACCGCTATATACTGTATATATAACGTAAATTTTGAGAATAACAAAAAAAAAAAAGAAAGAAAAACACTTCGTTATATAAAAAAACAACAACAAAAAAAGGCATGATGCTGCGTATAACGTGAGCATGTGAAAAGTCATACTCTCCTTCACTTCGCCAAGACATTATTATGGTTTCAACCATATTCTGGCCTCGTCACTCGGCGGGGTTCTTCCAAAAAAATTTGTGATTGCGGCTCCTTGAGTGCTTCGTGGGAAAGTATTTGAACCGTGGATTTTCAGGTGATTCAGAAAAATAAAACCATAAACAGCGCATGCTCAGACTCAACGTCAAATGTCGGGCCTACCGGAAGTTTGGGTTTGCTTGTCGCCTCATTATGCATTTAAAAAATCAAACCTACAGGTTCCTACCGTCTCCTCTTCTCCCCCCCCCCCTCCCCCTCTGCCTCGGCACTCCCCAATTTTCAGAAAAAAAAATGGAGAAAATAAACAGTATGTCACCTTCTACAGCTGTGACATCAAACGCTATGTGAAGGCAGGGCAGCTTCCCATTGTGTAATTATTAGTACAACAAATATAAGTTTTGCAAACTTGTGTCGGTGTGAGTACACACGCTGCCTGTTTTTCCTACTTCATACCGATACTAGGTACTTGCTAAGTTTCTGAATGAATATAGAGAAGGCTGTGATACGTAGGGTCGTCAGGAAATAAAACCCCCAGAAAGTGACAAGCGAGCAAAAGACACAGCGCGCCATTATTGGCGAGCGCTTCTGGAACAACTTGGCAGTGCTGAACGCTCCAAAATAAACCTTCTTTATTAAAAAGAAAAAAAAAAAAAACACGAGAGGTTTTAGTTGTTTTGGAACTAAGGAGGAGTGCGTCCCAAATTATTATCTGACGCTAAAAGATGCAACATGTCTGGATACCACGCTGCTCACGTGTTTTTTTGTTTTGATTTCTGCGACTTGTTGTATTTTGAACATGAGAGTTTGCCTTCTCTGCACTATTTATTACATAATTATAATCTCTTCGATACGAATGCCCTCCATTTGGTCTTAACTCAAACCTATCGGAGAAGAGACCACATAGTTAATAAGGTACAAGAAGTATCAATCGTGACAGTGTTTTTTTTTTCTTTTTTTTTAGCTGAGCTTCGCAAAGAGGTTTTATCGAAATCTCCTCTAAGCGCAGCATGTGTGAATTTCGTCACTTGGAGATTACGTTAGCCAGGATAGTGTGTGCATGTAGGCTCCGCGGTATGTTTAGAGTAGACCATCCTCAAAGTAGCACATCTTGCAACTGCGTCGCACGTCGCAGCTTTGATGAAATGTGTAAAAATGTTAAATTTAAAATTTTCTATGGAAAGGACGGTAAAGACGATGAGTGAAGCAGATGACGAACTTGACCAGAAATATTGTAAACCGATATATTTTTTTACATGTGAATAATAACATGAATGTATTATTCGAATAATAATAAAATAGTTCTTAGGAATTCGATTCTTTGCGGAGGCGAGAAAACAACACGATACGTGGACATCTGCAATCGACCTTAATTACGTAAAGATAGGCATACCAATTTGATTTAGGTCAGTTTTTCAAGAATAAACAAGACAAGAGTTGTGATAAAAAAAAATTGGTCCTTGCATAGGTGTATTATGCTGCATAAATTTCCGTAGAACTACGAGTGGGTGGCACAAGAACTGAAGGGGGTGATATAAGAGGGGCCATGACTTGTCCACTCGTCCCATATGTGCTGTTTGTGGCAGCTGGAGATACGTCCCATGCCGCATGACGATGGCGGGTGCGCAAGAAGTGAATGCCTGTGGCTCGGAGTCCCGTAGAGGCAATTTTTCAGTCCCTGCACTGTCATCTGGGAGTCGTACATGCGGAACTCCGTGCCCTGTAAGTCGACGGAGAAAACCTGGGTGCGCTGTTGGGTCATTTCAAACACACTATACGAACTTTTTTTCGGGAAGAAGCATACACGGATGAAAGGAGCCGACGCGCCTCCGTGGTGAACGCGATATCATGTTCGCCGCGTCATTGGTGTTCCACGGTGCGAGGGGTGCGACGTCACGCATAAGAGTTCACAGTTTTTTTTTTACTTTTTCTTCTTTTTTTCTCATTCAAAATAACTTTATTTATTTTTAAATGCGTGACGTAACATCCTGGACCAAGTTTTCGTGACACCGCCTTCCCAACTTTGCGCCTCCTTTCAAATTTATTTGACATGCGTGACGTTACTTCCGTGACGAAGTTTTCGTGACATTCCGTGACCAAGTTTCCGTGACATCGACTTCCCAACTTTGCAACTCCTAAAAAAGCGGAGAAAGTGGTAGTTCTACGTCAAAATAACTACGGGAACGTGCTTTGAAAAGACATGCGGAATGGAGCCCATAAAAACACAACGAGAGAGCAGAGTATAGAGCTTTATTTCAAACGGAAGAAAACAATCAACAACTTGATTAGGAACACCATACTTTAATTGATGTGCCAAATCCACTTGATTATAAAAATTAGACTAATTATAGCAAGCACCAAATATTTCAGATGTGGAATCCCGGACAATATTATTAGGAAGCACATGTAGGAATAATTAAAGGCATTAAGTACACCGGCGTCAATTCGAACGTTTTCAACTAAACATATTTTATGAAAGACCACAATAAACTGAGCCTAAAGCAGCAAGTAAATTTTAGCAATCTTTTTACTCAATTTTTAATCGTAGAAATACGATATAACCGAAACCAAAACTAACCTGCAACTTTACTGGTAATCCATCTTGTTGCGACGTCAGATGTTGTATAAACATCAGCACATGAACAGTTTGAGCCTGTTTCCCCCAGTGTCAGAAGTAAACAGAAGGGCGTCGCGGTCGTCCGTAGGAAATAATGAACTACGATTCATAGAGCTCATCTTAGTTAAGCAATGACCAGTAAATGTTCTAAGATTTTCAGCCCGAAATTTCAGACGATTCGTCGTTTGCATTCGAGCCACCGGCATCGCTTCCGATGGGATCTCCCGTGGGCGCTGCATTCGCGATCCGCCGATTTGAGGACCCAGATGCCGCTTCGAAACAAAATGGCATGAAATGTTTTGTTTGCTAGCAAAGTGAACTGTTTTCTAGCATGACACAAACGCTAGGAGCCAGCGTTCGCATCGGACTGCTCGGACCCCCTTCCGTCGCAGAGATGTCTAAATCAAAAACCAATAAGATGCCACTCTGCTGCATTTCTTCGTAGTGTTATTGTACCCACAGCCAATCACCAATTCCCCCCACTCCGCATCGCATGCCGCGAAGAGCCTAGACCAGACGCAACTGGCAAAACCGCAGACGCTTGAGATCACTACAACGCACAACGCCGTGGAGTGGGGAGCATCGTCTGCTCCCGGATGCATCTGACGTCCCGAGTGCTCCCGCTCGTTGTTGCCAGTAGAACAACAGTAAGTGATTTGGTGGTGTACGCGTAAACTTCAAAATTAATTTTCTCCAAAGAAAATAAATATTTGAATAAATATTTTATAGACATACTCACGGGTGGATATTTATTTAGTACATGTTAAAAGTTTTATGAAAATCAAGGACCATGAATATTTTGCCGGAGCTCCCTCCCCTTTAATAAAGCCTATATTTTTATTAGCCATTTTCCGGCTTAAAGAGAAAAAGAAAAACGAGAATGTTTTCTTAGTTCGAACTGTTAGACTATATCACATGTATTTCGCGTGTTTCATCCAGTAAATTACATCCAATCTTTTGTAACTTAAAAACTCCAATATGCTATATAAACAAATGGAATAAGAAGGCGGATGAAAGTGGAGCACTGGTGGCTCTCAAGCATTCTCCGAATCAATTAAAGGCCTCTTGAAACGTTTACGCCAAGAGGGCTTCTCCTCTTCAAGACTAACCGCGTGAAAAAGCAAACTTTCCAGGAGACGCAGCGAACTGGATGAACTCGGGCAGATGCGACGGTGAGGGGAGAGACACGAGCCTCGAAATATGTTCTCCTCTGACAATGGTTCTTCGAGATCGGTGTAACCATGTTTTGAGAGCAAACACTAAGGGAAAAGAAACACTTGGCTGAGCAGAAGAGGTAATTTGTGTGCGTGCGTACCCGTCTCTCTTTCTCTGTATTTGTTTTATTTTACACTTGAGCTCATGAAAGAGGATATTGGAAACGACGATTCGGTTGAGATCACCGAGCGTCTATTTATTAACTGCACGCAACGCTTTGAGTTTGATCGGCAGGGGCTATAATTACTTCTTGTTTCTTAATTCGTCAGCAATCTATTTGTGATTAAGAAATAGCTTAGCGCGCACCCGTTTGTGTTACTAGAAGCGTGCCCGGAAGGTGATATTTGAAGAAGTTAGCCACACAAAAGTTTATTGTCCTGACTTACGAGACCTCCTGGTATGTTTATCGTCAAGAGCTGAAACTTGAATAAATATAGCATATGAGCCGCATTAAATATTGTGCGATGTTTTAGTAACAGCAAAGAAGAGTAAATAAAACGAGAGTAAGTTAGTGGACAATGAATGCGCCTAAAAGATTCTAATTACAAAATAACATGCTAAAAAAACTGTGCTACGTTATAATAATTTCGTCGTCAGAAATAACGACGGTATAAGTTTCTAAAACGGTCCCTTTAAACATATTGCTCTGTCTGAGCGAAGATTTCTGTTAGACGCATCGCTCACAAGAATCTGGCATTCCATCCCGGAGGAACAACGTTTCATAAGGAAACGAAGCAAAAGTTTGTTCGGACTGCTCCTTGTGGCCAAGAACGCGTCAGAAATTCCGCTCAGTCCAAGCTTGTTATTTTGTCGCTGGAGTTGGAGCCTCTCTAATGGCTATCCTGAAGCGGGAGCTTTCGTGCGTCGCTTAGTCGTCCGCTCTATCGGCACGGGATGATGACGATGATGATGGCCAAGGCTAGGGAAAGAGCTGAAAGAGGCGGGCGGGCCGTCCCTCGCAACTCTCTCCCTAGAGCTCCCTAGTTGCGTGTCCTCCTCTCCTTTCCCGAGAGCGCTCTCCTCCCCGGCGCGCTTCCGCGCCAGCGGGCACCGGGGGAGGGAAAGAGAAAAAAGGGATTCGGAGAGAAGGACGGAGAAGAGGGGCGCAGTGCGCATGCGTTCTCCCAAGATCGACGGCGAGGAGGAGTCGGAGCGGAGGAGGCGGCGGTGAGGGCTCGCTATAAAACTAAGCCCGAGGTGTAAACTCAGGTTTTCCAGTTTGACAAAACCGAGCGCACCGTTTCTTTCCTCTTTTTTTCCCCGTTTTCCACACACACCTCACAAACACACACACACACATCGACGGACGCCCACGGGACCCCAACCCCCAGAAGCGAGCGGAGGGCTATCGACAGCGGACGCTGCTCAGACGGCATGCACAGGGCTACACGGCGCAGCTGAGCCGACGGCCGGCGGAGAGCCGTCCCGCGAGGAAGCAGCAGTATGCCGCGCTGCTACCTCGTCAAGAAGGCGGCCACCAAGCACCCCGCGGGACCGGCCTCGTCGGGACGCTGGCCCTACCGAGAACCACTCAGCCCGACCGAGGCCGAAACGGCTCCCAGCCCACCGGCACAGACCTACGCGACCGACCACGAGCCCGGCCAGGACCACCACGCCGCCGACCAACAGCCGGCCGTCGTCACCTCGACTGCCTTTGGACGCGTCAGCCCTATGGGTGAGCCTTCACGTAGCTTTCGAGTGCTGTCAGTGCCGTCGAGGCGCACCAAGTCGAGCCTTCTGTCACGGCGCGCTCTTCCGCGTCACGCCGAAAAGGGGCACGAAACGTGCGATACAGGGGAGTCTGAGCCCACACGTGACCAGTCATAAATCCGGGATTCGCGCCGCGAGAGTATGACATGTTCTGCCTGAAGGATATTTTTCAATATCCTTCAGGCAGGAAAGCCAGACAGAAAATCTCAGCTGAACCTTTCAGCACAAATACGCCGCCAAAGACAGTGACAGCAGTTTCGAATAATGCTAGAGCAAATATATTTGTGTATTACAACGTGTGCATTTGGGGAGCGTCTTCGGGGTGCTACTTTCATCGGTGTCAAAGTGCGCGCCTAAGGTGTGCACCGCCTAGTCACGCGCTACTGATTGTTGCCCGACGTTCCAAGACTGAGAAACACAGGGAGGTTTGCCGACCCCCATTCTTTGAATTCTTCTGCAACATAAATACTGATGAAAACGGTTTAGAAACAATCGTAAATCATTGCACTCACGCGTCTTGTGTCGCACTGTAAAAAAATGTACCAAATTAATAACAGCCTAAGAAATACAGAGACTGACGAGTGCCCCTCACCTTACTACCGCTTCGCCGCCTATGAGATCAAGGCATTGGCCAATAAGCACCTAAACAAAAAACGAGGCAAGAAGATAATAATCCGCCCCCTGCATTTCTTGAGTTGTCAGTAATTATACGCGTACAGTAAATTATTAGTCGCAGTCTAGGGCACACAATCTACAATCAAAGAGAGCAAGAGATACTTAGACTGTGGCTTATCACCGTCGTCACGCTTGTTGCTTCGTGATTCGCCGTCATGTGACGGGCTGCGGAGTTATATAATAACGTGCTCGGGACTCGCTGCATCCTGAGTTTCTTATGTTCTCATCAACTGTACAAAAGGATTCGGAGCTTGGTCTGCACGACCACTACATGTGAATTCAAATGGTTTTATTTCTCCAGTAGGCACATTGCACCTTAAAAGGACGAACAACGTCGTAACGAAATATTCACGAGGCAAATGTATACTGCCTACTTATAAATTATTGTACACGATCTAAGGCTTCCAAATTTGAATACAAATTTACGTTTTACACGTATTCACAAATTGTTACTGTTCTTCCATTAAAGGCTGTTCTCACCGCAACTGCTTTTGGACGTGTCGGCCTTAAGGATGAGGCTTCAGTCAGCTTTTCAATGCAAATACACCGAGAGTTTAAGGAACATCTAGAGGTTCGAAAACACCCAGTTATAATGATAATGCAATAATTGCAAAGTTATAACCAAGCTGGACAAGAATGACATCGTCCCCCTTGTTCGCCTTCTACAGCGATTATTCTCGTTACCCAGTTATAATTGGAATTATCAATTAAATTTGAGGGCCAAAAGCAATGCATACCGGCTGGTCAACAGCACTGAGACGACAAAGGTTTCCGCGCTTGCTTCTAGCAAGAATCGACATCTTTATTCAAATTTAAGTCACCCATTTTAAGGTCAAGTACAAAGATGGGGTTATCAATTTTGTAGCTGCATATATTGACATTCACTAAACACCTAAAGCTACATTTATACCGGAGATACTAAAAACGGAACAAAGTGTGTAACAAATAACCAAGTTATGCCTTAACCCAAATAATATTTTCGTGAAAAACCCGAGACTGAGGTATTGACAGACGACGACAAGAAAGAGAAGGAGACGTTCTCCTTCTCTTCCTTGTCGTCGTCTGTCAATACCTCAATCTCGGGTTTTTCGCTAAAGTGTTTGACATACACCAGCTCACTTGTTCCCTTACGCTCTGCTCAAATAATAACTTTGTGCGAAAAATTGCATGCCTTTTATTCATTGTAAAGTCGCAAGCAATGAGCATAGTATAAGGTCAGCTAGAATATATAACAGAAATATCGATACTGCGCTGTATATTTATACTGCCTTCCTCGCAGTATTCTACAGCTAGATACGAATGTATCGTACACTTTTTCTTTTTACATTTAAGCAAAACTACAATACTTAATATGTCAACGCTTCGATTAATATAGTACCGCAGTTGCGGAGGATGAGCTGAAAGACGAGTCAATCAAAAAACGTTTCTCGTTTAAGTTTTGTTGCGTACACTTATATTTTAGTTACTCTGTATATCAAATACATTTTTAAAGAGGATGATCATTGCTAGGGTTTGCATTGCTACTGTTTGCATAACAAGCGTGGAGCGCCAGACACTAAATAACTGTCGACTAAGATCAGTTTAACCTTTCTTCTCAAAAATCTTAGAGGCCCGTAAATACAAACCAATACTTTTTTTTTTTCGCAGATAATGTGATTACGAAAAAAAAAGAATGGGTCAAAACAAATCAGTCCAAATTAATTTTTTGCATGTAAAATATATTAAATTATCGATAGGAAATGAAATTCTAAATGCAAAATCTTCTCAGTCCATGAAGGCATTCGACTCCTTTGGGAGTCATTTTTTAAAGATATTGCAGATTTAAGGAATACGAGGTCTGGGATTAGAACTTATTTGAAGTTACTAAATCTATATACAGTTTTAAATTGGTCTCAACTTGAAATACTGCTTGCGGTGCAATAAAATTATATGTTCTTGATTAATATATATATATATATATATATATATATATATATATATATATATATATTGAAAAAAAATACCAGTAAATATTTCATACTCAAATGACACAAATCTAGCTTGTATTAATCCAAACCTAGCCAAATTAGAAACTATTTTAAACGAATAGAAAAATAATATATAACTCCAACTATAGTTAGGAAAATTGCAGCTGAACACATGTGTAAGAACGAATATATTATTTGAAACCTAAAACTAGATTCCATAAATATGCAGCGAACATTCCCTTTCAAACATTTGCTTCTTTAGAAAGTTAGGTGACATATATCTAGCGTTAGGTTTGATTAAAATTTGACTAGTCCTCACCATGTGAATAAACAACCAATTTTCAGATTTTCCAATCCCTGATTACATTACGTAGACCTTTCATGCCGGTTAGAGTGTCGATTTTTCACGTGTTGTTTCACTCATACCTAAAATTTTGTCTACTAATTTAGAAAACCAAGATAAAAAAAAAAAACTAATTTTGGCATGTCACTGACGTTACAAAAGAAAGCGATCCGGTACAGTGACCAACATTATTGTGCCTACACCGCTCTTCAAACAAAAAACTGAGCTCTTACAAGTCAACAATTTCTATCTTAATACTAGTTATAGTCATTTGCAAGTTTTAAACATTACCGGTTATTAGCTTTAGATACGTACCTGCAGAAAACTACAACATACATTTACGGTATGAATTATAATTTAAAGCAAAATATCGCAAAAAACTGCGCTTTGTACTTTCTGAAAAAAAAAAAATCTTCGGGAAGTGGATTAGTTTATTAGTAGATATTTATATCTGCATAGGTATAGACAAAAAAAAAAATCAAGTAGAAATCAAGTAGTACATTCAATGCTGCAAGAATAAATATTCTAGCCAAATTCTATCTCTCCCAATTTTTTCGATAACAGTTCGTGCTATGACTGGTTAGTGACAAGTATCATTTCATGTTGTGCTAGATTAGTTCTGTATACTATTGTGTTCAGTGTGATTACACAAAAACGTACATTCACGCAGCCACTATATATGTGGTTTTATACGTTACTCTTGCAACTGTTGTAGCACTGGAAAGGGCAATTGGATCCTCGTAAATTTATTTTTGCCAGCATTTGCCTTACACTCCCAATTACTTTGCCTAAACAAATAAATACATAACTAAATAAGTAAAATGAATAAAAAATATATTTAATTCGTTCAGGAGCTACATTTCTCTCGAAACTGAAGCATGCTTGAGATATTATGACACCTTGGTTACAGATATCAGTTACCGATGTCAGTTCCCTTCGTAGCATAATATAAATTCTGTAATAATTATATAATACATACATTTTAAACTAAAGAAACAGAAGCACTACCTTTGAATCACAGCATTAGAATGGTAACACAAACAAACTTGTGTAGAGTTCACTGCAACGATAGAAACAAAGCGTCAGATCAGCAAAAAAAAAAAAAAAAACAGAAGTAAGCTTATAAAAGCAATTCATAACAGCTGTTTGGAATGGCTAAAGAACATGAACTAATAGCTAGGGAAAACAAGTAATTTCCAAGTATGAAGTTCGAAAATCACTAGCAGAATTTGCACCTAGATATGGCTTAAACATGTTGTCAACATGTACATTCAAATCATGTAATTTGTAAAACGCGATTAGAACTTTTTCGCCGTACACAGTAGAGTTGAGTCAAACAAAATGAAAGACCCTTTAAAGCGTGCTTCAAGGCGCTCAGGGTTTGTCTTTTGTAATATTACAGCGTACAGTCAGCACGAAATGAAACGCGAACGCCGGAACGCGTGGCCGTTGGTACAGGCTGCTCCACCTGGAGGGCCCCTGAGAACTAATGAAAATGCGCCGGGTTGGAGGGTGCGGGTCCTACTAAGATGAGCTCGACCATCGCGCGGCCCGTCTGGGAGTTCCGCGTTTCGCCGCTGGCGCGCTGTAAGCACCGTCACATCCGATACAAAAAACACTGTCACTCGCTTTGTGTATCGGAATCCCAGCGATATCTCTTCAGCGCTGTCATTCATTATCGCTTTGTGTATCGACCCGTAGTCCTTGATGATGTGTCACCGGAACCACACTGGGGCTCTGGTGAACAACGTGCCACGCGGTTTCTGAGAAATAGTGAAACATCATGGACGCGAAATAAAATTCGTTTATTCGCGCGACCATACTCTTTATGAACAAAAAAATGCTGCAATAGACCGACGCGGATGCCTCGGTTTTTAGGAGTAATGCGCATGTTTTAATGCGAGGTTATCAGTCGATTCTTAAAAAGGGAGGAATTGCTTGCTGACGCTCTCTTTGGTAACCACCGATATGCCAGGCGTATCAATTCCGGAACGGAATAAATGCATCACCTTGTCTGAGCAGGGCCTATCGCAAAGAGCTATAGCCAGGTTAAGCGGGTACCCGGGGTCGTCCGGGCAACAGTGCGGCGACAGAAAAGCACCCCGAGGGACGGCGCTTACAGCGCGCCTACTGGCGAAACGCGGAAGTCCCAGACGCCCCGCGCGAGGGTTGAGGACATTTTAGTAGGACTCGCACCCTCACACCCAGATGCATTTTCATTAGTTCTCAGGGGCCCTCCAGGTGGAGCAGCCTGTATCGATGGCCACGCGTTCCGGCGTTCGGGTTTCATTCCGTGCTGACTGTACATTAACATCCATATCACGACATTTTGTATCAAAGACACAATTTAACTATAGAAGATACAATCTACGTATATTGGTTCCACAAAGCCTAAAAATCATGTCTACGTGAGGTAGATTTTATGATTATCAATGTTTAAAACAACAGCGAGAAATAAACTAGAAATGTAGCCTCCTGCATTTTTATACTCGCAGCTCACATTTCGCTGTTTCTTCGCTCTTCTCCGGTCTAATAGCTCTACTTTTCAACTTCTACTATCCTCGTGCTTTGTTAGGACTGTCGAGTAGTCAAATAGTTTACTCTTGGTCGGGGTCAGTTTTGTGGTACAGTTTAATAGGCCGTGAGATCGCCTTCTGGATAGTCGTGCGAGAATTTAGCTGTCGTTCGTAGAATGAGCGGAAAAAAAGGAACCTCAGATCAGACGTCTTTTCATTAAGTTGGCAAAATGGTTCATCTACTAAAATTTGTAGGAGAGTTTACGAGTCCAGGCATTCGCGAAGAATGAATTAATGAAGATTCGTTCGGATAATATTATTAATAAAAAAAATCACATGTACTGTACGTATTAAGGTGTTTTAATGTATATTACGTAGATCATTTCCCAAAAATAGGGTCACGTCGATAGAAAACATTTTAGAAGTCTAAATTGATTTTGAAATAAGAATTCTTGTTTGACGAGCTAAGTACAACAGCCTTTGCATTGTAGCGAGCAAAATGAGGCGCTATATTAAACAAAATGAAGACACCTAACCAATCTTTCCTGCATTATTTCATTTCTTTCAATAATGTGTCGTGCAGGCGAGCTCTGGGAAACCTTTCTTAAGTTAAATAGAATGAATCTGCTTCTGAGCGTCGAATCACAAATGCAACCGGACGTGATTTTTCTAATACACTAACCCCTCTTCTTTTCCCGCTCTTCTATTTCATTCAATGTTAGACTGGTAAATGTTATGATATAAACGTACGTTACAATTAAGCTATAGTATTAAAGGAATAGCTTGAAGCGTTTCAATCAGATAGCTATTTGTTTCGGTATGTATATGCTTCCGAAAATATTCGTAATCGATGCACCTTTTAAAAAAGCCCTGAAAACCGGGCTGTTAACCAACCGAGATCAAAGTTTCTCAACTAGAGCATACATTGTGCGGTTAACGTTTCATTGTAAGTGTAAATATATAATATGCACCTGAAGAGAAAGGTAGGGGAAAACAAGCTGGTGGTAGTTAAACGTTGTAAAAACACCCCGAGACTGGGAAGAAGAAAGGACAGACAAACACACGTGTTTGTCCGTCCTTTTTTGTTACCAGTCTCGTTTTTTTGTTTTTTTTTTTTACTACATTTTTATACAACGGGCTGTTTGCAACACCTACAAAGGTTCCCAGAATTCGGGTTCTACCTTACTCTAGGTAAACTCAAACTTTGAGAAGTAGTGACCGGAAATTTCAGCATGTTTTCTTCAGGCGCCCTTTGCGGGTTTTTTTACCTATTTATTATTTATTAACTATAAAATATATTACGACATTTAACACACACACAAAAAAAACATTTTTGTTTATTATTTCATAAAGTGCGTTTGTTTACGCCAGTTTGAACGGCATATAGTCGATTACATTTATGAAGGCTAAATCCCTTCATCGCGCTGTGATTTTTGAGTAGCTTAGATTTTTATGTTTTAATTATTCAGACGAATAACATATGAGAGTGGTCCCATTCGTCCACTAATTCCGTCGCTGCGAAAGAGAAACAATCAGCGATGCATGAGAGGTGCCCCCGCTGCTTAACGTGGATAATGCAGGACGACACAAGAGAACGCTTTTCTCGATACCCTGTAAGCCGATTACCTACTACCAAAGAAAATGGCGGTTACGGTCGCAAAATCTACAGCTCGCTTATGGAGGAAAAAAAAAAATCTAGGCTTGAGGTCCGTGCACTTGTGATGGATCGCTGCCTGAAAGGAAGGGACAGAAAAGACTTTTGAACACATACAGCCGTATTGACCAGTCGTGACGAACTAGCGCTGTTTTAAAGTTAGTATCGCGTCTAAGTAGTCGCGAGCTAAGAGAAAAAATCAGCAACTATGGGTCGACTAGTTCGGCGGTGTTCACGAGCGCGATGCGAGCGGGTGACTATCTTGTCAGAGCTAACAAGCGGAAGTGACATAAAAAGATAGGCCACGCATACGCGTACTTAAACGCCGCTGCGGAATTGTGTATTTTATCGTACAAAAACTAATATTTGAATGTTTATCCAGAAAAAAAAGTTAAAGTGAGAGACCAATTGCCCGAGAGAGAGTTTTACAAAGAAAAAAGTTTAAATAACGTACGGGAGAAACACGGCAGCCGCGTTGCCAGCGACATAAACAAATATGATAGCGCCCGTAAATTCGTTTTTTCTCGTCGTCCAGCGCCCTGCTGAGATCTCTTTAGTGGTATCTCTGACCGTTGAAGATGGCTATTTACACAATATTTGCTCCTCTAATTCTTTCTAGATGTGTCCTCCAGCGTTCCGAGACTCTAAGTGCTTCGTTAGCGCTGGCGGTCAGCGGTGATACGAGTCGGGCATGGCGCTGAGCCGCTTGTCACCCACTAAACACCGGCTAAACTAGCCCTACCCCATGACTAAGATTTGTTAGTCGACTTCCTAGTCGTGCTGGCCGACTAGGCCCTAAAACGACCTGTGAATACAAAGCGCTCACTTAGCGGCGACAATCGCTCGCCACGTGATCATGTCAGTCGATGACGTCGCAAGTCAGTGGTTAAACAGGCGCTACCCACGTCTGGTGAATACGGGTGTAATGCGTTATGTGGGTGACTCGCTCCCTCACGGATTGAGCACGAGTCTCAGCCGAACGGTGACGTGGCCCTCCTGTTCAATCGGCGCCTTGCCTTTGGCTTCCACTAGAAATCCAGCACTGCGGCCTTGTTATGTATACGTGCTGTTGAGCTAACGCGCTCGTACATGTTGTGGGAGAGTGTGCAGGAGGCGAGGGGGCAAAGAACAAGCACGCGCTTCGAAAGAAAACGGAGACGTGAAATCGCGGAGTGAAAGCTGGGGTGTGCGACATCAAGAGACGCGAACTTTGCGTTCCACTCTTGCCGGAGCGCTAGACTCGGCCGGGTTGTCTTTCAGAGACGCTTTAGACAACGATGTTCACGCCGTCCAAGCACAAAACGCGTGCCAAGTTTATCTCCGCAACATCGCAGGGAAGAAACGCACAGTACAATTCATGTTACCGATGTCTTGCCCGCAATAATATAGGAAAGTGGCGAATTTGTATTTTAACATCTGACTAATGACCGGCTAAGTCAAACTTAAATGTCATCGCTGATGTAATTCTCAATGCAAAACGTGCACTGTGGAAGATCGGGGCCTTAGCAGGAAAGCAATGAATTCACGTTTCCGAAGGGATTAAGGTTTAAAAAATAGTAACTAGTTAAATCAGTTCTCCGCTCTGTGTTAGCTGTTTATTGGTTTGTACATTTATGTTGCCTAGGTTATAAGATCAAATTAAGTAGTGATAAGCCGAGGCTGGTTTCACGATTCGGAATAGGTCTTGCGATATGCAGCCTCTCCTCGAGGCTGCTGGAAAAATGCAGTCTGGCCGTCGGTAAGAACAATCTGACCATTGGTAAGAGCTATTGCGCCTTAACTTTGGATATGCTCCTGCAAAGTGCAATCAACTCGCGGACACTGATTAGAAGCTGGAAGTGTGAAATCGATTCCTTCCTACTCGGAAACTCGTGCCTTCGTTTTAAAGCAAAGCAATAAGATTTCGAAACATACCTGAACGCTATCAGCCGGAATTCGAGATGGCTTGTCTATGACGCGACTGATATTCTTAAGAAGAATGGCCTCTCTGGTGCGGTTCAATATGACGCATATTTGAATTTTGAGCTGACAGGCGAGCGACGTCCACATCGCGGTCGAGAAATTTCACGTGCATACAAAAGCGCCCACAGGGCTGTTTCAAACGCATCCCAAACGCCAATTGTTGAATACGAATATGCCACCACGGGCGCCGTCCCACAAAATATAGGGTGTCCCAAGTCACCAGGTTCAATCTCAAACGTACCGTAAAAATCGACGCCTGCGCCTATCAAATAAAACTTTTCGTCAAAGGTGTATTTCACAGGTTGGTTTTTTCTGATAACATTAGAAAGCGTAGCTCCTTTTTTGTAAAAGATAGAACCAAGAAACTTGTCAGGGTCAACGGCGGGCTGCGACGCAGACGATCTAGTCGAGTTGCGGGGCGCGTTTGGCGCTCGTATTGATAGATGGCCCTACCTCCTTGTGGCTTATTAAAATGAACATAATCTTTTTGTAATGTACCTTAGGTTAAAAATAAATGTGGACAATAAGTTAAAAAAACGCGTTTGCATAACGACGGCGCTTTTGCTGCCAAAAGATTTCGTCTGCGTGTCGTCTGCTTTCTTTCGCTGGTCGGCTCACTGATCTCTGTGTCTATTTGCTGGATCACGTTGGCCCGGTGCGCGAATGCGGCCACTGGCGGCCATCTTTTTGGTAGGGTTATATTACCTCTAGCCACACCATAGTAGTATGGTGGCGCAATCTACCGCCCGTTAGATAGGGTGCAGTGGTGCAGCCACAATCTTCCATCCATGGCAGACAGCGTCGTGGCAGTTGTGGTGGAAGGCTGCCATAAAAATAGCCGTGGGTGATATTTCGTGCTTGATTGAAATTGTTCGATGAAACATATTGTTCAAACCCGGCGTGAACGGTATCCCGATCTTTGAGGAGCCGGCGAAAGTTTTACGAAATCGGAGCACCGGGGAAAAGCAGCACAGCTCGCGTTGAAAACGGATTTGGTCGTTGGCGGGGAGCGCACACGCTTTTGCCTATCTCCGGCTCCTCTTATGTCTTAAAGCAGTGCGCCGTCAGCAAAGGGGCCCCCCGTCATCGATAGGCCTTGAACATCTGCTGGCATCAATTCACTTCGTTTAAATGCTTTTTATTTAGGACGTCGCAGGCGAATATATGGTACAAAATATATAAATCACTCACGGGCACATCGGCAAACAAGTTTGTGGAGAGACCCCGGTGAATATATACACTCGCGAGAATTTCTCAAATGATCGCGAGCACATTCACAGCGTCTCTTGATCCGTATCCAAGCGTTCGGGAGGACACGACTTAACCACCAACGAAATCACACCCCCACCTGTCAACCATGCCGAACCGCGGAGGGGCCCATTCCCGGTACGGCGTCTGCTTTCAATGCGAGTTGCGCTGCTTTCCCCCGGTGCTGCGGTTTCGTTAAACGTTTGCGTGGTCCTCAAAGATGGGGCTACCTTTCACGACGGGTTTCAAGGATCTGCTTCGACGAAGAATTTCAACCAAGCACGAAATATCACCCACGGTACGGTGTACTAGACCCACGGCTATTTTTATGACAGCCTGCCGCCACAGCGCTGTCCGCCATATTACTATGATGGCTAGAGGCAATATAACTCTACCAAAAATATGGCTGACCGTGGCCGCATTTCCGCCCACAGGCGGAGCTAGTCATGCGCGATCCAACAAATAGACAGAGATCAGTGTGTCGGCTAAACCTTCCGGCGCGCTACTAACGACGCCATCTATCAATACGCACGCCAAACGCGTCCTGCAGCTCGACTTGGTGGTCTGCGTCGCCGCCCGCCGTTGACCCTGGCAAGTTTGTTTGCCCTATTATTTACAGGAACGGAGCTACACTTTGTAATTTTATTAGAAAAAACCGACCACTGAAATACATCTTTGACGAAAAGTTTAGATAGCTACATGCAGGGGTCGAATTCTACGGTCCATTTTAGATCGAGCCTGGTGACTTGGGATACCCTATATTATACGATGTCAGAATGGTCGTTGTAACGATTGTCAGCTATACTAATTCGCATCCTTTCCAGGCATATCTTGTAGTCGGCCGTCCTTTCACATGTCACTTGGCTCGGTTCGAGTGCTCAACGAGTATGGACCGTTTTCGTTTACCCTCGTCTCCAGCCACGTAGTTCGCATATCCGGTAAGAGGAACAAAAAGAAGAGAAATAAAAAAAAGAAAGATCTTAAACCTGGTATATGCAAAGAATATAAAAGAAGCAAAATAAAAAAAGAATTAGCGTGGCGAGATACAAACGATTGTTTTCTCTCATGACGGAAGTTTCAGGATTCGCAATGGCGACTCCCCGGTGGAGAAACAGAAAGGTTTATAAACTATTCCAATAATCGTGTTCTCTGCGCTGTCGTATTCCCCTACTATGGTTGCGAAGCCTGTTCTGAGCCATACACAGTCACTCTCTCCCGCGAAATATAAGATTTTGTCTCGACACAAAAACCAGACTGCGAGAGAGATAGACGAACCCTATTTTTATGACGACACATGGAGCGGACTCGTGTGTGAGCGCTCCTTCTGTTGTCCTTGTAGGTGACGAGGTAGATTTTATTAAAAACTGAGGCAGGTTCGTTTGACTGTATGTAGGCGGTTGTGATTGCTTTGCTTTTTCTTCTTCTTTTTCCTTTCCCTTTTCCGTGTTTCATTTCGTTTTTGCACAGCAATAAACTTTCAGTTGTTAAGTCAGCGCCCTGTCTGCGTGTTTTCTCGTCCTGGGGATCTAATCTGGACACTTGGCAAAAAAGTTGGCGAGGAACTTGACCATCGTGATTGGCCTGTGCCAAGGTCAAGCGCAGCGCCGGCAAATCATGGCCGCCGACTTTTTCGCTAAATGTCCAGAGTAGTGCCCCTGGTCCTACGTCTTTTAGTGCTGTTCCCAACAAAAAAGTATGCACCACCAACTAGCCCAACTACATGACTTGTTATAGCCAGCCGGCAACAGCCAGGCGGCTCCCGCAGAGTGAGAGTTCACGGTTATACACTGTCTCGTTGTAACATGGCAAAGGGTGAACGATAAGCCCTACATCGCGTGCCGAAGGCTTCCGATATGCGCTACGTATACGAGCGCAACACATATATATTAAATCATGACGCAGCAAAAAGCCTCATACTGCTTCGCAGTAAAAGCGCACTAGGGTGATACGAGGTTCAGTTAGGATTGGCCCACCAGGGCCAAAGCTTCCGCCGTAGTAGCATGTCACCTGATCACGGCTTCCTGGCCTGCCCAGTATTTCTTGCTTCAGACGCTAGGCTAAGCGGCGCCACCAGAGTAATAGCTCCCATTTGAAGAATGCAGCCGCCACTCCCAGGCATACCCAATGTTTCTTGCTTGAGTCGCTAGACAGCGCCAAACCAAACAGGATTGCAGGTTGCCTATAGACCTTTGCAAAAAGCGCCTTCTGCGCGCTGCCATCTTTGTGTGCTGGGCTGTGGAACACCTTCTGAGCATGCGCTGTTGCTCTCTTCTGCAGTACATCAGGTGCTCAGCATCTGTCCACAGCTCAGCGACTCAGCCTTTTTCGCCCGGCTGACAAGCACTGGAAAGGTCTATAAGACATCCGGCATGTTTCCACAGCCCAGTGATTCGGCATTTTTCGCCTGGGTGATAAGCGCTGAAAAAAAAAACAAAAAAACTCTACATCATGTTCTTTTATTTTTTTTTTCAATTGAGGATTGATACGAAGCCTTCGGTACGTGAGATATAATTAACTTTTAATTCTAAATCAGTTCGAGAAAGTTTTCCGTTTCGAAAAGCACTTTGCTGTAGACCCCTTTCGAAAGAATGCCCTCTGCTAGTAGCTGTGGTATCCCTGCACAGTGTTAGACTAAAACCGAAACGTCACGGAACACTTTATACGCTTGCTTTAAAAGGCAAGAGCACACATACAAAAAAAAAAAAGGTAAAGAGCGCAATGACGTCGCACATTCGACGCTGTTTGATTGGCTCGTCGGCTTCTATCGTTGGCCGCGCTCCCACGTTCGCCATCTTATGGAATGACTAGCACGTTCTACGATATCAGTTTTTCCGCCATCGTGCAGTGGTTCCGACCTTCGAATAAACGGCACGTGACTTTCGAAATGGGTCTATTCATAGCCTTCATAACCGGAGCGTAAAGGCTCGTTCGCACTCTTGCGACTTCTTAAAACTTGGTGGCTTGAAACCTCTTACAAGAGGACACACTGGTACCATATATTGTGTAGCAGTGTAAACTTGGAGGTCCGACATATTTTCTATTTATCTCGCGAATTATCCTTTCTTTCTTGGCTCAAAAAACTTTTGTCAACGTTATAAACGAGCCTTTCTTATAGGTATTATACACATTTGACCTCGGAAATCCCGCAAAACCTTCGCTTTTGTGAAATTCAGTTCCAGGGTCACCACATAGATGGCGCCAGAATGCCAGTGTGTTCCCTCGTCCTAAGAAATTTTAAGAGGTTTTAACAAGTCTCGTCTCTCTCGGTCGTACTCGGTTGCAAGAGTGTGAACGGGCCTTAAGGCTACATCATTTGACGTGCTTCTTTTGCACTGCGACAACATATATTACAAACGGTTATGCAAATCTCACTCTTTCAAATCGCGATGAAAGCTTGGGTCCAAAGGTGCCGGTGCAATTTGCCCTACGGCGCAATAAAATATATCTATATATGAACGCACTGGCATTGGCGCTGGGCAATTGATCGATTAACCTACCGATAATTCGATGAATGCTTTAATGACGATTAATTTTTTTAACGAGTTTGTGAGAAAAAGTTTGACAAAGAAAAACAAAAAAAAAAGTTAAAATTAAACGTTTTTGCCAGGCAGACGTGGACGGGTGTACCCGTATAATTGGCAGACTTTAGGTTAAATTTTAACCTAAAATAAGCTGTAGGCACGCCATTTGTACTCCAGACAAGCGCAAAGGGTTACGAGTGTCCTGACCACTTCAAAGCTGCGCGAGTGTTCGTTTAGCGCTACAGAGACTATTGTGAACAATCAAAGGGGGTAACTCTTGCCGGAGAATATCAACGAACCCCGGTGCCACATGCAGTGTGAGTGTCTTTGAACTGTACTCAACTATATATCAAGGTTGATTTATAATCGAAATTGTATACTGCGCCGTTTATCACATATGCAGCAAAGCCAAAAAAATAAAAAAATGGAAATGAACGGGACAGTTTAATCGAATAATTGATGGATTAAAGTGTGGCGATTAATCGGATAAAAAGTTTTAATCGACCCCTACCCTAATTGGCAGATAATGCCACGCTCATCGCCGTGGCATCTCACATTTGTGTCAATTGGATTTACTGCATTGTAGGCGTATGTTTCATGTTCAGTGTATGATAAAATGGTAAAACAGAACTCAGTTCGAAATAAGCCCTTTCTCTCGTAATCTTTGACGGGGCCGTGCTTTTCCTAACCCGAGAGCCCATAGAAACAAATTCGAAATGCCTAACACTCGGTATATCAAGATAGAGAAATTCCTTGCCGACACTAATTGTGAACTCAATTATTATATAGTCGGGAGCCACTTTCTGGGGCATTTTCGAGGCCGAGGAGAGAAGGAAAGTGCGCGTGCAGCTTTAACAGATGCTTTACTATGAAATAAATCCGACTCCGCAATAATTTAATGTTCTTGGCGACGACTGGCTTTGCGTAGTTGGAACAGCTGGTCGTGCGCAGCCTCGGGCTTTTCCCACTTGAATTGGGGGGGGGGGGGGGGGGGGGGTGTTCCGCCATCTATCATCATGAAAACTCTTTGAGACAGCAGAGAGAGCCGTCTCTGCTGTCTCGGCGAATCCGGTATCTCGGTCCTTCGATGACAGCCATTTCCCTCGGCGCAGCGCGGAAGCGCGAGAACGTGACCAGCTCGATGCGCGTCCGTCCTCTCGGACGCGGGGTTTCCAAACCGCACGGAGAGGATTTGGCGCTGTAGAAGCGCTAATACGAATGAGCGGAGTAAAATATATTCTCCCAGTACAGTACTTGGGTTCTGCTTCTTCCTAAGATGCGTGTAGCGCCTTGAGTCCTGGTAGTGCACTTGGACGGCGAACTCCTTGTGGTAACAGAAGTAATTGCGAGAGGACGAGGTTTACCGCACCCGCAGAGCCGTGTATATAGAGAGAGTTTGGTCAATGGGAAGTGCGGGCAGCGCCAGGGCGTGCGTCAGTCTCGGAAAGAAGGCTTGGCATGCTCTCTTGACCAACCAGAAGCCGAAAAAAATCCCCTAGCGGTGGTAGCCAGAAACAGTTCTGATCAAAGGTATGTGTTCGTATATGGTTTTAATAAGCGTGTGAGAATGAAGTATAGTAGCTCTTCATGATTGAAAATATGGTGCATGCGTTGTTTTGTTAATGATCATGCAGAAAGATGTAAGAAATGAATGCGCCGCTCAACTCTGTTTCGCTCGGACAGAGTGTGACCGCTCGGACGGCAGATTCCCGGCCCTCGGCGCTTGGCGTACGGATTATGTAAATCGTTGCGCTAGTCACACTCTTCCACCACCGTTTTGGATGAGCGTGATTGAAACCTCACGTGTACCTTAATTCCAGTCACTGAGAGTTACTCTGATGCAGTTATCAGGCTCGCAACCACCGCCAGGGTATTATTTCCGGCTTCTGCTTGGTCAGATTCGAATTCCTGAAGACGCCCTGAAACACGCCCAGCCCGCTTTCGGCCAATGGCGCCTCCTCATTTGTCTCCTATACTTCCCAACGAATAGACAAACTCTCTACATACACGGCTCTGCGCACCCAGTAATCTATCTATTGGGTGCTGCGCGAAGTCGTGATGACATACGCCCGCAGTGCTATTTGTTGGTGTGTATTGCAAAACTAAACTACGCATCGCCGAATGTCCACACTCAGACAGAATGTGGTGTTAGATGTCGGGACCATATTTAAAGTTGGTAAAAGTTGGGGTTATCGGATTCGAACAGGTATAGGCGCTTTAAGCAAAAATTGCACTGAAAAAAAAAAAAAATTACCGGGATACCTAAGCACTTCTTATCAGTTGTCAATACGGAAGCATGAACGGTCGTTCTTCCCCTCCCTTAGTTCGTCAGCGGTATACTGGTTTGGACGGCCCCGTTTCGCTACTGCCGAGGTTGCGGCCGCTGGCGATATATAGATGCCTCAGGCGCCACCATGTTCCTCGGCGCCGAGAGGAGCAGAAGCGGCCACCCGCCCCCCCCCCCCCCCCCCACCCCCCCCCCCCCCGCCCCTTAATATGGCAACGCCTGACACGAGTGCGGTGGCCGAGCGCGCGCTCTCGTGAAGCAGCCGCCAATGGCTATCTTGGAGCCGTTTTGCTCAGCCAATGGGGAAGAAAACATTTATTTCGCGTTTTTTTTTTTTTTTTTTGCGGTTACAGACGCCGCCGGCTTTGCTCCATTGGATAGTTAAAGCTTTCGCATTAAAATCTGGGGTCCGTACCGGCTACAGACGCCATATTCATCTTCACGTAATCGCGGGTTCCGTGGGCCGCCATTTTATGGCGGAAAATATTCGGGGAAGAAACTATCATGTTTATTTAATTCGGCTGGCAGCTTTCCAGCGTTTTGGAGCGCTCTGAAAAGCCGGTGCCCATTCGGCATGTCGAAGTTGGGCGCTCTAAGTATATTCAGGTGGTTCCTTCAAAGCGCTCTCAGATTTTCGGATCGCGCCGTCCTCTGACTAGTAGCGCAGTGAGGCGGTCTGACTCCGAAGTGGATAGCGTTTCTGTATAGGCTCCCTGAGGGAGCAAAAATTGCATATTCATTCCAATGAGGTAGACGGGCTTAGAACGATAAACTGGAATCCCGTTCACCAGGCAAAAGTGACACCCACTTGGCTGCCGCCATGTTGTGCAATTTGGACCACTATAAATGAGACCGTACCGAATCCTGAGGTTTTTACGCAAAACTGACCCGATATTTGTATTGCGATCGCTGTAAAAAAACACGATAAACTATTTTTTTTTTTAAATACTGTTAGCCCCAGAGATCAGTGTTTAGCTCCGATAAAAACCCAAAAATACAGCACCGCGGCTAACGGTATCTAGCGGCGGCATTGCGAAGTAGCCCGACTTTTTGTCGTAAAAGCCCATTTTAAACTTAAAACAAACAAAACAAAACAATTATCTCGCCCGTACTGATACTTAAAGTCAATAATGAATTATATGTGCACGGTACTTCGTTAAAATCTAGACGTGAAACTATAAGGTCATATGTCTATACTTCGTTTCACCTTGCGTCCGAGCGCGGCCGATGTTATGAGCCAAAGGACCAATAAAACAGCGCAAAAAGCGCAACGTCATGGCGTGCTCTCTGCGCTTGATAGGACTAGCCGGTGGAGGAGCACGTACAGAGAGACGGCAATTCCCGGCTAGTCCTATCAACGCTGTTGGATTGGCCCTTTGGCTCATAACATCGGCCGCGCTCGGACCGATGCTGAAACGAAGTATAGTGGTCAAAAATGTGCAATATGGTGGCGGGCAATGGGGGTCACTTTCAGCTGCCAGTTTATCGCTCTAAGCCCCTCAACCTCGTTGGTTTATCCACGTAACGCCAGCTTTCCTGCACGGCCCGGAATTCTGCTCGTCACGTGACTGAACTCGGCGAATAGCGGCGCCGCGCATCGGCAGCGCGCAGCGCGCTCCTTCTCTTTTCCTGGAAAACTAGAAAGAAGGAGGAGGCAAAATCAGAAGAACATACGCCAAGGCGCGTGCAACGGGGAACATACGCCGAGGCGCGTGCAACGCCGGCGAAGCGCCGTGTCGGCTAGTTTCCGGCACGGCACTTGGATTTTGCTCCACACGTGATAGGATCACGGCGAATAGCGGCGCGGCCGCACGTGGAAAAGAGACGCGCAAGTCAGGCTCCCGTAGGGAGCCTGACTTGCGCGTCTCTTTTCCTATAGGAAGTATTCACTGGCGGCCATAGCTGTGTGCGCGACTGCTGAGGGCGTGCTGATGGCTAGCTTCCAGGATTCTTTTGGAACGTGCCTTCCACACCGTCAAAATGGCCGGTCTTAGCAGCCTATTAATGGGGGCTCGTTCTGAGCATGCGCTCTACACAGCACCCACAAATATGGCGCCCAGTGAATACTCCTTATAGACGCTTTCAGGCAGCTGTGCATTGGCGCCGCCATAGCTGACCTTCAGCTCGACGCGCGTGGAGCGAAAGCTCGCGCTGCAGAACCCAGGGATCCTGGGTTCGAGCCCCACCCCTGCCCGTTTCGATCTGGATGAGCATCGTACCGGCGTGCGGTCGTGTATCACTACTGCGTGGTGCACGTTAAAGACCCCAGGCTAGCGGTTGCACTGCACTGGCTAAATTGCTCATCTACAGCTGGGAGACTCGTCGCCCCTGTGAGGCAGACCAAGTTCTAGGCTGTATAAACATACACACAACCCCCCCCCCCCCCCCCCCCCCCCCAATTTCTTCGCTTCCCTTCATCGTTACCACAGCAGGACAGGTTATTGCCACTTTAGGTGCTACTGTGCTCTTCTCTCCAACTTAGGCCTTTGTGGGAGGCTCCTCAACGCCCTCTTCAGTAGCTTGGCATCTCGGTAAGACAAGAGGAGGTCGGCAATGGCGGCTCAATCTGGCGCGTGCTTAAAGAGGTACGGAAACGAAATGTTTGCACTCTTATTTCTTTGTTTAGACGTGGTACATGTTGCGCTGGCCGCCCACAAACACTAGCCTAGACTGTTTCTGGGCTGCAGCCAGAGAAGTCGAGAAAACTAATTTTAAAACGAATGAACAGATTTCACAATTTCATCTGGTGGCGGTATGTGAAGCTCCGTTGGAATGCCGTTTCGTCATGAGTTCCTAAGAAGCAGCGCTAGTTCGCGTCAGTATGGCTCTCTCGTGGAGTAACTTAGTCCTGAATGTGACTTGGCGGAGAACTTACATAAGCTGTAACTGCAGACAAAGCTAGAAGTACGAACTATCCTGCGCTCCTTTTTTTTTTAGACATGCATTGCTAGTGCGAGAGCTTGATCGCTCTGCGGAACAACGTTTAAAAGCAGCAACCTCGAGCTCTCATGGTTGTGGCATTGGCTTCAGTCTCAGCTCCACAGTGATTCTGCAACGTGCATTTCTAACCATAGAGACTGCCGTTCTTCGCAGACGTTAGGTAGGAGTTTGATTTGAGGATATGGGGACCTCTGTCAGGCCAACCATGTGCCATTGCTGGGTACTGACGTCTATTTTCTGCTTACTGGTTCTCTCGAGCCACTACTTCTGCGGCTTGAAATTAACACGGTGACGCGAACGCTCGTGGCACATAAAATACTGGCATGACCGCAAACGATCTAACGGGCAAGCTACGTATAAGGAGTATTCACTGGACGCCATATTTGTGGGTGCTATTTAGAGCGCATGCTCAGAGCGAACTCACATTTCTAGGTTGCTAAGACCGGCAATCTTGTTGGTGTGGAATGCACGTTGCAAAAGAACTGTGGAAGCTCGCCATGAGCACGCGCTCAGCAGTCGCGCACACGGCTATGGTCGCCAGTGAATACTCCCTATAGACGATTGCAAGCTGGGCGACTGGCCGCCGCCATGTCTCTGCTCGAGCACGTACGCCCGTGCGATTACGAGCTTGCCAAAGCTACGCTCACCCGCGCGTTGCACGCGCTTGCACGTATGGGGCACCACTTGTGGCGCCATGCTTGCAATTGTCTATAGACAATTGCAAGCATGGCGCTCACCCGTGCAACGCGCGGGTGAGCGTAGCTTTGGCAAGCTCGTAATCGCACGGGCGTACCTGCTCGAGCAGAGATATGGCGGCGGCCAGTCGCCCAGCTTGCAATTGTCTATAGGCCATAGCGCGTACAGTCCGCGAATATTACTACCCGGCGAGATTGTCACGCCTTGACGCCACCAAGCGGCAAGGCTAGTAACTACGGTACTCTTTAATGTGCGGGAACTATTGACGTCACTAGCGCGATACGCATTGCGCTTCAGGCTGGCCGACTTTGAAGCGAGAGGTAAAGAGCTCGCGCTCACGTCATTTCGTTTCCGCATACCCGTTTAAAGCGTCCGTACAAGAACTCTCGAAGCGGGAGCGGTAGGAGCGCTTGCCTTAGTACCGTTCACGTGAATTCAGCCAGTTCCGCTGTTGGGTTGAAAGAGAAAGAAGTCGATATGGCCGAGAGGCTAAAGGCTGAACTCCATTCAACGAATTACGTGACGAATAACTGGCGAACGCCGCCCGACGACACGCTCGCTTTGCGCGCGACGTAGCAGCCACTGTGTTGATTCCAAGCGCAGAGCAAAAGCCGCCGGGCAAAATTCGTCAGTTATTCGCACCATATTTGTCCCACGGAGTTCAGCCATAAGGCCTGGTTCAGACAGCTGCGTTTGACTGCGTTTAACTGCGTTGCGGCTGCGAGAAACCAGGACATTCCTGCTGGTTATATCGCGTGCCGAGATGATTCCTTGAATTGGATTCCACGCTTCATACGAAGCACAGATGCGCCGGTGACTGGCTTTCGGTTCTCGGCGCAACGCAGTCAAACGCACTCAAACGCAAGTGTCTGAACCGGCCTTTAAGGGGTATTCACACGAGGGAGAAATCCCCGGGATTCCTTCCTCGTGTGAGTACCCCTTTAGCATCGGATACCGTCGCGTTTGAAGACCGCAGCGATCTCGCTCTGCTGTGCAGTGAGTACAGGAGGTGCTCGCCAGTTGACGGGAGACTTTCGCAGCGGATACCAGCGTCCGAATTGAAAGCTGCCGGTTAACGCACGGGTATCCGGATAAAGCGCTGGATATCCTGACTTCTGTAAGTACCGCCATCGTTTGATCGTGCAGCGGGCGCTCCTATTGGATGCCGCCGACGCGTCGCTATTTTTCGCTCACGGCGTATCCCACATTCAGACGCCCACGCTTCCATGGGTCTGCTGTGACTACCGGCGACGCGCCACAGAAAGCGAGCATGCTCATATCGGTCTACAGTAGACATCGGTGCTGCGATGCCGCGAAACTCCATTGGCGGCGACGCTCCACCATTTTGGCTCAAGAGTGTGCCAGCATGCACCAGCTTGGCGGCACTTTGAAACTTAATCAAATACATCCAGCGCTTTAGACATGTGGGGGTGCTGAATGGGTGGATGAATGGTATTCGTTCAGCCCTTTGTATCGGGCGGTAGCTTGCACCATGGCAGTGGAGGAGCTGTGGAAGTTGTCCTCGGTATCCGGTTCCGTTGCCAAGCGTTCGGCTAGCACGCCCGTACACTAGCCCGTATCTATAGACGCTCCCGGATCTCGCAGATCCAATTCAGAGTATTGAAGTACTGGGAAGCGATCAGCCTTATATGCACCAACACAGTGTTTCCAAAGAAGCCCGCTTTGCCCAAACCAGGTGTGAGCACTGCGCATGCGCAGAAACCAAATTAGAGAGGAGTGAAGCGTCTACACATGCGCAGTACGGACAGCAGTGCCACCACACTGGCGTGACGTCAGTGGGTGGAGTTGGGCTATTTTATGAGCCCCGGTTTTGCTAGCGTAGTGCGCCTGAATCAGAAAGTTAGCGTCATTTTCTCCCTTCTTCTCTGGCGCGCATACTTCATATCTCCATTTCT
Source organism: Ixodes scapularis (assembly GCF_016920785.2). Taxonomy (NCBI): domain Eukaryota; kingdom Metazoa; phylum Arthropoda; class Arachnida; order Ixodida; family Ixodidae; genus Ixodes; species Ixodes scapularis. The sequence goes on from NW_024609884.1 coordinate 44,900,842, forward strand.
TGCTGTTTCGCACTCGTACGTCAACGGTAGGGCCGCCTGCTTCGCTCCCAAATATATGCTTGGTTTCAACTTGAGTCAGAGCGCAGTCAAAGGCTTAAATAGGCGCAAAGACATAGCGCCATATTAAAAGCGCACTGTCACGGTGTAACTTCTGCGGTCAATGAACAATATGCAAAAAAGCAGCCCCCCTAGCGGTTCAGGTGCACTCTGTGAGCAGAAGACTGTCAACGGGTAGTTTCGGTTTCGCCGAATCGTGCATCTGCCGTCTGCTATCGTCTCGGCACCGCCATTGCTCACGTCGTCGTTGATTGGTACACACTTACCGTGATGCAGCATGTTCCAGCAACACGTTCCAGCAATGGGAAGACGCCAAGAAGTTGAAGCAAAACCCTACTTGCCACAATGACCACATTGCAAAGAAATATTTCCACCTTCACTTCACCACCTTAAGTAGACAAGGAAAACTCACAAAATACATTGCAATCAGGACTTACAAAGTATGGATCACGAAGAACGCCCTCAAGACCACGACTAGTGGATCAAGCCATCGCGTGATTCTGAACGAAGACATAGGGTAGTGGAATTCCTCCTCAGATATCTCAAGCTTACCGGACTTGACGTCAACCTCTAGAAGACTCTGCTGCAAGTCACAAGGAGGCGCAACTGCTTGCTCAAAGAATCAATAAACATTCCTCCAATACAATCCAATATGCGCCTAACGATGTAACTACTTCACACCAGAACGATAGGCAGCTTGCTAATGTAACTCACTTGCGAGTCTGTGCATTTTTTTTCCTGAGGTATTACCCTGTTTGTTACAGTCCTTACTACCGCATATAATAATAATAATAACAGATCAACATTATAATTTTAACACAGACTGGAAATAATACATTTATATATTGCCGCTCGTACGTGCTTCATGTTCTATAATGCTTTTACGGCCTTGACTTTGCTTCTTGCGAAATTGAGCAAGGTATTCACCGCATAGCCTCTTCGTTAGTGCCACCACACGAAAACTTCAAGCCCTTCTTGCTCGGCCCCTTCCTATGGCGCGTGCTTCCATTTGACATGCTTCGAAAAGATTTTATGGGAGGCTCTGGTCATACCGCTTGCGAGTTCTTGCGTAATTTGTACGTACATGCGCAGCTGTGTCAGCGAATCGGCCGGTGACGAACAGTTTGGCTCGAAACGACTCACTAAAACTCCCTAATAGCTCGACGAGCATTCAGGCAGTGGCTCGTGTCCAAGCGCAGCAATGACAACAACAGCCGTACCCTAACAACGTCTGAAACTGAGCGCCTGTTCTTCGCTCTGCGAACCCCAGGACGTGGCTACGATGAACACTGGCGGCACGTAATCGTTTCCAAATCACCTGTACGCTTGCTCTGGCTGCCAGTGGAAGACTGGAACGCTGCTCGTTTTGTTTTTGTTTTCTTTCTGCGACGATCATTCCGCGGGAAGAAAAAAAAACAAACGAACACTTGTTTTATAGGTTATTAACGTCAGAAATTAATTCTAAGCGATAATCGCTTAGAGCACGAAATCGCTGCACCGGCCTTCGATTATACACGATTGCAACGTTTACACAATCAGAGCTCAGCCTGCGATCTTTTCAACGCAGCACGCGCACGTTCGTGGCTGCGGAAAACGAAAAAAGCACGCGCTACACTCAAGAAAAAAAAAAAAAAGTAGGGTATAACCTTACACCCTTTTGTCCCATATAATGCACCCCAAAACTTCAGTTCGACGTACAGCGCCCTATAGTCGAACAGACGGCCCAAAAGTTTACGAGGGGCTTGGTAACGGTGCGATATAACTTGCTACATGGCTAAAGTACGTATCAAAGACCACAGAAAGAAAACACTGAGGTTTTGCAGTTGGGCCGAGAAAACCCCGATTATTATTTTTTTTTGGTAGTCGGTAAAACGTACATTAGCAATTTTATTAAGTTGTATAATAATAATAATGCATTTTATTTCCATCAATGGCATCACACGGCTATAAAGCCTCTCGTGAAGATTAGTACCTTCAGGTCGACGTCAGTGCGCTGTACGTCGAACTGAAGTTTTGGGGTGTATTATATGGCCACAAAGGGTGTAAGAATACACCCTTTTTTCTGAGACTGTATACGAACGAACGCTGAAAACGGCACCGGCCAGAAGCCCTTTTCTGAAATAGTCTGTGGTCAGTGGCAGGATGAAATTAGTCTCTTTCAGATGCCCATCCTCCGCACTCGTTCTCTTCCGCCGCGCTTGGGCTGAACGCGTACGGTCCAAGCTCCCCAGACACCAGGCACGTAGCTAGGATTTTTCTTCGGGGGGGGGGGGGGGGGGGGGGGGGGCGACAATGACAAAATGCTGTATGAGGGGGAGGGGGGAGAGGATGTCCCAGCAAAATTGAAGATTTGGGGGGGGGGGGGGGGCTGGCCCCATGCCCCCCCCCCCTGCCTACGTGCCTGCCAGAAACCCAAGTATTCTCTAAAGTAGGAAGCTCGCGCTAGAGGCAGGACACCTGAAAGACCTCCCTGTTGTCCTCACCCTTTCAGTAACTATGCGCCAATCCAATATTTAGAACTCCTCGACCCAGCGTGCGATCTCCTCAGCCCAGAACGGGCATGTTCGTTGCTTCGGGAGGCGAGCAAATCACGCAGAATATACGCGCACACACTGAAAATGAAACCGACGAGGAGTTCTGTTGTTTTTTTTTTTGTTTTTTTAGAAATGTCTATAGTCAACCGTAAATGGTAAAAAAAGTTTGGGCCCATGGCGCTTCGGTGCCTCGCGAATAGGTTTGAACCGTTTAGATTCATCGAAAGGCTGCTACCTACTTGCTTGATCTTTGCAGTCGCGTGTAACTAACAGCCGGCGGTGACAAACACGGTGGCTCACCGTACCCGAGATGCAGTTTGCTCGGGCACCGATCTGCCGAAATGGCTCCCGTAGCGTGGCTCCAGGGGATACTAATTAAGAACGGTATAGGTCGTCACGAGGAACAGGCCGTAGAAGAGACAAAAGCGGCCGAATACCGGTCCCGCGTAACAGGAGTTGGCGTGCACGCACACGGGGTCCGGTAATACGCGACACTAAATCTTTCGCGCGTTCCAAGCGGAACGCGCGCGCGGTCAAATTAATTGGCGCACTCGGCTCAGCACGAACGCGGGGAACAATTTGGGTAATCGTCTGTTCAGCCCTGTGCCGGCGCCCTTGTAATTGAACGAAAACTCGATTTTATTACAGTACACTCATTGCATATTCATTAACAGCCACTAAAAGGAAAGCGGACGCCGAGCCCCGGACGCGAGCGCGGGACGCGCAACACTGGTCCCGCCGCCTACTCTGTCAGGGCCCCGGGGTTCGATCCCCGAAACGTGATCCCAATTTATATTCAAAGTCAAAAACTTGATCACGCTTCACTGGCGTCACCAGCGCCGGTGCGCTGGTCAAGTCCGAAACCCTTTCGGCCTAATGAGATTTTATCGCAATGATATTTGGCGGCCCCACGCCGGCGGTCCGCGAGACTTCGCATACTACGGGACCCGCGAAAAAAACAAAAAGAAAACCGGAGTAATGTTTACGGGGGATGAAAATAAAATAAAAAAGGGCGGTCAAATCGACGGACGACGCACCTCTGCTGATCAACGTAATCGATCTATACAACTACCAAGGGAGGGCGAGGAACACGCTTTTTTTTTTTTTTCACGATAAAGTGCTGCCCTTTAAAATGGTCATTCGAAGCATGTGCGGGGGCCGTCTCCCGAGATGGGCAGCGAGCCGCGAGCAAGGATATGGCCAGGTAACAGGTGATGAATTATTCACGATTGAAATCTGCACATCGAAATAAAGAGAGAGAAATCATAACGAGCTCGCTACGTGCAGTACTTGCGTTCATTTATCCTCTTTTTTTTTCTTTTTTGTAGGGGCGTGAATGCGGCAGTCGAAAGAAAAAAAGTCTAAAGGCGCGAAAAATAAAGAAAGGGAGTATTATAGCGTGGATTTTTATAATACTGCACCCAGTCCCCTCCCCATCCCCAGTTCCCCGTTAAGAAAAATTAACGTCTTTGCTGTTCTATGGAGCCTGCTAATTTTGCGAGCTGAAAACTTAATGCCGCCTTAGGTAGTAACGCTGATTGTCGTCTAATTAGTTCGCGAGCATGGTTCGAAGCTGCGCAGTCAGAAGCCTCGGTTCAGATTCGCACGTCCGTGGGCGCATAAATTTGGCTTCCGCAGACTCCCGCGGTTCGCGCGTGATTTGCAAATTGAAACGGGCGTAGCCTGGGCCCGGGCGAAAACACCGGACTACCCGAAACATGCATCGTGCAACTTAGTCTGAAAACAAAACAAAAACAAAACTCACTCAAAACTGCACTAGCTTTAAAGTATAAAATACCGCAGATCAATACGCACAAACGCAATATGAAAAAGTTCTACTATGTCTACTTTGTCATGCTGTCGAAATGCAAATTCCGGCTTAAGTTTCTTGAATCTCAGCACAGGCTTTTATAAGTAGTAACAGCCGACACTATTACCATGCATATTTCAAGAAAGAACGTGGCACCTTTCCGTTCGTTCTAGAGTCCCTTGAAAATTTTTGGGGAGCGCAGCAACCAGAACAAATACAGTCGCCATTTTTGAGATTATGGTGAGCACGGCAGTTTGCTGAACCAGATCTAACCTCATTGATAGATTTATTCAAGGTGATCCGTTGTTTACCTTGCTTTTATAAGGGCTTGTTACAAGTACAAACTTTTTGTAAAGATCCGCCTGCGTGAGCGTACAGATTATAAGAGGGAAATGGCTACGCAGAACCACATAATGAACTGAAAAAGCGCTCATTTGTTTTCGCAAAGTCTGCTTCATCATTTGAGTCGGTTGTCAATACTTGTTAAACAAAATTGCAAGAAAATTTACCACCTGAGCATGTAGTGCCTGCTTAATAGTGGCCTCAGAGATCAATAGCAACAATTCGCGACGTGTTTTAACTTTACAGTTGCTAAGTCCTAATGTCGTAAAAACTTACAGGAGGACACTTAAGACCGCTTACGTGCAGGAATGCGAAAGCATTCCTACCCGCAGCGCATTCCTTCCGCCACGTCTTCCTTTTGCACACGGCGCTCTGGCGGTGACATCATACTCCCTCACTGCGCAGGCGCGGCGATCCCCGCCGGCTCCACGGCTTCCGTGACGATGCATCTGCGTTGCTGTGCTTTTCTTTGTGTTTTATTTCTGAGGCGCGTCCGCTTTGACCTCGAGCGGCCTCGCCGGCTTCCGTGACGAAGCATCTGATATGACGCGTCGCAGCCAATAGTATTTTAAGTGCCGTTTTGCTGAGCCAATGAAAACATGGGAATTTAAGTGCCGTCTTTCGCTGCAACAGACGCCGCCGGGTACGCTCCATGGGACAGTTAATGCTTTCACATTAATAAGAGACGAGATACCTATAGTCGCGAATGAGAGTGACATTTGTCTAGCATGTGTTAAAGGACGACTAGTTATGAGCAAATCAAGTCAGTACTGTCAAGTCATCGTTCAGACAGCGTTGAGAAGTCAATGACTATTCCGCTCTAAAATATTTCGGTTGACTTTCTGCGTGAAATAAATTTACCTGTGCCACCAGGTAGCGCATGCACCATAGCTTCGAAGCTTGCAGCAACAATCAATTAAAGGGACTGCAATATTTTTACTGCCGTAGTCGTTCTTGCAGACGGCTGACTGAGTGCGTATTTCAGAGAAAACTCATTGGTTAAAAAAATTGTGGAAGCAAAGTGTTTTCGACCTCTAAGCTGCAACACCTAGCAATGATGCAGATATAAAACGAAATGATGGCTTGGTGTTTACTGCACGCCGCGTGATAGATCAGCTGCTCAGTAAGCAGTGAACTCATGTATAAACACATGTTTAGTCAGAACTTCGGTCTGGCGTACGTTTTATTATAACGAAATACAACATACAAATGATGGCGCTAAACTATGGCAATCAGCTTTTGATAAGAGCCAGATGTATCAAAAGATAAAGTAGACACGCAAAAAAATCCCCACGTGCTCAGAACTTTGTACCTACTGCAAACGACTTATGGATTGACGTAGTAACCCTGGAGCTAAGGGACAAAAAGGGACAGACAGACATGAAATTTGGCGTTTCGTGCTGTCCGTCCCTTTTTGTCCTCTAGCTCCAGGGTTATTATATCTATCCTTAACCAACTCGCCTGCCTACTTGTTTTAACGACTTATGGATTCTATGACTATCAAATTGTGTGCCAATATTTATACAAAAAATATGAAGGTAAGTATGCATGGTTGTAATAATTGTAATAATCATAATCCTGCAATGGTACTTCATGAAGAACCTTAATTTTTGCACGTGTATGTAACTTGTTGTTGGACTCTGTCTTTTGTTGGAACGTGAATTAGTAATAAAAATAAATGCATTTTTTTTAACGTTAATGAACATAAACTCATTGTCTCGAACGTTTAATTTGTTATTTTAGGATGTTTTCCTAAACCACGGAAACTTTGTTTGCTGGGGTGGTACATTAATTTTCTTGCGAATTCGATGAAAAATAACTTTGTAAAAGGGGACTTGGTAATCACATGCGTTATAGGGTAGGTTATGATGATAATGCACTTATTGCAAAGGTACAAGCGAGCTGGACACGAATGACGAAAATAATCCCAGGAGATGGGGAACATGTGGGACACAGGACAAACGCAGATATTTTGTGTTTGTCCCTTGTTCCCATTGTTGCCCTTCTCCAGGGATAATTTTTGACATATAGTAGGTTATTTTATTACGTATGGTAGAATTTATCTGATTTCGAAATACCATATTACCGGTCACAATTACAACGAGCCCGAGAAGTTCTAATTCACGTCAAACGTTTCTAAGACCTATAAATTATGTTGCCCATTTGTTATGTGGAAATATTTCGGAATGCAGCTTTTACTTTATTTCAAACGCTCTATCGGCTTTCTTTGCTGTTGTTCTTTTTCCTACTAGGTAAAGCAATTCGCAACAATCACGGTTCCATATTCTTATATCCAAGTACTTACGAGAACCAATTACCAATTGGCTAGGAGTGAAGCGGTTTGAGGAAATTCACTTAAAAAAAGGTTGCCACACCTTAAACGAAAGATTAAAAAAAAAGCTCAAGTTAGCCAAGATGAAAAAGCAAATAAAAGCCAAATAAAAACAATCTAAACAACCCATGGCAAACAATACAAATGGGGGACCAAGTCCGTTAGCCGTAGCTTGCTCGAAAGGGAGAGCACTACGTCGAAATACTGACACTCAAAATTTCACTCGACGGGTCGTCACACCAGCTAACTTCTTTACGCGCAGAACACAAAAGCAACAGAGAGAGACGCATTTGGAATCCGTTTATACCACTCTGCCTGATTTTTTGAAGCCGCCGTCCGCATCTTCCTTGACTAGACGCATCCCCTTCAATACGATCGTCAGAATCGCCGCCAAGCCAAATTTGATTTTCGCAAACGTTGAAATGTCGACTTGCCTTTTGGAGCTTTTGACATTTTTTTCTCGTAATGTTTGGATTTTGTTTTTGTCCAGGAAGACGGCGTAATAAAAGAAAGCATCAAAACAATAAGGAAGATTCTAACTTTTGCTCTCCCGGAGCCCGTCGAATTGTCCCACTCAGTTTCCTTGTTGTACGTGGCCCTTCTTGCAGTATTCGTCTTTGTTATAATTTATGAAGATGCACATAAATCATCTTCGAGCTTCTTGCTCTTTTCACATCCCCCCGGTGGTACGAAATCGATGTTTAACGATGTTGTTTCCTTTTAGCGGATCTATTTATGCGAGCGTCACTAAAACAACGGTTGCGGTAGGTTTCCCAATCCCTGCGCATTATCGCCACGAGCGTGAGAACAACAATAAAACAGAAAAATCAGGTAAAAAAATACACGAAAACGTAAGAACTGGAATAGTACAAAAGTAAAAACGTAAACGCTGGTTTTAAGAAGGCAGGTGTAAAAATTCGTTAATTGTGATGATTTACGCAAGAGATACATTTTTTCTGCTAATAGACGATCTTGATAAACACAATATACATACTCTTTAATAGTGGGATAAAGAATTCAAGAATGTTATGTACGCTCAGAAAAAGAAGAAGACAGTAGCCGGAATCAAATTCTAAATTAATTACTGCGACAGAGAACACAGCAACAAGGCAATAGTTTAAACAATAATAATTTTGTGTGTATGTTTATACACCAGGAAGTTAGTCTGCTTCAATGAGCGTCTGAAAATTACAACACCCAATGATCGACACGATACGTGAAGACTGTTTCTTTGAAGCTCGTTTAATTGTACTGCCCAAACTGGCGATACTACAGTACTACGATGCTTTAGAAAGTCTCTTTTACTAATAAGCAAAAAATAAAACGCAATAAAATCACTAAACGTAGGTAATATTGTGTTTAATTATACCGTGTTAGGCTGTTTTAAATCACGAATATTTTTATCCAAAGGAATACGCATGTACCCCCTCCCCTAGCAGGCACGTAGCCAGGATTTTGTTTCGGGAGGGGGGGGGGGGGGGGGAGGGGAGGGCGCCCATGACAAAATGCTGTATGAGGGGAAGGGGGGAGAGGAGGTCCCAGAAAAATGGAAGATTTCGGGGGGGGGGGGGGGGGAGAACCGGCCCCATGGCACCCCCCCCCCCTCCACTCCTGGCTACGTGCCTGCCCCCTAGCTATAAACGATCTTCTTGAAATATTCCCCCTTATTCTAATACTGTAATAAAACGTAAACGTAAGCAGACTTGAACTGATAAAAGTGGAGCAACTGCTCAGAGGCAGCTCGGGAATCTCACTGCTGCTAGCGTAAATTACAAGTGTCGTGAGGTCCTTGCGGGCGTCTTCGCGAAAGCTTCAAATCGGTGGAGAGACGAAGCAGTGGTGACTGGAGGTGCCAGAGTGATCACGTCATTTTGACTCTTTTGCGGTAACTGGTTATATACAGTCTTGAAAATAAAACGCAGCACCAACAAAATAATCGTACATTATTGCGCTTACATCACATTTTCTTCTTTCCGAGAAAGCTGCTCTCGCTTAATGCGACATGCTCAGTTTATAAGGGTCGATCGAAGGTATCATGCCGGACTTCAGGTGTGCTGATTCGATAGTGATGCCAAGTCCCCGCACAAGCAACTAACTTCAGTCTTAGTCCTTATCACGGAAAACACTTCAAGAAAACACGATTGTGGAAGCGAAATTATGCCTCTTCACAGCCCAGCAGCCCACTTAAACTCTAGCTTCTTACTTTTCGGAAGTGCTGAAAACCAGATCGTCGCGGTCACTAGTGTTCGTAGAACCAAACGCCATGCAAGACGCTGTCAAGATGAGCCCGTCGTGTCCGTTAGGTTACATACTCACCCCAGATAAACTCTTAGAAAAATGTGGTGCAGAAACATAAAAGAAGTACGCTAATCACAGCTGATTCTCGGACGGGTTGTTTGCTGGAAGCGAGCCGGCCTTCTCTCAAACCAAAGATGACGCCGTTCGTGATAGTTATCTTTCCTTCCTTCATCTCCCGTCTTCGGCACGCCCCAGAGGGCGTAGCTACGAAGAAATTTTGTGCGTCGATTAGATTGTTCCTCTGGATAGAAAGAAAGAAAAGTAACCTAACAAGCATTAAAAACAAGGTGTGTACGTCCAAATTCACGCCGCGTTTTGAAGTCGACAACCTCTTCAGCTTCCTTTTAAGATGTCTTCTGCTGCAAGATAAACATAACCAGTTTCGTTCTCTTATTGACATTTGCCAAAAACATATAACTCTTAGTTGCTATAGCGGTACCGATGCGCCTAGCACATGAATTTGAACTAATACCCGTGCCACACGGGCAACTCGAATGCCATTTACAACGAATGACATTTGTGTGATCGGCGAATCAGCTCGCAATCGTTCGCGCGTTGAATGCGCTGCGCCCGGAGTGTCGCGCGCTGATTGACCGTCCACTCAAATGTCATTCGTTGTAAATGGCATTCGAGTTGCCCGTGTGACATGGGCATTAGCCAGGTCGAAGTTTAAGAATCGTAGTGCTTGTGAACCTTAGCTTCGTTTAACTTTCTTTTCTACGAAACAACAAGGAGTTGGAAGGTGTCAGATACAACAAAGTGCTAGTACATATCATCTGTTATATAAAAAGAGCTGGCATTCAGTCGCAATACTTTGAAGAGCTCTTGCATATGTATTCCTTTTATAATAAATAGAGCACAAAACATCGCCACCTTCACATTTGAGATATATATATATATATTTTTTTAACAAATATTATAACAACGTTCCGCAATCTTCTTTTCAAACCACCAAACATCGTTCTTGAGTGACGAAAAAGCGTTCTTACACATCCTCACGATACAGACATCATATGAGTAGCGTAACTATTATACTAATGAAATGCTCAATATACATGTTACGGGAGGACTGTAGATACTAAAGACTTGCTCAACACTCACAGTTTCAGCAACAAAAACGCGTACGACGATTCCCCGTGCTTGCAAAATTCATAGCGGCCCGTATCGTAGTGTACGTTGCTGGGTTAGTAGCGCCTGTCCTGTCTTACTTGTTTGTTCTTTTCACGCTTACACTATTCTATTTGCATCGTAAAGTATAGTCTTCTTGAGACAAAAACCAGTGACTTTATCAAAAGGAAAATTATTTCAACTGTTGCGATTGATTTTGAGGAAAGGTGTGTATACTGTATTTTTTTTTTAATTACTAATTCTCTAATACTATTGTAAAGTTAACAAAACAAATCGTTTACTCAACCCAACAATGCAAACACGCTCGTGCGGAAAGACATCACGAAGAAAAACAACCAAATAGCACCTTGCCAAAAAATATTATAGCAAAGGTACTCTTATCAAGCTTGGAGATACAGTAACAGAAATATAGTGCTTCCAGATATATGTTAATAAAGAGATAAGATGTTAGGATTTATTAAGATTAGCTGCGATAATGAGTAGCCATAAACAAACACAAGAAAGCAAAACTTAATGCATGCGTTCCTTCGACTTTAATCAATTTATCCTACGCAGCGTATTACTTTATATGTCGCAATTCTTATTTTATTATATATGAATTTGAATGTTTAGACGTGCTGTTTGTACGCACATTTAGACAAGCGTGTTGAAATACTATGAAAAAAAAAGGCAAGACTAAGAGACAGTCGTCGGCTCATTTTTGTGTTTTGCAATCATTTTCAAAACTTTTATAGGCATTTACTATCTAAGAAGCCTGTTAAAAATAGTAATATAAATACACTTTTAAATATCACTGCCTTTTCAATGAGCCGCCTAATTTGAGCAGCTCGTTATGCTTATTCACAGTTATAAACCATTTTAGCAAGTTCGGGGACTAAAAATTCGTGCTATATCACTGCTGGCTTCTCTAACAATTGCTCGGAACCGATAAAACTTGCCAGAGCATATGCGCATCACCACAGCTCAGTTGTTTCTGAAACACGTGTCCACGAATCGGTGACTCGAGGAGTGTCTTTGACATTGACATGGCATTCCCTGGACGTATTCGACATCCCGTGAAAGACACGACACCAATCTGCCGAATTCTTTCCACTCTACATAAATTTTTAACACGTTCCTAAAAGATGATCTTAAAAAAAGTCATATTTTTATAAGGGAACTTCATTATGAGAATACAAATTTACAAACCGTGCTCATTCCGATCATTTAGTAAATAATGCTCTGAAGTGGATGTAGTATGCAAACACTGGTACTTCAAAAAAAAACAAAAAAAACTAAAAGAAACGGGTTTGTGTTTTTTCGGGGTTTTGCTGCGGATTACATTGAAATGAGATAGCATTGCTTGTCTTCTATGAAAGCTTGGTTCTATAATCCTACCCAACCTCCACACTCTCTCGCTCTCTCTCCTCCGTCGTCTATTTCTGTCTTTCCTTCGTCTACTCAGCACGTCGCTGGTTCTGTTCATCCCTATCTCCTTTTCAGTTCATTTCTTAAGGCGCGTTCAAACTGGCGGCTAGCGACAGTCGCGAGAGCGACTATTTACCATGCCACAAGCGACCACTCACGTTCACACTGCGGGCGATCGGCGAGTCGCTTCTCGGAACTTCTCGGGAGCCGCCGTTTAGCGGCCGTCGATTCACTGCACCCCGCCACAGCTCGGGTTCGCGTTTCGCTACTTCTCCATTTTTCGTTGTCTCACAACTACACATGCGTCGTCGTTGCCATATAAAAAAAGATTCGTTATGTTGGCCTGGGTCCTTCAGAACCGTACAAGAAAGCACAATCTCTACATAGGAGTGCGCCCTCCCTCCAGCTACCGCGTGTCGAAGTGCATACCTGTCAAGAAGTGACACGGATTTGCTGCCACGACGAGTTATTTTTCGAGCGCTCGTTCAAATCTTGGTGCTGCGTTTATGAAGAAATGCTTATCATTTAATAGCGCTGACCAGAGCCGCCATAGAGACCTCAGTGGATCTGTATCCACGGCCGCTGCCGCGAACTGAGGCGTTGAACGGACATGTTGGTTGCAACTCCCACAGAAGTTTGGCATGATGAAAATGATGAAAATATTCCCTGGAGAAGGGGAACAAGAGGGACAAATTGTTCCCCTTCTCCAGGGAATATTTTCATCATTCTTGTCCAGCTCGCTTGCACCTTTCCATTTAATTGCATTATAATCAAGTTTGGCATGACGGATGTAAACAATACGCGAGGCCCACCCACGTCCTTCCGAGGCGCCTCTGATTGGTTCAGCCACCGGGCGACTTGGGGACAAGTCGCGAAGTTCGGTCTGGAAGCGACGGCTCCAAACGTGTCGCTTTCGCGACTTGCAACTGTCGCTTTTGCGACAAAAGTCGCCGCGCGACAGCTGCGACTTTCCACTGTGAACGCGCCTCTACTTTTAAGGGCAGTTGTGAAGGCTGTGCCGCATCCAATGAGCGCCTCGTGACGTAACCCGAACATGCGCGCGATAAGTAGAGGAGAACCTTACGTGTATCTTGCTATCCCATGCATGCGCATACACTCAATGTGACAGCCGATTTTCTTTTTCTTTTTTTTCAGGGGGTTGGCGCAATGAAACGAATTTTGAAAAGTTATGCTCGGAAAAAAGCTAGTAAGTAATTTACTGATACGGCACAAAAATCCCACGTCGCCGATGAAAAAAAAAAAAAAAAAAAAAAAGTGACGTTAAAATACTTTTTTTTTTTTTTTTGCAGTCAAGTTTTAACTGCTGCATTCGAGCGATTTGAAAAAGAACCACCAGTGGGTCGCGTCAGACGACTGTTGGCATGGAAAAGGCGCCGCGACGAGAACGATTCTTTAAAATATTCGAGTCGCATCGACGTGTTTCTTATAAAAATGAATGGGCACAAAGAACGGGGGGAATATTTTCCTAAACAGATCACGATGCTAGAATAAATATTTCACAAAGCTGCACGTCTGATTGCCGAACAAGCTCTGGAAAGAATGGCGAGCGCTGGCTGACTTCTTGCCGCAGGACGGTCGTTTTCTTTTGAGATGCGCATCGGAACACGGTCGTTTGAATTAGCCTCACCGCTTTAGCGTTTTGCTTTTAGGAACTTGAGCACAAAATTAGGTAAAAAAGAAGTTGCGGTTATCTTCCTTATTTGAAATAAGTTCCGCGTTTAGTAAAGTATTACACAAAAAAAAAAAAAAAAGATTGCGCGCGTATTTTTCCATTTTGGCGCCTGATTTTCCGTCAAGAGAATGGTGAAAATAGAAACCCATGAAAATAACGCGTATAAAAAGGCAAAGCGGCTTTAATTTCTGGGCGACAATAATGTGCCTTGAATATCTCAGCTAAATTTCAGTAACGGACACACGGAACATTGTGGATGGAACATAAAAGTAAGACATAGCGCGAACAAAGACAAGAAATGTTAGAGCAAAACAAAATGAGACGAGTAAAAGGGAATCGAGATGCTGCTGGGAAAGGTGGCCAAAAATGTGGTCGTTCTTCTCACGTCCTAATATTTGATCTTTTTTTCATCGGATGTAGGCAACGTGACTCGGCGAAGTTTCTTCCAAGCATTGTGCGGTTTTGTAGTGCGTGTCTGTATTTGTTTTTTCCTTGGCAAATGTTTTACAAGAAAAAAGGCTGTTTAGCTTCGGTAATGTCCTAATACAAAGAAGTACAACGAATAGAGGAAGGCGGAAACGCACTCACTTCGTTCATTTTTTTTTTAGTCGCGAGGTAATTCACACAACTTCTAAAAGCAAAATCCTAAAAAAAAAAATGCTGTGCACAGATTGACTGCGGCGTACCAAGAGTAACGCAATTGCAATACGGGTCTTCAATTTTTGTTCAGTTTTTTTTTTTATTTGTACATCGTCTGGGGAGAAGACAAATGGCAATGCTTTTAAAATACGGTGCGAGATTATTTTGTTTCACGAACTAGTCCTCTTCCAGGAACACTGATGCCATTCCCTTTTCTCACAAGGCTGTCTTTAAAATAACCGCTATGGTGGAGCGTGCCCGTCCGTGACAAAGCTTGTGCAGTAGCGTCAGGTGCTTTATGCTACCCTACTCAGGGTTCTCCACCAAAGCGCCGACATTTTGTTCTGAACTATGTCGTGCAGCGCCGTCTTTCACATTGCTGCTTGTGTGACTCTTGGCACGAAATGGTGGCTAGCTCCCTTGAAAACTGCAAAAAATTTAAGCGCAAATTTGAAAATCTAGCTTTTAAGTGGCGAGCACAAAACTACAGTCACCTTCTCGTGTTCCTTAGCCAAAGTTCTCTTATCGGTATCTTGAGATCCAGCTAATATGATTCTTTGAGGGCATTAAAACATTCTATGAGATAATTTTGACAGGCTTTATTCTTCACCTGATCCCCCCCTCGTACTCTTCAGCTCGCTGTTTTTGTGAGCTGTCCTTCCTATACTTCGTTTCAACTCAAGTCCAGACGCAGCCGACACCAAGAGCTAGTGGGACGAATCAAGCAGGGTTAAAAGCGCAACTCACTGGACCTTTTCCCTTTATGATTATTTCAGTGATCTCGTCAAGTGATCCCCAGACCTCATGAAGCTGCCACTGGCAGCTTTTTGTCTAGGGTCTCCGTTGGCTTAAAGGCCATAAATAAAACGATTGATTGATTGATTGATAGAACACATGCAGAGACACGACAAACACGATGAGGGTGTGATTTTCATGCTGTATGATTGGTTCCTTCAGCTCGTGGCGTCAGCTGCGTCTGGACTCAAGGTAAAACGAAGTATAGGCAGCTTTCAAATTTATGCTCTGTGTTCATTCACTCAAACGGTGTTAACGTGAGCGTTTTCCTTGATATTGTTGACTATTCAGTGAACTGAATCATAGCACGGTGAAAATCTGTTCTCAATAAAATATCTTTCGAAAGCGACTATAAGGCAGTATTAAGTTCTAATTCTGACAAAAAAAAAAAAAAAAAAAAAAAAAGTGAACGGAACTATTACTCACTTCTGATACAAAAAGTGTGACTCATTAAACTTCCAGTAATTAACGAGATAGAGCGTGTCCCCGAAATAAAGTTACGGTGGCTTTTCAGTCGCAAAAATGAATTACGCATCGCCGAACGCTCCGTTCCCGTCCAAATGTAGCGCTAGAAGCAGGACCAGATGCCAAAGCTTCGGAACCAACCGTTATCTTAATCAAAAGCTACATACACTCTTAATCTGAAGCCGGACCTAATTTGTCACGGTTATAACCGCGACAAATTTGATCCAACTGGTCACGGGTATAACTGGCCTTTTATACGCTCCGTTAAATCCGGCCCGTTATACCTGTACTGTTATATCCGGACCGTTATACCTGTACCGTTATACCTGTACCGTTATATCCGGCCCGTTGTATCCGGTCCGCAGTATCCGGGCCGCTGTATGCGGCCCGCTCTATACGGCCCTTTTGATCCAACTTGCCACTGCTACCACCGGCCCTTTTCAAGGCGGCTGTTTGTGTATGAGTGAGTTCCTAAATTTTTCGATAATAAAATGGAGGCCGACGAAACCCTCGAATACAAGGGGATAAATTGCATCGGCTTGCGGGTACGAACACCATTTTCCCATTGAAAAATTCAGAAAATGATTTAAAAGGTTCGAGTAACATGACGGTTAGTTTGAAAGCTCTGGTGTCTGGTCTTCACCAGTAACACTATATTTGGGTAGCAACAGAGCGTTCAGCAATGTGCTTTTTTTTTTTTGCGACGGAAAACGTATATTTTTGCGGTATACACTACACACAGCGAATTAAATTTTGGGCATGATTGTTTACAGTAGTTCAATACGATGGCGCTTTGAACTACTCAAAAATTAGGAAGTGCTCGGAGATGAGCCCAGGGGATGCTGAACCGAAATTTGAAGCTCACAAAAGAAGGGTGAAGCGACAGGCGGGACGCTACATAACCCCAAATCATCACTCATACAGCGATATCTCCAACGGTTGACCGTATTTTATAAAAAGAAGTGCGCGATTGTACAAGGCCTACGTGGCCGACGAGACAACACACGTCACGACGCTCATTCCCTCTCCTCCTCGCATCGTCCCGTCGAGCGGTCGAGCTGGAGAACCGAAGCGAGGAAGAGAGAAGCGAGGCCGCTTCCCTTCGTTCTCAAATTTTCCCGGGGGACAATGACGTAGTAGACCTCGCTTGATCGCGCCCTTCTTTTCCAAACATACGGAAATTCGTTTGAGGTATCCGTGTATCACTGATGTTTTGGAGTTTGTAGCTTCCAGCTCAACAATGCTGTGGCCTTATTTTGCGAAATCCAAATTGCGGTTCAGCATCACTTTAATGTCAAGTTAGTAACCTAAAATTAGCCATGGAGCAAGTATTTACGTCATGCTAGAAATTAACCGCCAAACCTTAGAGAAGTCTATGGCGGTACAGACCGCAAGAGCGGAGAGAGAACAACTGCCCTTCCCTCTCACCCCGTGCGTCGTCTGCTCCGCCGAGTGGGCTGTACATAACATCTCGCTGACGTTCAAACTCGGTTTAAAATTTCGTCATTTTCGAAATTTCAAGCGCAGATGGGGGGATTTTGATACGCAAGTTATCGTGTAATGCTATGCGCGATAAAAAGACTAACCGGGTCCAATTGCGCTGTTACCTGCGTGCAAATAAAAAAAAAAAAGAAACGTTGTCAGACTGGCAGGCATCTCCGGCGAAAAGTAAATCCGGTTGCTGTAGCATTTCTTACTGTACAAAGTTTGTACTGGTGTAGGCCATGAGCGGCAATGAGTAGAAGTCTGGAATAATAAAAACGTGCTCCCCTGACGCAATAGACACCGCGTCTATTGTGCTATTGCGGTTGAGCGTAGTATAGTGCCGGCTGACTCCACTGCTATTGAAGTAACGGAACAAAGATAGGCTAGTTGATCATTTACTGAAATAAAACAACATAGCGCAATAGGCTGGTTTTGGAGTAGCCATAAATATTCTAAGAACGCAAACCACTTCACAATGGCAGTTACGAGCGAGGGTTCCATGTTCGGTGCAGCCCGCCGGTACAGCTCAAAGATGGAGAACGGCAACCTGCCGGTTCGCCTTCTGTTAGAGGAACCGGGCGCGTCCCCTCTCTCTCGTTTTACCCCACCGAACCTGCTTAACTTCCCTGATGTGCGGAGAGGGCGCTGTGGTCGAACAAAATGGCGCCACCCTGAGAGCGCTAAATAGAACGGTGTATAGCAGTGGTTCTCAAATGGGAGTCCACGGACCCTTTGGGGTCCGCGAAGGCAATCTAGGGGTCAACGAAGCACATCCTCAACAGTCGAGTCCGGAAATTAAAGTTTTATTCTCTCAGATTTAAGAAAAACATTCCAATTTTCGGATGAGTTTTCTTGTGTATATATCAATAAAAGAAGTCTACTTCACACTAGCCTTAGTTATTTTCATTCATTGAATCTATCACAATTAACCTGTACTTTTCCTTCCCTTCACCACGAACGGGGTACTCCATCATCTCCACCGATCCACATGGGGTCCGCGAAACATAAGTCGCTGAAAACCATTGGTCTATAGCATACCTGTGCGAACTTTTTTAAAGTTACTCTAAAGCAAAGTTTAAAAAATCGTGAAAAACTGTAGACGGCGTAATTGACACAATACAAATTAATTACCAAAAAAAATTGCTTTCAAAACTTTATAATAGCAAGCGTGGCACACATCATGATATTACCAGGTTTGTTATGTCATGATATCGTTCTAAAACATTAGTTAGATTCAAGGCACATTTTATGAGTACTCCGCGAGTTACACGGCAGATATCGAGACGATATTCGAGCTCAATAAAAGATTCGTGACGTGTATGATTTACGTTGAAGTAGCTATGCGTCAGCTACGATACATTTTTGTTTTTAACTCTGAAAAATGTGCTGCGGTAGAGATGGTACACACTCCATGATCTTTTGGAGCGCCATACTTGAAGAAAGCGCAGAGAAATTAGGTACGCCGATCTCGGCGCTCATCTGAACCGTATACATCTTCTATTCCTGCGCTGTCAATACATCGAGAGTTTGTGCGGTTATGCGCAGTCCAAAACGACCAAACTAGAAGTAAGGAGCAGGACTATCCTTGTTAAAAAAAAAAAAAAAAAAAAAAAAAAAAATCGCCAACGTTTTTTTTTTTTTTTTTTCGATGCGGGCAACACATTATTGCAGCGTTTCTTAGAACGATTGTCTCGTTTAACTAAAAAGAGAAATAATCAGCAACGACAGCCTGCCAACAACATGCAAAAACGTTATAAAAAATATAAGGCTATTTCTGAACAGGATAACAAATTATGAGCAGAGGATTGCAAACCGATAAACGAATATTTCAGTGTTTACGTCAAACGTTTCCCAATGTTTTTTTTTTTTTTTTCTGAATGGAATGTCATACTTAGCCTCAATTTATATTAGAATGAAGCAACAAAACAACACTAGTGTGCGGTTATCCTCACAACGGTCTGCGGGAACACTAAAAAACATTTGTGTAAAAAGACCTCAATAAATGTTTTTTATACCCTACTTCAGTGGTTCTCAAATGGGGGTTCGCGGACCTTTTGGAGTCCGCGAAGTCATTCTACGGGTCCGCGAAGCCCATGGCCTCATCAGTCAAGCCCGGCAATAAAAAGTGTATTTTCTTAGATGTTGAAGAAACGTTCCAATTTTCAGGTTAGTTTTCTCGTGTATATGTCAATAAGAGAAGTCTACCTCACACTAGCACTTAGTTCTATCCATTTATTAAATCACTATTATAATTAACCTCTCTTTCTTTCACCACGAATGGGGTCCTCCAGCATCTCTGCCGATCCACAAGGGGTCCGCGAAACATCAATGGCTGAGAACCACTGCCCTACTTTGTCAAGACCAAAACTACCTCAAATAATAAGTGGCATTTAGAACTTCGCTGAAAAAAAATGCAAAAATTGCTTATAAAGCTTACCATCGTAACCTAACTTTATGTTCTAGAGATGAAAACAACCAAGCTACAAAAACAGTCAAACACGCTTCCTGAGCTAGAGGTGCTGGCGCGGGCACGCACTGGCGGGCAAGTCTAGTTAAGCGGTCAGAGAACCAGGCGTTGTTGCACGACGAGCACACAACTAGGGCGTTTTGCTCGAGTTCCCGGCGGACCCCGCAGAAAATCTTGTCATGAGGGGAATAGTCCGCCCTGACACCGGACGCACAGCCAAATCCTTTCTTCTTTCGCCATCCCCAAATTGGCACCCGGGATATATCCCGAAGAGCTAACACGGAGTCCTGCAAATAAACGCGCAACTAAAGATCCAAACAGACAGAAAGCACAGCGAAAAGGCACCGAGCGAGAGAGACCTGGAAAAGCTCTTAGGCCCCACCACCTCCCCTGAAAACCAGGAATGCCGCATATCCCGGTGCTGCTGCTGCTGCTGCCGCCGCCGCCGTCCGTCCAACCTCCCCCTCGGCAAACGACGAGCAAATAACAATCTCCCTTTTATTTTTCTTCTTGTCCCTCACTGTTGTCGGCAGATTCCGCTGATTAGCCGCAGGTCACCTTGTTAGTGACGGTGACGGAAGCTTCACTAGGGAACGCTGCCCGGGGAGCTGGCGGACCGACGCGGCTGGGGCTGCGGACGTGTCGATTCATTTTTGCCCGCTGGGCCTATCGCTCTGAATGGGCTCGAGTCGAGGCTGCGCGGACGCTGCCCGAGGCGCCGCCTTTGTGGCTCCCTCGGCAGCTCCCTCGTGTGGCGTTCACGCGGACGACGCTGGAAGCGCCCTCTTTCTTGGCCCTGATCGCGGCGTTGTGAGGCTGGCTTCGCTTAACTACCCGCATCCGGGGCCTTGTTTGGAAATTGTGTCTTTCATAGCCTTGTCTCAAGAACAAACGCTGTACGTCGGACTCAAGTTTTGGGGTGTAGTATATGCGGCAAGAGGTTAATGGCTACACCCTTTTTCTAGAGTGCATATATACGCCACATTAAACTAGTATATTGAAGAAAACATAAATAAACAAGTGGGGAAGTTGTTAATCTTTTTTATTGACTTGTCGTTATCTGAACATATAAAAATGGGACGCTGAACATGAAGATCTGAAAGTGCTAAGGCTGATATTGTTTTTATTAGGATACGGACAATAGCTACTGACTGCACGCGGACATTGAGACTCAAAAATAGTTTTTGGGTTATGATTGGCAGCATCATGGCTACGGAAACAAGAACAGGAAAGTGCACTTACACGTGCACTGTCCTGGTTCTTTTTGGTTTTGTTTTTCTGTATGCGTTGGTAGCTCCAATATGAGGAACTAGAATATATGAACATATGAGGACATTGTTTTCAAATGCATGTTACGGTTATGCACTGCTCTGATATCCATCATCTATCACTTATGGACCTTAAATGTAAAAAGTGAATGCAGCTTTTTTTTTTGTTTTTCTATTTATTTTTTATATCAACATTAATAGACAGAAGACAAAAACTGCAGTCACCAAGCGGAGAACGAAAGTGAAAAAAGAATATCATTACTTGCGGGTCTTTTTTTTTATATTTGAGGTGACTTTTTTATGAGTACACGCGTTATAGGTCGTTTCATCTGAAGTTAGACCGTTGTCAAACCCCATCAGACCCACAAATGGATACAGACATGCTAAAAGCGCAAAGTCAGGGTGCATTCTCCGAGCGTGATAGGTTGAGCACGCACGGCAAAACGCGAACTCCATGAAACTGCGCTTTCAGCGCTGCTTGATTTGTGTCAGGTCAGTCTCGTAACGCCTAAAGTTTCTTGATACTTCTTATACAAGTAACGACAACCAATACATATGGCAACGCATATTCCGCTGGAAGCAAATGGCGGCGTTCAGTTCAAACCTCTGCTGTGCGCTATCATTCGCTTCCTAAAACCTGCACAAATACGCAGTCGGCGCTTCAAAGAATGCCGCTACTTGTAGGAAGCTCTCAGTATCTAGGGACTTTAGTATCGCCGGCTGCGCTCTGACTCAAGTTGAAACAAAGAATAGTACGATGCCTAAAATTATACGCGACCTTATCATTCAGGAGATCTATAAATCCGTACCACCAAATATACCTGACCAAGCAGAATCATTACTGTGACACTTGAGGCTGATACACGCAGCAATGTCAATGAAACCGAATTTATCGCCTGCTGTGGCCTCAGTAACGAGAAAACTCATTGAAGTTTTTTCCTCTCAAAGTTGGGAGGCAGGACCAAGCCGACCACAAAAGTCCGAGGCAAAGGTGGGGAAAAAAAAAAGAAGAAAAGAAAGTTAACGGCTTAGTTCCTTCCCTGCATTCACATTGGCAATGCCCAACCTAAAAAAAAAAGAGGAAAAAACTGGTCCAGTTTCATTTCGCTGAGCGCTGCAGCCTCGGTAAAGCGCGAACTCCGTTATCACCCGTGTAATTAGATGAAGAAAGACAGACGGAAAGAAATAGCTCTCCGCACCGCCACGATCGACGACTCTAATTACGTTCTCCCGAGGATTGGGGAGAGGCAAGGGGGGAAGGGGAAACAGACAGCGGCAGAAGACGAGGTGGCAAGTGCTCAGAGTCGAGCCAGCAGGCAGAAAAACGAAGAGCGAAAAGCTCGGGATCCGTGCCGCCTAGAGCTTCCCCGATCGCGGCCCTCCTAAGCCCCGGCACCAAACCGAACCGAGCCATTTAGGTGTGCGGCACCCAGCGCGCCGCGACCGCCCACCCCGTCACACGCCGGCTTCCCGTCGGCGGGGCTTGGGCGCCGTGGTGCATCGCAGCAAGCCCGGCTGGCTTCAATCCAATTTCGCGACCTGGAGCTTCAACTCCCTCGAAGCCGGCGCGCGAGGTTCGCCAGCGAGCGAGTTGCTATTGCCACGGAGGCGGGGAACCGGGGACTGTGGCCCGCGCGTCGTGAACAAAAGAACCTCGACGAGGGCGAAGGAGGAACTAAGAAACTGCCGTTCTATCCGAAGGAGTTGGCCGCCTTCGTTTTCTTTCTCGTCGTGAACTGAGAGGGTTCCGTAGAGGGTGTGGCTTCGGAGGTAATACAGCAAGCCCCATATTCCCCGTCCCTGAAACAATAGTTGATGCCCTCGTTGAGCGCCTTCGTCGGTACACACAGACACACCAAGCCGCTTCCTACCTTCGAGTTTGGTCTGGGTTGTTTCTTTTACATATGTCAGACCTATTTTTTTTTTTTTCGGATTATATTGGCTTTTTCGTTTTGCATTGTTTTCTAAGAAAATAAGTGCAATAGAATGAATAAACAAACTAGCAGAGAACTTAAAATGCATCAGGTAGCCGGCACGCATCCTCTTCATATTGACTCTGTTTACATATATATATAAAATTTATAAATAACTTATTTTTAGAGCGCAACTCCTAGGCGCCCGTTCCCGCACATAGCGGCGTCGGCGTCGGCGTAGCCGGGCCTCTAGCCCGCTTGATTTAGCGGGAAAATTGACGCCACGTGACCTTAACGCTTCTGGTAAAAACCTCCATCTGGCCAGAATATGCATCGAGTCAAAACATCGATTATGTCACATGACACCAAAGTCAGAACATCCGTCATGTCAAAGCATCCATCGGAGTCAAAACATCCATCGAGTCCAAACGTTCATCGAGTCAAAACATCCATCCATGTCAAAACATCAATGGAGTCAAAACATCCATAGAATCAGAACATTCATCCGAGTCGGAACATCTATCGAGCCGAAAGTCTATTGCTGAGATACATGTTAAATAGCAATCTATGTTATAACTGCAAAGCTGTAAGAATAAATTTAAATAGTGCCGCTGCAATTAAAAAAAAAAAAAAAAAACACAAAAAAACACGTATTACAGAATACTTATTTTTCGCGAGGTCGAAATTCCGCAAATTCTGTCAAGGCTGAAATTCTGGAGTCTATCGCGATTACTAAATTTCGCAAAACGGACTTCCGACTCATCTTATTATTCCAATTCAAACAGTTACATATTTGGTGGAGCCTATATACTATGATAACGTGAGAACATTTCAAGGCATGCCTTAAAAAAATGCTGAAGAAAGCGCAGCTTCCAATTGCTGTCTCCGAAGTGATGACACTTGGACCGAATCGTTCGTGGGACCAATTTTTAGCAATTCGCAGGCAATTCGCGGAGTTCAGAAAAATTAGGTATGGTCGCGAAAAGTAAGTCGTCAAGAAAATTAATATAAATTGAGTAATGCAGCATTTTATATATCTATTCTTAGATTTTAACTAATTTGTGAAAACAAAACACTGATAATAAAGGAATATTGGCCCTCTCAGATAGCTTTATTGACCCTGGCGGGCGTCAGGGGCCGAGTATCTAAAAACACTTACTATGCCTGTTCTCACCTCAAGAACAGCCGTAAAAAAAGTCCGGTTTTTCGCGGAGCATTTCCAATTTCTCCCATTATTTAGAGAATGAAGATACACGTAGGTGAATTTTAGATTACATATGTGTTATCTTATCAGGACGTGCACGTTTCAAACGCCAAAAAAGCATTGTTTCTTCATCCGACAACCAAATCTTGTTAGTAATACTTCGCGCGGCGTGTGAACAATGAGCAAAACTTCCCCTTTCCTTGAGGTGAAAACGGGTATAGCTTAAGTAACTAAAATCTACCGACAATTTTAAGTCTTCATAGCTGGCATTTTTCAACAGGAGATTTTCAGCTCGCATTTAATAATGTAGGCTAGTTTAGTGGTTAGATTTTAGAACAAAAAAATAGTATAGTTATTTTGTGATACTTTTCAGCACCTGCGGCAGTGGAATACAGAAACAAAGCTGGGAATGTGCAAAGGCATAGCCACTTGACCTGCCTTCTACGTGTGACCTAAAGATATTGCTCCGCTGGAAGATCGGAACGCGATAACTCGTCGCATGCCCTCGCAGCACACAATGAAATCCATGTATAGGTAAAGATCTTAGTAAAAGCAAACTCGCTGCTAAAAGTCGGCGTTGCATAGTCTTGTTCCGAGTACACGCTAGCATTTTAATAGAACTTCGTTATTATACGTCATTCAAGAAGTGCATAGTGGCTGGCGAAGTGATATTAAATCGTTTGAGGGGCTTACGTCGGGGAATTCTGGCCTTATTTTCGCTCAAACACTCGCGCAGATGCAGAGCGCATTGCGTGCTTTGCTGCTCCTCCTAAAGTGCTTTTTTCAAATAAATATTGCGAAGAAAAATATTGATATTTTCATAGTTTGTTACTGTACAAGGAATATTAGCAATTTAATCAAAACCAACGTGCTATCTATCATGCAAATTAAATTTTAAATATTTTTCTTCACAATATTTATTCGAAGAAGAAAAAAAGCCGACTAACTTGGGCTCCGCAAGCTAATCAATTTTTTTTTTGCACGGGTTCTGGTGACGTCAGGAAGACGCTGAGCTCTTATTGGCTCTGATTGAAGGATAGTGGATAGACCTCGAGGCAGATTGCAATGAGGTCTCCCCACTATCCTTCAAGCAGAGCCAATCAGAGCTTGCTAATTGAGGTCTACCCACCATCCTTTTGATAGAGCCAGTCAGAGCTTGGCGTCTTGATGTCACCGCAGGCCCTGCGAAAAATCAGGCAAACTTGTGGTCCGAATACATCATATGCCTACCCCAAGGCAAAAAGAACGTAAAAAAAAAAAAGATATTGGAGTAGGGGGAGATCAGGAAATCATTTTCGTGCGACCGCTCCGCACACCGCCTTGCGGAGCCATCCCCAGTACGTGTGTGTGTCCCACCTGAATTCCTTACGAAGCAGGGCGCCAAGACCACATTGTAATAAGCAAGATGTATACGCGCCGATTAGATACAACAGTGATAGAGTGGGTAGAGTCACTAACGTGTGTACTGGACACTGATGCAATGATAAACAATATAACTCATATAGTTCCATACCCTACAAACTGTCATAAAATTATCAATGTTTCGTTCTTCCTAATTGATTTAGGTTCATCGGGGAACTCATGTAGTGAGTCCTTGCTTACCATGCAAGAAGATAAAACAATCAAAAATAAAAAAAAAACAATAAGTAAAAGTCGGAGCATCCATCGTGTCAAAACAAAACACTGAGCCTAAACATCCACAAAGTCAAAACATCTATTGATTCAGAACATGAACGTCACGTGACCTCAACATCGATTCAATTTCCCCGCCAAATTTAGTGTGAAAATTGACGTCACATGACTTCGCATCGCGTGACTTATACAAAAAAATTCAGTTTCCCCACTAAATTTAGCGGAAAGATTGACGTCATGTGACCTCACCACCAAAGCAGTTTACTCGCTAAATTTATCCGAGAAAGTGGTGTCACATGACTTCATGTCACGTTACCTATACGCCAATTCAGCTTCCCCGCTAAAGGAAAAATTGACGCCACATGACATGATGTTTTGTGATTTATACGTAAATTCAGTTTCCCCGCTGGGAAAATGATGTCAGACGCCTTGATGTCGCTTGACCTACACACATTCAGTTTTCCCGCTAAATTTAGCGGGAAATGCGGGAATAGACGCTCGCTGTCCGCAAAGAGAGCCTCCCACTGTACCCTCCTCCTCTCTTGCCTACCCTCTCGGCGTAACCCCCGCCCCCAAACAGGCCCCCCTCCCCCCACCTAACCTCCTTCTCCTCCTCTATTGCGTAGCTTTTCTTTGCCACGGCATAGTGGAAAATCAAAACACCTCAAGAGCTTCGCTCTAATTTCGCATTACAGAGAAATGTAAACGTCAGTAGATATTTTTTAATCGGTATAATTTTTTCAACGATATTAGCGGGAACAACGAAAACGGTGAAGACAAAGCAACTAATCTGTAATTAGGTGTCTGTCAACTGTAACCTTAAAATAGGATGATGAAAAGGAACTCTTGTGCAACGGTTTCAAGATGTCATAGAAAGAGGTTGTTTTGTTATGCCCAAATTTTCACACTGTAAATAATGTGTATCGATCTAATTTAACCAAAGATTTGCGCTTGCACACCGTATCAAAATAGGCGCAGGCCTATACACTGGCCTGCAGTATCTTATAAAAGGTAAAAGATAAGTCCCTCGTTTTCGCCCTTCAACTTTGTATGAACTGAAACAGACCTTTCGGCAGCAGCATTCACAACCGTTTTGCGAATGTGGTGTAACCGTCACTGTAAATGGATCTTAGTGTATCCAGGCTTATACTTCTCTGTAATGCGAGCCAAGAGTCAATAAAAAGGAAAAAAAAAACAAAAAAACAAGGAACTTAAAGCGGAGAAAAGAGAAAGAGGGCTACACTTTTACCATGACGGTTTAGCTCCGAGTTGAATTTTTTCCATGTTTAAATATTAGTAATTCTACTTCGTCTCATCCTACGATGGACTAAAGGCCAAAGCCACGGGCCGCCAGGTCCAATCACGTTCCACGCTATACTATGACATGCTTAGCAATAATTAGGTTTGGACGAATAATGCTCCGAACCCCAAAACGCTGCGTAACTTTTATAGCTTCGACACTGCAAAGAGCCAGTAATGTAAAATTGTTGAGTCACTCATTGCTCGATCCGAACCACTGTCCGCCCATTCCCATCAGTGATCCGAGACGCGGGCACCGATACGTGCACCGAAGCGAAATATAATGTCTAAGTGGCTCGCGATTGGATGTGGCGGTTCGTAGCTTCCGCTTTTAGTCCATCGTAGGGTGAGACGAAGTATAGATACTTGTGCATACTGTGAAGAAAATAACAAATGGAAAATCCCTTAGAAGGACCATGCGTTGCGGAGGATTGCCTAAGTAAATCACGGTAAGAAACGATTCTAATATTTTTACAAGAAATCAAATTACGTGACTTGTTTAAAAAAAGAAAAAAAAAGATCAGTGCACGTTACCCATGTCAGCTCCACAGATACGTAATTCAATTTGGAAAATTGTCAGGCGTGGAAACAGGCAAAGTTAGAATTTTGCAAAAGTTCAGCAGCAGACCGTTTTATCGCAGTATTAAATGGACGAGATAAAAAAAAAAAAAACACGGCGAAGACACTTAAGACTGCTACCGTGTAGGAATGCGAAAGCCTTATAGTCCCGCGGGTGAAATGTTTTTCTTAGGGTCATGCCATAGCCTCCAATATATTTACAAAGCGGCCGCCGAAATGGAAAAGGTAGAGCGGTTTACAACGAATGAGAGGAGAGCCATGTGACTGGTGCCCCGCTGCGGCGAGACGCCGAAACACACTTCTCCCGAGCAAACAAGTGTGTTTCGGGTTCTCGCCGCTGCAAAAGGTGTTCGCCGAAGTCTAGGTTCCCCGAGAAATGGCTTTTTGATGCTCTGTGCTACCAGATCCTCGCACTCCGAATCTGCGACAGGGCGCTCCATGACTCTGTCGTCGAACCGCCAGGCTTTGTAAGTGAGTATAGAGGAGGCTAAGGTCCTACGAATAGTGGTTTGAATCGAATAGCACTGCGTCATTCATAGTTTTGAAAATGCAAGGGAAAGCCAAGACGGCCGGTTCTTTCAGCGGTGCAGAAGCTAAGGATGACGCTGTGCTATTCGATTCGAATCGCTATTCGCACACCTTTAGTTTTCGAGTAATGTTTCTACATTAATGTAGAATGTTTCTGCCGGTATTGTATTCGGTGTGTGTTTATTCAGTGCGCACGGCTGTCCGGCGGTGACATCACGTTCCCCCACTGTGCAGGCGCGGCGCCCCCGCCGTCTTCATGACGGCTTCCGCGACGAAGCATCTGCGTTGCTGTACTTTTCTTTGTGTTTTATTTCTGAAGCGTGTCCGCTTTGACCTTGAGCGGCGCGTGCTTGATGACGTATTTTTAGAGCCAGCTTTTGGGCACAACGCTGACACCTTTTCGCGTAATGGGACAGATGAGGCTTTCGCCTTAAACAAACGCAATGCAATAGGCAGGCAACATAGGATAGAACAATCCGTGGAAAGACACCGAGGTGGAAATAAAATATATGGCGATGCTACTTGCAAAGCCATTTGGTCTGGCTGAATCAAGGATCCAAATCATGGTGGGAAACTCAGTCAATTCTTATCTTTGTTGCAATCGTCTGCTCTGCTTTTCTCCTCTCTCGGCTAAATTATCAGTGTGAAGCCCGCATTGCGTATATTCTACTTGGAGCTTCTCAGGAGCTGTCAACCAGCTCCCAGGGACTGTTGAATTCGTTATACATGCATTGAGGGTGCCCCTCGGTCGTTCGCTGAGGTTGTGCCGTTCTGTGTGGCGCAGGTTTCATCCACGACTACTCCACGGGTCACCTGGCCATTGGAGCAGAAAGCCTCGTGAGTCCGGATCGCTGTGTGTACAGCTCGCTGCTGGAGCCACCGCTGCCAGTGCTACGGCCCCTGGACCCCCGGGACGAGCACCAGCAGCGGCCGCCTTCGCGTGTCCTGGACTTGAGCGGACCGGAGTTCTACTCGCGGCCTTTCCGGCAGCAGCCGTCGCTGCCTGCACTCTCGCTCCAGCCTTCGCACACGGGAGACCTCAGCCTGAGCTCCCCCTCGAGCGAAGGCCGACGCAGCAGCAGTCCGGCGTCCAGCTGCTCGTCGACCTCGTACAGCGCAGGCGGCACGGCACGGCCCTCAAAGTACAACACTGCCGTCACTGTCAGCTACACGTACGACGCCTTTTTCATCAGCGACGGCCGGTCCCGGCGCCGCACCTCCGTGGCCTCCATCTCCAGCGGATGCCCCGTGCGACGCCCGGTCAGCGAGGACCGACCGCGCTACACGTGCGGCGAGTGCGGCAAGAACTACGCCACCTCGTCGAACCTGTCCCGGCACAAGCAGACGCACCGCAGCCCGGACTCGCAGCTGGCCAAGAAGTGTCCGACCTGCGACAAGGTGTACGTGTCCATGCCGGCGCTGGCCATGCACGTGCTCACGCACAACCTGAGCCACAAGTGCCCCGTGTGCGGCAAGGCCTTCTCGCGGCCCTGGCTGCTCCAGGGCCACATGCGCTCGCACACCGGCGAGAAGCCGTTCGGCTGCGCCCACTGCGGCAAGGCGTTCGCCGACCGCTCCAACCTGCGCGCCCACATGCAGACACACTCGGGGCTCAAGCACTTCAGCTGCGCCAGGTGCCACAAGTCCTTCGCCCTCAAGTCGTACCTCAACAAGCACCTAGAGTCGGCCTGCTTCAAGGACGGCTCCGTGCCCTCACCGCCGCCTTCGCCCACGCTGTCGCTGGCATCCAGCGACTTGATAGCACCAGCTCTGGCTGCCGTCGTGATGGGCAATCACCACCACGCTGTTGCCACGTAGGCCGGCCGCAGCCGCTCTCTGCCCTCTTAGTGCCTGGCCGCGGCCGATTTGCCAAGTGCTCGCCTTGCGTTCTTGATCGGCCTGGCCCCGGATGACCTGCGCCGACAAGACCAGAGCGCCGAAGGGCCCAGCCGTCATACCCACTTTCGCCTCCTGCCCCAAAGTCTGGTCGGTGTATGACCCGTGTTGGATTGGTTAGCCCCCTTTGGTTGGCCGGGATTTGTTCGCCGGTTTTAAATTTCATCTAAGACACGATACAAAGACTGGTCAGAATAAGGCAGCCACGGCTTCGGCGAGAAAGATTCAAGGTTGAGATCGCTTTTGTGATATAAACATCGACAACACTTAGTTTGTCTAAGCAACGGTGAACTACTTTGTCATGTAATATTGAGATGACCAATGCAAAATGGGGTATTCGCCAGTTTATATTTTGCTTTATTAACGTATATTATATTTAACGTGACTGTCGTTGCGAAGCAGATGCATTCTCATAACAATGTTCCGACCAAAATTAAAAAAAAAAAAATCAGTCAATAAATTTGGACACATAGTTAAGAGAGGAGATGTTGAAAGACAATATAGAATGTATCTTTTCCAACCACCGGTTTCAATTCAACAGAACAACGACAAACCTCTGGATCTATGTGCTTGAAAACGACCAGGCGGCGCGCTCGGGCGTTTCATTCACTTTTGCTCCTATGCAAACGTGTACACCAATTCATCCCTCGCTTAATACGTAGATAAATTGTCTATGATTGTTGGATATGTTACACGAAGTGACCGATAACGGTAGTGCGTGGCATCTAGAGCTTCCCTCTTTATGAAATCCATACTTTATTGCGCTATTAAGAGACTACAAGGAATATCCCAGGAAACGGAGAGTACGCTTTCAGGTCTTCGGTTCTTGGGAGTCCTAACTAACAACCCCAATAAATGGGGATCCGGAAGTCAAAACGAATCGCGCTCAAACTTGGCAACCTCGTCAACTTCGCTTTGCTTCTCATCCATTCAGTAAACGCAGTTGAATGCTAAACCTAGCTATGAATATTTTTTAATTCAATTGAAGGCGTCATCAGATTTCATTGCTTACGCCTGTTGTTCGGTTTCCCTGTTTATCTTTAAATATTTTTGCCGGCGAGCATACAGTGATTTTTGTTTTAGCCGATGGGTGTCCTTTCACACCGGCACGAAAATTTCCAATCAAATTGAAGCGTTGGCCGGCATATCCCCCGCTGCTCCCCTTGCGTACGTGTTTGTAAGCGACAATCGATGAAGATAGAAATGCGTAGCTATTCAAACGAGTCATCCGTCCGTACAACAATAGCTCGTTAAGCCATAGAGCTGACAGTTTTGTTTGTTTGTGTTAGTTGGGTGTCGTTCTCTCCACCTCCCCGTCCCTAGAACTTAACCTCTTCGCCCGTCGCAGTAGAAATTCGAGTTCACACCATCCCATGCTTTAGATCCATCCTTAGATAATAATTAACCAGTGCATGGTACTTCGTCACTACTTCACTCTAATACTATGAACTCTAAAGCCAGCTAGTTCTCTGTAATAACCAAATCCCCAGTATCGAGGTATTGAAACCCCGTTCGTGTTTATTGAAATCTAATGAAGATCCTTCCCAAATGAACGGCCTACCAACATCACAACAGGAATATTGCCTTTCCTTCCTCTACATACTTTGGCACTTCGTAGAAATACTCACTCTGGTTCATCATGTAAGTAAGATACGCGACCGTCATTATGAGATATATTTTGAATACACGAGAAAGATGTGGAAGGGGAAACGGCCTTGGGAGGACGCCGGTCCACTTTTCATTCTTATGGCGCTCGGGACCGACACCACTGAAATATTTCACAGTATAGAACATGTAGTGACAAATGTATGTACATAGTATCGTAGCATGATCATAAACACCTTGGGGCGGCACGCTATGTTCTACATAAAATTAAAAAAAAACCTAGTATGAATATTTGTCTTCAAGGTAGACGGAGGGGAGGGGTGCAAAACGGCGTCCATTTGCCGCACTAATTGAGGGCTATTGGCCATGTTAACAGGATGTTTATTTCGGGCGGTCTCTCTAATCTAGACAGGTTTTGGAGAGTTGATTTTTCAACTTGCTTCAACAAAACCTGAAAATCAAAAATCACAGAACGAATAAAAGCAACTTGCTAGGCCGACTTGCGAAGATTTTGGAAGTTCTCCCAGGTTTTGGTACTTCATAAAACAGTGATTAGCGGATAATTAATGTGCAGCATCATAAAAGCGGTAGCAAGTTTTATTTTCTTTTAAAGTACGAGTAGCAACAACGTACAGAGCGCGAGTGGCACAGCACAAACAAGCGATCGCCGGTTCTTTACATTTCTGTTTGCTGACAACTGCAATTGGAACGCGAGCCTCAAGTTCAGGTTCATACCCTCTCATTTTTCTGTATCCGTGTTGAAGCGCGTTAAAAAAAAAAAGTAGAAGTAGGAGAACGGTGAGATCTATCATGAGTAACATTCAGAAAGGTGGCAGCCTCGCAGTACCCCGTGCATTCTGAGCCACGATATCTCTGAATGGGTTCATCGGCAATTGAATTTATGGTGCTGCAGATCTATAATTTTTCCTCTCTCGCTCCTGTTGCCGTTGTCCTCACTGCCCTGCGTTCGTAAACTATCCGCCCCCCCCTCTCCCCCCGCAGAATTTAAACAACGACTTTAGGGAGCGGCGTTTGAGCCTCGAGGTTGCACATTTCACACAACTATAATTCAGAACCCTAATTCACAACCCGATAGGTACACCCTTCGCGCACAAATTGGTTTACATAAAACAATTATTGTTTCGAAATTCTCAAGCATGAGACGATTCTGCGCTGGGGAAAATGCTCAAGGTTAAGAAAACAGAAAGAGACGTGTGACGGTGGTGTGTGTCTGCTGGCCTCGCTTAAGCGCGGCCGAAATTGTAGTTTCGATCCGAGAGCAACGATGGTGTTCCAATGAAATGATTAGAAATCATTCCTTCATTATGACAGGTTCATCTAGTCTGACGAAGAGAATATATATTTAATGTTTTGGAATTATAAAATGCCCGAGTTGATAAACTGTTGATATGCAATTTCAAAACTGTGTTTTAAAACGAACGCTGAGTTTATTGAAATAATTACCGTTACTCCAAAGAAAGGTCGGCCTTTTTAAAGAACAATTGCAAATGCGGTACTGGAAAAAAAACAGAAAAAAAAAACCTTAAAAATTAGATTGCACGACGTAAATGATGCAGATATATTAGAAAATGAATTTCGACGCCGTCCTTTTAACGTTGCAAAACGTCAACATTGCGAACACACAATAATGAAGAATATGTAATGAAAAACACGCAGTTAAAAAAAAAATATGTGTAGTTCCATTCTGCGTTTCTAGACTCTCTGCGTTTTAACAATGCTGGGAACTCAGCAACTGATTTGTCTGAAGGATAATTTGTTTGGAATTGCATGAATAATATTCTAGGCAACTGTAAGATCGTAAAAAAAAAAGAAAAAAGAAACAGAGATACACAATTCTCCTCATTTTAAATGTGAGCATATCATTTGCCTTGTCATTCGTTTAGCTTCCTTTTTATGTAGAGAGCGATGGTTTCTTTTCTAGGCATTCCACTCAAACATTAATTTACAATCGAATTAATCTTTTTATCAAGAAACACTCTAAATTAAATAAAGGATGCACTCGCATATTCCTTGAGTTCTAAAAATTATTACAATCGCCTTTAGATTTGGCATGACTCCCTAATTTGACAAAGGTGCCGAAATCAAAGCCATTAATACTGATTCAGAGTGGCTTCGCAAAAAATGGCCGTAATTTTTTTTTAACCTCTTTAGTATAAACCATCTTTTCATCGCATCAAGAATAACAACAGCAAATCATAGTGGCACGTCTCTTTAATCACCAAAAATAATAAAAAAATAAACGATTAGGAAATTATAATATGCTTGCAAGGAAATGAATAAATAAAAAAGACAGGCTACCGCATTTTTTTGTTCTAGAATACTACGAAATAACATAAAAATACAAAAACTATATCTGCACCGCTGTTCTTCAGCAAAGAAATATTTATGTCTAAATAAGAAACAACAAATACTTGCGTACAGCAATAAGCCCTGAATGTTACAAGATTTGACGTTTCCATGAACTACAATCAGCCGGGCGTCGAAGTGACGCTACGGTGACATAATCCTCGTGACGTATTGTTGTAGACACCTATGCATAGAAGAGGCGCGCGAATGCCGACGATAGCACTCGAGCCGAACTTTAACACGTCTTGCGGTGACAGGAAGACACATGTCTCCAAATTAAGAGTAGTCAGTGCATGATGAGGTCATCATTTAAATTTATTTCGAATTTAAGTCCCGATTGATCTGGTAATTGAGGTACTATTCTTTAAAGAAAATGCACAAGTGATTGTTTGACAGGTAAAACATAAACTTCTGTTTCTTCGCCTACACTGTTATGACAATCAGGCATCGTGGAGTAAAATACGCATCCTGCAAAGTAGGTGCAACATATTTGACTTAACGTTTTTAAAGCTTGTGCTTCCCATGTAAGAATTTTTTTTGTTACCTCGAAGGATAAAGCCACCAGTACCAATTAAAAAAAAAAGTAAATAAATTTATGACCCCAGTGCCTTTCCAAATTTATTTAGTGGATAACCTTAAGTCTAAACCAAGTTTCTACTAAAAGAAAGAAGTTACGACTGTAGAAAAAAAAATAAACAGCTCGAACTTGTGGCGGAAATAGGACATTTTTCAATAATACCCATCTATAGTTCATCGTACACAAAACCAAACTAACACACACCTCGTTGGTTAGGCGCGTATACGTATTCCTGGCGCTCTCTTTTGTTTGTGTTTTTGTTTTGTCAATTTCAGGCAAAGATAAACGTAACCGGGTACAATTGGACACTAAGGACAATGTCTAAGATATCAATTGTTAATTACAATTTGTTTCTAGTCAATTTAAGCTGAACATATAACACTATGCAATACTTAGTGAACCATACAAAAGCCGCAAAGGAAGCATTCACTTCACTTCTACTCCAAAAGCAATTCACATGGACGAGAAGTTCACTCGAGCTCTTCGGCATTGGCGCACCTCGAAATTCAATAAGTACCCATTCCCTACCGTACCTCTCTTCGCGTAGCAATGATCCGCCAAATTACTCAATATATTGCTGTCTCGAAAAAGAAAAGAAAAAAAAAAACGCGAACCGCCAATAGGCACTCTAAATACGCTTCGAACATCACGTAGTTTCCTATGCAATCCAAGACGAGCCGTTCCGTGTAGAGTCCTCGCCGTCGGTAGCCGAAATAGCCCAGGAGAAAGTGTCGACCCGGGTTGGTTCTGTCGTCAGTGACGACCACGTCGGCCGTGTTGACTTTTGGGTGTTACTGATGCTGCATCTGACTTTAGGAGACTCCTCTCGATGTTACCGCGTCGGAGGTTCCGCTTCCAAGAGACCCCATTGAAGGCAGATCCGAGGCAATCCTTTATGCGTGCCCGTAGATGTAGGGAAGGCGACTTCTCGCCTGGCAAAGCAGAAGTTCCTCGAGAGCCTGGCAGGGGGAGAGAGGAGGGGGGGGGGGGGGGGGGGTGATGCGGAGCCTCTGACGCTAGACAGCTCCCCACGAACGTCGTCTTGCAAACAAGCAATCGACATATTCGCACAGCAATAATACAATGTACAGGTACTCGTAGAAATGTATTTTGGTTTCCTCCCTTTTGTTTTTTTACTCCGCGTTCCATAAGAATTAGTGTGGTTGAGAAACGAGTTGTAGGTGAGTTTTGTGCTCGCGGGTTGTGTGTAGATATTGAGGTTGATTCTTCCAGCACGACGGAAATGTATCTAGCGCGGAGGAGGCAATGGCGTAGATTCGTTCTATTTCTCGTTGGAAGCAGAGAGCTAGACACACTGTATACTTCAAAGTAGAGACAATCGATTTTTTTTTTCGGAGGCACTCAGTGCGCGCATGGCTT
Source organism: Ixodes scapularis (assembly GCF_016920785.2). Lineage (NCBI taxonomy): Eukaryota > Metazoa > Arthropoda > Arachnida > Ixodida > Ixodidae > Ixodes > Ixodes scapularis. The sequence goes on from NW_024609884.1 coordinate 44,936,542, forward strand.
TTATGTCGTGATTTGTTCCCTGTGTACAGAATCTTCGGCTTCATTGCATTTGTAAATAAGGATGCGTGTGCGTTTCATTGGTGTTGGTAGCTGATCTCAGCGAGGTATGTGTGTGGGGGCTGTTTGTTATCCCTTCCAGCTCGCGTGAAAACATCTTGCGGTGGTCCAACGGCGCCTAGTGTTGCAACGATGACCAACACCGAGGGTCTGCGTCCATGGTTGCAAACTTTGGTTTGGCTGTTTGTCAGTAACCTCGTTAAAACTTTCATACACCTCCAGTTTCCTTGAGATTTCGTACAAAAAGTCCCAGCACAGATACAATGAAACAAGTATCGAGGGCCATCGTTTTATGAAAAAAAAAAACAAATTGGACAACCAAATCAGTTTCCTCGTAAGGTAATATTTTGGAAGAATAAAAGATGCAAATTCAAACCGCGTGATCTACGAGACGCAAATTCAAACTCGTGTATTGATAAAAAAAGTATCACGGTGCTTTGACTAAAGCTGATGCCACGGAAAAGAGTTTACGTTAAAGTTTACATTGTTGTATTCTAAATCAAAATATGCGGGCCTAATGCGTAGAAAGGCTATAAAAACGACATTTAGGTTGTTGTTTCTAATCTTTTTCTATGGGAATGGGGATACATCTTGCAAAGAGACTGAATATGCAGTGGTAAGAAATCTGGACACGATTCCGACAACGGTGTCAGAGCAAAGAGTGCAACCTGGACAACATCCCCTTCCATACTCAGAAGTGAAATGAGTAAACGGCAACTTGTCCGGCACTTCAGGTATCGTTTAGAGGATCAATGGTTCTATTGCTGTTTACACTAGAACAAGTTTATAGAGCGTGTTTGCTTCTGTAAAATACAGCGATCATGTATTGTGGAAATGAAATATTGCAAACCGTTGGTTCGACTGCGTCATTATGTATTATAGGCAAAATTGTCCATTTTCTTAACGCTTATTTCTGCATAAGGGAGAACCTCCATTCCATAATGTGCTGATGAGCAGCATAATGTCTGGCATGGCATGCCAGGTTTCCGCGCTCGAAATAAATGATTCTAACATCTTGAGGAAAATAGAAGGTGCCTAACAATCATTTGTTGTAAAACTGCCTCAAAGAACCTCCCGCGTATTGCTTGTATCCTTATTATTAAATCCTTTCTGGACGTTCCCAAGAAGGCGACATTAATTAACGTAATCATTCGAAATCACTACTCACACTTCGTGCCTTCATGACACATTGAAGTGTTAATTAATTCTACTCGCGCACGCTCTCGATTTTGCGCCAAATCTTACGAATATATTCTTTCTACAGGAGGTACCTACATTCTACAATGCCTGAAATTGTTTTATACCAAGTGTATAGCATAAGGATAAAACGAACATGCCAATGAACTGTTGAAATCTATCAGTCGATGGTACGCTTGAAAGAAAACAAAAACACGGTTCCAGAAGAACGCCGATGGGTGCGTGTAACATTGCGGCTTTACTATAGGTTTTTATCATATTGTTCAAAAGTCAGTAAATTAAAACTAATAATATGTTTTATACACATATTACTGTGCAACCTGCATTACTACAGTAGGAAAAAGTGAGAAGGTCGTCGAATCGTCATGACGTTACGACTTAACAGCTGCTGCAGAGGCGCGTAACTATACTATGTTATCTTTATATATAATCTGCCGATATTGCTTGGTGATGAAATGTGACTTCCGAATTATAAAGCTACATAAAATTAAAATAAGTTACGTGCTTCTTTTAATGTGATGACTGTCATGTGTTATGTCACTGACTCTTCAACGTAATACGTTCAGGCGACAGCCTCCTCCTTATTGAGCAGATTGGAAACTGTTTAAACTAGGTTCCTCGATAATGACGAATAAAAGCTGTATTTCAGTCGTCATGAATACAGCCTTCATTCGACTCAATGATGTATGCTTAAACGTACATTACTGAGCTAGATATTTGTGTATGTCATCTGTTTTGTTCAGTGATGTCACATGTTCTTCTTTGAGATGGCAGCTGTGGACTAAATACCACTTTCGATTGTAGCCTGTACTGGTGTGCATAGACATTTTGTGCGTGGTTTTTAGTCGTGTTTTGACGTTATAACTGTGAACAAGCCAAACGTGACATTAAGCAATAAGAATATTAAAACGCAATTAAGAGCAATAATGTTCTTCACACTGGCAATAAGTTTTTACTTTGTGGAGAAGACTTAGTATAATGCAATAATATTGCTCAGCAAGAGCAGGAGGCTTGATATTTAGCCTGTTTTATGTTCGTTCTTTTTGACTAAGTAGGGTGACAAACGTAGGGGAAAAAATTCCTTCAGAGTGGCGTGAGAACAACAATCTTTTTTTTTTTATTAACCAGTGTTTTAGTTGATGAATATGGATACTTTGTTTCAGCTCTGGGTTGACAGCGGTCCGAGATAGTGCAAGCACGCACCTCACACGCATAAAATATTTTAGAGCCGGTTGTTGCTGTCTTTACAGCGGTCATGGGGGGGGGGGGGGGGGGGGGTGTCAACTAAAAACGTGTGAGCCTGTATAGAAAGTGCTGTCGCGTGAAATTCTTTTCTCAATGTTTAATCACCCATAGTTCTGACAGCAGTCAGACGCATAGTGAAACAGCGTATCCAGGGCTATTTTCTCGGGTACCACACTTTGAATGGGAACACGGCGCATACGATGATGGATCTTCAGCGCGTGACCAGCAATCGTGTTGCTCAAACACGCCCGCAGCCCATTCTTCATCGACCAAAGCACGCTAGCCCTAAAGTCGGGAGAACTAGATAAGATGCTCGGCACTCTTAACTTGCCGGTAACCATAAAAATTGGCTGATGACAGCTTCCGAGAAAAGCGCTTAACGAATTGCCGAGCCATCGAAATGTCCGAAATGTTAAACATTATATAGTTTTCTATGACTTTGTATTCAATTTTTGTGCTAAATAAGAAAGTGGTCGCGTCATATTGATTATGTTTGCGTGTTCGTGAGTTGTGTCTTTTTATTGATAGTAACTCGCCTGCAACTGCATAGAGCTGTGTGACTGGACGACCTCGTTCATAGTATATGCAGTGTAAAAACAAAATTTGTAGAGATACACTTGTAGCTACATGTTCTTGCTAATTATACGGAGGCGCAGTATTTGCGGCCCCCGCTTCAGGTTTTTATCAACGAATACACCGACTGTGGAAAGATTCAAGAACCTACTCGTTGCATCTGGAGGTGGTGTCTGACTTCGTATTGTATTACTACTTGGGCGCTAAAATAGCAAGTGAAAGAAGCTCCTGTTGTTATACCTCGCTCTCGCAACTTGTTGGCTAAAATAACTCTTGAACAAGCTTGTAACATGTAATCAACGCCGCTTCTCGACAATCTAAAAGTGACAAGCTACTCTTCACTCAAAAATATAGTGGCCACTGTTTTGGCAAACAAGTATTTCCATTGCTTTCTAGAATGAAACAACATAGTAAATAGATAGAAAAGCACTACTGATTATATTTAGAGTAATCAATCGCTTCCATTTATCACATATACGGCTACTAGCAACCTCAAAATACAAACGTAAACCTTAAAATCACGATGATTCAGCAATACCCGCTTTACTGTAATCATATGATTTCATCGCGCTCTGAGGCAACGAATTTGCTTTGGGTGCTCTGGGTGCTCCGTTTGGCTTTTGTACTATACATAATAACGATTATCATACTAGTATTCCTCTAAGAGTAAACACTTTTGTGCAATAATTGTAAAGCCACATTGGTTGGGGACACTGCCCGCACGGTTTCAACGCAGTTAGTACAACAACCGTGAGCTTTAAGGGGCGCCCTTCATCAAATTCCTTCGCTCATTCCAGTGAGACGAGAAATATGCCACCGGGAAAATGTTTGAGGTAATTTAGGTTATCGACGTTAGTGAACCAGTAACGTTCACATGAACCGCTTGCCTAGGTTTAATTATTAACTTTAGAGTTGTCGCCTTTTTAGCATGGCAGCCTATGTAAAAGGAGGTCGGCTGAGGTGATTCAACAATATTGCAGGCATAATTTTGCGCAGATTATTCATTTTGGAAAGTGGCCCACGGATAGGCCTTCTTGAAAAGAAACCCGTGATCCAATCATTGCAATCTACGGAAAATGTCTTGTGAATGACTCTTAGCTAGAGTGTACCAGAAGAGGGAGTGATGTGAAGGATCCCAGATTTTTGCGCAAGATTGTGAAGCTGCTCTTGTGAAAAAAAGCGTAGCTTTGCTGTTGCGGGTTTGTATATGGGTTTTTTCTTTATCATTGTGGTGACGGCCCGTTTTCGAACGTGAAACTTTACAGATAGGCAGATACCGAACATGATTTTACTAAAGTCCATAGGTAAGAGCTTCCTAGAAGTAGCAACAATCTTTGAAGGACTGACTTCGTGACGGAGCAGGTTTTAGAAAGCAAATGGCGGCGCACAGCAGAGGTTTGAACTGAATGCCGCCATTTTGTTCCAGCGGAACGTGCTTTGTCATTTTTATTGGTTGTCGTTACTTGTACAAGAAGTATCAAGAAACTTTATGACATTACAGCATGATAATCTGGAACATACGCGCTGAGTGCTGAACAAGCAAGAGCAAACTTCACCGTGCATACCAATGCGATGTCACCAAGCGAAAGCCTGTTTGAGAGTAGACGCGGAAGGGGGCGTCAAGGTCATTTTGTGCGTAACACGCCCCCATCAAGCGTTCGAACGAGTCGACAGTGTTTGCCGCACTCCCCCCATTTTAGTCCACATTAAAGATACCAATTAGTGTTCGGTCGAAAATGCTACTTCCGCTGCCATGATAAGGATGAAGATTTGCTTGGCTAGAATTCTGGCTAGATTTTTTTTATTGTTCTTTTCCCCGGAAGCACAAATTCGTGTATAAAGAGTACATGTGCTTCGTAATAACTCCCTAGGCTCTTTCCATAGATTGCGATGGTTGAGGTTCCAGTGTTTCCTGAGACCCCAGGCGTTTGATACACTTTTACAACGACTGTGGACGACTTGCTACCAAATAAGACAATTTACATCTGTGGTGTACACAGAGAGCAAACAGCCAAAATCACCTCAAGCATTTGAATTGGAACGTATAATTATACGTATATGCGAACTCAGCACTTTGGTGAATAGTATCGAGACACCAAGAATTGCTTCAGTAGAAACTCAAACAGAATGGGAGAGTGATCGATGGCATGGCGTCAACTCAAAAATTTTGAAACGATGTATACGGTTTCAAATGTTCAGAACCAAAACTGTGGCGTTTTCGTTTGTATAAAATTCGGGTAGTTTAAAAATACGAACGCAAGTACAAAGTCACTTTCACTGATATTTTTGTTTCTCAGCTGCACTCATGAGAAGGAAAATAAAATATGCTTTGAATGAATTACCGGTGTTTGCCTCACCTTTTTTTAGTTTAGTATAACTACTTTTGTAAGTATTTAGTTGGTTGTATTTAATTTAGGGCCTCGTTGCTTAAATATTGTTCACTTAGCTAATATTAGTACAAATATTAGTTTTACAAGCCTTACATGAACCTTCGTAATACATATCCTGGCTAAGATGACGGAGTGAACCTCTTACAATTACATATATTATTTATTTATTATCTGAAGAAAAAAAAACATGTTGATGGAGCTTACGTTGAGATACGACTGCGAGCTACCACAGTAACCAAGCCGACTAAGTGACGCAGCGTTTCTTTGGCATGGTAATTCACAGTCATAACTGGACGTTAGCTCTGCAACGGAGTCAGTCGAGGGCAATCGTAGCCAAACGCAACTGTGTAAATGAGCCATAAAGTAGAGTTTAGTGTGATATAAATACCTTTATAGGTCCTATTTTCAGATATGAAGAAAACGTGATGCGGTGAAGAAGCAATCCAGCGGAGGCTTGATGTGAGTTTGCGCTCAGCCACAACGTCATTCAATATGTCGTCAGTGGAGAGAAAGTATGTTGTCAGTACTGACGTCATAGTCATTTCTAGGTAAAGTCATTCCAGCGAATCTTTTCACCACTCGCAATGTCAAGGACTTAAAACTAAACGGTAAATTTTTTTGTGTTATGTTTTTTTTTAATAATTTTTCTTGCTCGCGCGGTCAATAAAGACGACGGAAGTTATCTACATCTGAACGAGGAATTTCAACGAGGCGAATAGAGCGATCTCATCAAGCGTTCCACGTATGCGTGACACCGCCATAATTTTAGTCCACAGGAGGCAAGCGGCAGTGCACGTGCTGCCTCGCGCCACAGAGAGCAGAAGCGAGGCTGTCACACGCGCAGAAAGATCCGTGCATCGCGGCAGCGGCGGCATAGGGATCGGTTTATTTGAAGTCATGATGAACAGAACAGCGCACACAAAGACAAGGACAGAGAAAAGGAACATGCAGGACACACAAGCGCTGACTCGCAACTGAATTTAAACACAAAAGAAAGAAGAAGAAAACGTTCGGAAAGACACGCAGGGCACGCAGTGCTTGTGACACGCGGCACAACACCATCTAAATGCAATGTCTTTGCCCCATAGTCCGATCTAAAAACAAGGTTTCAGTGTTTAGTAGTGTCACTGATGGGTGGCTGACGCAGCAGTCCCCCAGGCTGTTGATGCAATGTGCTTCCAAGATTTCGCGAGTCGTCTTGTCTCGATAGTGTCCAATTATTGTTGTGCCTTTTAGAATCGGAGCACACGTGCAGGAATTGCAGTGAACGGGAAGGTGACCACCCACCGTAGATTTTAGTGAACGATCATGCTCGAGAAGGCGATCGTTTAGGCACCGTCCAGTTTGGCCCACATAGCTTCTACCACACGTTCTGTTCTGTTCATCATGTCATCATACCAACTCGCCCAACTTACTACACTTCTGCAATTTATTTGAAGTCGGCGTACATCGTAGTCGCATTCTCCTTCCAAATTGTTCAGCAAAAAACGCGCGTGCGCCACCCAGCCTTAATCAAATGCTAGAATGCAGCAATGCGTATTTTGTTTGCGTAAAAAAAAAAAAGAAAGTCAGTGCAACGCTTTTTCTACACACCATAATACTTCATCCCCGTTGTTTCGCATCGTTGTCAACATGACTCAATGCGAAATGGCGGGACAATTGTCAGGCTGCTTTCTCGGAGGAATATCGATGGCGAGAAATGCCTTCAGTAACTGTACCTTAGCTAACGTAATATAACTCCCTACAAGCTAACGGCACGCAGGAAATTGCTCAGTTTGCACGATCAGCAAGTGAGTTGACTTTAAATTCAGAAAATAACTTTTTTATGACTAAATTTATTCAATCAACCTACGAATGGTTTTATTAATGCCTTAATCAAGGGCTGATTTTCCACAGGTCAATTGGTCAACATAGAGCCATGGGCTTGTCAAAGACAATGATGCTACAAAACTTAACGCAACAAATTTTGTTATTGGGGATATTTCTCCTTCAGGATGTCATTGTTTAAAGGTATATAAATGCGATCATTTTTACCTCTACCAAACGAACATGAACAATACTTTTCCATAAGCTCTTTTTTGCTTAGCTGCCTCCTCATACAATTTCTTTTTAAGAGCGTTAAGTTTCGTTTTTCATGTCGCTACAACCCTTAGTAATGGGATGAGGAATCAGCAAAAGCAACGTGCTGGCTTCTTTATCAAATAAATACCTGTTGGCAAACAACTTATTTCCCATACATTTCCATTAATTTTACAGTAATTAGTAGCAGAGAACTTGATGTCAATAAAGATGTGTATACATTTGCTTCCGGCCTCTCTACTTCTGCGTCAACCCAATTCATTTGAATGCATGTAAAAACACAACGAATGCAATGAAATTACTTTATCAAAACGTACTAATGTATCCGCAGTGTGAAGCTTTCGCCAATCCCAGTAATTGCGTTCTTGAATAATTGTGCATTACTTCTAAATTATATGAAGCTCCACACTATTCTGATTAATTTCTTGAAGGACGCCAATAAATCGGTTGAAAACGATTAATATTGGCACCGCCCTAACGTTTTTATATTGAATTAATTACATTGACACTATTTTACACCCTATTAAAGTAAAAAGTGACTTATTTCCTAACGTTTTAAGCAAAAAAGGGCCTGTGTGTCTCGGGGTAGGGTATTGTGCTTACGAAAGAACCAAAATTTGTGAATGGCTAAAGTTTTTACCATCAAGGGCTTTTGGGTTGGGTTTGAACATTGTCGACCGCGACAAGCACAAAACTGCTTCTTTCTTTAATTTTTATGATTGCGACAAATATGGAAGTAAAATGCGGCCGCATAGAATGGCGTTTAAAGAGTCCCTCTAACTTTAATGTCTTATTAAAGTGAGTCATTTTTAGTGTCCTCAATAGAACCACATCAGTGTTGGGCTTGGTTGTGAAAGCGGGCATGCATATTGGAAGAGAACGAAAATGATAATAGTTATGCAGTCGACAAATACGTTGTAAGCTAGAATATAAACTGCAGCTACCCCAGGATAGAGAAAAAAAAGAAATAAAGAAAATGCTTTTCCGCTGCAACTATGTGGTTTCTAATTAAAAATGTCCAACAAAGTTGAAAGAGCATTAGGAATATTCTTATATGCTGAAGTAGTTAGAACGAAAGATTCTTCTTTCAACTTCTGAAGCAAAACAAGAGGTTACGTTTTACAAGTCGCACAATTCAATAGACAAAGCAGATTGGAGAGGTTACCGTTCCCAAAGAGAAAGACGAAGTAGTTGGTGTTTCTTCGAACTTCGGTGTTTTTTTGTTTTGTTTTGTTTTGTTTTTGTGTGTGCTTTCTTCCGTCGTAGATACATCTCCTCAAATTCCCCCCCTACGCACTAGGTATGTCATCCTAATAAAAAAAAAATTAAACAAACATGGAGAACCTTTTCTAATCAAAAGAAAGCACGAAAATCATCTAACTTTCGCACCTTCAGCAAGCGCACGTAAAGACTTACATCGCAGTTTTCGGAGTATATTTATCAAAGCCTCTCATTAAATTTTCAGGACGTAGCTAGCCTACAGAACTATTGATGCGGTAAATTGAAAGTTTGGAAAGGCTAGTTTTCTCCTTTATCCTTCATACTTAGCTAAGCAAGTGCTAAAAACTCACCTAAAATGTTCGTATATATCACATTTGTGCTGCATTTTCCGATGTAGCGTACGCGTTAAAATCAAATAACATTGAATTTACAAAACTTACAACAAAACAATGGTTGTAGTTCAAACAACAGAAACGACAAATAAACCCTTTCACGGGCAGTGTTAGCGACGACAATCCCATCAGGAGTGCCACATCTTCCACATCTTCTCAACGTCAAGACAAAAAAAAGCAGATTATATTTAAACAAAACAACAAAAAAACTTCATACAAACGCAATCTGTTGCCGCGTCTTCCGCACTCGCCCTGAATTGGATAGAAAATCAATAAATCGCCGCAGGTATTAATTACAGGTTTTGACGCCCAACAGTCGCTTTCCTTTTTTCGCCGACTCTCCGCCCTCTTCTATTCAGCCGCTGCGAGAGCATGTGCTGCTTGAAGATCCCCATCCGCACTTTGGCCCAAAATTAAATCGGGAGAGCTGATTTTGTCGTCGTTTGCTTGCCCCCCCCCCCCCCCCCCCCCCTTTTTCGTGCACGCGGCAGAGGCTTGACGTGAAAAGGGACTTCAAAAAAAGAATCAATAACCAGCTTTCTCTTTTGCTGCCCCGGGTGCTAATTAAAACAAGCGTGTAACTTCACAGGTACAAGCGCGGGCACTCAAGGTGCACAGGCTCAAGACATTCGGCTTCAAAGAGTTTTCTCTTGTTTTAAAAAAGAGAGCCGAGTTCGCGTAAGGCAAAGGCATAAGACAGCCCTTTGATGCTTCCTGAAAGAAACTCGCCTTGAAAGGCACCTATGAAGGCAGGAAAAAAAGACTGGAAGATATTTAAATGCACGCAGAGTGCAAGAGGCGTAGCATGATTTGAAGGAGTTCGCGAGGTCTCTAATAGCAGGGTACCATATAATATAATTTGACCAGAGATGAGTGAGGCTATATTCAGACTTATGCTCCTTACTTGAAAGATGTAATGGATTACAATTACAAATTACCGAGCCTCAAATGTAATGGATTACCAGTACAACTTACTTTCGTTGAGAAGTAACGGGGTACTTTATTCGGTACAAATTACTTTCACGTTACTTTTTCCCTACACTTATCCAGAAAACAATAGAAACGAATTGATATTCTTCAAAAATGTTTTGCAATACTACTTTTCATTTCTCACACCCCCGTATTATGGTAGTCCATGTAAAAATAAAATATTGTATTCAAGAGAAATAGTGTAGATGCCCTCCGTTCACCTGTAAGCTGACACGGCACCGAAAGCTGCAAACTATACCCGCCATCCCGCTAGCTTACGGCCTCCGGAAGTGATCCCTGGAATCGTGCAGACGAAGCTAGTGGTGCACATGCTCAGTAGCAGCATCGAAATTCTCTACAAGATTCGGAACTAAAGAAGCGATCTACGAAAGCCCCCTTTTGACTCGGGTGTTTCGCCTATTATTCAACAAGAAAAGAAAAAAACTTGGTTCTAACGTTACAATGTATAGCCAATGCAGAATGCAGGTGTCTCAGCTTACCTTGATGTGTTTCCATAGATTAGAGTTTGTCGTTCTTGCTGATGAAAATGTGTGTGTTTTTTGGCACGCAACTCGACCAGTCAGAGAAAAAGTTGCGGTTACGGGTTATCGATCGTTCATCGGTTCTCACTTTCATACCGATATTCGTAGAGGCCAGGGGAGGGGAGGGCATAGAGAGCGAGAGAAGCGGTGGACATCGGTCTCACGAAACAATAGAGGATCATACTGCTTTTACACGTTCTCTTTCTTTTTTCGTCAGCACTCCTTAGATAGCCATAACCCCCCCCCCCCCCCCCCCCCCGTCCCCTCCACTGTAAAGTGAGGAGTGGACTCGGCCACCATGCCCAGACAAGTAAACCAAAAGAAGTATCGTCCGCAGCTTCGAAGACGATGCTCTTAGCCTCGCGCCGAGCGCTTTTCAGCCGTGCCCACCTTGGCCGTGCCTCAACAGCGTGCTAGAATACAGTAGCGCACACCATAGACAAAGAAAATTCGACCCCCTCGCGCGAGGCTACACCATCTTTTACGCGAATTGTGAACCCGCGAATCGAGGGGGTACGGACTCGCGTTTGATGTCTGTGCAGGTGGCAGGAGATGTCGAAGAAGTTGTAACGGGTGAAGCGGTGTAAAAGACAAAAACAAATAAGCACAAAGAGCTTTCTCCTGCCCGGGAGAAGAAAAACACGATGGAAGGCGACGGCGAGACTACTCAGCGTTGTCTTACTTGCCCGTTTTTCTAGTGACCGGTCATCCAAAATATCGGGTTTTCTTTTAGGTTATTCTCCCCTTCCTGATGTTTTCTATTTTGTTGAACTTGGTCTCTTTATGCCGCTGAATGTTCTGCTCATATAGTTCCAGTTACTGTAATATGCTCATATTTTTTCAAAAGTAACGAGTAATTAAAGTAATCCGTTACCAATATTTTGCAACAAAATTACATTACAAATCACTTCCGAAAAAATTAACATGGCAATTACAAAATTACTTGAAAAATCATGGATTACAAGCAATCCGTTACTTGTAACGGATTGCTTCCCAAGTCTGGCTATATTGATGATGAAACATCTATATAATCTTTATATTGTTCACGTCGAGTGATAATTATTTTGGGCTGTTAGTTGGAACACTAATCCTAAACTAGAAGGATTGAGTCTATTAATTCAGCCGAAAATTATCATTGGCTGATGAAAATTAACTATATGCAATAAAAATCTACAGCATTTATGAATTATTTATAAGCTATATATTTGAAGGTCCATTAATGTAGTAATAGATGTGTAAAATAACACAACTCCCTCTCAATAGGACCAAATAGTGCCTAACAAATATATAAAACAAAAGCGATGCTAAGACGCGAGACTTCCCTTTGAATAGCACGTAATATAACATTCCTACCTACCCGAAAGCGGGGCTTATACCTAGTACGTTGTCTAATACTCCCCTAATTATCTCATTTGGGAAGGACCGAATGGAGAAAAGAAGAAGTAATACGACCTTTAAGAAGCATCGTGTTATCTGACTTTGCCCGGACTTTGTGTTTTTGAAGAGCATACAAACTAACCCATTTGGCTAATGCCCCCCCCCCCCCCCTTTTTTTTCTGATTTGTTCCTTAGCTGTAGTTGCACAGATTGCGAGACTGCTTGTTGTATACTTTAGTGATGCAATTAACGATGCATATTCCCGTTTGCGCAAGATATTCTGGCAGAGGTAGACAATACCCCAAACGTGTTGGGAGAGGCTACAGACATAACACAGCACTCACAAAAGTTGTATTCCAGATGTTTAATTGAACATCGACCCAAATATTTTAACTAAAATTACGCATCGCGCAAAAGCACAATTGCTATCGTATTAGTCGCTGTTTCGGAGAGCTAAGTACATAATGAGTATTGCATAATTAACTTTTTCAATAACAAAAACAACCGCATGGTTACCAACTTCCTGAGTGTCGTCAAAAACTCTACTGATTCAGTAAATTTTATAAAGACTTGCAGCGGGTGGAAAACGTAGTGATGCGCCAACGTTACAGGTTGTACAACAGGCGCAAAGAGACCGGAACGAAAATGCGGATAATAAGAAACGGAAAAACCGCGCTGGCGCTTCGAAGTTGGGCGCTCTTCCGCGAGCGAGAAAAACGAAGCACGCGCTCCAAATCTTTCGAAAGTTGACTTATTTAGTGGCGTTCAATTGTTACCAGCAAGTTTCTAATTAAAACTATGTGTTTGTTTTTTTACTAATTAAACGTTTAATTTCGCGACATCTAATTAATACCTTAAATTTACTAAACGCCATGTGTACCTCAATAAATGGGTCATTGGAAAGTGACTACAACGGTACCAATATTATTTCTGGTGCGATACGTACTTTTTACACATATATTTTGGCTGGTGTTGCAATATTAAACGACAATATTAAACGGACTTGACTATGAATGCACCCACTTAATCAAGTTAGTTTAGGTCCATGCCATTGACTGAATTGATTGAATCGGGGACCACATACTACCTAATGCCATATGTTTGGATTAATTTCTCAGCTTGGTCATCGTAGAGGCCGGTGGGCATTGAAAACTATTTCCAGCCTCATTAAAGACGTCTTGCCCAATAATTCTTTATGGAACACTTAATTCTGCCTGGCTGATGTACAGTGGTAAACTAACCAAGAAAGTGGTATGGGTAGTGCGTACTTTGTGCAAGTAGTCTCCATCCCCACCAATTTTCAAAAAGCGCTAACGTTACCCCAACGAGCCCCAATAATAATCAAAATACAATGCCTCTGAGGCAAAAAAAAAAAAGAAATTCGTAGGGCGCGTTTTGTTTAATGCGAAAACCTTAAATGCATAATGCAGCGATACGGCGTTATCTGAGTGAATCCTGCGTTATCGTTGTCTGCATCAGCGATAGACGGCACCTAAATTCTCCTGAGCGAAAACAGGACCTAAATCCTTATGCTGAGAGCAAGTCGTCTGCTTCTTGCACAGGAGTGACGGTGACGTCAGAACGACGCCGGGCTCTTATTGGTTGATTGAATAAAAAATAGGGGGTAGACCTCAATGCTAAATGCCTTGAAGTCTACCCCTATTTTCTTCAATCAGTCAATAAGAGCTCGGCGTCGTTCTGACGTCACCGTCACTCCTGTGCAAGAAGCAGACGACTTGCTCTCCGCATTGGCTGTGACGCGTCATGTGGCTCTATAGCAACGTTGTCATCGTTGCTAAGGAGGCAGCCGAAATGCTGTTGGCGCAGCGCGAAAAAAGTAAAACTACGTTTTGGCTTTGAAACGAAAATCTCGTACATGTCGGTCTGGGTGAGAATCGAACCCGGGGCTCCAAAGTGCGAGACGAGCACGCTTCCCCGACGCCATGGCGCCTCTACGGTTCCAGCTGACTGAAGCTGTGCCTAGTGTGCGCGTCATGCTTTCGCATTTCCACATGTAAGCAGACCTAAATGTCTGCCGATTTAGTTTTTCTTAATATGGTTTTATTATAACTCTCAACCTTACCGAAATAGCGAGGTTAGCCGGTTGCCTTCCTCAAGAATTCCGCGTCGATTGGAACTACAATATTAAACGAACATGACTATGAATGCACCCACTGGATCATGTTAGTTTTTGTCCGTGCCATTGAAAAAACTGATTGAATCGGGAGCACAAAAGTGGTTCTGATCTTTTGTCGTAAAAGACTGTTCAAAGCCTGTTCGCCAGTCGCAAGGACTGTACGTGACTTAACGAACATTGCCCGAGTAGAAAGCTCATAAAAGACTCAAATCAAGCCATAGGGATTTAAAAAAAAAATTCGGCAGAGACACTTAAGACTGCTTACGTCTGGGAATGCAAAAGCATTCCTACAAGCAGCGCACCACGTCTTCATATCGCACACGACGCTCAAGTGGTGACATCACGCTCCCCAATTGCGCAGGCGCGGCGAACCTTGCCGGCTTCACGACGGCTTCCGTGACGAAGTATTGCGTTACTGTGCTTTTCTTTGTGTTTGATTTCTGAAACCCATCGGCTTCCGTGTCGAGGCATCTGCGTTGCTGTGCCTTTCTTTGTGTTTGATTTCTGAAACCCATCGGCTTCCGTGTCGAGGCACCTGCGTTGCTTGCTTTTCTTTGTGTTTGATTTCTGAAACCCATCGGCTTCCGTGTCGAGGCACCTGCGTTGCTTGCTTTTCTTTGTGTTTGATTTCTGAAACCCACCGGCTTCCGTATCGAGGCATCTGCGTTGCTGTGCTTTTCTTTGTGTTTGATTTCTGAAACCCATCGGCTTCCGTGTCGAGGCACCTGCGTTGCTTGCTTTTCTTTGTGTTTGATTTCTGAAACCCATCGGCTTCCGTGTCGAGGCACCTGCGTTGCTTGCTTTTCTTTGTGTTTGATTTCTGAAACCCACCGGCTTCCGTATCGAGGCACCTGCGTTGCTTGCTTTTCTTTGTGTTTGATTTCTGAAACCCATCGGCTTCCGTGTCGAGGCACCTGCGTTGCTTGCTTTTCTTTGTGTTTGATTTCTGAAACCCACCGGCTTCCGTATCGAGGCATCTGCGTTGCTGTGCTTTTCTTTGTGTTTGATTTCTGAAACCCATCGGCTTCCGTGTCGAGGCACCTGCGTTGCTTGCTTTTCTTTGTGTTTGATTTCTGAAACCCATCGGCTTCCGTGTCGAGGCACCTGCGTTGCTTGCTTTTCTTTGTGTTTGATTTCTGAAACCCATCGGCTTCCGTGTCGAGGCACCTGCGTTGCTTGCTTTTCTTTGTGTTTGATTTCTGAAACCCATCGGCTTCCGTGTCGAGGCACCTGCGTTGCTTGCTTTTCTTTGTGTTTGATTTCTGAAACCCATCGGCTTCCGTGTCGAGGCACCTGCGTTGCTTGCTTTTCTTTGTGTTTGATTTCTGAAACCCACCGGCTTCCGTATCGAGGCATCTGCGTTGCTGTGCTTTTCTTTGTGTTTGATTTCTGAAACCCATCGGCTTCCGTGTCGAGGCACCTGCGTTGCTTGCTTTTCTTTGTGTTTGATTTCTGAAACCCACCGGCTTCCGTATCGAGGCATCTGCGTTGCTGTGCCTTTCTTTGTGTTTGATTTCTGAAACCCATCGGCTTCCGTGTCGAGGCATCTGCGTTGCTGTGCTTTTCTTTGTGTTTGATTTCTGAAACCCATCGGCTTCCGTGTCGAGGCATCTGCGTTGCTTGCTTTTCTTTGTGTTTGATTTCTGAAACCCACCGGCTTCCGTGTCGAGGCATCTGCGTTGCTGTGCTTTTCTTTGTGTTTGATTTCTGAAACCCATCGGCTTCCGTGTCGAGGCATCTGCGTTGCTTGCTTTTCTTTGTGTTTGATTTCTGAAACCCACCGGCTTCCGTATCGAGGCATCTGCGTTGCTGTGCCTTTCTTTGTGTTTGATTTCTGAAACCCATCGGCTTCCGTGTCGAGGCATCTGCGTTGCTGTGCTTTTCTTTGTGTTTGATTTCTGAAACCCATCGGCTTCCGTGTCGAGGCATCTGCGTTGCTGTGCTTTTCCTTGTGTTTGATTTCTGAAACCCATCGGCTTCCGTGTCGAGGCATCTGCGTTGCTTGCTTTTCTTTGTATTTGATCTCTGAAACCCACCGGCTTCCGTATCGAGGCATCTGCGTTGCTGTGCCTTTCTTTGTGTTTGATTTCTGAAACCCATCGGCTACCGTGTCGAGGCATCTGCGTTGCTGTGCTTTTCTTTGTGTTTGATTTCTGAAACCCATCGGCTTCCGTGTCGAGGCATCTGCGTTGCTGTGCTTTTCTTTGTGTTTGATTTCTGAAACCCATCGGCTTCCGTGTCGAGGCATCTGCGTTGCTGTGCTTTTCTTTGTGTTTGATTTCTGAAACCCATCGGCTTCCGTGTCGAGGCATCTGCGTTGCTTGCTTTTCTTTGTGTTTGATTTCTGAAACCCACCGGCTTCCGTATCGAGGCATCTGCGTTGCTGTGCCTTTCTTTGTGTTTGATTTCTGAAACCCATCGGCTTCCGTGTCGAGGCATCTGCGTTGCTGTGCTTTTCTTTGTGTTTGATTTCTGAAACCCATCGGCTTCCGTGTCGAGGCATCTGCGTTGCTTGCTTTTCTTTGTGTTTGATTTCTGAAACCCACCGGCTTCCGTGTCGAGGCATCTGCGTTGCTGTGCTTTTCTTTGTGTTTGATTTCTGAAACCCATCGGCTTCCGTGTCGAGGCATCTGCGTTGCTTGCTTTTCTTTGTGTTTGATTTCTGAAACCCACCGGCTTCCGTATCGAGGCATCTGCGTTGCTGTGCCTTTCTTTGTGTTTGATTTCTGAAACCCATCGGCTACCGTGTCGAGGCATCTGCGTTGCTGTGCTTTTCTTTGTGTTTGATTTCTGAAACCCACCGGCTTCCGTATCGAGGCATCTGCGTTGCTGTGCTTTTCTTTGTGTTTGATTTCTGAAACCCATCGGCTTCCGTGTCGAGGCATCTGCGTTGCTGTGCTTTTCTTTGTGTTTGATTTCTGAAACCCATCGGCTTCCGTGTCGAGGCATGTGCGTTGCTTGCTTTTCTTTGTATTTGATTTCTGAAACCCACCGGCTTCCGTATCGAGGCATCTGCGTTGCTGTGCCTTTCTTTGTGTTTGATTTCTGAAACCCATCGGCTACCGTGTCGAGGCATCTGCGTTGCTGTGCTTTTCTTTGTGTTTGATTTCTGAAACCCATCGGCTTCCGTGTCGAGGCATCTGCGTTGCTTGCTTTTCTTTGTGTTTGATTTCTGAAACCCATCGGCTTCCGTGTCGAGGCATCTGCGTTGCTGTGCTTTTCTTTGTGTTTGATTTCTGAAACCCATCGGCTTCCGTGTCGAGGCATCTGCGTTGCTTGCTTTTCTTTGTGTTTGATTTCTGAAACCCACCGGCTTCCGTATCGAGGCATCTGCGTTGCTGTGCCTTTCTTTGTGTTTGATTTCTGAAACCCATCGGCTTCCGTGTCGAGGCATCTGCGTTGCTGTGCTTTTCTTTGTGTTTGATTTCTGAAACCCATCGGCTTCCGTGTCGAGGCATCTGCGTTGCTTGCTTTTCTTTGTATTTGATTTCTGAAACCCACCGGCTTCCGTATCGAGGCATCTGCGTTGCTGTGCCTTTCTTTGTGTTTGATTTCTGAAACCCATCGGCTTCCGTGTCGAGGCATCTGCGTTGCTGTGCTTTTCTTTGTGTTTGATTTCTGAAACCCATCGGCTTCCGTGTCGAGGCATCTGCGTTGCTTGCTTTTCTTTGTGTTTGATTTCTGAAACCCACCGGCTTCCGTATCGAGGCATCTGCGTTGCTGTGCCTTTCTTTGTGTTTGATTTCTGAAACCCATCGGCTTCCGTGTCGAGGCATCTGCGTTGCTGTGCTTTTCTTTGTGTTTGATTTCTGAAACCCATCGGCTTCCGTGTCGAGGCATCTGCGTTGCTTGCTTTTCTTTGTGTTTGATTTCTGAAACCCACCGGCTTCCGTGTCGAGGCATCTGCGTTGCTGTGCTTTTCTTTGTGTTTGATTTCTGAAACCCATCGGCTTCCGTGTCGAGGCATCTGCGTTGCTTGCTTTTCTTTGTGTTTGATTTCTGAAACCCACCGGCTTCCGTATCGAGGCATCTGCGTTGCTGTGCCTTTCTTTGTGTTTGATTTCTGAAACCCATCGGCTACCGTGTCGAGGCATCTGCGTTGCTGTGCTTTTCTTTGTGTTTGATTTCTGAAACCCACCGGCTTCCGTATCGAGGCATCTGCGTTGCTGTGCTTTTCTTTGTGTTTGATTTCTGAAACCCATCGGCTTCCGTGTCGAGGCATCTGCGTTGCTGTGCTTTTCTTTGTGTTTGATTTCTGAAACCCATCGGCTTCCGTGTCGAGGCATGTGCGTTGCTTGCTTTTCTTTGTATTTGATTTCTGAAACCCACCGGCTTCCGTATCGAGGCATCTGCGTTGCTGTGCCTTTCTTTGTGTTTGATTTCTGAAACCCATCGGCTACCGTGTCGAGGCATCTGCGTTGCTGTGCTTTTCTTTGTGTTTGATTTCTGAAACCCACCGGCTTCCGTATCGAGGCATCTGCGTTGCTGTGCTTTTCTTTGTGTTTGATTTCTGAAACCCATCGGCTTCCATGTTGAGGCATCTGCGTTGCTGGGCTTTTCTTTGTGTTTGATTTCTGAAACCCATCGGCTTCCGTGTCGAGGCATCTGCGTTGCTGTGCTTTTCTTTGTGTTTGATTCCTGAAACCCACCGGCTTCCGTGTCGAGGCATCTGCGTTGCTGTGCTTTTCTTAGTGTTTGATTTCTGAAACCCATCGGCTTCCGTGTCGAGGCATCTGCGTTGCTGTGCTTTTCTTTGTGTTTCATATCTGAAACCCGCCGGCTTCCGTATCGAGGCATCTGCGTTGCTGTGCTTTTCTTTGTGTTTGATTTCTGAAACCCACCGGCTTCCATGTCGAGGCATCTGCGTTGCTGTGCTTTTCTTTGTGTTTGATTTCTGAAACCCATCGGCTTCCGTGTCGAGGCATCTGCGTTGCTGTGCTTTTCGTTGTGTTTGATTTCTGAAACCCATCGGCTTCCGTGTCGAGGCATCTGCGTTGCTGTGCTTTTCTTTGTGTTTGATTTCTAAAACCCACCGGCTTCCATGTCGAGGCATCTGCGTTGCTGTGCTTTTCTTTGTGTTTGATTTCTGAAACCCACCGGCTTCCATGTCGAGGCATCTGCATTGCTGTGCTTTTCTTTGTGTTTGATTTCTGAAACCCGCCGGCTTCCGTGTCGAGGCATTTGCGTTGCTGTGCTTTTCTTTGTGTTTGATTTCTGAAACCCATCGGCTTCCGTGTCGAGGCATCTGCGTTGCTGTGCTTTTCGTTGTGTTTGATTTCTGAAACCCATCGGCTTCCGTGTCGAGGCATCTGCGTTGCTGTGCTTTTCTTTGTGTTTGATTTCTAAAACCCACCGGCTTCCATGTCGAGGCATCTGCGTTGCTGTGCTTTTCTTTGTGTTTGATTTCTGAAACCCACCGGCTTCCATGTCGAGGCATCTGCATTGCTGTGCTTTTCTTTGTGTTTGATTTCTGAAACCCGCCGGCTTCCGTGTCGAGGCATCTGCGTTGCTGTGCTTTTCTTTGTGTTTGATTTCTGAAACCCGCCGGCTTCGGTGTCGAGGCATCTGCGTTGCTGTGCGTTTCTTTTGTGTTTGATTTCTGAAACCCACCGGCTTCCATGTCGAGGCATCTGCGTTGCTGTGATTTTCTTTGTGTTTGATTTCTGAAACCCGCCGGCTTCCGTATCGAGGCATCTGCGTTGCTGTGCTTTTGTTTGTGTTTGATTTCTGAAAACCGCCGGCTTCCGTGTCGAGGCATCTGCGTTGCTGTGCTTTTCTTTGTGTTTGATTTCTGAAACCCGCCGGCTTACGTATCAAGGCATCTGCGTCGCTGTGCTTTTCTTTGTGTTTGATTTCTGAAACCCGCCGGCTTCCGTGTCGAGGCATCTGCGTTGCTGCGCTTTTCTTTGTGTTTGATTTCTGAAACCCATCGGCTTCCATGTCGAGGCAACTGCGTTACTGTGCTTCTCTTTGTGTTTGATTTCTGAAACCCATCGGCCTCCGTGTCGAGGCATCTGCGTTGCTGTGCTTTTCTTTGAGTTTGATTTCTGAAACCCATCGGCTTCCGTATCGAGGCATCTGCGTTGCTGTGCTTTTCTTTGTGTTTGATTTCTGAAACCCGCCGGCTTCCGTGTCGAGGCATCTGCGTTGCTGTGCTTTTCTTTGTGTTTGATTTCTGAAACCCGCCGGCTTCCGTGTCGAGGCATCTGCGTTGCTGTGCTTTCCTTTGTGTTTGATTTCTGAAACCCGCCGGCTTCCATGTCGAGGCATCTGCGTTGCTGTGCTTTTCTTCGTGTTTTATTTCTGAAACCCACCGGCTTCCGTGTCGAGGCATCTGCGTTGCTGTGCTTTTCTTTGTGTTTTATTGGTCATGAGCCAATGGGAATTTAGGTGCCGCTTTGCTCAGCCAATGGGAATTTAAGTGCCGTTTAGCTCAGCAGGGGGAATTTATGTGCTGTTTTTCGCAGGCTTCACTTAATTTAGACATTTAATGCTTCCGCATTAAAGGGGCATCCTTATTAACTTCGTCAACCTTTCCTTTAAATCTATTTGTGTTCGAAGAAAACTTTATCTTGCACATTTAGGCACAGGTTACACTCCAAACCCAGAATTGTGTTTGTAAATTGTTAAGGAAAAAATGGGCAGTAATTTCCGACCACCTGGGGACCCTGGAGATGTAACTGAAATCACACTGACATGGCGCCTTAACCGCAATATGCCTCCGCCATATTGCGGGCACGACAGCCTCAATTAGAATACGTTCTAATAAAATGACGAAAACTACAAAAACAACTCAAAGTTTCAACCAGTGTTTCCGCCGCATGACAGACCCGATTATCTGGGGAAGTATCCACCTCACCTTAGAGTAATTGGTATTTCATCAACTCGCACGCAAAGCTTAGAGAACCCAGACGTATTCCCAACTCCAACAAAGCCTCACCCTCCTTTTTATACGTTGTATCCTACGCCACACAACCGGCAATCGATAAGAACCAGACGAAATAAATCGGCCATCAAAGAACAGATGGCCATGCATTCATTGACGCCGGCGTGGACAAATCTCGCATCCGTTATTCACAGCTGCGTTGTTGCTTCTTGTCCAGACGTCGGAGCTTAATCGCCGCCAACTGTAGAGCCAGCCTGTCCGAGAAAAGAAGGTTGAGAGGGAAGGGGGAGCCCGTACCCCCGACGAACCGCATAAATAAAAAAATAAGAAAAAGCCGTACAAAATTGGGGACGGGCGCCTGGCAGAGAAAGATTGCGTGAAGGCAAGCTGTCAGGACGGGCATCACAGTGTCTGTAATCATGCGCGGCGTCCGTATCTGCTTGCACTAGCACGCTATCTCACGTTACGGCGGTCTCTAGGGCGTGGCAGCCAAGTACGGCCGAGGAGTGACACTTGCTCGCCAAATAACCATCTCGGCGGGGGGTAGCGAGCTAGTGCATCGTCTCTCTGCTGGACGGGCCTCTCGTGTCGGCAATCGGGCTGAAGGTTCCAGGTTGATAGTCACCCAATGTTAGCGATACACAACCATCTCGTTCGTCGTTTTTCGCGCACAAAAATGGCGGGTCGAATTCACTCCGCTGCTCAGAGAGCGCACTGAACGAGGGGAAACAAGTACGCAGTTATAATCATGAGGCCTATCCGTCTAGACTTGCATATTGCGCTGTTCTCATGTCATCGGGCTTTAATTAATGACTCTAATTCGAGGATGCTTGCATTCCTGCTGATTCTCCGTATTCGGCACGTAAGATCGAGCAAACATTAGTTTTTTCTCGAGCGAAGGAAGGAAAAACTAAAAAAAACCAAGCATCGTTTCGCTTTGTGGGTTAATAGGGTGTCCTGCATAATTACCGTAGATTTTTAAGCTTGGAAACTTTAAATGATGATAGTTTTGGGGCTGTAGGTATGATATTCTATGGTCCTTTACCGACCTCCATTTAATAGCCTTAAAAAACACAATATCCGGGAAATGTTACAGGACCGAAGTTCGTGATCGTTAAACAAAGTGCTTTCCTTCTTTCCTCTGACTTGTTTTTTGCACACTGTCTTCTTTGTTTTTCCTTTCTTTATTTTGTAGCTTGGTTTCTTCTTCACTTTCATTATTATATAAATATCAGTTGTGAGTCAGCGTCTGTTTGTCCTGACCTCCTACATTTTTCCCCTGTTTTTTTTTATTTATAAATACAATATTATATGAGAAGATACAGCTTAAGTTGATATCGCCATTTTCGAGCTCGGTACGTCTAGAGTAACCAAACGAATGCACGCGTTTTAGGTATTGGTGAATCCGCCAATATACGCAATAATAACTCAAAATTTTTTATAGAGACTACTGTTTTTTGCGAACCCTGATTTTTTATGAAGATGCTATCAATCAGAAGATGCAGCCAATCGTCAATACCTTCAAAGGTGAACTAGTAAAATAACCCCAATATCAAAAAGGCAGAATGACCAAAAAGGGGGACTCAAAAAGTGAGGACCCGTCCGAATATTAAAGGCTGTATTAAATGAGAGCCAAAAACAAAAAAAAGATAAGTATCCACAGTCAAATTCACGTATTCACCTAATAGACCATCGATATTTTATCGAGCACGCAGTCGAGAAAAACTAAGAACAAATAAAAATAATCCTGCATGGTTTAAATTTTCTCCGGTACACTTACTCCACTGCAGTGACGGACCTACGACAGACATCCTTCTATGCTGGACAATAAAGACGGTCCCTCTAATTTATACACGTGAGTGTTCCCTGCAAACCGCGTCGTTCATTTAATTACGCCGTGGCATATTGGAAAACTTCGCAAATGACGAAACATACTTTCTGTGGGAGAACCTAAATTTGAAACGGATTAGATAAAAGTTTAAGCCAATTAGTGTAAAAAAGCAAGAACATAAATTGCAGTACAAGAGCACAATGTCATTCGGGAAACATGCCTCCATTACGTTAACAACTCCAGAAACCTTGAAGACTGTCGAGCCAATCCACTACCCCCGTCACTACCCCCTACTTAAAGAAAATTGGAAGACAAATAAAAGAAACAAGTTAAAAAGAAAGTAAGAAGGGATCTGCACCGCAAAAGAAGCAAGGAATGCCAATTAGGTACCCATAATTTAAATTGGGTTAAGAATAAAGGTGAGTTGTGCGCAGCGCTCGATAATCCGCTCGAAAGCGAGGACTAGGAAGGGCAGGAGACATAAAAAAAAGTGGACGGCATATTTCATTAAGAGTCGCGGGGACCGTTCCTTTTGAGTGTCAGGTACGGAAAATTATAAGTACATCAACGCGAAACGGCCAAGCTCTTAATCTAGGGATTGATTTCTTTAACCGTTGTGCAAGATAGTGTCATTGAGATACTAAAACGCCCCAAGGCTGGAGTGGAAGCGAAAGCTGTTGTCGTAGGGTACACCTCCTCGCAAATTATATGCCGTGTTTCAGCTGTTAGCGGGAACCTCCCTGAAAACTTGCATGGTCGTCCTTCGCGAAGACTCCTGGGGATGTAATCGATCACATGATCGCTCCCAGCGGCCGGGACCGCCGTTCAGTTTATAAAAAAAACGACAGTTTCGGTCCGTCGAGCCTGATTCCAACCAGCGACCTATGGATGACTGCTATCTACCTCTACAATACACAGTTTTACCAACTGAAATATCAGAGGGACAAATTTTCTACGTTCGATAACATTTCGGTGTCTCGTGAGTCTTGAGACAGGACGAGATACCAGAGTACGGCGAAAGGCGACGATCGCGTGCTGGACGCCGGGCGTTCGGAAGTGACGCCCTACCGGACACCCCGTTGTGTGGGCGGACGTGCACGACCATCCGAGCAGACGAACTTGTGCGCGGCGTGGTTAGACCTCAGAAAGTCTGTAACGGTTTCGAAGAACGCGAATTTCATTTAAGACACACTCAGGAGGGTCGTCGTACACGCGGTACGCATGAGCCATGGGAGCTGAATCGACAACCGAAGCAAATATGGCGTGAAAATCCTCAGAATCATGCTGAGGAGGTGGTGCAGGAACGACCACGGCGTCACTATGATAGCGAATGACGCAATTGCCGAGTTGTTGTTACTGTGAGACATTGTATACGGTAGGGTAACTGCACTCGGATATTTATTCATTGCCAATGAAAAAGATGATAGTGCGGTCCGGGTTTTGACGCATAATTTGTTTTACCAATGACTGCTGCTGTGCACCATATTACATCCGAAAATATTAAAATTTGATGTAAATTTGACTTCTCTGCCAGTTTTATCTACTTCTCTGTCAGACATCGGTATATAAAGACCGTACAGCTCCTGGGAGTTTTTTTTTTTTTTTTCAATTCTACGCGATGATTTAGAATAACGTATTTGTTTAAATGTTGTTTGTTTGTTGTTTAAACTGATTCAACTCGCTGCCCCAAATTTTTTTGATCATTAAACATTGATGACGGAACAAGGCTGCACACGAATGAAGTCACCCCTCTTTCGATTTTAGTTTATCTTTGTTTATTCGTCGCGTGGTCCTCTTTTTCCTTTTCGCTCCTTTTTCCAAACTCTCCCCAAATTCAGGCGTGTTGCAAAAAAGCGTACGTTTCACGCCCCTCAAGAATGCTTCCCCGCCTCTCGTGCCGAGACACTTAACGAAGTTGCCGGCTGAAGTGACACGAAATAACTGGACGTCACGAGACGTCAATGCTGCGCGTTCTCCGCGGGAGCTGTGATTATGTCTTCCCTTTTCATAAAGTACGCGCCTCTCTCTCTGTCTCAAGAGCTGACAAGTAATTTTTGCAGGATTATGGGAAGTCCCGTTACCCGTCTAGATGTCAATTAGGGAGTGCGCGGGCGGCAAGCGTGGAACAGAACAAAAGCAATTATTTTGTAATTTTTGTGCCGCTGGAACGTGGGAGCTTGCAGTTGCCGACAAACCACGAAGCAACACGTAGATGCAGCCTTGCAATAAGTCTTGGCCAGTTATTTATGCGTTATCTCTTCTTACGGTTATAATTTTTCGTGTAAGCTCTAGTAAAGTCAGGCCGAATATGGTTATAAGCCTCTCTCGTCTCAGGAGTGTTTAGGGGCGATATATGATGCGCATAATTAGGAGTGTTCGCTTTTAATTCGAAATTAAATCTATATCTATATATTTTTTTCTTTACAGGATACGCTGTCTTTGCAGCTTTTATACGGCTCTAAAGACATTAGATGAAGGAATGACCGTCACGATAAGTTGGATAATTAAGTAAAATTTGTTAATTATCTTTTTTAAATAATGGCTAGATTGGTTATGTTGCGAACCATGTTCAAGGCAGTCCTTATTTGAGCCCAAATCAATTTAACCAATTTGCGAGAAGGTACTAAGTGTTTAGAGATATTCGCCGATCAGTTTTCGTTAGTTTGTTGCGTGATTTCAAAAATTAGACGCAGAAATAAACACCGAAATTCGCCTGCAACAGCGCTCAGTATACAATTATGAAGACGTTTCGGCAGCGCGTCCCTGATGGCGATGCACCGACGGCACATTGCCGAAAGTTTCGAAAGTCAAACACACGGAAGCTCGACGAGCGTATACGCGCAAGTCACTGGGCCTTTCGTGTACATGATTGGTCCAGCGATGATGGAACGCGTACAGAAACACGACGAACACCATGTTGGTGCGTTATTGACGGTGTATGTTTGGTCCCACCAGCTCGTGATGTCGGCTGCGTCTGGACCTAAGGTGTAACGAAGCACATCACCCCGCCTCTTTGTCAGACACTGCAAGACGCGCTCGCGGCGTCGCAGACTCGAGCTGGGGAACTCTGCGTCGACTCACTAGTGATAACGACAGATGAGAATAGGCTTTGCCAGCCTAGTCGCTGACACGATGAGAGAACGGCAGGGCTTTTCTTCTACGGTGCATCGACTGCGCGTGCGCCCTCAAAGCTCACGAAGTTCTTCCACTCATGTCCACAAGAATGCGGCACCTGTTAATTTTTAAAATTGTGAATGTTATTTTTATCCCACTCAAGCGCTTGGGTTAGCAATGCTCAGGGCTTGTGTCGGGCTCCAGACGTCGCTAGAGTTGGACAATTTCCGTCAGAGCATTAAGTGGCCAAGAAGGCGAAATCGAACATTCACTGACTGATCGATTGTTACTGAGCGAAAGCTCACCGACGGCGCGTGCTCATGTCGGATCTGTAATTCGTATCCCGCCTCCATTCTCCCGGCAAAGTCCGCTTTAACTGTCAGCGCAGCAGAAATACAAGAGTGATCTCCGGGCTTTAGGCGTCCCTAACGAGCATTCCCGCTCGTTCAATGCAAGCGTTATTTGGGATAACATGCTCGTGCTCGTAGATTAGGCGTCGTTCTCACACAAAATGAAACAAGCTGTTTCCTTCTTAAAGGAGGGAAAAACTACCTCTTTTTTTGCGGCATGGCACGGCTTAGTAGACTCTATTGGCGGCGAGATGTTTTGGTGGCGCCCTCCTATGGTTACCTTTCATGACGTCATTACCCTGTGAACAACAAGTTTGAAGGTGTTTGTAAAGAGCATGGTGGAAGCTTGAAATCATAGCGCTCTCAAACCAACACTGCCAACACCGTCAAAATTGAAGTTCTTCCATCCTCTTATTTCCGTCAATGAGAAATTCTTTGCTGACGGCATAGTCAGCATTCGGCCTATCGTGGAAGACCGATCACAGCGACGCTTTCGATCGCTTATGTTGCCAATAGTTATAACTGCCCAAAACGCCGCTCATTTCAAAGAGCTTCTAACCGCCTACTTAACATCAGACTAACATTTCTGATATTGATAGGTAATAATTAGAATATTTATCTTGTTTTTCGAGTATTTGTATTGTACATGAATTGACATCTGCAGTTATTATTGAAGAGTTCTAAATTTAGTACTTTACTCTTTTCGTGCTTTACTGAGTATTTGCATTTGTATTTGTACTTGTATTGACATCTGTATTTTCTGATCAAATTTTTTTTTGGTATGCATGCAATTTGTATTTTGCCTTCTACTAACATTTTATACTTTTTTATATCTTGTGTCGCCCATCCCCTGTATAATGTATTTTCAAGGGCCCTGCAGGTACAATAAATGAATAAAATATATATATATATATATATATATATATATATATATATATATATATATATATATATATATATATATATATATATATATATACTTCTCAGCAAAAATCGCGTTTCTATCTCCCTGAAGAAATGCGCTATAGTCGGTGAAAGGTTAAGAGTTCAGGGGAAGCTCCTCCCTCCTCTTTCCCCTTTAGCAGAGCGAACGCCGGAGAGGACGCTTAGAGCAGATTGCCTCCTCTCCAGCGTTCGCGTTCCTAACGTGGAAATGGATGGGTAAAGCTTCCCAACACCTCCTCGATAAGGAAGTCTCAGTGCTGAACTTTCCTGCGTCGATAAAGTAAGCCACCTTTGGCCACAGATTAGACACGACTACGGCGTAGGCGTTCGGCTGAACCTCCTGTCCAATCAATGAGAACACGGTTCCTAGCCAAACTATGACGCCATGGTCGAGTCCAATCTCTGGCCAAAGGTGGCGTTCTTTTGTGACGCAGGAAAATTCAGCACCCGGGATTTGGTATCGAGGAGGTGTCGAGCTTCCCTTATACTCAACCTGTCACCGACCATAGGTCTTTTGTGGCCCACTACGCTACAAGAAGACATCGAACTCAATATAGTTTCATAACCCCGTGAACGAATGTTGCAATAGAACATTCAAATTATCGGTATCTTAAAGTGAACATGACACTCTTCTTTTGAAAATAGAGGGAGTTATTTTATCCAGTCTGAATATGCACAAACAAAAGTGTGATTTTTATTTCTACCAGAGTTCTCTTGAAACCTGGTTTATAGGCTGTAGCAAAAGCCAAATGTTTCCAGGCATGCATTATCTAATAGCGAGTTCGTTTCACACGCACTGGCACCGTTCGAGTTCTCTCCCAGAATGCATCGCACTCACTGAGTGTTGCACGGAAAACTGGACTCAAACGAACTCGCCAAATGCACCGAGTGCAGAAGACTGATGCTGTCGCCATCTATGTTGTAGAAAAGGTACCGACTTCAAACCGAAACTAGTGCCTTTCTGTTCCGAGTGATGCGTGGGAATGCGAGAATGCAGTCGCTACCAACGTTTATCTACAAACGTTGGCAACTGCAACCTGTAGTTCATAGTTGCGATGTCTTCAAGCAGCTCGGCTGCCGTAGGGATAGTTACAGACGGCGTAAATTTACGCAACCAGCTGTACAAATTTCTGGTTGCGATCTTTCAATCCTTATAACCGTTTACACTGAAGAAAACTGATGATGCTGTCCGAGCAGAAGCTTGATCCGTTTGAGCATGGTATTATGCGTGAACCACTGAAAGGGTAGGGCTTAAAACCAGCCTGTTGGAATATCCAGCAAAACTTTTCGTGGGACTTTCGATTTCGATCGTCATTATAGGTGGATTAGATATTAGCCTTGGTGAGGGCGTCGAGAACGAGAGCTTTCTCGAACAAAATACGACGGGGCAAGTTAGCTGCGTAGGTAAATGTTAAACATGATGTTGCCCAATCCTCGGGCAAAGTGACCATCTTTAGCTTTCTCTGATGCTTATTGGGCAGTCAGAGGTTTCTGCTGGGGGAGTTTTATCGACAAATGTTAAATTTTTCACCCGCACACGGATGGTGATCGACATCTCGGGGGCCGCTGTTGCGTTTGTTCTGAGCATTTCTTTACACACTGGTATATTTCAGCGTTTGTACGGTAACAGAGCGATTTAAAACCTGCAAATAAATCACGGGTTGTCAATTGCTTCCTTCCTGAAATAGCAGACGCTCACAATTCAAGCTCGCGTTTGATTTCGTTGCCCGCGGGACGCGATTTCTATCAGAAAATCTACTTTTTTTCCGTTCGGTTCCGCGACACATCGTAGCAGACGAACCCTCGTCGTCTGCTCCCGCTCCTCGCCGGCCCGGCTGGAGCGAGGCATGACGGGATTGCATTTTGGCGCACTCCCGATTTTCTCGGTGCAGCGAGTGCATGCACGCGTGGGGTGTCAGCGCTGAAACGAACTCGGAGAGTGCAACCACTCGTGGAGCTCCAGCCGAAACGAACCCGTTCCACGCTGCGAGTGGGCACGCATGGGCACGAGTGCCGTGAAACGAACTCGCTATAAAGGACCCTTCACACTATTGCGACCTCTTAGAACTGGTGCCCTGAAACCCCTTACAACGAGCGGACACACTGGCGCCATCTAGTGGGTAGAAGTGTAAACTTGGCGCTCCGACGTTATTTATATTTTGCTCGCGCATTATCCTTTCTTTCTTGGCTCGAAAAACTTTTGTCAATGTTTTAACGAGAATAACTACAATAATCCCTGGAGAAGGGGAACAAGAAGGACAAAGGACAAACATAAATCTTTTTTTTGTGTTTTATGTTTTGTGATTTATGTTTGTCCTTTGTCCTTCTTGTTCCCCTTCTCCAGGGGTTATTGTCGTTATTCTTGTCCAGCTCGCTTGCACCTTTGCATTTAATTGCATTATAATAAAGTTTTAACGAGCCTTTCTAACAGGTATTATGCACATTTGACCTCGAAAATTCCGCAAAACCTTCGCTCTTGTGAAATGCAGTTCCAGGGTCACCGCATAGATGGCGCCAGGATGCCAGTGTGTTCCCTCGTCTTAAGAAACTTCAAGAGGTTTCAAAAGGCCTCGCGTCTCTCGGTCGTTCTCGGTTGCAAGAGTGTGAATGAGCCTTAATGTGCAAACAACCTCGTTATCGCGTAACAAAGAAAAAAAAAAGGCGGCAAGAACGCTACATGATGCAGCAAGTGTTGTGAAAATGAGGTGCAAAGTTTATTTATTTATTTATTCAGACATACTGATTGCTCTCTGGTGAGAGCTCTTGCAGGTGTGGTGTATACACACGTCATAAGGAAGAAAACAAAAACACCTTCGGATATCAAATACACAGAGATACGATACCATGACATATCATATACAGAGATAGGATACAAGTTGCCATATCACGACGAAGCGCATAACTTTATTCAGTATAGAGAGATTGTACAAAACGAGAGCACCAACGAGAGACAAAATATACCCAGTCGAAATGAATGCCCAAAAATAATATTCCTAAGCCCGTTGGAAAATATGTCAACGCTATGACAATCCGCCACATCCAGCGGAAGAATGTTCCATTCTTCGATGGTAATCGAAAACAAAGCAACCCCAAAAATAGTTGGAACAATTTTTACGGCATACGCGTTCGTGCATGATTAATGCTAGTACGTATTCGCCCGTTAACAAGAAAGAAAAGACGCGTCTAAGTTAAATTTAAAAAAAGGAAAAACATAGTTACCCGGTAAAAACGTAGAAAAACGGCTTGGCTGTAAATTAGTCTCAGCAAGGACGTCCCGGAGGATGCCGGCCGGCTAAAATCTAAAGGCCACAGAATCCGAGTGGTGAAAAAGCGCGATCAATTACCTGTGCTGGAAATTAGCGAACAGGAAAATCTGCGGGCTTCTTTTTATTGCCAACGTGGACCGCGTCGTCAGCTTCAGCGCCGCGTCGAAGCCAGAGCGGACGAAGCCTATTACGCTCACACCGCTTACTGCAGTGTAGGCCCGGGCGTCGCGTCTCCCCTCTGCCACCCTTACCTTTCGCGTCGCCTTCCTGCGTGCTTTCTTTTTCTTTTTTGTCCCGCCATTGGCACTAACACGCTCGACACGAAAACGAAGTTTCGGCGTCGCGTTGAGAAATTAAGTTACTCCACAAACAAGCTTGCGTGTTTATTAGTTGCGGGGAAGTTTTTTTTATATTTTTGTTTATTTGCTCCTTAGCCTTATTTTTAAATGAAGCGCTGCCGTGAAAGAGGCTTAGAGAAAAAAAAAACACGTGTCGCAGTAAAATATGAAATTCGGAAGCGTAGAGGCGAAAAGCGAATGTAAATAAGGGAAGTCGATATGAGACGCATTGAGAAACTGGCGTTTGCATCCCGCTCGGAATATATAACGAAAGCTGCAACAAACAAATTTTGAGACAGGAAAAAAGAAAAGCAAATCTAAAATGGTTTTTGGAAAATTGATCCGGGGCATATAGAAAGCGACATGAATTCTTCAGCCACCCCGATTGAAATAGCCGTGCAATCCCTGAAAAACCACGTTGACGCGGCTATATTTCAAAGTAAAGGTCCCCTGAGGCCGAATAAGTGGGGAGTGCGTGGCTCCGCAGCTAGGCAACGCTGTCTTCTACCCACAGGTGTGTAGGGCGCGGGTGGACCGCAAATAGAACTTGACGGGAGGATAGTATTGCTTTCTCACTGTCTGTCGATCTTTGCTGTAGACATTGGCCTGCCGGACAGCACAGTACTCACAATTCGGCGCACATGGGGATATATGTAAAAAATAAACAACAAAAAACAGGGAAAGTTGGAGAAATAGAGACCGTAGCTTTGCACGGCGTCCCCTTTTTTGTCTTAAGCATACTAAGTATGTCCGACGTTCTTGTAGCGGAGATTCAGGGGAAAGCAGTTAAACGTCTAACGGCTCCGCAAACACGCGCGATGTCGGGGGTTTTGTACTGGGACTTTTTCTGCGGTCTATGTCTTACTTCTTCCAACCCAGCCATGGTACAATTGTGGTGTTTCTTCCCGACAAGCTACCAAGTTATTAGCACTGTCGCAGGACCAGGCTGAGCGTTATTTTTTAATGCGAGCTTCCCTTTCGCTAGCTATCTTATAAGGAAAAATAAAGGGGTTAAATCAAAGTCGTCGTTGCTGTTTCGGCCTTTCGTCTACTTCCAAAACAATCCATTTTGCGATACCTCGAATGATATTTTTTTCATGTAAAATGCAGTAGTGATCGATCAGTCAACCTTGGCACAATTTCCGTTCGCGCTAGCTACCACTTCAAATGTTGCGGAGTCACGACGAGGTATAACATACCCCAATTATTCGCTCGCCGTATTCTCCGCGGAGAAATACACCAGCAGTCACTGCTTTCGAGTGCACTCGGACAAAACCTTGGGGCTACCCGTGGCAGCATTTTAATAGCTTGCTTTCTAGTATTTTTTTCCCTGTTAGGAACATGCTAAAAGAAGTGTGAAGGAATGCTCATTTTTCGAGTTTCCAAAAGTCGGTTGGAGCGTGCATTCTCACTCTGCATCTTTTAGCAGGGAGACCGTTTTATTATCACCCAGATCTGGGTACCTGCTTGGAGGAGACGTCCGCTGGATGGTGAAGTTCTGCGCCTTCTCCCGTTCTGGAAGTGGACCACTTGACCGGCAGCTGTAGGACGTGCAGCCAAGGTTTTCTTTTTTTTTTTTCCTTCGCTTTCTTCGATCTGGGCTTATGGGACTACGTGTCCGCCAGGTAAGGTTTCATTACATTACCTTGTTGGCACTGTGGTACTTCAAACGGTGCAGTTTTCAAACCGGTCCACAGCAATGTAACGGAAGCGTTGTGAGAAATGCTGAAACGATTTGGGACTATATTACTGAGTCCCCGGATTTTAGACTACCGCTAGCCCCTCGTTTATTACTAGTAATTCCCACACTGATGAGACGGGTTTGTGATTGTGGCTTCAGAGTTACAGAAGTCCTCACTCGTTGAACATCTGAAGAAGGTTTGCATACGTAAGAAAAAAAAACAATTATTTCTCTCCTTGCTTTTCCTTTCCTTCCCACACCAACAACAGCGCAAGTCCAACGTTGCTGCAGGCCCACTCCAAGAGGCCAATTCAGGGTGCCCGAAGGGCGGGCACAGGCAGGGTGCGTCTTCAAAAGCCGCCAGCTTTGCGACCATTCTGGAACGAGGCGGGGTCGGCACGGCGCCGGAAGCGGTCTCACAAATAGATGAGCCCTGATGCGCATAAAGCACGCCTGAGAGGGGAGAGGAATGGAGCAATTTTCTCGGAGCACAAAGTCGTCTTTCTTATTCCAGCTGATTCAGCAGCGGCTGTGTGACTGCGAATATGGAGATCGGACGGGCGACCGACGTGAAGCGCTCTCGTTCGCGTTTTGTGCGGCTAGAAAAAAAACGAAGTGCCAGCCGAGGGAAAGAACAATAAAATTGAGAGGGAGGAGTAAACAGCCTCGCTCGAGCAATGTGCATTTTCTGCTGCTGGCCTCACCCTGGCCTCAGCTCGCTTCTTCTTCCGCAGTTCCCGCATAGTTTGATTTAACTGCCAGGTGCGCGGCTTATTTTTTTCTAAACTGTTCCCGCTTAGGTCGCACGCCGCCGTTCTTATCCGTACAGTGAAATGAGTGTTTGTGAAATTGAATGCGCGAGCATTTGGAAGGTCAGAAGCGGGCGTCGGTTCCCTGGAGAGTAATTGTGCCGCCGGTATCTCTGCCTATCCGCCCGGCTCTTCGCGAAACACTGCGAACACAAGTGGCGCTGGCAGCCATTGTGGTTCCCGACTATGCAAATTCAATGCAGGCGAGAAAACAAAAAGAGAAAAACGTCCGCAAACCGGAGCGTTAGAGCCGTATTCTCATCGTCAGGTGAGCCGTTTGGGTAGATACAATGCGAGTGAGAGCAAAACTCTGACCCTGTCCTGCTATGGTCTACTTTCCCTGAAGAATGCCTACCACTATAGAGGAGACACGGGAACGGTTACACCACTAGACTCGCGGAAAGCGTCGTAAGATATCCCCTCGGAAATTCGTTGGTTGCAGGAACTTTAGGAGAACAACAGCTGCTGATGCTGATCGAAGTTGCACAATGTTGAAACGGAACGGAGTGGCATTATTTCTTGTTGCTGCAATTTTCGACTGGTTGAATGAATTGTGCTTCAGGACATAATCTATACTCTTCTTTTCAAGTGCATAATTGCGTTTGTGATCTCTTCTATTGACTAACAGAACGCACTTTAATTATATCACTTTCAATAACATGGTCATACAGGTGAAATATACAAAATAGTAGCAATAAGGTACTAAACTGTGTGCGTGTGATGCATCGATATTTAATTTGTGTCAGCAACTCGAACTTTGCTTGTTTGCCGGTGTATTAGAGTGAACGAAAAAGCTAGCGTTTGAGCGGTGAGACTCACTCGTTCGCTCTCCCGCCATCTGAGTGAATGTTCGAACTCACCCTATGAAAAATTTTTGGCCGCTCTTGCAAAGCCTTACATAGAAAGAGGTCGGAGAAAACAATAAGAAAACAGAAAGAAGCATCAAATGCGGGGCTGCAGCAGTCGTGCAGCGGTCACCAGAGTGGCTATCGACCCGAAAACGATCCGTTACTCCCGCGTGCAAAACAACGACATATGTAGTGTATAAAAAAAATAGAAAAAACAAAGTAAAAACATATTGACTGAAATATAGTCCCAGGGCTGATTATCCCCTTTGACACAATATTTAGAGGCTTCTGTTCTTTAAGCTCAGTTTAATAATGCTTAATAACAGCATTCAATCATCAACTTAGAATACCTCGACAACGATAATTATAAATATTCACGAACTTCACTCAATCATGTTTCGTCCCATCACTACTACTAGAGTGATATTGCAGGGCCATGAGATTCTAGCAGATTTCTCCTGGACCGCCCTACCTATTGTCCTCAGTTGGCGCTAGGTCAGTGTATTCCCGAGCGGTGCGATCTACGTCGTCTTTACACCAAAACATGTTTTCGAATGCCTAACGCCAAGCTCAGCTCAGCGCTCACTTCAGGCTCGTGTACAATTAGTGCCTCGGCGGACATCCGTGTACGGCATCCTGACGAATAGCTGGGTGGCAGACATTACATAGCTCTAACAATGTTCGGGGGGCGGCACGTGCCCTGTGCTTTGCTGGCAGTAGCACTATCGTGGCTTCTAACTCCAACTGCGCGTAAAGGAAGTTTACGCTGGTCGTTTCTAGCCAATTTATTTTGTAACGGCTCATACATCTCTGAAGATACAAACTAATTCGCGCTTCGAAAGTTAGGCAATTATTTGAGTGAGTGCACGTTATTCGAGTATAAGAAAATTGTTTTATAGCCCGCTTAACGGTTGATGTTAGTCCGTGCCAACACTAGGACGAGATATTTCCTGCTTGTTAATTCGGGTCGTTTTTGATGCCAATCGTCTGTATATAATACATTTCAGTTGTAGTTCTTCGAAGGAAAAGTGTAGAATGTTTAATGAAATATGAACGTGGTGAGTTCAATCTCACATGAAACACGATAACGAATGAAAAATTCAAAAAATTCTTAAGAGCGAGAAATCTCTAGATAAATATAAAAATGTCAAATGTGTGCATCCCGCAACGTCACACATTCTATTCCCGGTCGTAAACATTGCATTTTTGCAACATCTCCCATCGCGAAGTACAGAGATTCGCCCAGAACACAAGGTGGGTTTTCCGTCTATCACTTCCTTCCATCCAAACACACGAAGCTCATTTCAAGAAGCACTTCTCGGCCATCGAGGGGTATCTAGCCGCATGAATACCGGGGACTCCCATCTCAGAGGCAACAACTCGATTTAGTTCCGATGGGGATGTTATTGACTTTATCTCCCCTGATTATCGTCTACTTGTATTTCTTTTTTCCTTCCCAGGGGCTGCCACGTTCGGCGGCGGACATCGAAAACACGAGAAACGAGAATTTTAGACCAAGAACACACACACACACGCAGATAAAGACACGCAGAGACGCATCTCCAGAGATAGAAAAAAAATTTAAAAGAAGGCGAGAAAAAGGGTCGGGGAACAGAATCAGCTCGAGGCGCGCGGGGAATACTCCGGAGACTCGCAAGTCGAGCGGTTCCCCTGCGTGTTCCACCAATTTACTGCCTTTGACGGATCGAATCAGGGGCTCAGGCGTGCCAATAACTGCGTCGCACTTTAAAACCAAACTGCTACGAGAAATACAGCGCGGTAGGACGGCAGAAGGGGTCATCGAAACGGAGGGTATAAAGTCTTTGCGCAGAACAACCGAAGCAGCGGAGGCTTTCAGACAGTCTGCGACAAATCTTACAACCCCGACTCGCAAGAGCACCTCCTGTGGCTTGTACTTTCGGGAACCTATACTCCGTCTTGATGGCCCACGGAGTAACCGTGTGGTACGACACACGCACGAAACACATAAGTTGGGATATGGTTTCCACATCTGGGAGCGTCGGGACATTATGTCTGGCTCCCCCTGTTACGTTGGGGCATGGGCGGCCACGAGGAAAAAGAAATAAACGGGCA
Organism: Ixodes scapularis; assembly: GCF_016920785.2. Taxonomy (NCBI): domain Eukaryota; kingdom Metazoa; phylum Arthropoda; class Arachnida; order Ixodida; family Ixodidae; genus Ixodes; species Ixodes scapularis. The sequence goes on from NW_024609884.1 coordinate 44,972,883, forward strand.
AACAAGGACAACGAAAGCCAATTGGAGAAGAAGACACTTAGAAAACCGATGCAAGCCGTAGAAGACAAAGCCAGCCGAGTACGGGGGCAATGTTGCCAAGCTCGATGTCCTCGGCGTTGTAGAGAAAAATAGCCTCAACTACTCAATAAGCCTACTAATTTTGCTCACAGCATCTCGAAGGTGTCAATAGGTTATAACTCTTAACAATATTGTATGTGCCCAACAACGCAAAAGCAGTTGAAGGCGTGGAAAAACGGGAAACGTAACGTTAGTTCTGCTAACTGCCTCTGATATCCGTACCTTTTTTTATTTTGACTGACTAAAATGATACAGGCGCCACCAGTAATCCTGAAAATAACGTTCAAGCAATGCTATACTGCTGTTGAACGTCTCGATCGTGCCATAATCTCTTGTACATCAGAGAAAAATTAGGGCGAGTCCTCAATGCACAGCTCCAGTGTCTTACCCCTCAACGTCAAAGACAAATTCAAAGTCAACGTGTTTATTGGCATTAACATCTTTAAGGCCGAGGGCTTGAGGCCGCCTAAAGGCAGAAGTCCGTGCATACAAGTACTGGCCGCCTCTTTCGCCCTGCGTTAACATACAATCGATGATTATGAAATGAAATGAATAGAGTCATGTCTCGTTAATTTAGACCCCGTTATTATGAATACCCCGGTATATGAACACCATGTTCGGGGACAAACTGGAAAAATACACGCCTTTTTGTCTCGTTAATATGGACTTTTTAAATTATGGACGACTTTTTGGAGGAACGGAGGCGTCCATATTTACGGGACATCACTGTACAAGCTTGGGTGAGTTATGTGCAAGGCCAAGTTGAAAAATAGATACATATTCACTTGTGATACCACACAAAATGCTTGAACTCGGCCACGCTAGGAGCCTGGCGCGCATCGTCAGGCGGGAGGTTCCACAGTCCGGGAACCTGAAGGAACAGGGAAGAGTAGGCGCTAACGGTGCGCGCAAAAGCTTTGATCGAGTTACGAAGGGTCATACTTTGACTTCCGTATGTGGCCGTCAGAAATAGGGCAGCGAGGTACCATGAAGGTACTTGTACAGAAGTACTCGCCTGTAGAGAAGTCGACCCTTGTCAAGTCTATTTTTTAGGAGACTGTAAACGTCTCTCGTAGGGTAGCTTGCCATAAGTAACTTATTGTACAGTTTTGTAATAAAAAAGATTCAGTTACCTAAATCCTGGCAATACTTTTAATAAATAAAAAATAAAAGCAACTTTGACCTATAAACTTTTAGCAGAAAACAACGGCATAACCAATGCTTTAGTCATTGGTGTGCGGCTTCTACGAAAAACAACAACCCCGTAATGCCAGAGCAAGTGAAAACAACCATAAGCCACACATTTAAATAAATAAGGGCCACAACAACTTAAACTAGCCGCGTATATACACAAAAATACATACGTAAAAACACACACACACACAAACACATACAGATACGCAACGCACGACGAATTCAAACGGTTAGAAAACAAGTCCTGATTTATCGTGGCAAGCGGGACAGTTGCGTGACCAGGGCCCCGGAATGCATTTGGAGGATGACACAGCATGTCGCGGGATGACTTATTCCTTCCTCGAAAAGCATCCTCTGCTCCGAAAGAGCACGCAGAGGCAGAGGGCTTACGCGCAAGAGCGAGCCCCAGAGTCTGTGGCCCCTTAATTCCGGACTGCCCCCTCCCGGACGGCTGGCCAACGTTGTCCACTGAGGAATACCCGATGTGGTCCCTTTTCTCTCTCCCTACTGCCCGTCCTTCCCCACTCCGCGACTAAGCATCTTTCTATGTGTGTTGCCTTGCTCCGACACTTTATATTTCACGACGTGTTGGCTGGCGCTGTAAAAACCAAGCGAGCAGAAGCGACGAAAGAGCGCTAAAGGAAAATGAAATGCTTATAAATCCTCTCCCTCATAAAAAAAAAATAAAAATAAAAGAAGATGGCCCGACGAGGCGCTTGACAAACGGAACGGGAAAAATACAATTCAAGAAAAATTCGGCACAAAAAGTCGCCCAACAGAACGTGCGGAAAACTCGCCTCCTCCGGACAAGAAGAAAAAAGCGAGTTGGTCACTGCGCTCGCGTCTGCAGGACCTCTACCAAATTCATACCCATACTGTAGCCTCGAAAAATGAGGTTGGCTTTGCGCGGTCCCCTATGCAGTTTCCGTGCGATACATGGTTAGCCCGCGCTGTCGATGGTAATTACGTGAATCGGGAAGTTGATTTCTTCGCTGAGCACCGTTGGGTTATTTGTTACCTCTAGGGAACAATCTGAGTCGGCAGCAACATCCATCCCGAAGCTAGCTATAAGAGACGGATAATAAATAGCGATATAAACTACAGTCATGGTCAGCTTAAGGCGCAGGGCGTCGCTTATAATCTTTACGTGCTTCGCGATTGCTTTTGCGGCTTTCGTATCGTATCATATCGCAATCTCAATTGAGAGTTTTAGGGATACGTTTTTCAGGTCCGATACGCTACGATACGCCCTCCGGTACGAGCTGCGCATGTGGTACCGCATAAGACTCGCCTACCGGAGGGCCCATTGTACCGTATCGGATGGGAAAAAAAGGTACCCAGAAACTCTCTATCGACTGCCGAGCAATAATAAGATATTCGGGGATCTTCACGCCCTGCGTAACGTACCACAGTAGATCGTACAGTAAGGTACGAAACCACGCATTCAGACATTATCCAAACATTCGTTTTTCCGCAATACGGCTCGGCCAAAAAGTTTTCCATTTCGAATATGCGTGCCCTAAAGTCCTTTTAAACGGAAAAAGTCGCGACATCCTTTAAAGAATGCCACCTGCTATCTTGGGCCGATCCAGGCGGCGCTACAGTCGACGAGGGGGTGGAAATAATGCAAAACATAAAGATAGAAGTTGTGCGCGTCAGAGGAGGAGGGAGAAGGAATGCCTATGCTGTCGGAATGCAGTGCATACTATGAGGTCATGTTGTCAATCAAATAACGCCGACTGTGCAACGTCACGGCTTTCATCGTCTTTCTTTGAGCACATCCTTCGAGGCTGGTAGAGCGTGACAGTGCGCTATTAGCTTGGGTGTATGTATTAGCGTGTCTTTCAGCCTTTGACTGCGCTCTAACTCAAGTATAGGAAGGCCGTCTGCTATCTTGGGCAGATTCCGGTGGCGCTACAGTCGATGCGCGGGTGTAAAAAAGCAAAACATAAAAATAAAAGGTGTGCGCGTCAGAGGAGGAGGGAGAAGATGTCGCTACCTTTTTATTCGGGGGCATTAGCGTGCCCTGCTGAAGAAATACGCCAGGCTGCTTTGGCAAAGCTGTTTTAATAACCACGCCATAAAAAGAAATCTCTGAGTTCAGTTTCCTCCAGAATACGGGTGAAGCCAATCACTGCGAATGATAGAAGGACCCCAGCGAACGACGAAGCTCAGAACACGATTAGATCTTAAAACGCGGGGTGAGACGGAAATAGTGAGCATGACGTTTTATTTCCTCAATGTATCTGAACATATTGCAGTTTTAATATTTAATCGTATTCTGCGCAATGAGCACTACTCCTGGTTTGGCTTTGTGGCGTTGATTTATCAAGTACAAAACAACACACCGAAAACCCAAGTTCTAAATACTCTAGTCTGTCAAACTATATTACGCCAAGATCCTAAAATAAATACCACCGAGTCTTGATTTCCTTGGACGTAGATATGTTCACAAAGTAAAGGGAATGATAGTGACCTTGTCGTTTTCAATCGCAATAGATTTACTCTAGAAAATACAAACATGCGTAGAAACTACGCGGTAGTAATTTAATATACTGGCGGTTATTACGAGGCATTAGTGTATCGTCTTGGCGACTGCACTGTTGCAGTGGTTAGGGTTGGTTTCTGCGCGACTAAAAGCAAATACTTTAAGGTCTTAGCAGAGCTTATTTTTCGTAGAACATTACTGGTATAAAGTGCTAGTGCTTTCGCCTCGAAGCCTACGTAAAACGAGCTCCAGGTGTCATATCGGGCCTGTGAAGACTGACAGGTTAATGTTATCTCATACCGCTTGACTAAATATAAACAAAAAGCGTCTTTTAAGTTTTTTTTTTTTTTTCGAATTTTAAGCCCACCATTAAAGAAAAACACATTTAAACGTAAAGTCAACATGAAAGCTCCAGCGTGTGGTTGTCGATCGTAATCGGGAGTTTTAAAAAATCGTTTTCGCAGCCTTGGTACCGCTTCTATCGTGCGCTTTAGAGCACGCTTCGACTAAAGGGAGCGATCTCCACTAAACCAATATATTTCTACGAAAACACGCTCCGCTAAAACTCTCCAATAAAAACTCCACCTCAAATACAAAAATATACAAAAAAAACTAGGCTTCGAACCAGCCAAAGTCGTCATAAAAATATAACGACGGGCGCGAAAAATGCACCATACCATGCAAATATAAATTCGGTGAGGAACGAAAAACATAAAACGAATAAAAATTACACGCGCAGCCAGGAATGAAGTATTTTCGAGAAGAAAATAATACAATGTCGTCGCTGTTTCATTTCTGCCAGAGTAGCAGCTGAAGCTATAAAATAAATACAAGAAATCAAAATGGGTGGGGAGGGGAGGCTTGAGAGATATCAAGTCCAGCCAGCCATTAAAATGAGGTCGCAATCCCAACAAGGAGGCAGTAATTCCTCGGCCGCCCCGGGATCGGAAATAGCGCGGGGGGAGGTCGCTGCCGTGGCTCCGGAACCGTGGCCCGCTTTTAATAAGGCTGGCCCGAGCGCCCCGCAGCCCCCGTGTCCTCCGCCTTCCTTCCTCCAACATGGTCGTTTCTACAGCCACGCACTCGTCGATGTTACCAGGCAGTGCTACGTTTTAATTAAAATCGATTTCACCATGATCGACGCAATTAAACGCAGTGCTCCGAAAGAATGGCTAGGAATGACGGCGGCGCACGGGGGCGTTCGGGACCACGATACTTGGAGGAACGCTACTGCGTGCCTGGCGAGGCGGCCGTCGCCCTCTCGTTACAACGCGTGCCATCGGCGATGACCGTCTTTCCAGGCCGCGGAAGTGCGCTGACACCACGCTCTGACTGGCAAGATATATGCAGCGCGAACGAGGCCAGACGCTCGAGAGGGAATGTCTTCGAAGTGAAGGTGTTTATACGATCCTCTCGCGTAATATTTTATTTTTAAACCGAAGAATGTTTTTCTAACGAAGCCCCATCAACCCAAAACGTTTGTCCGTCCGTCGATCCGTCCGCCTGTGTGTGTGTATTCTTCCCGCTAAGTCCAGCAGCAAAATTGACGTCACTTGACGTCATGATACCGCGAAACACCACGACTTGACTCCCTGACGTCAGGCCACGTGCGTCACGACTTGACACTATGGAGTCACGTGACGTGATTCTCCCGCTAAATTTAGCAAAAATTGACGTCACGCAACCTGATGCAACGTGACCTCAAGTCACGCGACGTGATCATGTGACGTGACATTACGGTGTCAAGCCGTGGTTTCAAGCATTACCATGACGTCAATTCACCTGAAGCCACGTGACATCAATTTTTCTTGAACTTCAGCGGAGACATTACTAAGCAACATGGGTTCGGTCCCTCCCCTGGAACTCCTATTTAATATATTCTAGACAAATTTAAACAATCACTCCTTAGATATTGCATTCCATGCATTAGAGGACATTCCAGACGCAGGTCGCTGCCAATAAAATTTAAAAAAAACACAAGAAACCTGTCCGGTTTGCCTGATTTTTACCTTTCACATGAAATACATTTTGGTGTGAGGGTTCTATTGATATGTGAGTCATGTGAGCTTCTTATTAATCAGGGTATCGTTTTTGTATTTCTATTTAGCGGCGTACCCGTGTGCTTACTCCCTAGGAAATCAAAGGTAATCCGGAAAAGAATCAAACCGGTGGACGAAGACCGGTGGTGAAGCAACTAGCGATCGCGCAACAGATATTTGAGGATCGCGCAACTAAGAGGTTGGAACACAGAATTGCAAAAATAACATGAGCAACTGCGCTCGACCGCGGAATTATTATCCTGGCAATTAAAGGTTTGGCATGTTCAGTCATCTGCGAATTAAATATAATATTGTGCCCATGATTAACTGCTTAATAAAACTAATCAGCAAGTTTTGTTGTATTATTTTGTTTTTTTAAGCTTAATCTAATTCGAGTTTCAACAGATTTTGTAAGACATTTTAAGCAATACATTTTTAAAGAAAAACGCAACTAGAAATACACCACACGCGGTGTAAGATAGATTATATTCGAGTCCATGAAAGTAAAATGAACGATAGAAGCCCTTTTTACCCCCCAAAATAGAAATGTTCCCACTCATGGCTCCAAACCAAGCGCGAGAATTGTGGGAACCGACTATTCGGAGCAACTATTCAAACTAATCGAAAATGTAAACAAGACAAGAAAAAACACAGAATTTGTCATAGCAACGACCCACTTCTCCCTTGCTATTTTTATACAGAAAGAGTAGAAATGCTGCAATTTAATTTAAATACAAAGTGAAATTTTATTAACGTTAAAAAATGCCAAATAAATTATGTGGTTCAGTATGATTTGGGTACAGACAATTACAGAAAGTATACTTAATATATACCACCAATCCTTCCAGAGAAAGGTGTTTAAAGAAAATAAAAGGAAACTTACATAAAAAAATAAAACATTACCATCCAATATAAAGCACAGGATCCTCAAGAGGGATAAAAAACGCGAGAAAACCGCAAGAAGCCTAGGCAACAGTGTATGCAGATGTTAAGGACATCTTGACGCAAGAGCGGAAAGCACTGAGGAGATTTGGCTGCTTCTAGCCATCGGCGAAATGTTGGATCGGCACTGCGTGCAGAGAGCTTTCGAGCGGCTTCCAAAGAAAAACTTGACGCAAACCGTTATTGTTACTAACGAAGCTGTTGCTTCGGCTCCTTTATTGCATTATATGGTCCCGCATTCCAAACCCGTCCCACTGAGCAACACGTGCGCAAACTTCAGCCTTAACAAAAAAGAAGAAAAAAAATCGAGAGCTCATTGTTGTATTTCTCGCTGAAGCATTCGAGGGCAATTTTTAGCCTAACTTGTTGTCATTTCACCCAAAGGACGGTCTGAAAGCCTTTGATATTCTTCCCTTCCTCCCCAAGTGAGATGGCAAACGAACAGAGCGATGAAGGCTCCGCTGCCTTTTCGGGCTTCGGCGCCCGTCCCCGACGGACAATATATCTTCCTTCTCGCCGGGTATTCAGGCTTAATCATAACAAAAGCCCTAACCTCCTCGCACTTCACCATTTTTCTCTATCTGACTTCATTACTTCTCCACCACCAAAATATTGAAAGAAATAAAGAGAGAGAGAGAAAAAAAAAACGAGCCTTTTAGTCGCGACCTTTTTGTTCAGCCGAACCACTTTCTTCAGAGGCTCTCGTTTCCCGAGATGTGGTCTTCTCTCCCGGCGTTTCTCGGGCCTTTGTTGCCGACACGGGCCACCTTCCCTGCAATAGAGGCGGTCTTGGTGCCTTTAATTTCTTGGGGACTTGTGGAGCCATCTCACAATTTATTTAGCAACAGGAGGAAAAGGAATCTACGACGCCAGGGGCTGTTATTTCGCCCACATGACTACTTGAGAAATATTTAAGTCGAGGCATATTATACAAAAAGCCCCGCATGCGACCTCCTGTTTGTTTTGTTTTTTCGCATTTTTTCGTCCAATATCCCGAGTTAACTTTATACTGATAGTTTTTTTTTATATACAGTGATGACAAAGTGGCCCGGACCCACTTGAAATCGATTTCAAAATTAGTTTCACTTGCTATAACAATGTAATTTAGCATGATGGTGTAATTAGTTGGTACAGCTGTGTCTTGCAAATATGCAAGAGAAAACAATTCTCACAATAAAAACCTACCAAAGAAAACCAAAGTCTTATGACTGACAATGTAAAGTTCAGGCACTTTCTTGTTTTTTTAAAAAAGTAATAAACATTTATGTCGACCATTGAACATTTGATTGAACAAAACAAAACAAAAATATACAGATAAAAAATCTGTGATTTTAACCCTATGTTTTACATTTTCATTAATCAAAACGTTCAAACAGGTCCACAACACTTTCTTCTCAATTTGACGCGAAAAAATAAATGACCGATTATGACAACTCATAAAAGAACAAGAAAAACGTTTGGTCTGCAATTATTCTGGTAACCATTGATTAACGAGGGTGTTTTGTTTAATATGTTCATAGAACAATACGTTATAATTTCACATTTGTGCTAATTTATGGTGCAATAGTATAAAAATTGATGCCCGAAATTTTTTAAAAATAACTCGATCAATATGGCTTGAACTATGTGCAGCGCTTAGCTTTCTTGGAAATTAGAGCGAAAGCTAGGACCACAAGGTTCTGCCTTCCGGTAGTTTTCCGCTTGCGTGTGTAGAAGCGTGGGAGCACCTTACGAGCTTATAAAATATCCCTTAAGTTCGTTCAATAGTAAAATTAGTTTAATATAAAACAGCGGTTGCAACAAGGGTTCTACTATCGCATCTATATAGTTGTGCGTTAATAACTTCTGTGCTATCAGAAACCCCTTACGGAACGAACAACACTCCGACAACTTAATAGAAGCACAGTGCACCATGCGCCATATTCATTGGTCACAGTACAATATATTCCTTCCAGACCAACTGAAGTCAAGTTTCTACACGGGCGAAATCACCCATTCAAGGAATCTAGTTTATGAACTGTGAGCGCGTTTTAGCAAAAATGTAATGTTCCGAACGTTGAAGAACAAACATAGATATATTTCCGGCCCTCGTGAATTATCACAACTTAAGGTATTGTTTACAAATTAAATTTTGCGTCACAGACTTTTTAGACGTGTTAACAAAAAAACGTAAAGTTCAATATTTTAAAAATTTGTTAGAAAACTTAAATTCCTCTACAAAAATATTGAAGTGGTGCAAGGTGGAATGCTATGTTTAGGCCGATTGTATTTTCTCTCCGGTTCTGTTGGTTGTTATAAATAGGTAAAACTTAAAACAATCACAATAATTTTTTGTAAAAGTATGACGCGTGGCCTATTATTTGCTTCATACTAAATTGCTTTTTCATATTTTATGCCAAAAATTAAAAAAAAAGCCAAACACTTCATCTTTGACGTTTCGGTGGCACATTTGGAGCCGTTGTATCTTAGGATTCATTGTACATTTTGCTAATTGAATACCATATACCTGTAAGCCTATACACGTGCTGTCCTATCGCCTTGCCCTTCCCCTCCTTTTTATCTTTCCCCGCCTCTAGTGATCTTCCCAAGGTGACGGGCGCCGTCAATAAATCATTTGTGTGCTGAAAGTAATGAAAGATGTGTTGTTTCGTTTCCTGTCTTTATGTATAAAACTCTTTCTAAAGTTACATCATTACCAACGCGCTCACCAACAAGTACACCAATTTAGTTTAATGGCATTTCATAAAATAAATTTTGTAAATTTTTAAATTTAATTAAAAAAGTAAATTTAGCCTTAAATTGAGCCCACGTAATTAAAAAAGGCTACTTTTTTATTGTTTTCGTTATTTTTTCTGTAATGTTCCCAATGATGTTAACTTTCTGTGCACATTATAACCGCCCCCCCCCCCTCTCCCTATTTTTGTTTTTAAATGTATTTTCTGTAGAAGTTCTTAAAGACTCATGCATGTACCCGATTTGGCAATTATGTAGTTTCGCAACTTTGCTTGAGTGCAACACCTTCAGAAATGCAGAGGGTTTCTGAAGCTGTTCAAAGCTTCGCTGCCCCCTAGACTACGTCATTAATTGATAAGAACGTAAAAAAACGAATAACGAACCAAGAAAAATTCACGCCTTGCGCGTTTCTGAAGCTTTTACTGATTATAGTTATGTAAGCTGCAATTTTATTTTTTTTATCTGTATTCACCAGCGTACGTGCTTTCGAGAGATATACGCGAGAAGCCCACGCACGAATGAAAACAATTTATTCATGCAAACTTCTTCAGTCGTTGCCCTAATTAACTAACATTAAAGACAACACTTTCCGAGCACCTTTTTGTTGGGGGTGGGGGTGGGGGCAGGCGGGGGGGGGGGGGGGGGGGGGGGGTCGAAGCGTCGTATTCGCCGATGGCGCGCAGTTACAAGGAGAGGCAGCTCCAAAAGAGCGGGAGGCGAAATCCAGGCGACCACTCCACTGGCTCGACGGGAGAACGTCCCCCCGACCCGTGCACGCGAGGAAAGGTACCTGCGCATCGGTCGAGGAAGCTCCGTAATAAAAGGACACTTCGCAGGCCATCCGTCCAACGGGATCTGCGCTGGACAAACATCGCTTGGGCAACGCCATAAATTTCGGGGGGTGTGGGATAGCGGATGGCGAAGGGAGAGACGGGGGAGTTGGGAGAGCGCAAGTATCCCCATAAATTCTCGTTTTGTTTCCTGCTGCTTCTTTGTGTTGGGAGTCTACTGTCGACAACGGTATGGCCGCAATTTATCTATGCTTCTAAGCCTGCCTCTGAGGCCTCCCGACCGCTTACGGCTCTCTCCTTCTGGGGCCGCGCCGGCCAGTCGGGAACCGGCCGCTTCCCGTTTGGTTAGGGGTGACGGGGACGGACCGTTGTGCTCGACGTGCGCACGTTAAGAGTTACGGTCATTAGGCAGCAACAAGCGACTCTTGTCGCTGTTCGCGGGAATCGCCGGTGGCATGCACGGTTGTCATTCCTGCGCTTTTCACGGGCTAATCGAGGACCGTTTATGAGTGATCTTCTTGAAATTCACGTACAAATTTCAGACGTTCTTTAGGTTCATTTTGATAGCTCGGATCGATTTGGACAGCCTACCCGAATTTAGCCTCACATCACCAACGACAGCATACCCTGTTTTGGGTTATTTGACTATTCCTCTCCATTTCAGTTCTATTTGAAGGTTTCAATTGTCATCAAAACTAATACAAACTACCTCTAAGAAAGAAACCGTTCATGCGGACTCTGAACCTCGTTGTGTAAAATGTTTCTCATCACAATGTATGTGATGTGTCAACGACGCAAACTCAGTTTGAGAAAATTTTGCTCTGAGCATGAAATCAAAAGAGTAAGACTACGAAAGAGAAATATCAGAATACATTATACCAAATAAATAGACCCTGCTACAATCGAAAATTTGAACTGTGATTCAAAAGAGGTCTCGTAGTCTTAGTGATACTTCTACAACAAAATATACATATCAAACCACTTTTCAGCAAAGTTGTGAATGTGATGTCACAAAATATTTGGTTCTGATACATAAATTAACGTTTCTGAGCCAATTATATTTTCTTAAAATTAAAAAAAAGAAGTTTACAAAATGTCGTAAAAAAAAAAGAAGCGGTAATTGCAAAATGTCAGTCGCACGCGATATGTTTTACCCGGCATTTTGAGGAAAATATCGGGCTCTTACAACCAATATAACGATCCCTGATATCCCGGAAAGGACACAACTCTGGAGACATTTTTTCCCGCTCCTCCACTGGGGAAACTCTATTTCCCTGGGAAAAGAAAAAAGGCCACGCAGCAGAAAAATGTCTTGACGCCGACACACTTAAGCTGTCTACAGCTTCGCGCGTGCACATTACAAACGATCAAGAAGCCAGCGCGCATCAACCCGCATTTCCCTAATTACCTACATCCGCTTATTTCAGGGCGAGGCAGCTCGGAACAGCGCCGTTCTTGAGGGTGCATCATATCAATTAAAGCAAGATACAATCCCATTTAGACGGAGTTAAGTGCTGCCGCGGCAGCTTCGCAACTTGGCGACACTTCGCTCCCAAGTTGCTCCAGCAAAAAGCTGGCCACGTTCCAGGGGAAGATTAGGAGCGGCGAAGCGCCGACGTCAAGACGCTTCGGGGAGGCGACATCGCCTAATTAAATTTCATTTCTCACGCACGATTCCTGAGCGCGATTGCTGCTCATTCTCGCAGCATGCGTCGCCCGTCGGCCGCTCGCGAGCCTCGCTGGAGAACTGAGCGCGTTTCCGTGAGCCTCTGGCTTGGCGAGCATTTTACAAATTGCCACTTTGCAGATATTCAGATGAATCCGGCCGCTTGACGACGCTTCGCGTACAAACCTTCCTCTTTCTGCTTCCGAGAGAGCGCCAGTCAGCATGCTGCAGCATCGCAGGCTCTCTGTAACAAGTTTCGCGAACAGCCTGAAGAGAGATGCCAGGGACGAGAGAAAAGAAGGAAAAGCAATTTGCGGCGATGACAAAACAGCAAAGGCCACTTGGCCCAGCGGAATTGGTACGAGCTGCAGCTTCTTTCGGAAAATTTAACTCGAGTCCTTGGAGGCTTTGTTGTTCTTTTAATTTGTATTTGTTTCCCAACCACTGAGGCTAGCGCGCTTTTTTCTATTCTTTTTTTTTTTTTTTTGCTTTTTCGTGTAAACGAGTGTTATAGATGAGAAGAAAAATAATGAAAACGTGGTGGCACAAAAAAAAAATATAATACAAGCATTTTATGATTCGGGCGAATAAAGCCGCACGTTTGCTAGTACAGTCCAGCTCCAACTTCAATAATTGAGCCGAAGATAGACGCGCATTCTCATGTTTTCAATAATTTATATGGAGCAGCTTATCATGTTTTCTAATTGTATCGCGACCGCGCGTGATATAGAAATGCGATCAAATCAATCTTGTGGCAAGTACGAAATTAATTTGGTAGTGCGTACAACACAAATAAAGAGTTAAAATATTTATTCTTGTATGAAAAAAAAAATACAAGAATTAATAAGACTACCTTTGTAACCATTATGACTGTCAAAACTTTAAAGGCAAGCAATGAAGCAGAGATTAATGTTAGATAAAAGGAACGCCTAGTCCTCGGCCCGTTTCTTGTTGTGTACATGATTCGTTACCACTGCGCATGAATTTCTGCTTCTAATACAGGATGGCGTTTCACAATTTAGTCTTCTATTTATCTGTGCGTATTAGAGAAAACCCTCCCGTCAGCGGCCGGTCTCAACCGCGTTTATTTTATGGTACCTATAAAACTCATTGTAAGCACAATTCAAAACTTCTGTTTAAGAACGACGGCGTTGAACCTACAAGGCTCTACACCACTACCAACTGAATATAAAGGGAACAATATTCCATACTAAATAAAATTTCTCACAATTCTGTGGCACTGTCACTATTATAAAAAGCCTAGCTCAATGACAAAGTTGATATTAGGTTAGAGTTCTGTACGTTTCAACCTAGACTGTACACGACCCCCTCCAAAAACGTACCCCAAAACGTATTCAAATGATATACAATTTGTATTTATTATTTCAACCAGTTACTGGTATACCCTATCATAAAAAAAATATTTACATCATTCGTTTTTCTTTCGCTGACGTATTGTAGAAAAAAAAATCGACCCTACACCTTTACTTAACTAGCGCGCCCCTAAAACCATTTAGGCATTCCTGGAATGACACCCACGAGTGCGGAGTACCGTTATATTCGCGTCCACGATCCGCTCTATATATTACCCCCGTTTCTACACACGCAAGCAACACGATATTTATAAGCCCGCACGCTGACAAGAACGCTTTCGCGACTCCAGACATCAACAAGAGCAACAAGAACAACAACAATTACAAGCAAAAGAAGTGGACACGACAAAGGAAGCCTCACTTTCATTTTCACACCTCAAGATCTCCCCATCATCCTAAACGGCTAATGAAGCCACTCTTCCGAGCCAAAAAACACGAAAAAAAAAAAAAAAAACACCCGTAGCTTATCATACTAATTCGGGTTGGCGTGAGCGCGCGCGCCAACCGTTCTCAATTACAGCCGCGCCACGTGAAGGAGACGACAGGGAGCAGCGCGAAGCAGCGTTCGGACTCTCGCCCCCTTTTGCGTGCCTCCTTCCCGAACTGCTCGCTTCTGGTCGCTGCCCCCGCTCCATTGGAAATGTCGCTCGCCCGAGGCCGCTTTTCTGTCTTCATCGGCGGTTGGCATGTCACGCCTGCGCGGCGCAACAACAACACAAGCGGCGAAAGAAGCGCTACGTGCTCCGGCGACGGCCAGTGGAGGGGAGCAGCACTGTTGCGGGACCAGTCGTTAGGGAGCCGCCAGTCAGAGAACGCGACGTGCCGGCCTGCCGGCGCCGGCCTATCAACCCGGAACGGACTGGTAAACACGATTCCGATTCCGCGTTATGCGCACAACTCGCTGGGCCAGAGCCACACGCCGAGCGACGTGGGCTTCTCGATGGAGGTGAGCGTTGACACGTGCGGTGGGGCCGATCGAAAGAAACAACAGCGGGGAGAAGCGAGAGTTCTTTGTGTACTTCATTTTCTACGTCACTATTGGGGAAAACGGTGCTGGAAAGAGAAAACGTCACGTAAACAACGAAGTGGCAAAGAAACTCCTTCGGATTCTAGAAACCTACATATTCTTCCCGTCGGCGTGGATTCTAACAGGGATAAATCTACGCGCTCATAAAGTGAACCATTTTTCTGTACGAACTTTAGGGCGCTTGCTTTTATACGAGCGCGCTTAATATACAAAGATGTGAATACAAATTCATCGTTGAACGTCGTGCGCTTCAGTCACATTAGCTAAGGTGACACAACTCTACAAGCCGAAACTCTATCATTCTCCTTCTCTATATGGACGTAATTCATTTCCCCCTTCTAAAATGTTCATTTCACGCGCTCTTCTTTATTGCTTAGTATTAATGCGACATCTGGTAATAAGACTGGGGACTCGTGTGAGATCTATAATGTTAATGCTTAGTTCTCGTGTCAGACATACGGAGCACGCGCACATGTCAAGGGGTCAGTCGAGATTTTCGCCGAGAATGAGTTGGGGGGCCAGAGCTCAAATTAATGTGACGTTTCCTGCGGGTTCTTTTTTCTGCTTTGTTTCCAAATTAATATTGTCTTGCCGTTCCCACAACGAATTTTTGACGATCTGCCAAATACCAAACTTTCAATAGAAAATAGTTCACTAGCTGGTCAATCAATTTCCTATATGTTTCAGCGTGACTTCATCATTGCTATTTTAGCTGCCAAGACGCGGATCCTCAGCTAAAGTAACACCCCCCCCCCCCTTCCCCAACTGTTCCTGTTCGTGCTGGCGGCCTGTTTACCGGGCTTGCAGCTTGTATACCATTTCGTTTGGTCCTTTGCCACTGTATTTAATGTATAAAATAGAGAATCGACCACGTAAGATAATTTACTGCCATAATACGTATACAGGTGAAAGGATCCAGGAAGTGTCGATATGCCATCTCATTCAATAAAAATTGTCACATTCGGATAAA
Organism: Ixodes scapularis; assembly: GCF_016920785.2. Classification (NCBI taxonomy): domain Eukaryota; kingdom Metazoa; phylum Arthropoda; class Arachnida; order Ixodida; family Ixodidae; genus Ixodes; species Ixodes scapularis. The sequence continues at coordinate 44,988,184 of NW_024609884.1, forward strand.
GGAGGCGAACAATTATTACCTACTGCTCCATTACACGGCAACCAGCCTTTCCTTCCATTATATAATCGACCTTCCAATTTGTTTTCCTTTCCGTTTCCTCTTCCCCTGCCCTGAAATATATTACCCATGCGATCTATTGCTTCTCCTTCTCCTCATCTTTGTGTTGACCACACTACCCACAGAACAATTTTTTATTTCGAGTTTTGAACTAGGCCATCCCTCAAGTACTTTCGAGTACATAACCTTGACTTAAGCTAAGGCTACACACTGGCCACTCCTTTTTTTTTTTCCGTTTTTCGGATAGGTGAACTAGTAAAAAAAAAATCGCTTTAATATCCTCGGCGTTGAGTGGTGCTGATTACCTCGAAAGAATTAAAGATAAACTTGCTCGACATTTGTACCAGAACGCTGCAGCATTCCTCTAGATAGGGGTCTCCAAACCCCGGCCTACGGGCCAGATCCGGCCCGCGACTGGCCGCGGTCTTTCCGATGAAGCCCGGCCCGCGGCCCGCTTCCAGCAGGCCCGCTGCTACACGTGCAAAAAGAGGTGCGTGCAACGAAACGGCGCGGCAACGCGCTCCGAATGCGCAAACTAAGATAAATAAAAGATGATAGAAACTGCATAGTAACGCGGGTCCTCTCGCTACAATATTTATTGAACATTATCGTCTCCAGGATTACCATTTTTAGTCCTTTCGTGTGTGCGTACCTATGTTAACATTCCATTCCGTTTTCGTGTACATTGCGGTTAGTGTCCTATGTCGCAACCTTTGCATATTATTGGCATTAGATTTATCATTCGATTTAGTATTTTGCTGTGCGTGAATGTGTCAGAGTTCCTATGCGCTTTGATTAATGACAGGTGTGTCTTCTTGACCACGCCTGTTTTGTAATGTCATACAATTGGCTAATTATTGCATTTAAAATTAAAATCAAAGTATACAGAAAAGAACCCAAGTTGTTTTGTTTATACTTTGACGTTTATTTTTGTGTTCAAATGCTTATCTAGGTTTATTTATTTAGATTTTGTTTTCGTTTAGGATTATTCTTTGTTTCGTCGGCCCTCAAGACTGCGCCATCCCCGGAAATTTGTGCCATCGTATGATTGCGCCATCTCTTAGCGGGTTACGACAGCATAGAAGCCCATGAATTAATATGCAAATATGACCATAACACCAAAACGTTACGTTTTGAAAAATTTGCCATGCTACTACTCAATTTTATCATATACGGATATTCTTGTGACAAAATGTCAAGACGATTACATCTAAGAAACAGGTTACTCAGTCGAATGAACGTTTTAATGTAATGCCACTACGTATAGTATCCAAGTTAGTGAAAGTATACGGTTTATTCTTGGGTATTAAAAACTCGTTATGATTGTATAGATTATATAGAATCTTTCACCAATATTATGGCAAATTCTGCAATGTCTAAGATATTTGTTACATCTGTAGAAAAATATATTTCTGAGGCACATATCGCAATTTTTTTTAAAACAGCGAAGTTCAAACAAGCACAATTTAAAATATAAAACAAAGTACAAGATTTGCTATACGACTGCAGTAAACCAGAAGAGTAGATAGTGTGCTGGGTACATTTTGTTTTTCTCAAAATTGTTTTCTGGAGTTTCTGAGACCAACATTGCCAAATAAGGTGAATTCGTTCTGGTTAAGAAGTTTACGATAATTTCCAGTATTTTGTTACTAACATCAAGAAACTAGCAAAAAAAAACAACAGTTTTGTATTACAATAAAATAAAATTATATTAAAAAGTTTCATGTATGTGATTATAACAAAGTGATTTTTACTATAAAAAGTGGGAGTACTGCGGTGAGTAACCAATTTATGAGAGGATAATAGTTCTTCAGAACTTGATATTTACATGTCAAACGTAATATATAATCACCTACGAAATGTTTACATTAAATTAATTACCCCAATCACCTTGCCCACAAAGAGGAGAGAAAAAAATTCGGAAGAAGAACGTATTAAAATATCCGACTTTATATCACATTCCTCAAAAATGGCGGTAGCCAAAGATTTTGAAATAGCACCGACTTGTAGTCGGCGGCCTTAATTTTTATATTTCGTCGCCAGTTCAGAACTCGGTCGATCTCAAAACGTTCCCGTACAAGGCGCGGGTGCCCAAATTTGAGATGATGAACGAATGCCTGAAAACAGCCGAACCATGACAACATCGAAAACGTCTCTTTCAAAAACAGCTCATTTTATATTAAAACAACAACAACAACAACATAGCAGCAGCTTGTAGTCGAGGGCCCTAAAGTTTGTACTTCATCACCAGTTAAGAACTCTGCCGATCTCAAAAACGTCCTGGATGATGCGCGGGTGACCGAATGAGAAATGGTGAATGAATGCCTGGAAACAGTCGAACCATGTCCATTTCGAGATACGTTCATTCAAAGATGGCTGATTCTAGAGGATTCGCCACATCAACATCTTATAGCGGAGGGTCTTAAATTTTGAATTTCATAACCGGTTAAGTTCTCGGTCAACCTCAAACAGTTCCTGAATAAAGTGCGGGTGCCAGAATTTCAAAATATGAACGATTGCGTACTTTCCCTAGTTTGGGACAGGTTTTTAAAAAAATAACTCACTTTAAAGTATTCGCCATTGTACCAGGACGTGCTCGATATCTTTATATTTCATATTCCGCTTTTAGTTGGGAACTGAGTTGTTCTAAAAAAGTTCCATGGCGAGGCGAGGTTGCCCCAATTTCAAAAGATGAACGAGTACGTAAAAACAACCTAACCATCTCGACTTTGAGACAATGCTACTCGGTGTGCGTTGATTTTATAATGGTTTTGCATGATGGACGCGGATGATGATATTATCATCTGCGTTTTCGCCCCGCCCGCCTTGTGCCTGTTGTACGAGTGATAACCGTAGCGCACCACTATGTTTTTCATGTAGTGCAATTATTTCTAAAATTTACTGATTCAGTGGTTTTCGATGTCGCTCAGAAAATTGATAATTTGAACAATATGCTCATATTTACTAATGAAACTCTTCAACAAATTTCAGTTAATTATTCAACCTATTGCGACAATTAGCCTCCTATATAATGTCCCCTTGGCCGTATAACTTACGTTATTATTATGCGTTAGTGTAGCCTTAACGGATTTCTAAAATCAATCTGAGAAGCCTAAAATAAACACCCTGTTTACATGATATAAATGCAATAAACGTAATATTGCAGTGTATTCGGACGAAGTACGAATGCAGCATAGGCGATAGTCTTTATACCTCGTTTCAGTTGAAGTCCAGACGAAGCCGATGCAACGAGCTAATGGGGCCAATCAAGCAGTGTCAAAGCGCAAGTCACTGGGCCTTTTCTGTTTATGATTGGTTCAGTGATTAATAAACACATACAGAGACACGAGAAACACCATGAGGGTGCGCTTTTGATGCTGTAAGATTGGTCCCATGAGCACGTAGCGTCGGCTCCGAGTACAGTCGAAATTGTAGCATGAGTGACGGAGCTGGCAACGCATGCGGTTGTCACACAAAGGAAGGAGGCTCGAATCCCGCTCGCCCCCCCCCCCCCCCCCCTCTCCGAATCCTTATTTTATTAATTCTTGACTTTTTTCATTAATTCCAGCCCATTCTCGACTGTCATCGAGTGTTTTTCTTCAAAACACTCCTGAGCGTGCCGCGTGCATGAAAGTAGCGATAACGCGCTGTTTCGGGTCAGTTATCCTTCCGATGCCGACGCAAGATGCGTGGCACCTTTATGCTTGTAGGAACAATTTTGTCTCAATACACGTTGATTTTGTCTTCTAAATTTTTGTGCACTTCTTATTTGATTGATGACAACATTACACCAGGCGGAAAATGAATATAAATCTACGCGTAAAAATTCATAAGCTGACAAGCCACCCTTAGATACGTCCTGTACGGAAACAACCAGTAATAATAGCCCCTGCCCTCACTCACTACACAGCTACATCTGAAAGTACCTAACTATACTGCACACCAAGTTAACCATAATAACTATAAAAATGCGTGCCATGACTTTTGAGAGCATCGTTTAAAAGTTCCCATATTTTTTTTAGAACACAGTATCGCCATGAAATGGTAACAGAGAATGATAAAGTTATCAGTATGCTCCAGTCCCAAGACACTCATCATCTGATCCTTTTTTATCTTTAAAGTTAGTGCGTTTTTTTTTTGTTGTTGTTTTTTTTCACTCGGCACACACTCCGCTTTGGCGGGAATTCGCATACGGCGTGAAAGTTAAAGGTGAATACGCCACGTGAAGACAGATAAGGGAACTAGAAGCGCCTGTCACAAATTCCGGGCCACGGAGAGATCACTAATCCGGCCCCTTAGCCAATCCCTGATCCCGCCCCTTAGCCAAAAGTTTGCGAACCCCTACTCTAGAAAGATAGAAGTTGAACTACTATCCTAATTACAACAATATTTGTCTTAGAACAATAACTAAACTGGGACACGAAATAGACTCTGCAAGACGCTGTCCCAGCGAGCATAGATTTATATTCTCCTGATACAAGGACTGGTAGTGAAAGTGAATGCATAATAAGTACGTGCAACGAATCTTTATATAAGATTTAAATATTACAGGAAGTGTTACTATTAAATCACCGTTCATTACTTTTCATCGCTGGTTTATTGGCGTCCACAGTTCGCACAATAGATATTGTTTCTATTGTGGTGTGCTGCGGATAATAGCGTTTCTATTGGGATAAGCAAGTCAAAAAGGTTGCATTCTGAAAGGGCATTGAGCGAGCGGGTGGAAATTTAAATTAAAGGTAAAACAAAACTGTTTATTCATAAAAAGAAAAAGTTTTCAATTTTACGCTGAGCCCTACGTTTGACGTGTTCTCGTGATGCTCACTCCCACATTTTAGACTTCATTTTTTTTTTTTAATACACATTTACGGTGTCATCATTCGCCCAACTACCTTCGTAGAGCACTGTAATCGGCTGTCTCGGTGTTCCAAAAAAGAAAAAATTAAAAAAAAGGTAATGTACGAAACTTTTAGAGGGTTAAAACGGATTCCGAATGGGGCGCCATATTCTCAAGCTAGCACCCACCCACATCTTTTTTAATGTGCACCTCTTTCCAATACGGTAAGCATATATCTCGAAATGTTTTATTACTAAGCTGTTGAAGATACGCGCGACAGTGTCAAAACGCTCCTGCGTTATCCAGCGAACGTTATTGAGACTTATATATCCTCGAGAACTTATCCATAACCGAGTGAAACACGCGTGCTTCCAAAGTTTCCAACGTAAAAACACGTCCAACAAACAAAAAATGGCTTCCTGTGCTTAAAAAAAAATAAAAAATAAAAAAAACGAAGGACGCGGCGTCCGTCTACGCGATATCGCCTACACTTTAAACAAAAATATGAGTAGCAAAGCTATGAGGGTAGTTTCGGGTGCGGAGGTCCCTTTAACCTAATGGCCGTCGGAAGGAACTCAAAGTTTCCGACCACTCCTTTTGGCTGCAGTCCAAGACGGAAGCGAACTCATCTATCGCAACCAGGCGTTCAACAGTTACCGCACCGCACGCAGCAGATTCGAGACACGCGTGGCCGCTGCCACATCGTGCAGCGGCTCTTCTTCTTGTTTTTCGTTCGTCTATTTTGCTGCCCGACGTTCCTTTGGCGGCCTTTCTGGTGATGCCTCTTATTCAGGCACGGCGCTGTTTTTTCGGCCACCACGATTGCCGGCAGATTTTGTGTTTCCGGTGGTTTTCCGAGGCCCCACGTTGCGACGGCCGCACCCCGCTACTCATTTCGGGGTCCCGTGTTGCTTTCGCTTATTTTCCTTTCTGCGGTCGCGATTTTGGAAGTGCTCCTCCGCTTTTGTTTTTCTTGTTGCAACTGGGAAGTTTATTCCCGCTTTTTTTCCCCTCGTTCCTTTTTTTTTTTCTTTTTAGATCGAAAGAACTCCGCTGTTCTTACAGCGCATGACGGAGGCCTCGTATAAATGCCCTACCCCTACCTCTTTAACGTAGGAGCTCAGAAATGGACGTTTCCGGGGACAAAGCCATGTGACAGATTATGTGGGATCTGGCTTTAAAGTTCAGTCGATTTTTGCATTTAGCCCGAGGTTGAATAATCCCAGAAAAGTACAACTATTTTCATTTATGGGGAGATTCGAGTTAAATAACCTTAGCGTCTGAAATAATCGTAAGCTGGCAAGCTTAAACTCATACGATTCAATAATGATCTAGTAAAGTCTGTTTCTAAACTAACTTGGTTAGGCATGCAGAAGGGATATATAGACTCACGGTGCAGACACAAGACTGAACAGGCGTACGGAAGCGAAAAAACATCAAATTCATGTATTTTTCTCATTTGAGTATTGCTACCTTGTCCCCTTTGTATTTGCTTTGCTTTTTAATGTAAATTACAAATTAATTCAATAAAAACAAAATATTTCGGCCTTGAGTAAATACGGTGTGGAAATGCGCCGATTATTAGGGAGTTTTCGTAGACCGCGTTTCCATCTCTACTAAGCCCTCCGCAACGAAGACGCCGCTACTGCGCCTGCGTGGCGATGGCCTTGGCTGTAGACTTCCGGGTATCGCAGCGGGTTGCGTAGAGCGTTGCAGGAAGGTTTAAACGATCGACAAAAACTCCCTATTAGCGCCCAACCCGTGATTCTTTTTATCTAAATGATGCGCCGGCATGGCCTTTACTTTTCCCTTTTTGTCTCAACCAATGAGGGTGCATGGATGACTAACTTGTCAGCGCTCTCAATCCAGACGTTCTTGGTTTTTCTCTGTGCTTGACAAACAACTCCTTGCTCTTTCTTTTTTTTTTTTTTTTCAGAAATGTTTTGTAGGCTGTGATTACCGTTTTCAGAAAGGACCGATTACTTTCTCGCCTTGCGTATAGCTATGCGCCTTGCTCGTTAAAGGTGGTTTCTCCTCATATGGGGTCATGATGAGGTGAAGCCCCCTTTAGAAAGAAGTCGCCATTATGCACTTTGGAACACGAAAACGTTAGCTTTTCGTTCGTTCGAGGTTATCACCGTGTCACCACTTCGGGCGAAATAATGGTCCACGGTGTGATGGAACGCTCGAACGTGTCGATAATGTTATCTATTCCCGTCTGGTGTTGCAGATACGACGCCGGAACCAACCCAAATGCGCATTGTATGTCCACCCCCCATTGTGGATCGAAGTACAGTGGGCACAAAAACAGAATAAGGCGATTATTTAAGTTTTATGGTTTCAGGTTTTCCAACAAACTCTATGTAAAATAAAACATGATTCTTACCAAATAAACGTTAGAAGCCTTTGCATCATTTAAATAACCTTAAAAATCTGTGGACCTGTGTAGTATAACTTTTCGTTTGGTTGGTTATTTCTTTGTTTTTGTCACGTTCCAACTAAGAGAATTCCAGATTAGTCTATTTTTATGTTTTGCAAAATTGAAGAACACAATTCGTTAAATTATTTGGCCAGTAATTGCATTTATACTGATGTATCCAGAACCGCTTTTTTTTTTTTTTTACCGCTTATATTTCTTTTAAAGTTCATCTGCTCCTTGCGCACCTCGTGCGTTTGTTTACTCCCCAAATGTGCCTAAGTAGGTTTGTTTACCTTCGACCTAAACCAGCAACGGCGCGAGCTTAACTGCGCTATTATCGCGCGTTCTCTGCGTGTTCTCTAGTTTCCCTTTACTTTGAATGCCCCTTTTTTTGTTCCGATACGCTCAATACGCATTTTAGAACACTTGCTCGCTTTATAACGACGCTGTTCACACCAGAATAAATATCTGGTATTTAAATAAATTGTTCTTCTTTGACTTTTTTTTTTTTCAAGAGCACCGGGTACTCACATGCCGGGTGTTCTTTCTTTAATTAAAACAAAAGCTTTTAAAATAATTTACTTTTTTCAATTAGCTCACAGATGATTAATATTACGGTTGTAGATCATGTTATGACCCATATCCTTGGACTTGTAAAGGTCGGCACATTCCGAGACGCACAAAAGGTTATGGAGGCTCGAACATATCTGCAGCACGTCAGAAATTGCCCGCGTTGAAATAAAACTCTAAAATTACAAACAAACAGTGATCCTGGTTTGACGTAGAACCACTGCCTTTTTGTAGACAGTTCTGTTTGGTGATGAGTTACACTAACGTACGTGGCAAAATATATATGTGTAAAGCGCTTGAAAATCACAACGCGTTAAAAGACTGTTGAAGTGATTCGTAAAAAAAAAAAAAATTCTACGAATCTCGTTCTTTTTTTATAGAATAATACTCGCGTTAATCTCATTGCCTTAAGGACTGCCGCCACAAAAACCAGGGGCACGTTCAGAAACACGCCAGGTCCCAGCGCACTTGAAACCCGAACTACGGCTCCGTTTCCCCCCGATGCGAGCGTTGTTTGGCGCCAGTGGTGACTGAGCGTCCCTGGCGCGGCCGGTCCTCGGGGCCTCCCAGGGAATCTGTCGAGCCGAAAGCGGCGCGCTGTGCGGCGCTGCCTGCGCCGACTCGACAGAACCACGGGCCGAAAAGCGGGAGACAAAGAGGCGGACAAGAGGAGCCCCAGTGAGCCGGCAGCGGGCACAAGATGAATAGAAGGCGGACGTTTTCGGGAGAGCAGAAAGTGATTGGAGACAAACGGTCTGTCACGCCGGGACCCTCCTCTTCCGAGTCCCCGCTGCGATTTCCTCTGCCTGCGGCGGTTGCCGAATATTAATGTCTTTCGTTCTTTTCCCGAACCCCCCTCCCCCCTTCCCGGCAGCCGGCCGTCCTGCACTTCTCGGAGTCTGGTCGCTGCTCCTTGTTCCCTTCACCGCTCTCGCAGTCGCCCCGGAGACAGGCGCCGGCGTGTGCGTGTACCCCATTTCGAGCGAGCACAAATAACGCAGAAGCGAAGCAATCGGAACTAGATTTTCCCCAAAAATTCAAACGTTCCAAGTCCAACTGGTGACGCGCTCACGGCTCAACGAGGGAGGAGGCTTCCGAGGAAGAGGCTCGCTCGAGCGGACGGAACGTGGAGTGACACGCAGCAGCGGAGGACTGCGGCGCCTCCGACGTTGGCCGGGTGGACCCCTGGCGACGCTCGGCAAGGGCTCCCGCCGATGTTTGGAACCTCGCAGTAGCCTTGGTTGGAAAGGAACGACTCGGGTCAATGTCAGCTGGACAAGAGGTCGCGTGCTCAGTGTACAGCTGGCCAACCTTCTCTTTCGTAACTCAAAGCAATTAGAACAGTTTTTTGTAAACTACAGCTGTCTCCCACGCACTGACAGATATAAATTTCAATTGATAACTATGTGATATGAACCTGGCGCTTTAGAAAAAATTCAGTCTCGAGCTTTCGAAAACATCTTATTAAAAACAAAAATTATAAAAAGGCTAAAAGTGATGTCTACAACTATGGAGAGAGATTTTGGGGGTTTATGGCGCAAAAGCTACGAGGCCATCTGCGCCAAACTAATTGAAGGCATCATTGTACCATAAAACGGGATTTACAAACGGATAACCAAGAAGCTGAAGTCGGTGTAAAAGGCCAACACTACCCAAAAAATTCACAAATATGGAAATCATAACGAGGCTGTGTTTGCGATACTCAGTGATTCCGCTGCTCAAAACAAAGTGTTGATATCGTATTTGCAGGTTTGACACGCGTTTCAGTGTTATCCTTATTCAAAGAAACGTGATTTCTATTTCTGTGCTCATACCCAGGTAAATAATAAAACATTACTTCTGAATACACGTCAAGATGTTATCCCGCCTAAAAGTTGCTCAAAGCATTTAAATTTTCATGCGCTTAAAACGAGCGCTATTTCAATGTATCGTGAAAGTGACATATAAAAATGTATGGCAAATTGCTAGGCAACTGCGTTACATGCGTCAGCAGTCTTGAATAATAACGCGTTACTAGTAACGTGTTACTGTAACTTCGTTACTTTTTTGGTAACTTGTAACTGTAACGAATTACTTTTCAAAGATGTAACTTGTAACTGTAGTTCTATTACCTTTTCTGAGGTAACGATGAAAGCAACGGCGTTACTTTTGTCGTTACTTTCCAGTTGTTTCATGAATAATATATCATTGAACGAGTGCAATCTAGATATTCCTTGCAGTTTCCAAATTGTGTTTTCCAATATTTAAATTTTCAAGTTGGCCTTGCACAAACTTGTGAATACGTTCTTCCGCGCGAGTCACGACCCGAATATAGCCACGTGTAGATTTGATGCAAATAAAATCTAGTTATCTTTACGCACGCGCGTGTACATTGTGACTGAACACTTACATCTTAGTATCTTGAAGCGCTACCTATGTTTTGGTTTTTCTTTTTTTCTGCGCAAACGCTTTTTAATCGGGTGAATCAACCGTGAAACAACAATACACACGGAGGGCACTGCGCATGTTTCGTATTTTGATTAAAGCCACTACTACTTAATGCGCATGTTTCGTATATTGATGTGCGCTAATACTCCGGATTGGTGTCAACAGTCGAAGCAAAATTTACTGCTGTTTGCGCGGGGTTTGTTTCTGGCTTGCCGGGTACAAATTGAAATATGTCCAGCGACTCTATAAATCCAGCGCAACCGTCAACGAGCCAGCAATGTGTTAGTGCTACCAAGGATATAGGGCATTTGTATTGGGTCCGCGTTTGCCCCCGTGCAATTCCTTCCAGCGCGCCAGTTGAGCGCCTTTTCAGCAAGGGCAAGGACGTGTTTGACACCAAACGATTGAAACTTTCAGATAATACTTTCTAGAAGCAACTGCTGCTAAGTTACAATATAAACTAAAAAGCGCACTTTTTTAAATTTTATGCTATAAAACTTGGTGAGGGGCGTTTTCTAGTTTTTCCTCATTTTTTTGTGTTATAGAAAAGTAACTGAGAAGTAACGTCGTTACTTTTTAAAAGTAACTGTATCGAGTTACTATTTAATGCGGTAACTTTAACGATAACTTCGCTACTCTTTTCTGAAAGTAACTGTAACTGTAATGAATTACTTTTTAAAAGTAACTTACCCAAGACTGCATGCATGAAACGTTCTAGCCTCAGATATGCCTAGTGGTACTCTGCGTTTCATGTATGCTGATAAACCTGGCGATCATCTATTGCCTTTCATACTCTCAAGCTCCTCTCCCTTTTTGCGCACAGGTGGTCGAGCTCCCCCTCGCCTACCTCATTCCTCCTCACCTACTTCCTCGGTTAGGTGACCTCCCCCGTTAACTAATCATCATCGAGCGTCGCGGCCACGCTTATCAGGCTTCACGAAATGCTGCGCTCATGGCCAAAGAATGTTTCACGTTAATATCTGCATTTTAATGCTAATTTGTTTTTGACTTCATAGACTCCTTAATTGGACGCGCCCAAAAGCCCAACGATCTAGAGTTGGCATTGCGGGCGAAAACCTTAGCAGAATGAGCACGGGCGTTTGCAGTCGACGGGCACTAGTCGGGGCGATGCTTGTGTATTGCATCAACTCAAAGCAAGGCGAACACCTCGGGCGTTTACAACTCCGCGGGGAGCCGTCTTAAAGAAGCGTTTTGCGTAATAGAGACAATCACTGTCCCATTGCCGGCGTTCCTCGGGGCATGCTCGCCGCGTTCCCCTCGCTGTCGCAAGCCGGCACCAGGTGGCGGGCAGGCGCGCCGCCCGCCACCCGGCCAACAATGACGCTACCGTCGGGGGTGCCATTTCGCCAGGGATGGAGTATTAAATTTTTAAACAGGCCCTATAATAGCACGTAGAGGCGCAGCCGAACGCGGCAGCCGCGCGCCAGATCTCGGCCCAGATTCCAATGGTGGAAATCATTTATTTACGCATTTATTTGATTATTTCCCACGTTTTATAGTCTCCGACATCGGCAGGGCCAGTTTTACGATCGCACGCGTGCCCGACCCCTTGTGGCGAAAACGAAAAGGAACGACGGCAAGAGGGCCCCGAGCGCGGCTTCTCGGTGCAAGCGACCGCCCTCGGCGGCACCCTTCCCCTCACCCCGCCTTGTTCCCGCTTTGAGGGGACCCCTTCCCTTTTCGGGCAGCGCAGCGTTCGGAACGGTGCCAGAAGTACCCGGTCGCCTTTTTTTTTCTTCTTTTTTTCTCCTCCGTGTCTGTTTTTCCCGCTTCTTGTTCGCTCGCCTTCCAAGTGGCCGATTTCGCTCTCCCGGCGCAGCCGTGTTCGATAAGGAAATAAATAAAGACAGGCTCCATGCACGAAGAGACAGACACAGAGGCTGAAAAGGAGAAGAAGAAAAAATGGACAGTTACACGACACGCAAGCACAAAGGCAACACGGGCAGAAAGGGCCTCCCCATAATCAGAGCCCTTAATGTCCGCGGAATAACAAAATTTGTCGCGAACGTCTGTTGCCCGTGCGCTCGGCGAGCGCGGGAACGAGGCGAGACATGGGCGGAAGAATAATAATAAGAATAAAAAAAAACGCGTAATGTGTGACACAATTTGCATCTCCTCAACTGCTGCGTGATATCGTTTGTATAACTGTTAACGTAATATCCAAAGAAGACCCGGCGAACAAACTAAAAATTTAACGACCAAGAAACGAGAAGCTCCAGAGTCCCATTCGCACGTTTTGGTTCCTTCCTGCCGTTCGCCTCGACCCGTCCCTGCCTCTTTCCCTCTTGCCGTAAGACGATGGAAATGTGTAGCAACGATAGAGAGAAAACAGTCGCCAGTCGGGCAGAGCGAAATGGAGAGGCGTGCGCATTCCGCTAACGACGTATTTGCGCAAATCAACCGTTACGTGCTGTGCGGGGGGGCGCCTATCATAAACACGATTCTCGGCGAACGCGTTTGCGAGAGCGCCACGCGGCTGCACGCAGTCGATGTGTCCGGGATCAGGGGTGATGTAGTGGTGCGAGGAGGCCGCGCCTCGGTATGCTTCGGCCAAGAGTGGGTATCGTTCCGTTGCGGATGCTCGAGGAGCAGAGTCTTGCGTGAACGGTCATTAATGATGTAAATAGACTGCGTTTTGTAAGGAGATGCCTCCGTAAACACACAAAAGCGCGAGCGAATCACGACGCCCGAAGAAATAATTGCCACCGAGATTCCTCTAAAACCTGCTATAGATGGTTAGACGAGCTGTAACATTTAGGTGAGTGTAGCTGCATCCTTAATAGCGAAAAGGAGTAGAAATTAGCCGCCTCGAAACGTTTCTGCAAGTTTTATGTTATGCTCTCTTGCTTCTTTGCTTTCATTGACAAACGTTGCTAAGGATTTCAAGAAATATAGAATAAGGGGGTACATTTTATTTTTTGTCCATCACAAAACCTAATTCGAAATGTAATATCCCGTATGACTCCATGTAATTCGAAATATTCGTGTTTTCCGTTGTCCCACAACTGGATGCCAAATAATCGCGAGTACACACATGGCATGTACGTAAATGTTATTTCCGAATGAACAAATAAAAAAGGGAGTTTCAAGCGTTATTCAGAAAATCATACAATGATAAAGACTCATCATATCATTTAAACGTCAACAAAGACACGTCTGTAGCTTGAAATTATAAGGTTTTTGTAGGAAGAAGGTGGCCGGAGTATAAAAAATGGCGCAATGTGCTGCTTTGCTCGCAGAGCACCATATGGTCAAAAGACCAGTTTCCTTTTCTATGGACAGAGAATCTATAGAGAGATAGATTTATCAAACTCGAGCAACATACATTTTGCATAAATTATAAACACGTCAGAACGCTTAGAATTCGTTGTGGGCAATGACGCGGCCAGCGCAATATTCTGGGAGTAAGGTCAAAGTAAATACACAAACATATTATAAGAAACTCACAATGTCATTAACCACGGAAGTACCCTTTTTAATTTTCAGGCGTTGTCCAAAATATATATGCTGATTTAAAAGTATAATTGTTATTTGATATTAATGGACACGTTCATGAAAGGAAAAACCTACATAAAGTGGTTGAGCCGTTGTCATTTTATTGAAACTAAAAATTTAGCAGTAGAAAAAAAAAAGACTCGATGTACAACTTAGATCAAATTTATCTAAGATACACTTATCGTTTCCGAGAAATAAGTTAATTTGGTTTGTACCAATAAGGGCCCAAGTAGCACTTCCAGAGCTGCCGACATGCTTGTGCTGTTGCAAGACTTCATTAACTGCAGCCATTCTCTCGAGAAGAAAGGGAGAAAGCGAAAAGGACAAGGACAGGTAGACAAAGACGAGTTACGTGTGACACGTATCCCGACTCTATCCGCTGTCCAAACAATCGGGTCGAGGGGCGCTCAACAGGCCCGTCGCCTGCGGCCCGGGAGGCCCTTAGAGAGGAGGGGGGCAGAGCGGGCCTCCGAAGACGACAACGGCGCGCAACAGACGTCGGCCCAGTCCAAATCAGCGTAATGAGTTCGCCCAAGTCCCCGGTGGGGACTGGCCTGAGCGGCTCGCGGCGCGCGGAAGCAAGCAAGCCGACGAAAAAGTGCGTGCGTCCCTGCCGTTCGCCAGCGTCAGTTCGTGCTCGTTATTCAGGGGCTAATCGCTGCGCAATTCGTTTGCGGCTGCCTTAAAATATCATTAGGCGGGCAGCGGCGTCATCTTAAGCCTGACACCCCGCTTCCAAAGCCCTACACGGAGGATTAGGTCCCATTAGGCCGCCCGGGTAAGCTGCTCCTCCGGAGTTCACGACGCGCTGCTGGGGCGTCACAATTAGCCCCCGGGTCAATATTTGCAGACAGATTTTTGAAACGCGTGACAAAGACCGATAAACTTCTGGCAGCTTGCAAGCCACGTAAAACGGCCAAGACGAAGCAAGAGGGTTCGATCGATGAACTCGGATCCCACCGCGAGAGGATTAAGTTCAGGACAAACAGACCCACGGAGCTTCGGGTGGACGCTCCTCGAGGCGATTCCGGCTCAGCTTTGAAGCATTTCGGCGCTGCTTCAAGTCGAGATGGAACTTCGCTCCATAACAATTGTAAAGGAGTAAAAAAAAATAACCTAAGTTTGCAGTCAGCTTACTTTGGATGAGGCCTCTTCCTCGGTCTATACCACTGACGGAGGAACAGTAGACGTTTAGGACAAGTGAGGAGTATCTAATCGTTTACCCTTCCGTTAGGTTCTGAAACTCTGATCGCCCCAGAGTCGTCTATCTGAAATTTATGAGCCTCTCAATTTAGAATCTGGTGAATTTGTTCAAAATGAGGACACACAGAACAAAAATAAAAATAAATTAAACAGCACATTATTCTTTCCCGGTGTAAAGCTGCTGAAAGTCGAGGCATAAAAAAGGCATGAAAAAACTGATCCATCCTGCCGGAAAAAAAAATATTGCGCAATTACTATGACCAAACTTCATATGCCTTATGCTTACGGCTCTTTGTATTGTCATCCTACTTCCTTTTCTTATAGAGAGAAGCGATTAGTAATGGTCCACCACCATTTTACCCAAAGGGCTTTGAAGCCCCGGCCTCATAGGTTCCAGCCGCATCGAAACACAAAAACGTACAAGTTTTTTTTTTAAATTTGTATTTGTTTTATTGAAACATAAAAGCTTGAGATAGAGCTTCTTTTTTTACTATTTGGTCGACCGCGGCAAACATCAGGACAAGAATTTTCCACGACAATTGGCGAAATGACTATCTACAACCAACTAATATACGTACATATTATATATTTTTAAATTCTTAACTGGGCTGGTGTTTCTAAATTAGAAAGTGACAGCTTGCGCTCAAAAGAGGCCAAGGCAATTGTTAGATTTGCGAGAACGAACTCTGCTTACTTCGCGCTGATTAGTGACTCATTTAGGCTGTCAGAAGCACGCGATATTAAAACGAAGAAAAGAAATTCGTAGAAATCTCGTTGCCCGGGATTTCTACGGGTTTGTGGCGAGAACAAGAGTTTGTGGCGAGCCATTAGTTGCGAGACAATCTATCGAGAAATATGGCGCCGCTGCCAGGTTGGCTGACGAATTCTCGCAACCTGTCTCTGAAGAGTTGATTCGCGTCGTTCTTTTCTGTTCTAGTTTCGATATCGCGGGTTCTTGTCAGTCTGAATTCATCACTGAATATCGAAAAACTGATTTTTTTATTTTATCTACCATTTAATATATTCAGCTAAGGCGAATAATAAAACAACGATTGGGTAAATTTAAGAAATTTCCTTGCTAATGATCGCGTTCACTCCTGCCGTGACGTTCGCCGAGGCCTACAACAGTATTGAGAAGGAACCAATTATCATTATAAGCGTTGATTTTGTTTAGTGTAATATTTTCTCGTTACCTGAAAATAACAAACGAAACCCGCGGAGGAACTTGATAATATCCGTAAGCAGTCCCACTGGCACATGTGTTTTTATCAAAAATGTCTTCGATTTGTGTTGAATATATTGCTTGAATTATCTTTTTCCGAATTTGTCAATTCGAGAGGAATGAAAAGGGGCTGAGGGATTCTGAGGCTGTTTCTTGTATATTCGAAAGAAAAAAAAGCAACATACGTCGACCATGATACAAATCTACCAAGGAGAGTACAAAGCCGGAGTATAAATCATATAAAATTTTGCCCCCTTATTTGTAGGAGGTCTGATTTCACATTCTCTGCAGGCAATTCTAGATTTTTGGGCATTTTTCATCTTTCTGTAATAAATTTGGAAAATTTAACGATGGACTTAGACCCTAAATATTAACAGATAATTTCAGCACCGCACAACTGAGACATGATGGCATATGTACGATTAATTTCGCAGCAAAATTACTTGGTGACAAAGCTAAAAGAGTTTTGTACAATAATAATAGAATGTCAGCATCTGACATCCAGTCAGTTGGATCTGCTAAGGCAAAACCTAACATGTGCCCAAAAAGTATAAAATTTATTTCAGCTTGCTAGAGGTTAAACATTTTATAGCCATGAAAATTCTGAAGTTATAGAGAACTACAGCTGCATTGCTGCCCCAATTCCAAGGCCAGTAGGATAGCACCATAAAGAGGCAAGAAACTGCTCTAACGTGTGGGCTTTTACACTGAAATTTTTTAGTTTGTTTGTTTTAGTCGTTACCGATGTGTAGTGACAAAATATGCAAAAGACAATCCACAACACTGTCAGGGAAAAGCGACCAACCAAAGACACAGATCCCACAACAACGATTTCGCAAAAACAGACACTATCCTTATGGTCGCAAACATGGCTACGCTCCAAGCGATTTTGCCACACTGAAGAATAAAAAGCAGCTCGAATAGAAGGCAAGGTGATATCACGTGAAGCCTGTTGCAGATGATTTTTACCCTTGCTCCGCTGGCCACGAAACCCTCCCTGTGGCAATAGCGACGTGGAAAAAAGTATCTGACAAACCGGAAAGCGTTGCATCAACGTATACAGTTGGCTTCATCATCATGAATCGCGGCAGTCTGAAGACGCGAGAAGGAGACGAAGATAGGGACGCCAAAAGGTCAACTCTTCGCAAAAAAATACGAAGCAGGGTAGGCAAGGCGGAGCAACATACACTTCACGTGCTGAAAGTACCTCCCGACCTTCTCTCGCAGGTTATTCAAAAGCAGTCATCTACCCATTTTCATAAATTTGCGCGTCTGGGAACAGACGGCCGCTGCGAAGTTGCCGTACCGCAGGATCAGACTTCCTTCTGATTTGTTTAGTTTTCGCCGTCTCGGCCAGAAAGGAAGATAAAGAAGCCGTGGGGCGGAAATACTGGGGTGGCGAAGTTAGGAGGCTGATGGGAATGTGGGACGTTTTGGGCCGGCGCTAAGCGCGTTCGTCTGTTCCAGCCGCGACAGCGTCGCCAGCCGCTTCTGCCCGCGACTCTGTTGAGGAGGGCGAGGTACGCGCTCGTGGAAGATGATGGGCTGCATGGAATGAGGGATGAAGAGGAAGACGCCGAACTAGCGAGTGATGAGGCGAACGCTGGGCGTTGGGCGAAGGGAAGTCGTCCAAAATGCATCCGCGGAGGAGCAGTGACGCTTGAACGCTGGGCGAGTAGGAAATGGCCTACTGCCGACTAATGATTCCTACCGTAGCCATTTTGAAACAAAAGCGATCGTTCCCGTCGCCCGGGCCATTTCACTTGGAAACGCCCAAGTTTTTGGAATTTGTCTTGCTTTCATTATTTTGCTTTTTCTTGTCTTAAGTTAAAACGTCATCCCTGGTTTTTTTTTTTTTTTATTTCGACCAGGAAAAGGCGAGTGTGAGCAAGAGCACGAAGTTCTCGATTGCTCAAAGCTCAAGAGATTTCTTTCTTCGGCTACTGGAAGAGCAAACAACAAAAGGAGCGCGTTTGTCGTTTGGGTGTATGTTCACTGCTTAAAATGGAAAGGCATAAGAACTAAAACAGTCGGTCGACGAATACATCTATGGTTTTATTAACAATAAAACTCTTCCATGCGTAAATACGCGAATAGTGAGTTCTAGTAGTGCGTATACGAGCAAACGCAAGTACTGTGCGTTTGCGTTAAGCTAGTTCAGACATCTGCAAGAAGCGCGTTAGGCACGACTGCGTCTGTAATGACCGGAGCGACTGGACTGACCGCTCTGCACCGCGTGTGCACATTCTTGCAACCACTGCAACAAGCGCAGCAACTCTGGCACGGCGGCCGCTTCTCCGGCGCCGTCAGCTGTTTCAGCGGTGCCTTCAGACAAAAGGGGACGCGCTGCCACTCACTGGTATAACAGAAAATGAACAGACAGTTTTCTACAGCCTGAAACTCTATTAATTTTTATTTTTCCAGGATAGGGCTCGCAGGGCTGAGTGGAATAAAATAGAAAAGAAACAAGTGCAATACGCCGTCTTGGACGATCACAACTTTAACACATGACTTTACTAATAGTACAAATCTTGCCACAGGATTTTTCTACGATTAAAAAAGAAGCTGCAATGTTAGCAGCGATATATCAACATGGAAATATGATTTCGTGATCACATTGACATTGCAATAAATAATAACTTCTACCACCAATCACTTTTCTGGGATGATGAAATCGTGTAAATATTCGCACCCATGAGAAACATCTTCAGAAACAGTACGCATCAGTACTGCTTTGAACTTGAGCACACGCATGAGTACGCAAAACAAACAAAAACGGGTGATGTTCGAATACATAAATGCTAAAAGAGGAACACTGTAGTCGCGGTAAACAAACACGACGGCACTAGCGTTCCTGCTGTCTTGAGGGTGCCGCCACATCTCCGCACGAGTGGATGAACATTCTCTTCTAGGACGTGCTGGTCTATCATTGCAACACAGGACGAGAATTCACAGTCAAGGATAGCACTCTACGCGAAAAAATGAGCTTTCACCACGCCGACCCCGTCGTCGATCACCACCAACGCCATGTTTTCCGGCAGACGGCAAGAACCACGACCGGCATGCAACGCGCGCGACCGGCCGAGCTCTCTTCGACCTATGATTGGTCTGGCGTTGTAGTCGCTCCATTCATTCCCCAACGTGGCGAAAAAGTTCCGCACGGCTCAATAACTCCTTGCGCTGCGAACGAACACGAACGACACGGCCGTTTGGCCCTTCGTTGCCACTGCAACCGTCGTTTCAACCGGTTGCATTCATTCGTAGTCGTAGCGGTCCAGGTCCATCTGAACGCAAGTGTGTGAACGGGCCTTTGGTGTTGCGTGTTACTGACAGCGCGTGCGCGGAGCTCAAACTGTGGTCTTGAATTGGTGCATGGTGACGACGCGCATGCGCAGCGTTCAGCACACAAACATAAGGCTAACGCGCAGTGCTTGCGTTTGGTCCCATACGCAATGCTAAAACTCTCTAATATGAACCTAATATGCCGAAAACGCTAAAAAAACAGTGAAGAATTTACAAATACAAAACATCAATAACGATTTATTAGAGCTTATTGCGAGTTACAAAGAAGCCTCCTTTTTAACTTGAATCAAAACATTAAGTTCTTGTTCAAGATTTTTGCATCATGAAAAGAAAGACATTCTTATAAATATTATAAGATAAACAACTTAGACTTTAGCGTAAGTTAAACACAGACTCTAGGTGTGCATTCCTAGCTCTGGCAAGCATTTTTGTTCTTGTAGTGGAAGCGTATTTCAAAGCAAAGTCCCCCCCCCCCCCCCCCCCCCTCCGAATCACTACTTTGCGATAAAATGAAGTGTATGTATATTAATAAACGAGTAAACATAAAGGTACATGACCTAACGGGCAGTTTGCATTTATGTCGTTAGAATCGTGAAATTGGAACTTGCGTTACCATTTCAGACCAGATATCGGGGCACAATGAAGGTGACGCAAAATGAAGCAGACGAAGAAACATTTTGGGTCCATGTAGTACGTACCATAAAGTTCATTTGTACGTGCCAAAAGGAGCGAGCAAACGAAAGACATCTCGTTTACACCAAATGTCCTTTGTTTACTGCAGAGGTCTGAGGTTTGTTTATACTACCCAGAAACCTTAACTTGCAACACAAATCCTAAATACAGAGGTCAGCACGGCACATCAAATTTAGGCGTGGTAAATCTCCCAAACACAAAATTAGGGATTCATCTTAGTGCGCTACAATAATGTAAAAGGGCGTCAACGTGTGGGCCAGTAACCCGAATTTGCGCATTTATAATTTTTATACACTTTTATTTAAGAACACATTCCAAAACTATTGAAAGAGCGACAACGATATTTTCCAAAATATTCCGCCTTCCTTTCTTACCCTGTCCGTCGTACCCTAGAACAACTCGAAAATAAAATGTGGCATAAGCTCAGGCTCCACATGTCACTGTTTCCTCTCGCCGCACAGCTTTCGAGAGCAAAAAAAAAAAAAAAAAAAAAAAAAAAAAAAAGGTTTTGCTTACGCAACGCGGCTAACTTAGTTACCCTCTTGTCTCGCGTGAGAGACGGCCAAGACACTCGCAGCCTTCTCGGACATGGGCCTAATCTTGGTCGTCCATTCGGCCCTTCCGAGCGCGCCCCGGTGTTTCCCACTGACCGAGTTAGCCGCACGGGCCCAGAGACGGCAACACCTGAGTGGCCCGCTGTCTCCTGTTTACCTGCGACGCGAGAGGTTCCTCCGGGCCGCGTTACACGGCAGCCCGCTGCCAGAGTTGGGGCGCATCTCGTAATGCGCTCAAACTTTCCCGGGGGCCGGGGCTGGCCGCAAATGCGAGCCGACAAATATTCCGCGGGGGCTGGGCAAAGGCGGGCGCCTCAGCAGCTGCTTGAGGGACGTCTAATAGCGGTTCTTGATCAGACTAACGCCTAAATGGCCCGCCAGTGCCGTTTCCCCCGCAGTGCTGGCCGCCGAAGCGATGAGCTGCTTTTAGCCGGGGCGGGCTGCATCGCTCCCAGGACGGCGAGTGCTCGCGCTGGTATGCGAGCCGTCTCTCTTTCATCCCCGGGTTCTAATGGCCCTCAATTTCGTATTTCCTAGCTGCGTTCGTCCCGCTCTGATGCCGAAACCAGCTCCCGGGGTCTCTGATTGCTGCTCCGGCGGAGCGAGCTGCTCGCCCGCCTCGGGTTCGAGTCTGGCCTCGCCCGAGCATCATAAAAGAGACCCACGGCTGTGGCGAGGTCGCTTTCTCTGCTCAGTTGGCATCGCGTCACGAAGAAAGGAACCTTGCGAGAACACCCTTCCCTTGACTACCCGAGCAAAAACAAATCACAAAATCAAACGACGTACAACTACAACTATATAATGCACACATATTTTTTTTCTTGAACGTAACAAAAACGTTGGCCTCCCTTTGTACTTCAAGACGACGTAGCCATTTCAGTTAACCACCTTAGAAAAGAAGAGTCAATAAATCCAAACTTTCAGCGCTTCAGCCCTGTAACACAATTTTGGGTAACTGACGCAGAGAGGTCAGGGAAAAAAACCCAAAGGCTCATTTGGAAAGAAATAGCGATTGGCTGGAGCATAGGAACAATGAAGGAATTAGGGGAGCGCGATGAAGATTTCTACATCGATTTGCGACATTCCTTTTCGCGTGGGAACTTGTATGTCCTCTTTTTAGAAGATAGAATTTCTAAAAAGGAAGGACAAGGGGAAGAATTAATTACCAACTAGCCAAAGTGCATAGCCTCTTGAATGTATGTGGTACATACACAAATAGAGTAGACACTACTTTAAAAAAATAAGCCCCTCGTATGTTTCGTTATTGCGGTAAATAATCTTTAGACCTAATTTCAGGAGTTTATAATATTTTGTGCTCCGTGCGCTAGCAACAACAAAGCGCATCGAAGAAAATAGAGCACTGGCTCCTTAACGCTTAGTCAGAACCAACGGCCACGTGTTACCTCGGCAGTTCGTGAAAGGTTTGTACTTCCAAGACAGCTTCAGACCAGCCAACATTGAGCCCGAAACTTTTCAATAAACCTTCTGAAGACATAATCTTTAATCAAACTAAAGCAGGATTGTACGTAAACCGAAAAACCAACAAAGCAATCCTGTGAAATTCCCTTAATAAAACTCTATTTCTTGTATTACTATGAACGAGTAACGCCCACAGAATCAATTAAATGTGTCAAGTAACCGATATTTGTTTTTATAATGTCGCATGATTCTTCATTGCCTGAACTTCTGTTGTTTACGGTATATCTCGTTGTGAATCACACTTTCTACAACAACTAAGATAGATGAAAAACACGTGCAAAAAACGCAGATAATGACAGGTCGTAATATTCGTTAGTCAAAAGCATATATGCCATTGAAGATTCACACTTCTATAAAGGCGTAGTGTTGCGTTTGAATTATGCAAACGGTTAGTGGTGTGCAAGTCAGCTCAATGGTGTAGAGACGGACGAATGAGGGGCCAAATATTGGCAGAATCTCTGAAGGAGGTGCGCGGCTTGTGTAGGCCAGCCAGGGAATTGATAACATGGCATTGAAAGAAAACTTATCGATTAGTCAATAAAAGAGGTGGGAACAAAACATTCCAACACGATTTGAGTAACGCGTACAGTAAGCCTGCTGGAGACATTACCTCTGTGGTCGTTCGCTCCAAAATTTTAACGTGAAACGTTCTTTGGCTCGGTGTTCGGCATTTCGTGAAACCCAGATAAAAACGTGGCCGTGAGGTTCGACAGTGGTTGGTTGACGGGTGGGAGAGGAGGAGTATGTGCTCGACGTTGATTGGTTGACGTGGAGGTCATCTGACTGTAGGGGTAGGCGGGGAGGAGTGAGGTAGGTCAACACCGCCTAAAATACAAAGCACGGAGGGATGCCATCGAACTATATTAGGTCACAGCTGAGTGCCGAAGAGCTGAGTGTCGCGGCATGTAGTGACTCACGCGGTCACTACACGCCGTGACTTGTCGGCGCCTGGGCACCATACCTCGGCAAACTTATCTCATGAGGGCCCTCACTCACCCTCACTCACCCTCATCCTCACAGGTGAGGTGAGGGTGAGTGAGTTTCTGAACCAGGAAAATTCATGAGTGTGAGGGTGAGTGAGGGCCGTGAGGGCCGTGAGGGCCGTGAGGGCTGTGAGGGCGGTGAGGGCCGTGAGGGCTGTGAGGGCGGTGAGGGCCGTGAGGGCCGTGAGGGCCGTGAGGGCCGTGAGGGCGGTGAGGGCCGCGAGGGCCGTGAGGGCGGTGAGGGCCGTGAGGGCCGTGAGGGCGGTGAGGGCGGTGAGTGGCGTGAGGGCCATGAGTGCGCAAGTGGTGTGAGGGCGGTGAGTGCGTGAGGGGTGTGAGGGCCATGAGTGCATGAGAGCAGTGAGTGGCGTGAGGACCGTGAGGGCCGTGAGGGCGGCGAGTGCATGAGGTGGTGTGAGGGCCATGAGTGCGTGAGGGCGGTGAGTGCGTGAGGCCCCCTTCAGATCGAGCATCTTTCAGTAATTTTGGTGTTAATGACGGGTTGTTCTCTAGCTTTCCCTAGATCGACACGAATTGCTAAGATCGGGTCCGGCTCGAAATAAGCAAGCAACTTGGAGCAATTCGAATACGTTTGAAGCGGCTGCATCCAATCAGGGACGCAAAATTTTCACGTGATACCTCGTGCCGGTGATGATGACACCGAAAGACTTGGTTCTGGTTTGAAATCGATCGTTTTTTTTTAAATAAACTGTTTCAGAAAGGTGCATTAGTATTCTTAATGGGCGGTGAGTAGCGTGAGGGCGGTGACGCCGGTGAGTGGCGTGAGGGCGGTGAGTGGCGTGAGGGCCGTGAGGGCGGTGAGGGCAGTGAGGGCGGTGAGGGCCGTGAGGGCGGTGAGTGGCGTGAGGGCTATGAGTGCGTGAGGGCCGTGAGGGCGGTGAGGGCCGTGAGGGCCGTGAGGGCGGTGAGGGCCGTGAGGGCGGTGAGGGCCGTGAGGGCGGTGAGTTTCGTGAGGGCCATGAGTGAGTGAGGGGCGTGAGGGCTGTGAGGGCGGTGAGGGGCGTGAGGGCCGTGAGGGGCGTGAGGGCGGTGAGTGCGTGAGGGCCGTGAGGTTCAGTGAGAGTGAGTGAAGGGCTGAAGGTGAGTGTGACTGTGAGGGTGAGGGTGAGTGAGGCGCTCAAGGTGAGTGTAGCTGTGAGGGTGAGGGTGAGTGAGGGGTTTACGTGAGTGTGGCTGTGAGGGTGAGGGTGAGTAAGGGCGACCTAAAATGCCGACCTCTGCTGGGCACTGACGAAATGCCGATTACGCAAGCGTTTGAGTTGACCAAGCAATAAAAAGGGGCGCGCGTTTTTTTTTTTCCCCTTTGAATTTTTTTTTTCGTTAATTGAATAGGGGATTGTCTTGACGTTGGCGTTGTTTCAAATGTGCGTGCCTGTTTGCCTTCGTCGTCTTCAACGGCATGCCGGTACGCTGAAATGTTGTGTCCCTCGGTGCCGAGGTATTTAAACCGGAGGTCCGAGGGTGACAGTGTTCAGATCCCTGACGGAGAATGATCTTCGTGATGCTTGGATACGAGCGATCCCGCGGGACAACCTCGACGTCTCTAGCCACCCAGAGTGAAAACTTTCCCATTCTTTCAAGTAACTGTTTGCTCTAGTAGAACGCAAAGGAACTAGAAATGTAGGCACACAAGAGTAAACGTAAAAGATCGAGTGGCTTCGCGAAGATTTCTATGCTTCGAGATTCGAGAACTTTCTTGTGAGGGGCGGACTCACGAATAGGCAGAGTAGGCAGCTGCCTAGGGCGGCAGAATTTTTGGGGCTTCCAATGCATAGCCGCCCAAAATAACCTTTTTTCAAATCTAGTTTTGATTGTAGCTACTTTGGGAATTCTAACTCCAAATGTAGCTACTTTCGAACATTTTTACTGCAAACTTAGCTACTTTCGGCACTGTTAAAGCTGCCTAGAGCGGCAAAATGCTAAGTCCGCTTCTGCTTGTTGTGCTTCGCCCTTACCGAAACCAACGCATGTAACCTCATCTGCTCTACGGTACGACTCCTCTCTTTTAGCGCACCGTTATGGTGTTTCAGAAATTTTCAATTGGTGAAACACCATTTTCGCTCGTTTGTTCACTCTCGTAGCGTCTTCGCTTGCGCTTCCCGTTGCTTACACGAAGGTGATATGATTGTCAAGGTGTGCAAGTTTCACTTCAAAGACGCTGAAGTGATTCGGGAGAATTCCCCCGTCGACGTCGCTACCGGGCGCGCCTTTGTGCTGGAGTAGTTAGTTCCGTCGAAGTTGCCGGGGTGCCCGATCTGCTTGTGAACTATGGACACCACGAGAGAGGACCCGATTCAAAACAAGGAGCGAATGGATTCCGCCGCTCTGCAGAGCGTGGTTGCAGAATTGTTTTTTTTTTTTTTTTGGTTGTGCCTATATGTGGTTTGGTCAATGTTGGGTCACGTACATGCATATAAAAGGTACATAAAGGGGCCGTGAAACGTTTTTAAAAAAATCTTTATTATGTCATCTACGCGCATTCGTTTTGTCGTCCGGATCCATTCATTAGCGTAAAACGACACTTTCGGTTTCCCGGAGAGCTTCCCTTTCAGTTCTGCGACTACGTCACATCGAGGCAGCCAATCGGAAAGTTTTTCTTTCTGACGTCACGCGTACAAGTCAAAGGCGACCAGATACTTTTCTCAGGTGCAAGATGTCCGATCGGCTGGATCTCCAGGTAAAACGACACTTTCGGTTTCCCGGAGAGCTTCCCTTTCAGTTCTGCGACTACGTCACATTGAGGCAGCCAATCGGAAAGTTTTTCTTTCTGACGTCACGCGTACAAGTCAAGGGCGACCAGATACTTTTCTCAGGTGCAAGATGTCCGATCGGCTGGATCTCCAGGTAAAACGACACTTTCGGTTTCCCGGAGAGCTTCCCTTTCAGTTCTGCGACTGCGTCACATCGAGGCAGCCAATCGGAAAGTTTTTCTTTCTGACGTCACGCGTACAAGTCAAAGGCGACCAGATACTTTTCTCAGGTGCAAGATGTCCGATCGGCTGGATCTCCAGGTAAAACGACACTTTCGGTTTCCCGGAGAGCTTCCCTTTCAGTTCTGCGACTACGTCACATCGAGGCAGCCAATCGGAAAGTTTTTCTTTCTGACGTCACGCGTACAAGTCAAAGGCGACCAGATACTTTTCTCAAGTGCAAGATGTCCGATCGGCTGGACCTCCCCGAGCTTCAGTGTCGCTTAACCGAGCGCAGCTGACTTTTCGGCCTGGTGCCTTATGTGGACACTCTCCTCCGACGAGTACGAGACCGGTCACCATCTGACGGTGACACCGACGGCGAAGACGGGACAAGCTCCCTGCAGCGAGGTGCGCGCGGTTCGACGAGACCAGTGGCTTACCAACTTGTTTTTGAGTGTGTGTGTCAGGCTTCGCCACACTTCGATGTTCATGTCATAGTCCCCCGTTAGAGAGTGATCGGAACGTAACCCTGGTTCCTGCCGATATCGTCCGGACCATCGCGGTCAATGGTTCAAAGTCAGGCCGCTTTTTGCTGTGGATCGTCCGCCAACGTATGAAACCGAATGTCATTCACTCTATCGTACTTTGTGCTGCACTACCTCACAACGCACACGGTCGGCATGGCGAGTGCTGGAGCGCGCACACAACACACGCCAACGACGCCGAGCACACGCCACAACCTAAACTTTCTGAGCACAGAAAATGCGCAGCGACCAGCAGACGACAGGAGCCGACGTTGCTATCGTTGCCGGATGACGGAAATCTTGGATGTGTTTGAAAACGAAACTTACCAGCAATCACGTGATATAGAACCGCCGAGTAAGTTTTAGAACGTCATTAAATTCCTCACTATTTTCATAACTTAATTTTTATCACTGAAATACAAATAAGAGTGCAGTAGATCCTCAACCTTACGCAGGTATCTTTGCGACGTTTTGTTACTTAAGCTGGCCAACAATGTCGCATGGTCGTTCCAGTCACCCCAAGAAACACGATTTTCAAACAGGCGCGATATTTCGCCGAGATATTTGTAATTGAGAATCTTTTTGGTCTCATCAAGTCCATTAAATTAGGTCTAGACATATTTTTTGTACAACTTCTTTAAAGTGGCACTGAAATGAAAGAAAGACAAGTTTTAAAGGGTATAGATGAGACACGTTTCTTTTGTGTTTTGTGTGTACATTTTTTGCGAAATAAAAAAAAATTCGCGCGAAATTTACGCCGTTACACACAATTTAGGTGGATGTCACGGCATTCTCTAAGCCCCGCCCACAGATCAGTGACCCCTCCCATTACTACTGGATTGGCTTGGCTGCTCGGCTGAACACGCTAACAGCAAGTGCATCCCTTTTGTGACATCCGGCGCGTCTAGACTGGCGTCTGACACCGCCTGCTAGTTGTGCGAGCAGACGCAAGACAGCCTCCGCCATCGTCTGCCATTGCACCACCGCCTATCGTCGTCGGCAATGCTCGTAGAACGCGGGATATGCTATCTGCACAGCATCAACCAAGGAGTCACGTGACACTCCAGTGACGCCACCTTTTTGCGTCACACATCAGGGGGGTAAAGGTGGGTGAGGAGGAGTGGCTAATCCCGCGCGCCGACATCCTGGGTCCCGAATGAAAGATCGCGAAAGAGAGCGACAGAACACGAGAGAAAGAAACCAATGTTGCCAGCTGAAGGACGACAGTCGCAATGGTAATCGCGAAGACTGAAAACTCTCAGCAATATAAACAGTGATGATTTAACGTTTCAAACTAAATTCTGAGCTATTCTAAGGTTTATAAAAAGCAGCATACTCATTACGCTGCATTAACTTCCCTTATGTTGAAATCTCGATAATGTGGTAGTTGCCCGGTTTCGTATTTCCGGGCGCGCCAACCACGTCCGGAAATACGAAACTAAACCAGATAACCGGAGCCGGTTCTCTGGTTTAGTTTAGTGTTGACGGGAGGCCGTAAATCTGCGTACTATGCAAAAAGAAAGCTTCCAAAGGAGCGCGAATATCTTTCCACCGTAAGTTCGTGGATTGTTGAAGTTCATAACACTGCTCTGATGATATATTTGTGAAATCGAAGGCAGTTGGTAACCATGTGGGACCCAGAGGGTCTGCCTGCATGCTCCGCCGCTTGCGGCAGCCAGAATGCATGGGAAAATGGCGGACCTTTTCCTCTAGAGTTAGTATGTATGATCTCTATGCCACACATCTCTACCTGTGAGGGTCACGCGACCTTCCCTCTCTTCGCGTTTTGCCGGTTAGCGTTATTTGGGCGAAGCAGGGAGGGGGGGACCTCCTCCCCCCCCCCCCCCCCCCCCCCCCTCAACAAAACGCGTGAAGCGCGAAGAAACGACGCCACTGGAGCATCTCGTGACCCACCGGTTGATCCTGTGCAAATGGCAACTCCCGTAGGACGCGGATAGGAACGTTGCGCGTCTTCGTCTGTTTTCGCCTTCGTCCGTCCGCTATTGCACCTCCGTCTTAAACTTTTACAACGCTCGCAACACTCGACCATGAAAGCGACATTCTAGCGTTCCACCATGCACGAGCCATGGTCCAGTACAAGCGTCTGTCAGCGTCTGTCAATGTGCGGTGGAACCAACGAGTATAGAGTGCCTTAGAGCGATAAACTGGAAGCTGAAAGTGACCCCAATTGGCCGCCGCCATCTTGCACATTTTTGACCACTAGACACATGACCTTAGAGTTTTATGTCTAGATTTCAACGAAGTACCGCGAACAAGTAATTGCCTATTGATATTTAATAACGGTACCGACCAGATAAGTTATGTTTCGTTTGTTTTAGGTCCAAAACTTGCTTTTACGACAAAACCTCCGGCAGCTTCGCAATGCTTCGGCTAGATGCCGCCAGCCGCGGTGCTGTATTTTGGGTTTTGATCGGAGCTAGACCCTGATCTCTGGGGCTAATACTATTGAAAAAATACTTTATCATGCTTTTTACAGCGATGGAAATACAAATCTCGGCTCAGTTTTGCTTAACAGCTTCAAGATTGGGTACGGTCACGTGTCTAGTGGTCAAAATGGTACAACACGGCGGCAGCCAAAGGCCTGGCGAACGAGATATCAGTTTATCGCTCTAAGCCACCTCTACTTCGTTGGGTGAAACGCGGCCGAGGGGACTAAAAAAAGCAACAAAATAAATATGCAGTAATTTCTGCTTTTATGTTTTTGTTCTTATTTTTTTTTTCGCATGGCATCCGCGAGCAAGGTGAGTGAGCGTCATAACGCACAATGAAAACGTGACCTTAAAATATTTGCTTTGGCAGGCCAGGTGCTTTGCGAGACTTGGGAGCTACTTGCCTTTCGAAGCGAAATGAAGGGAACATAGACCAACTTGATATAGGCCTCCTGCGCTGAAGTTTTAAACAAACTGTGGCGCCCTCATTTTGGGTAGTACAAGGTCTCCTGCTTGGGACTCGAACAACTTATGGCACCTTCGCTCGTTTTTTTTTTTTTTTTTTGTATATGGATAAACTTTTTTTAACGTGCGGTATCGACTAGATTCAACACCGCATGAAAATCGAAAGTGCCAGATTCATGCAGTCACCGCTAGGCTACGCGTCTCTTACCTATGGGTGGTGACGTCAAAACATCTAGCGTCCCGACGCTTTTTTTTTTCTTTTCTTAAGTGTGAAACGGCATTTCTTGCCTCACGCTTTTAGCGTCTAAGTTTTGACCTGTGCTTCGACAACGTTTCAATTTCTGCTGTTTATTTGTATCTTTCTCGTGATCGCGTTCCACACCAGAGCCGGCACGCTTCTACATATGTGACAGTTTGAGACGCTCAAGTTTGTACTTCCACAAACAGGTCCTAAAAAAGTCCCTTTTTGCCCCCTCGGAAATCCAGAGGGCCGACCGCCCGATTACCTCCAGTCAAATGGCTCGCAGATTCTTACCTGTGTAGGAATCTCCTCGGTATTAAACAATAATTCCTATCACAAGGGGCGCACAGTTCACAAAGCCGCGGGGCCGCTTTCCATGGAACCAACATCTTCATTCAGCACCAACACGCGGAAAGGAACAAGTCAAGCGAGATCCAGCAGCATAGTTGACGTGGGACGATATGCTTAGGTTAGCCCCGCTACGGACCCAATCACCCGCGCGCACAGCGCTTCCGAAGACGCGTACTTGCGAAAGTTGTTTGCTGCAAACTAGGTCAGTTGAGGGCATCTTTGCACAAACACCACCGTGAAGGCAGAACGACTCGCACACATACAAATGAAGGAGCTCAACGAGCTTTATTTCTAAAGCGTGCTCAATGAGCGTGCTCAAGGAGCTACGCTCATTGAGCACGCCGCAAATTTCGCCGGCAGCCATGCCTTTTATGCTTTGAAGTCGAAGTGGAAAGGCAATCTCGGCATATTTTTGAAAACAATAATAGCTTTATCTAGATTATTGTTTTTTCAAGCATAAAAAAATATTGTCGATATAAATACTATTATGACACGGAGAGACAATTTTACAATGAACAATTCCCACGTCAATCATCTCTCACACCAATGAGAGGCGAGAAAAGGTGCTTAGTTTTCTGAGCACCGGGCGGGGCCTAGAGCAGGAATACCCTCACCTAAATTGCGTTTAACGGCGTAAATATTGTTAAAAAGTTTCTTTAATTTACAAAGAAAATTATGACGCCCTTCATTTTTTTTTAATTTTCGTGTTTTTGCGAAGTAAAGTAGGAAGTAAATGAGAGGTTGTGTACTTCAAGAAAAGCAGTAAGTACACCTGGCACCATGTACTTGAAATGAAGTACTATAAATACAACGTACTTTGAAAGTAAAATACAAGTAGTATTTAACACAATCTTTCATGGTGCCATTTCATTCTCTTACACAATGTTGTAGTGTTTTTTTTTTTTTTTTTTCAAACTGGTATGCATTGTTGCAGGGTTAATCAGTTATTTTCCGAAAAGGCAGTGAATATTGGACAAAATCAAGTTGCCACACAGTAGTTGTATTACTCTCGCTGTCGAACTATTTAACACAACCAACTTGTAAGGCACATCTTTGTATCTGTCTTATAGCCGCGATTATACTTCACTCTGAGCAATGACCATAGGACGCATCGTAAGGCGATAGCGCTTTAACATGACGATACGGCTTGTTTTTTTTTTTTTCTTTTTTCAAATTTGGGGAGCATAATTTAAATTCGGGAGTTGTACTTTGCTCGGAAAGTACAAGAAAAAAAAGGTTTTAAGTAAAGTACAAGTACACACACGGAGAATGTACTTCAAGCAAAGTACAAGCTTACTAAACCTACTTGAAGTAGTTCGTTGAGTAGATGGTACTAAAAGTACTTCCCAACACTGGGTTTGGTTGTGTCTATGTGCTTGTCTGTGAGATTATTTGCTTGCTCAAGCCTTGTGAAATAAACGCTATGGATACGTGAGAGTTCTTTTAAATGTGAGAAATACCCTATTTATTACTCCAGCTTCCCTTGTGAATGCTCGAACTGTGCGACTTTCTCTATGATACTTTATTTAAGTTTACATATATTTTTTATTTTATCAGCATTGTTATTTAATTTCACTTTCGAAACAAATTTTAAAACTTGTGTAGCATGACACATGACGCACACCAAGTATTTGATTTAAAAAAAATTAGTTTTTCTCAATATTATGATAACAATCTGACCTACAACTTCACTTAAGTTTTCTTTTATTTATGTTTGTTGTGCCTGCTCCTGCTACACACAAACAGTGTTGTGAAACGTCAACTGTATTGGAGCCCGTAAACCGCAAAAAACAAATTGTCTAACTACCGCAAGTACATCAGAGGTGTCGAGTGCAGTTGCAGCCTCAATAGTGCTCTCTTAGTGGTTGCAAGTGTGTGACGAAGCAGATGTATTCCTGCGAAGATTGTGGCATGGTGCAAGGGAGCCATTTTACTCACAGTCGTTTTTCAGATATAGGTCTACTGAAGCCCAGAAATAAAATTTGAAAATAAATAAGTCGTTTTCGTAGGAAAGAGATTTGAACTACCTTAACATCTGTTGGACTGCATTTTCTCCTACTAGAAAGCTCGAGACCCTAGTAAGCATCTGAGCACAATTGTTACTAGACGCTAAGTCCACGAATATACACACAGTGCGCCTGCGAGCTGGTGGAAGTTTAACCTTATCATTCATAAGTTATGTGGCGCAGTAAATCTGTATATAAAGAAGGTGGTTCAATAAACTCATTTAGCTGAGTTAGAGACGTGTTTTGTCCCTGTTCATTTTTTCTACAATTGTAAACGTATTTTCCTCCTTCTGCTCCAGTTTCTGGTTAATGTCATATTAAACTTAGTACACCACTCGCAGCGATAATTACACCATATACGGCTTAAAAAACGATCATGTATGCATCGAGAAGTCATGATGTGCGCATGTTCGTCTTGCATTTTTTATGAATAATTTTAAATGACAACAATAATCTTGAAAAGTAATATTACTGTGTGCCGTTAAACATAAATTGTGTTTCAATAATCGGTTATACCGGGCGTTTCATCTCATTAAATAAGCTTTAACTATACAGCGTCGTTCATAGCATGGTTCGTCCACGCTCAAAGTCATGTTTTTTTGTGTTTTTTTTTATTGTTGCTTTGACGTATTACGAGGCACTTGATTGCGTTCTGCGCAGTAAAATATGTTTTCGAGCCCACTTGCTGTTTCTAGATTGAATTTTTACTAACTAGGCGTGTTTTTGTCCACTAAAACTCGTTGGTACCACGGCAAATCCAAGCGCGATTCGCTCACTTCCATACTCCACTGCGGCGTCCGTCGGCCAACACCCGTGACTTCACCGTAGAAGCACCACGGCCTTGTCCTCTAGGCGGTGTTGGGTAGGCGAGGAGGAGCGCAACCGCCTGTGAGCACTGAAGGAGAGAAGCTCGAGTGCATGGAATGCTTCGAAAGATCACCTGATTTATCAGCCCGATTAGCGGTAGTATCGCTTCATTCTCGGAACAATTATCGCGTTTACACATGGTACCCTTTAAATTATCTGATAAAGAGCGCCGTGAACGTAAGCGTTTGGCGTCTGGAAACTCAGAGTTTCGCTAAACATTTGTCATACTAGTACGCTTCACGTATGCAATACAGTTACCTAGTAATTTTTATTTTATGAATTCTGAATACAAAGACGTCCGCAACTCATTAATTACTTAAGCACCGCGCCTTCTTTACCTTCATCTATATAACTTGACCAAAAATCACCACCCATCACTGCGTAATCCAAGTCCAAAAATATTGTGATGATACACTGTAATAAAGTAAACTTTGATACTATTAATGTTGATTTATGTACTTTTTTAGATCGATATTTTGAAAACTGCCTAAAGCATTCCGTCGAGCGAAACTGAGTCCTTTTTAAAGGAGAAATTAGTTCGCTTATTGAAAGGTACATACACACACCTGAAAACTATTATTATAAATTCCAATTCGCTATGGTTAAATAGAGAGCTCCTGAGATTTTATAAGAAAAAGAAGCGTTTATTTAAAACCGCCCTATGTACTATCTGTCCAGTTCGCTGGCAGAAATATGTGACTGCTGCCAAGTGTTATAAAATTAATTTTGTAAAGCCAAACTTAAGTTATTTAATCAATCACTGCCATTTATGCTAGGAAATAATCCTCGAGAAGTTTGGAATGTTGTATCCCCCCGTGATAGGTCATCCATTATTTCACTTCAAACAACAGATAACACTCAGATTGACAAATCTCTGTATGCTTGAATTTTCAATGAAGTGTTTATTACATATTTTTTTAGTCGTACAGTAACACCGTTCCGACTTATCATGTTAACACTTTAACCATGTTGGTGTTTACACCAACGGTGTTTCAAACGTTATAAATAATTTAAAATAAATAATGTAACTATTTATGTCACTGGTATAGACGAAACAAATTCAAAATTTCTTAAATCTGCAATTCGATACTCTTATTTTATACTTGCGAGTATATTCCACCAGTCGCTCGACGCCGCTGTTCTACCTAATGACTGGAAAATCCGAAAAGTGATTCCCCTTTACAAAGTGGTGATAAGCACTCCCCTAACAATTACAAGCCTATTTCACTGACTAGCTAGCATTCCTTGTAATGTCTTTGAACATATAACCTACAAAGAACTTGTTGCCTTCCTCATATCTAACTATTTTTTTTCTTCATCTCAACATGGATTTAAAAAGAAATTTTCTTGTAAAACACTTGATGTAAAACCCTTGTAAAACACAACTACACAGCATCACTTACGGCTTTCATGTTGCCCTTAATCAGGGGTCCCAGATAGACTGTATTTTCTTGACTTTGCAAAGACGTTTGATAAGGTATCACACAATATTCTTCTTATTAAAGTAAGTGACGTGAACATTGATCCTAATATGTTTAACTGACTTTTAAAATTTTTAACAAATTGTTCGTAATTTCGAACTTTAATGGCATTTACTCTGACATCTCTCTCTTCCGGTGTACCTCAAGGGTCCAATTTAGATCCTTTGTTTTTATCACTTATATTAAAGACCTTCCCAGTATTATCTCTCCCTTAATCAAAATATTTACAGACGACTGTGCCCTCTATCGAACGACATCCCGTGACTCTGACTGCGAGCAATCAATCAATCAATGTTTATTTTTCTCTTGTGCTAACCAACAGCTCGAAAGCCTACTGGGTTAAGCACACACAATTGAAATACACCCAAAATACAGAGTTGACAAAATAAAGAGTTGTGAAAAAACAAAAAAACAATAACAGCTTGATTTGGATTTTATTTTTAAAGGTGTGAGGTCTGGTCGATTTCACTAAACATTAGCAAGTGTAAACTAATGTCTATAGCTCGGAAGGTTAGTTTTACTTCTACGTATAACCTTAATAATACAACGCTAGAGCTCGTAAACTCTTATATTTATCTAGGAGCGATCCTAAGTTCTGATCGTTCATGGTACCAATATATTAATTATGTTACAAATTACGCTAACCGAATGCCATGGTTATCTTAAAGGTGCTTTTTCTCTTGTCCCTTCATCGTTAAAACTATTTCCGTATAAAACAATAGTGCGGTCGAAGCTTGAGTATGCAGCCTTCATCTGGGATCCCGGTATTCTTTACTGACTCACTTGAATTAATTCAAAACAGATCGACGCGTTTTATTTTGGATAATTACAATCACACCACTAGCGTAACATAAATGAAAAAAACAATTTATTTTTTGCCAGCCTCGCACATCGCCGCAGAATTTCTAGTATTTGCCTTTTTCATAATATGTTCCATCACAACTGTGTACTTAGAAATAAGCTGATAACCCCACCATGATCTGTTTCCGAACGTCTGGATCATCGTAACAAAGTAAGCCGTACCATTTCCCATTATAACAACTATTTCGAATAATTTATCCCTAGAGTTTCAAATGAATGCAATCATCTACCAGCATCACTTACATCAATTGTTGATTGTGTTCTTTTTTGTTCAAATGTACCAAATCATGTATTCCCGTTGTTTAGCTATTCTGATTTTTCACTGTTATTTTGTTTATCTCGCAACTCCCATCTGTAATGCCTCTGGCCATGAGGGTAAAATACATTAAAAAATATTAACGTTCAAAGACTATCACCAGCAAGTGAAGGAGGCACCTGGTTTTAGAGAAACACGTTTGCCGAGGTTTTGGCTCTTCCTCGGAAGTTGAATAATGTCGACGGACCACCCAGGTACTTTTTGATGACTATTTTCTCTTCTACGTGTTTTATGCCCTGCTCCAGAACTTTAGCAAGACAAACAAATAACATGTAAAAAATAAAAAGTAAAGGGAAACTTAAACAAACAAAAAACGCCATGAGGAAGTGAACTTCTATACTTCACACATAACTCCAAGGCCGTAGTTATTGACGGTTTGTAAGAAAAGAGTGAGTGGATTCATTTCTTTTCGTGGGGTTTCTTTGCAAATTAATTTTTATCTGTGGTTCGTTTACTGCTGATATTTCTATATTACGGCTTACGAAATAACAAGAAAATAGTCGGCATTAGTTCCAAGCCCTTTCGTCCACGTTATTTCTGGAACAACATTCAAACATTATACATATTCTTTGCACCTTCGCCTCTGTCAGACTTAAAAGCTAACCCGAAATGAAGCCAGAATTCCATGCCCCAAAGCATACACTGAAGGCGTTCTATGAATACTTTGGGGAGGTCCCTGCCGACAAACACGCTCCCCAAGTTTATGCCCGTCCGACCCATCGCGATACATCTCGTTTTACTTGCCTCGATATATCAGGCCGTCCCCAATTTATGCATGCCAAAGCTAGCCACGATCGGGGCATCCATCACCGGCGATTGCAGTGCCATGGACTTCCGCCGGGATCAGTGCGGATGGATTCATTCCGTTTTGAGGCGGCCAGGCAAGCCGGTCGAGCTCGCACCAATGCATGCGACGTTTTCCCATCGCTCTTCTTCTTTCTGCGCGTCCTTCCTGCCTCGCACTCCCGCGTCCTGCCAAGAGCGCCTGGGCGTCCCTCCGGCCCAGGGACAAATTCGACGCCTGCGGTATAATAACGACGAGGGCTTCGGGATCGAATATTAGTCGAGGCGCGGGTGTTTAGCCGGAGGCCAGTGCTGCTGGTGCGCATGCATAAGCGAATCCCAGAAGCGACGGGCACGCAGAACCCCTCCCGCGAAAAAGGAGGGGGGCTCAAGTGCCCCCGTCTCCCTGCGGAGGTGGCCAGACTCCTTCGTAACAGGTAGTCGGCCATCTGTCATCGTCTTACACAGCCAAGTTGACAACCTTGATTACCGTGTCACACGATCGGATGGAGACGCATCCTCTTGAAAACGAAAGTAGAAACTGCCGTTTCCGCACCCGCCTGCCCTTCTCGCTTTGATTATTTTTATTTATTTATTTATTTATTCGTCGAGATGTTGCTTAGTGCTTTCGTTGCTACTGTAGGCACGTTTTTACGATGTTTTTGGGACAATGTTGCCGGTTGCCCGCACGGTGTCCTTAGGCGGTTCGATGGTTCGCGAGAAAGATCGGGCCCTGCGTTCTCGCCCAGGAGCTGCTTGAGCGAGCGGGGGCTAGCCGCGAGAAAGTGGCGACGCTGTTTCGAAGGAAATGGATCGTGTATACGCTCGCATTCCAAAAACAAGGATTGGCGCCCCTTCGGACGGGGCCGAGTGTCTAAGTGTCAGGTTGCTATTGTCCTTTTGTCGAGATGTTGCTATCGACGATCGCGATTCCGCTCCTT
Source organism: Ixodes scapularis (assembly GCF_016920785.2). Classification (NCBI taxonomy): domain Eukaryota; kingdom Metazoa; phylum Arthropoda; class Arachnida; order Ixodida; family Ixodidae; genus Ixodes; species Ixodes scapularis. The sequence continues at coordinate 45,025,666 of NW_024609884.1, forward strand.
TTCATGGCTAAAAACCAAAAAAAAGTTGTAACTTTTTTTTTACATTATACTTAAACATGCATGAACAGCCTCATCGAAGAAACTTCCTCGTTCAAATTGTTCTGGTTGTAAAACCAGGGCGAAATAGTAAATGCAAAATTGCTTCATTTTGTTGCAACGAGTTCGCTCTAGTAACGCGCGAAGAGCCGAAAGTGCTATGCTGTCTACGCCTGGCTGTTTAGCCATACAATCATATAATCGAAACAAAGGTTAAAGTCTCAAAGCGTAGAATCTGCGTTGCATGCATGTGCTGTGGTGCTATACTAATATTTATTTTATTGAGTTTTTGTTTATGTGAAATTCAATATTTCCATTAATTGTTTTCCCATTGTATGTTTCAAGTGCGGTATGTCGTCCACTCCAGGAATGGGCGTTTAATATAAGGTAATATTATAGGGTGTGTATGCCGAATTTTTAAGTTTCTGTCGTATATTAATGTAAAGGATATTCATTATCATCCTTAACGTGTGATGCTAGCCCGATATTCGCTATGTTTACGTGACGCGAGCCCACCACATACGTTTCGCACGTAAAGCATATGGCGCAGGACGCATTTGTTTTTATTTTATTTTTCTGGGAGAAACGAAACAAAACTGCCCGCCGTCTTTAACTCGTATTTAGAAACGATGTCGCATGTACCAAAGAAACACATCAGGACAAGCTTACTTCAGTGCACCATCTCTCCGTAGGGGGTCTTAAAATGAAGATACACGAAATTTCCATGCCCTTTTGGAAAGCTTCATTTGCTGGGAGGCATTGAGAAGAAGCGACACCAGTACTATATAAATTGCTGTACCAGCAGTAGTTTTGACATCACGAGTAGTTTTGCTTATAGTGTAGTTATGCTTGGTGATTAGTTTATCACGTCGTTCAAGTCTGTTATAGCTCGCAATAAGAACCCCGTGCCCTGGAGTAGGTCCGCGCCTAGACCAAACAAATAAAAAGTTTGCATTTAAAGCAGACAATTTAAAAACTTTTCTCTCCACTTTCTTTGCCGCGCTAAAGTTATTGCTATAGGTTTACCTGATTGTTGCATACACCTTTTGTGGTGTACCAGACACCGTTACGCTAACTTGATTAGTAGTGATAGTGTTTTGGGCTTTATTCACAACCCTTTCTAGGTTGGGTTGCACATGATATTGAGAAATCACACTTCGGCATGCCGATTTTTCAAAATGCTTCATTTTTATTTCCTTGAACAGGCAAATCAGGAGCGAGTGGAGTCTGAACAAGACCACAAAGCAGTGCATGTACTTTGATAAGCTCTTGGCAAGCTCGAGAGTCTTGTGACCTGAGCATCACAAGGCCGGCAACTGGGGGGGGGGGGGGGGGGGGGGGGGCCCCCCCCCCTTCCCCCCAGTTGCCGGCCTTGTGATGCTCAGGTCACAAGATTGGATGGATGGTTGGATGGGCAGATGCTAACGGCTGTACCCTTTATAATGGGCGGTACCTTGCGCCACCTTGCCTAGAAGGAGTACGCATTGTTGATGGTACACGATACAAGTGCCGGCGTTACCGGAAACGCGTTACTTTTTTTCTGTAACTAACGCTCTCGTTAAATTAAAAACACTAACGGATGACGTACTTATGTTACTTATTTCAAGTAACGGGTAACATAGAGACGTTACTGGTTACATCTTCCCAAAATTTCAAACAAATTACACTTCAATTCGTTTTCTGACGCGCAATTCTTTTAGGTATTCAGGTGGAAGCGTAAAAAAAAAAAAGCAATTACGTTAAGTTTTTGCGTGGACATAATGCTTCTTGAGATAAGATGCTTACGCATACCTGCAGCGTGAAGACAGTAAAAATTTTGAATTCATTAATAAGAGGTAACGCAAAAGTATCGAATAAAAGTAACGCAAAACTTCTTAGTGTTAAGGGTAAGCGGAAGACGTTCTTTTTAAGTAGCGTAGGCCTTTCATGCGTTCCTTTAAATTGCAAGTAACGAGTAACGTATTTCATCACTCGAATGCTAATTTACGTCCCGAAAGACACGCATCATACGTTCCTAGAAAGTCATTGCTTGATGCTTTAGGGACGAAGTAGAACATGGGGCGAGTTTAGGAATGTTTTTTATCTGCAATTATAACTTTTTGCACTTCCGAAACTAATTGTTGACATCATTGTTTCGCTTTTTTCTTGGTCACCCGTGATCCATATATGGCTGGCAACTACTTTTTCCTCACAAATCCCCGAAATAATAAGGAAGGTTCTATTTTCCAACACAACTCGCTGATACCTCCGACAAGCCGATTCCTCGAAACTCAACCATCAAACAGGCTCTCTCAAAGCTTTCGCTATAGGCTGTAGTTCGCTGCAGTTGTTATACGTCACGATATGAAAACGGCAAGAAACGGTCGGAGTTTCGAAACAAGCAGGGAATGAGAATGAAACTTTCGCTCCCAAAATCTCGGAGCTGCACCCCCCCCCCCCCCCCCCCCTTTTTCCGTCCTTACTTTTTGCCCACAGCGGGCTTTGTTTTTTGTTTTGTTCTTACTTTTTTTTTCTTCAAGAGGGGAAACACTTGCGGGTTGGGAGGGGGGGCGTCGACTCAATCCGAGTCGACCAGGCACGTCTCGTTCCCCTCCGCAATCGGAAAGACGGCGGCAGCAGCAGCAGCGCAACGCGCGCATTAATTAATTGGGGCACCGAGCGGGGCAATGCGGCTTCTCGGGGAGCGACAGAGCCCAAGGCGAGCCACGTCAGCCGCCGGAAGCGCTTCTCTTGCTGCGCCGTCCACACACGTCCGCCGGCCGCCCCCCACTCGCTGCGCCGAGCCGCCGCACAGCCGCCCGCCGCAATCACGCGAATGGAAGCCGAGCGCTCCGCAAAGACTTCCCAGCACCGGAGACATGGGACTTGTCGAAGACACAGAGCAAGAGGCCAGCTGTTGCTCTTGCGGAAAGGGCCATTTCCAATTCAAAGCGAAGCGTACAGCGACTCGGGCACGCGCGCACCGGGGGCTTCTGACGACAAAAAAACGCAGAGGGAAGCACGCGCGTGCGCGGCGCTCAGGAATGCCGCCGCTTGTGCCGCCGATGGGGCCCCGAGAGAGCCCCGTGTCTGCATTCCGAGCCCGAAGCGGCACCGCTCGCTCTTTTGGCTCATTGAAAACGCTGCTCGGTGTGGAAAACCGGTCGAGAACCGCCGCTGGTGTTCGAGCCTCTCGGTGTCGGCTGCGGAAACACGCACGTCGAGGTTCGTCTCCTCGCTTCGCCTTTGCTGCTTCGACTCCGATTGATCTCCAGACATCTCCTCGCAGCCAACGCGGGAGAATATACCGCTGTAGCATCGAATTGATTTCCTCGGCTCAGTGTTGTTAGTGTCTTCCGCAGTCGATCTCAATTGCATACTCAGTGCTACAACGGCGCCTCATCTGACTAACAAGGAATCGTTGCGTTCTCGGTCGTCGATCGTATGTGAGAAATCTGGAATCGCGGAAGTTTGTTATTGGTATGTATATAAACTCCGATTTCTAAGAAATAAAAGAAAAGCCTAGCTGTAGACCAACAAATGCGATTATGTAAGTACACCCTCAATATATGCGATTATGCAAGTACACCTTCTATGGGTCAGAGCGTCATCACGGCGTGAAGTGGCGAAATCAACGAGACTAAAGGCTCGTTCATAGGGTGGCATTTGACTGTGTTTGACTTCGTTCAGACTGCTTGCGTCCAGCTGTTGCTATGGCGACCCTCGCAACGAGCCAATGGGAAGGCGCTGCGCAGCACGACGCAACGCAGCGCAATACGGTCGACGCAAATGTGTGAACCAGGCTTAAGCGCGTAGGCAAGAGACACGCCAAAGTCTGCTTCATGTGCTAGGCTGTTTCCTCAACCACCACCCGCCCCTGCTCCTGTTATCCGCGCCTCCCACTCTCCACCGCTAACTACCGGTGATAAGGATACACCCCCTAGATAGCGAGGCCATCGTAGTGAAGGCGCTCCCCTTAGTGGTGGAGAAGCGGCGAGAGGAGCAGGGGTGCGTCACGCTTCAAGTATAGCACACGACACAGGCTTTTAGGCGTGTCTTCCGCGCACGCCCTTGCTTTCGTTGCTTTCGCCACTTCACACCATGGTGATGCCCTCATCGACCAGCCGGTCAGCGATCGCGTGATATTGCTAAAAAATCTCGATGATGTCACGTTGCGCAACAGCTATGCACGTAAAGTCCCTCGATACTTCTTTTACAAGTAACGACAGATAATACAAATGACAAAGCACATTCCGCTGGAACAAAAATGGCGGCATTCAGTTCAAACCTATGCTGTGCGGTCATTTGTTTGCGAAAACCTGCGCCGTCACGCAATCGGCGCTTCAAAGAATGTCACTACGTTCAGGAAGCTCTTATCTATCGGGACTTTATATGCTCGGAGTTGGTATGCAAGACGATCGGTAGAAATTGCCTATACTTCGTCTCACCCTACGATGGACTGAAGGCGGAAGCTACGAACCGCCACATCCAATCGCGAGCCACTTAGACATTGTATTTCGCTTCGGTGCACGTATCGGTGCCCGCGTCTCGGATCACTGATGGGAATGGGCGGACAGTGGTTCGGATCGAGCAATGAGTGACTCAACAATTTTACATTACTGGCTATTTGCAGTGTCGAAGCTATAAAAGTTACGCAGCGTTTTTGGATTCGGAGCATTATTCGTCCAAACCTAATCATTGCTAAGCGTGTCATAGTATAGCGTGGAACGTGACTGGACCTGGCGGCCGGTGGCTGTGGCCTTTAGTCCATCGTAGGATGAGACGAAGTACAGTTGGTGCATTTCGATAATAATAATAAGGCGGTCTCACGACCACAACAATCATGCCGGTGGTGGCTGAGCTTATATAAGCTTATAGGCTCATGTTTTAGCTTATAGGCTCATGTTCGCGGTACAAATGTCGCGTCTGTGCGTCAGTAACGCAATTCCTTCTAATTGCAAATGAATGCCCCATTCATCTTCGATAAATTAGCGCAGAATGTGATATCTATCTCTGCAAACGTAACTCGCAATGGAAAAACAAAACGCGCAAGTTTTGATATTTTCTTAGACATGCCTCTAAATGCTCTCTAAATGTGTAATACAACCAAGTCGCGTTGTGATTTTATTAATAAATAGATAAAGGACAAGTGCAGTCTCGTATTTACGTCTTTTTTCGGAATAATGCAGACATATTTTTTTTTGTAAGTGTCTTTTACATGCAAATTAAAAGTGTCATAACTCAGTGTAGACTTCAAACTGAGCAACGAGCTTTTAGGTCTTACTTCGAATGAACCTAGCAACCCAGCTTAAAATCTAAAAAGCGCAACTCGAGCCGTTTAGTAGTAAACTCTGCATTAAATGCTTAAATTTAAAATTTTCACTCCAGGAGATTTGCGTTTTCTCGGATAGCATTTTAGTAGCTCGTCTGATATTTTTAAATTGTTCTAGCGGAACTCGATTGGTCCTCTATAAGTCTAATTTCTTTTTGTTTGTGTTCGAAGTCGTTTCAAATATTTTCGCAATAAAGCAATACCTTGAAGCTTGACTATGTACGCGTAGAACACAATTTTCCAGGCTTCCTTTCTTTTCACCACTTCTCTCTTACTCTCTCTAAATTGCAATTCAGATGAAATGACAGTTATTTTGAAAGTGAACACGTTACGAGAATGTTTCTTAGTTCATTTAATATAACTTTCCACGGTTATAATTTTTTTTCAAAAGTTAGCTAATTATTCAAAGTATCGAATACAATTGCTGCTGTCGTAGACGACGCAAACTTGCGCCATCTCTTGCTGGTATATATAAGCAGTTCTATGCTTCGTTTCAACCTTAAGTCCAGACGCACCCGACGCTACGAGCTGATGGGACCAATCGGATGGCGGCAAAAGCGCACCATCATGTTGTTCGTCGTGTTTCTGTATATGTGTTCTATCATCGCTAAACCAATCATAAACAGAAAAGGCCCAGTGACTTGCGCTTTTTACGTGCCGAGTGTTCCCATTAGCTTTTAGCGTCGGCTGTGTCTGGACTTCAGCTGAAACGAAGTATTGGTGATGTTCCCGAAGACGATACGACTGGCACCACTAACCCTCGTTAAAAAGTTGCCAACTTCGGGCGTTTCAATACCAATGTGTTGCTGCGTTGTCGTTAGAGCCGCATACGCGACCTTTCATGGGTGCGGCAATGACTGGACAAATTATTCTTTCCAGGCTTGTTATTTTATTTTAGAGTTACTACGATTCATCCCATCCCAAGTTTTGTTCCAAATAAACTGGATGAGTATTCCAGTATTTGTAACGTTCGTGTTGGTAAAAAAGGCGACCTCTTTATGCAAAAGAGAAGGCAATCGTAAAATACAAAGCATTTGTTGTTTTGTGTATGTGTGTGTGGGTGTGCGTGGAATAGCACCAATGATGTCACGTTCAGAAAAACAACAAAATAAGTAGAAAGAGCAAAAAAATAAATCAGAAAATGGTAAAGAAGAAAGGAAAGAACAAGGAGGAAAGCTGGGTGTTCAATATAGCGCAAGCACATGTAGACACACGGACTTGGAGATAGGCAAGATATGTTACCCTTGTGTTTGAATAAAACAGAAGGCGTCTTTTATAAACTATGCACGAACTTACAACGTCGATTACAGTATTGCAAGCTCAGTTCTACCGTAGAGAAGTTGCTGAACCTGGTTACACCATTACACTTTCGCTACCTACGTGCTCATGAGGGTGAAAAGTGAAAGCGGCCCAGTCTGCTCTGTAATTTGAAACGAAGGGTGTATGTTTTCTTATATCTCTACTTATTTATTTTTTTGCAGATAAATAGCAGTTTTGCAGCTACGTTTATCGGTGCATTTATTTACTGATTATGGAGTCATGGTAAACTAACTTTTTTACGTGGACCTTGTGTTTGTCAGTAATTGATTGTAGCATATTATTACCTCCCTGCTTCAGATGCTGATCACTTTGTGGACCACTTTATTTTCTTAAAAATTAATTTGACACAATTAAATATTGCGCGCATCTGTACGGGGATTTTAGTCTATCGAAAGCTGACTGGATTTCCGGTCGCATTAACAGCGACAGCTCCCGCACATGTCAAAAGACGTCGTGTTTGTTTAACTTCATAGATTTCGAAGATTTTATGCTATAGAATTGGTGCACGAACTGTTCCTGTAATATTTTGGATCTGGTTTTATCTAACATTCTTATTTCGGAGTCGACTCGCGTGGACGACCCGCTGGTGACTGCTGACGCTTATCACTGTCCACTTACAGTCACATTTTCTATGTTTTGCAAATCAAGGGTCTCGTCTGGTGCAATACAGTGCGCATACAGCGCTGGCGATTACTTTGGGTTATACAAGTGTTTCGGGCAATATGATTGGACTGATGTCTTATAATACTCTGATGAAGATGCCATGGCAAATAGCTTCACAGCGGCAGTAAATGACGCCACGAATTAGTTCGTTCTTTACTACCACAACCGTTCCGAGACGTACCCTAAGTTGTTTTTTAAATATATACGATATTATTTGACATTGAAATTTCATTCTCACGGATTATATAAAAAGCGCAGCTAGGCTTATGGTATGAAGAAATATACCACACGTCTAGATCTATCGAAAATGCTGCTCGCTAGCGACCAGTATCACCAACACACCACGTGGCCGCTTGTTCTAGCTGGAGCGTAACAGGTGGAGCGTAACATGAACAAACAACCCGGAGAATTCTGGTGCTATATATAAAAGACACGCCACGAAAGAGTCTAACAATATAACGCTGCGCAACGAATCAGCTATCGACACATCCCTAAAATATGTTTGTGAGCTGTTTTCGCATCATCTCCAGCTCATGCATTTCCAATTCAAGTACCGACAAAGCTTGCACAGTCAACATCAATGGTCGTCATAACGTCGCCCCACCCGATCGAGTGAAACCCACTTACTTAGCCCCTTCTTTGACAGATCCTGTGCGTCTGCATCTCACATCTCACATCACCCGTCACACCTACTCAAGTCAAAGTTACCCTCAAATCACCGCTCTCCCAAAGGACTGTGACGTGGGCCGCAACCACACCAATTGCTCCGCAACTCTAAGAGGGGGGATTCTGTAGAAGAGCCATCGGCCAAAACCACACGGGTTGATGAAAACACCAGACTTACTGTGCTTTTAAACGAAAACAACCGATGCTTCGCTGCGACGAGTCCGGTGAGCGCGCCAGCTCTCTAGCGCGTTACCTCGCGAGCCGCGATAATAAAAGAACGAGATGCCTTTTGTTTAAGCTCCGAGCCGGATTTCGAATTTTTGTCCACCGCTTTCGAACACACCGCCGACAACGTCAACAACACCTTACCCGTGACATGTAACATTACTTTCGATGATTACCGTTTAGTAGTATTACTGTTCATGAAGCGCTTTTAGCTATTCAAAGGTTGAATTCTAAGCTATTCACCGGCTCAGAACTGTATTCCCAACTTTATTGTAAAAGGATGTGGCGAATGCTTTGCTCCTGTTCTGAAAAAAAGGGTTAAAGGGGTGATGCAAGGATTTTTGTACTTTGCGCAAATACCGCTTAGAACGGATCCCTGACGTTAATGACCTTCGAAACGCCCGCTCGTTTTTCACCACACGCAATCGAAGTCGCGGAAAAAAATTAAAGAAAAACGAGCAGCGTTCACCTCGTCAACTCTCAAGGCCCGTTCACACTCTTGCGTCCGAGTAAGACCGAGAGAGACCAGAACGGTTTTAAGCCTCTTGTGATCTCTTAGGACCAGCTCCGCTGCAGTGCATCCGGTCCTATGAAGTCGCAAAAGGCTTAAACACCGGTCTGGTCTCTCTCCGTCTCACTCGGTCGCAAGAGTGTGAACGGCGCTTCAGCCAGAACAAGCGGCCACGTGATCTGGCGCCGATTCTATGCCGCCATTGTTGTTCATAGCCACGCGCAGGGGTTGGCAAGGCACAGGACACGCGCTGAGTTTCAGACATTATTATGGTTCGGCTATTGTCGTCATTGCAGCGATTGGATACGGGCCGTTACTCGAATGCTTCTCGAGCTATCGGTTATCACGAGCTCAAACGAGTGCCCGCGCAGTGCTCGGGTCCAATCTATGAGCCGCATTCAAATATCGTCACAGGGCGGTACAGTGACCGCCCAGCTACGTGATCAAGTTTTTTGAAGGAGCGATTGAATGAAACCGCTCGCTTTTGTCCTTGAAATTACACCGCAACAAAGGAGTTTCTTGGCCAGTGGCGTTGCGTGCGAGTGTCCTTGAGTCCCACTAGTGCCAGTAAGCTCGCGTAAAGTGAAACACATTCCAATCTAATATCGTTGCACCGCCCCTTCGAACTTATCGGTACAGGGTGGTATCCTTCCAGCAAATTGAAATATTCGATCGTCGTCCCGATATTTAAGTCACGTGATTCTTGTGATGTTAGTAATTATCGTCCAGTATCTCGTATCAATGCCTTTCAGAACGTGCTTGAAAAAGTGGTGTCCAATCGTTTATATAACTACTTTAAAAGAAAGTTTGTTCCTGTACATGACGGTTTTCTTACAGGCAGATCCGTTGAGACTAATTTGTGCACATTTTTTAATCTTGCTTTGCCAGTTCTTCAGAGTCGGGGTCAAGTAGACACAATAGATCTGGATAAGGTCAATCATGAGCTGTTACTGCTGAAACTCAGGGACTCTTGCCTCAGTCCTGAGTACAATACCTGGTTTAGGAGTAATCCTTATAAAGACAAAACTGCGTAAGGGTATCTAACTACATGTCTTGTCCTTTCATTTACATGTCAGGAGTGCGTTGGGGCTCGAACCTTGGACCTTTGTTGTTCCTTGTTTTTATAATTGATTTGACGTCGTTTGTAAGGCACTTTCAAGTACTTATGATCGCAGATGACATGAAGTTGTTTCGTCAGGTCACCTCCATCACTAACTGTACGTACTTTGCTGCAGGACGACCTTTGCTCAATACAGTTCTCACAATCTTTTCTTTTTAAATTCCCGCCATACGAAAGTATTGTCCCTGTCGAGAAAGCGCAATCGTATGTATACGTTCTGTAAACTGTCACTATCAGTCGGACCACGCAGATACGGGACCGATGTGTTCTTGTGGACGACCACCTTTTTTTTTCTTTTTCTCACATAAATTTCATTATTAGCCAGTATTTACGTACGCTGGGAATAATCTCTCGTTTAACTAGAGAATTTAGCATTCATCACTGTCTTTTGAGACTATGCAGTACTCATGTGCGTTCGAAACTGGAACTTTGCATCTGTTTTGTGAAACTACATTTCTATATCAGCAAGTGTAGGTATAGAACATGTTCAAAGGCGCTTGTGCGCATCATTTACGACAGATATTTTGGTAGAAAATGTTTTTATGAATCTAATTCGATTTTAGTCAAACTAACATTGTGCCCGTTATGTGAAAGAAGGTCTGTTCTGAATGTTCAGTTTTTAAATAGGTTAATTCATAATGCAATAGACAGCCCTGCTCTCCTTACCTCTGCTCACTTCTGCATATTAGTTAGAACTATGTCTAAAACTCTGATAGTGCTTTACACTCACCTCATTCGAGATGCATGACCTGTTTCGCGTATCAAACATGTTTTAAACACACAATTTAGTGACATTCATAATTCAGTACAAACCTGTTTTTTTGGAGAACAAACATTTTTATATACGTTTCAATTGGTAAATAGACTTGCTTGTGTACTTTCATATTTCACAGAACTCTCTACGGTGATATTTTTATATACGAATTTTCAGTTTAAGCGTCAAGAGTTTACGCGTCTTATTTATTGTGTATTTCAAGCGTGTCTGCTTACCCACTAGGCTTTCGAGCTGTTGGTCAACACAAGAAAAAATTAATACGCTTGTATCGCGTGATATATATCTCTTTTGCAATCGTCATAGATCTCCTGCACCATTCAGTTCGATTAACCTCTTTGTCTTTTCAATAAACCAATTTTTATCTCCTTGACGCCACGTGCAGAGTAACCGCCGCTCGGCGAAACTTTTCGCCTGCTTGTAGTATATTTTCTCGGTGGAGTCTCCTTTTTAACTTACATGTGCATGGAAACACAAACTTTCAGATTGTAAAACAGTAAAAAAAAAAGTTAGAGATTACTTGGTACTAATGCTGAATGATATTAATAATGTTGTAAAATCACTTGGAGCAAAATCCTATTTTAAATCGTGATATCTTAAAACGTGTGTCGTTCTGAAAGCCGGCAGTGACTGCATATTCATCTAAGATATATGCAATTTTGATGAACGGAAAAATGCGCTGCAACAGTGAACGTCTTAAAATCACGTAAATTTTGATGATTATTATCATCATCATCATCACTGAAGTGTGCCAGCACAGAGACCAATGGTTAATCCCAGGAAACTAGAATAAACACTGTGGGAATATACCATATGTATACAAGAGGGGTCGTACAGGGTTTATCTCTTTTTACGTACGACACCGGTGCTCAAAAAAAAAAAAGAATGCCCAGAAAAAACCGTGCCGCCAACCGCCCCATCCCGCGGCCAACGGTTACAGGCATTTGCCGCGCTAGATTCGTCAACGCTAAGCGAAACACGATTATCCCAATATCCAACACTGTTCACTGGGAAACGTGGGTCCTCCATGTCCCGTTGTGGTCGAGCGGGCCGCGGGCGCACGGGGCCCGCGACGCCCGCCGAACGAAGAGTCACGGGAAACGCGAGCGCCTCATCGTCGTCGGGCGCTCGGTCACGCATGTGTACGGCCCGATCTGGTCCCCAGTTGTTATCACCTTTTCGGTGCCATGAAAAAATCTCCGCGAAGGCGCCATTTCGTGGTCATTCATGAGCTGCAAGCTGCTGTTCAGGTGAGGGTGCGACATCCTCCAGAAAGGTTTCATTGCATGGCATGGAAGGACCGCCCCACTGGCGGAGCGAGTGCATTCGACTTCAGAGGGAGTATTTAGAAAAGGTGGACATATCTACCGACCGGTACGTAGCCGGTATCGGCAACAAAAAATAAAGTGTAAATCAATATCGTACGCCCCTCGTATCTACAGTCTTTGCCGAAAGTCCAAGGCCGGCTTGCTACAAACAGCTTCTTAGCTGAGACTCGGTGAAAGAAAGCCTGCCAAGTCTGGGGCGCGCGAGCGCTTGAGACTTGACTTGGGACGCAAACTTCGCTCGTGCGCTAGCTTTGGCAGTGCTTTCTTTCCCCCCGTCTTAGCTGAGACGCTGCTTCTACAGGGTGATTCAAGGAGACGCCAGGCTCTTTAAATCGACCGCAAAATTCGGTTTCTTAACCTATCGCGCTACGACTTTGTGCAGCGTTGCCGTCAGATGGTGCATTTTTTTTTTTTTTTGTAAAATTTGCAAAGAGCGAACCTACCTGAAGAAAAAGTAAAGAAAGAAAAAGGCTTAGCTCCTATGGAAACGCAGCGACGCCACCGGTCTTCAAACAACACGGCGCCGTTTTGAACGCGAGACAAGAGATGGCGCAACGAACGACGCCAACGAACGAGCATACGGCGCCGAGAGCCGGCGTCTTTAGCAGGCGAACTTTTCGACTCAAAAGCGGCGCGCGTTCCGCAGACGGCGACAGTCGCACAAACAAAAACGGGCGCGGTAACAACAAGGAACTGCAGTTCCTTTTCTGCTAAAGACGCCGGCTCTCGGTGTTGTATGCTCGTTCGTTGGCGGCAGTTGGCGTCGCGATCGCTTGCGCCATCTCTTGTCTCCCGTGCAAAACGGCGCCGTGTTGTTTGAAGACCGGTGGCGTCGCTGCGTTTCCATAGGAGCTAAGCCTTTTTCTTTCTTTACTTTTTCCTCAAGTAAGTTCGCTCTTTGGAAATTTCACACAAAAAAAATGCACCATCTGTGGGCAACGCTGCACGAAGTCGTAGCGCGATAGGTTAAGAAACCGAATTTTGCGGTCGATTTAAAAAGCCTGGCGTCTCCTTGGATCACCCTGTAGAATGTTGGCCCTAAGCTCACAGCGCGCGTGGTCGGAGCGGGCTTGCTCTCATACGATGATAAAGATTGAAATAAAAAGAATAAGTGGACGACAGGCATATAATGATCGACGTCTACTTAATTGTTTCAACGCAGTCTTCAATATCGCATGGGAGCGAACGCGCTCCGACCGTGCACCCCGTAGCCTCAGGACTTGTGATAAACTGCACATATGCACCGACCTCAAGCCTACGTGCTGCACGTGCTTGAAGTTGGATGGCATTGGTTGTTACCAATTGTCACTCAGGTGAGACTATACTTCGTTTCATACTTAATGTACAACGCTGTCAATGTGCTCGCGCGAACGCGTGACTTCACCTAATGTCTCAATTGCACAAGAGCATGTGATAATGAACCGCAAGATGAAGCCAAACGCTCGAGGCAACAGCTGTGACAGTGTTGTACTGGTTGTGCACTAAATGCAAAACCGAGTATACAAGACTTGCATTAACGTCACATCAGCAGCCATTATGTCGGACTTGCACGCTGAGAGCGAATCTATGTGCAACGTACATTTTTCACCATTGCATTTGTTTTCCTCGTCAAGAACAAGTAGGAATGACCACCATCATGGTGCAAATGTGTCACGTACAGGGTCCATACATGGCCAAGTTTTTGGGACATTTCGTGAAAAAAAAAATGTTTTCAAGAAAGTATAGAAATTGGAATTCATTTGCGTTTTATGATACCCAGGCAATATACCTTTCCGGAAAATCTAAGGAGGCCTTCCAGCGATGGGAATTGTGGGGCTGTTCGGATGTACGCTCGTGCCGGCTCGAAGGCTTCGTTTATCCTGGTAGCGGCGCGATTGATTCTTTCTTACCGTTAGGAGCTCGGAACACACAAAAACATAAAGCAAACTGAAACGAAGGTTATTACATACTTTGTTTTGCTTTTCGTCAGCCTTCTCTGTGTTCTGAAATCACGAATTGTTAAACCAGCGTTAACTTCGGCTTCACTTCTCGGATATTTTCACGCGCCGTACATCTGAACGACACAATGCGTAAAGCAGACGCTGGGGGCACTACATGTTTCCGGAAACGTTTATTACAATGAAGCGCCTAAAAAACGAAAACACGAGGGAGACGAGACAGGACCAAGCGCTAACTTCCAACTGAACGTTTATTGAAAAACACTTACTATTTGTACACAAATTCAGGCTCCCGACACAAATAGGCAAACTCTTTCTCAGTTAAGTGCACTCACGCATTTATCCTCGCCCTTTACTCGAATGCAGTAAGTAGGCTTCAAACAATTCTCTCTCAGTTTTGTTTTTTAGTTTTACAACTATTTTTGTTTTGTCAAGATTAGGCGCGCACGGACACCTATCACAGTGAATTGCTAGATTACCCGATGGGGAACTTCTTACAGGTAGGGCGTGCTCGCGTTCCCTATCATTGATGCACCTCCCCGTTTGTCCTATATACGTTTTTCCGCATGTCATAGCAATTTCGTAAACAACTGACGTTGCGCATTCAATGTACTGCGCGACGTGTTTCTTAGCGCAAACCTCAGATTTTTTTTTTTTTTTTTGTTAACATAACGGAGGGGAAGCGGCCGACCAGGAGAAAAAAGACAAGACCCGTGGTAATCCCCTACGACCACGGGCCGTCCCATGGCCTAAAAAGAGTCGCCGCACACTTCGACGTGCCCGTCGTGTTTTCTGCTCCGTGAAAATTGTCCAGTATCGGCTCAAGAGTTAACAAAAAAACAACAACTGAAGTTTGCGCCAAGGAACACGCCGCGCAGTACATTCAATGCGCAGCGTCGGTTGTTTACGAAATACCTATGTCTTGCGGAAAAGCGTATATCGGGCAAACGGTGAGGTGTATCAACGATAGGGCACGCGAGCGTGCCCTATCTGTTAGAAGTTCCCCATCGGGTAATCTAGCAATTCACTGTGATAGGGGTCCGTGCGCGCCTAATCTTGACAAAACAAAAATAGTTGGAAAACTAAACAACAAAACTGAGAGAGATTTGTTTGAGGCCTACTGCATAAGTGTAAAGGGCGTGGATAGTTGCGTGGAGTGTACCGTCAGTGCACTTAACTGAGAAAGAGTTTGCCTTTTTGTGTCGGGAGCCTAAATTTGTGTACAAATAGTAAGTGTTTTTTAATAAACGTTCAGTTGTAAGTTAGCGCTTGGTCCTGTCTCATCTCCCCCGTGTCGTCGTTTTTTTAGGCGTTTCACAAGTTAAACATGCACCAACTAGCCCACCTATCCATTTCATTGGGAACATTACGATCGTTTGTCAGGAAAAGCAGACCTTTATAACTTTGTAAATGTTACCTCTTTGCATTGATGTAAATATTACATCAATGCAAAAAAGTAGAGTTGTGGAATAAAAATTATACGCGTTCAAACGTTAATTAAATTACTGCTTACTGGTGATGTATTATGACTGTCATCTAAAATATCCTCGGGGAGCATTACGGTGCTTGTTGTTGTTCAGCTGAAATCACCATTTTAGTTCATGCGCCGAGGCGTTGATGTCCAAGAAAGTTGGGGGATGAACAAGAGAGCATGCACGTACACGTGGCGGGGCCAAAAGTAAGATGATCTTTTCAATACAAGTTGCCCGTACCACGCGCCAAAAATATCGTACCGAGTTCAATGCGGCTTCATGTGCCTCTAGAACAGAGGTTCTCAAACTGTGGTCCGCGGACCCCCAAGGGTCCTCGAGAGCGATCAGTGGGATCCACCCATATTCGAGAACTTTGAAATGATAACTGAGCCTCTCATCCCATAGGAAATGCCGTCACAATCTTTAATGGGCATGACAAGATCGATGCAATTATCAAGAACCTAGATGTTTGAAGCAGTCGGATGGAAAGCTCCTTTCCCCAGATGAATACTTTTGACGCGTCCTCCGAAGTGGAGCTACCAAGAAAGCCGAGGACCACGATTCAAGAGTAATTGCAGTCCCTGAGAGCACGAATGAATGACTACTTTCGCCATCTCCGTGCCAACACAGGCTGGATGAGAAATTAATTTAAATAAAATGCCGTTGGAAGACGACGCGCTATTTGAGTTTTCCTGCAACACATCTTTGCAACAAGTATTCTCCCAACGCCCCCTTACCTTTTTGTTAGTACGAGTGCTTTCGTACTGCATTCACATGTGCGAGAAGGCATTAAGACTCTGGCTGACATTTGAGATTACCTTCCTGTCTGAAGCTACGTTTTCTGCATTGATTTACATCAAATATGTCACAAAACAGGATAATGTTAGGCCAGAGTTACGACTTCGATATTCTTCCAGTGAGCTTGACGTCAGCAGCCTTGCTTGCAGCATGCAAAAATACTTTTCGCACTGATCGTGTACTGCGAGCGCCAGCTCACATCAAGAACCTATAACATAATCCGGGCAGTGGTAAATATAGTACCCCTTTATTGGCCCTTGCTTAGCGTGCCTTTTTATGTGTGCTTTCTCGCTATCAATATTGTACTCAGTGGAGGTCCCTGAATGATGTCTGAGTCGGTTAGGCGGTTCGAGATGGCGAAAAGATTGGGAATCGCGCTGCTCAAGAATATCTCTGATTGGATACATTTTGTTTTTGGAGCATTTCTAAGAGATGGAAAATGCCGAATGACTAGGTGGTATGGTACAGTGTGGAAACAATATTGGAGTGGTGCAGTGTTTAGCCCTCCTCACCGGTTATGAGGAAACCCGGAACTCGAATCATGGCTGCCACAATATTGCTTTTCGATTACTTTGTAATCTTCATTTCTATTTGATCAGTACGGTTTAGTCATACGCCCAAACAGAAGAAGCCTTTTGTGCCAGTGGCCCTCTTCTGGTAAACAGCAGCAAAGTAGCATTTGCTTAACACCCTCGATTGAAAAATGTTTAGAATTTAAAATAATAATTTCTAAGCAACTGTAGATTGCCATAGAAGCACACGTCCAGCGGTGTCCCATACTGGGGAGGCAGAAAAAAAGTTTTTTTTTCTTCATAATTATTTCCGTGAATATGGCGGCGGAGTTTCTTGTAGCACATCGTACTATGATGTGCTAAAAGAAATTCTGCGGCACGATCATGCCCATATCAGAACTCTGGAAATACTGGCATCGCTATGATTAGAATATTGCTAGAAATATCAAGAACTCCAGGGTTCCGTACAATGGCATGCCTGGCAGCCGCACAATATAACTTAGAAGATACCTTCCTGATGTCAGTTATCGTGTGCAACACAAGGCTCATGGAGAACAACCACACAACAATGTGGTTTAATAAAATGTCTAAAAAGTGCTATGGTAACAATGTACTATCGGGGAAAAATGAAATGCGAACAGAGGAGCGCGTGGCTCGCGGTACAGGCTGCGCCGCCTGGAAGTGAGCCTAGGAGCGAGGGTGCGTGGCCTACTCCGACGCGCTCACGCCCCTCCCTCTGTGCTCCCCAAGCTTCAGCAGTGCGCCTCTTAGTGCGCTGAAAGCTATCACTGCTATCTTTGCTGGCTCAGCGCGTGCGGTGCAAAGAAGCTCGCCGCACTCGCCGAGCAGGCAAAGATAGCGGTGACAGCTTTCAGCGCACTGAGAGGCGCACTGCCGAAGCTGGGGGAGCGCCAATCGAGGGGCGTGAACACATCGAAGTAAGCCACGCACCCTCGCCCCTAGGTTCACTTCCAGGCGGCGCAGCCTGTGTGCGAGCCACGCGCTCCTCTGTTCGCATTTCATTTTTCCCCGATAGTACTTCGGTAATAAAAACGACTGAAATCTCTACTTAAAACATAAAGGCGCACATTGAAATTTGTTATCCCTTTAGATCGAATTATAAATTACATTCTCTATACATTTTGGTATTATATGTTCGCATCGCTATGTTAATAAACGACAGGAAGATCCAGTGGGGTCCATATCACAAGAGCGAATGACATTTTAGCGAACGGCGACATTTGAGCGAATGCTCGTTTTAGCGAATAACGGGGGCGCGCGTTAACCCATCCGTCGCGCTGCGCTTTACGCCGCTTCGCGGCGACAGTCTGCGGCAACTCATTACAAAAATGTGAACCCAATTGGCCCCCCCGAAAACGCCGCTTCGCGGCGTCCGACTATTCGCTAAAGTGTCGTTCGATGAAACGTGGGCGTTCGCTAAAACGTCATTCGATCAAGTGAGTGCCTCCCGTTTCGCCTAGCCTCTGTCGCACGCAGACCTTCTTGCGCTGCATTTCGGCCAGACGAGCTAGGCGCTGCTTCCGCCCCTTTGTCTCGTTTGCAAGCCATGCACGCTTAGCAGTGGTGTCCGCTGCCTGACGGTGCTCTCGCTGTGCGCCGGTTTCGGCAGCCGTCTCCTTCGTTGGCAATCCGTCTTTTTTTGCCGCCTACTTGGACCAGCGCCAGTACTTGGTTCCCATTCCATTTTGTGGCACAAACCAAGGCATACGCGCTCCGCACACCTGCAAGTTCAGACTCGCCCCAGCATCTGCGCGCGCGTTGGTTCCCGCCCCGTGACGTCGCTTCCCTCTCGCCTTTGCCCTTCACTACTCTCCTCCTCTTTACGCGGCGCGCTTCACTTTTTACTGCTTTGTCCACAGACTGACGCCGTAAGCTTAAGCTAGCTTTTCCCTGTCATGTGGTGTACTAATGCTAACGCATTAAAAGGTTCTACATGATTATAAACAGATTTGCTAGTACGTCTGGCTTTGGTAGCATTCCTGCACGCCTCTCGGATTTTACAGCGATAGCTGTTTGTGGGACACTTCGTGGTTTCGCGCCGTCGACCGCCCTCAATATCGACGCGGGCTGTTTTCAGCACTTTGCCCAAAACATTGCACGGGCCGCTGATAACAAGATAGTAAGCAAGCAAGATAACATGCATGGTCATGCATGGTAGCAAGATAACATGAATGGTCAGCAAAACAGTCCCCTTCGGGCATGGGGGGTCGGTGGCCGAGTGGGCTAGCGCACACCAGCTAGGAGCACGGGGAGCGAAAGCTCGCGCTTAAGAACCTAGAGATCCTGTGCTCAATCCCCAGCTCTGCCTGTTTCGATCTGGATGGGTATCGTACCGGCGTGCGGTCGTGTTTCACTACTGCGTGGTGCACGTCAAAAACCCCAGGCTAGCGGTTGTACCGCACTGGCTAAATTGCTTATCTACAGCGAGTGACTCGTCGCAACTTTGAAATGGCTGACCAACTACACACTGCCATAAACATCCACACAACCCCAATTATTATTTCCCCGCCGGGCAATCTTGCAGTACACTGGGATAGGTGCCCATGTGACCCAGAATTAGCACAAACAACAATTTTCGGGCAGATAAAACTGCCTTACAATTTTACGATGCATTTTTTATCAGAAAGCAAGGGGAAGGCAAGTGCGTTAGTGCCCCGTCAATGCACCGGCCAGATACACAGTTCTATTTTCTAAACGAAAAGCGAGACAGATGGTATTGTGTGTGTTTGTTTCAATAAACTGGAGCGCCAGTATGCACGCATTCAGATTTTCGCCCAAGCTACAAAGCAATCGGTCATGGCTGCGGCGCAAGCAGATCAATACGCGCCACGCATACACGGAGCAGATTAAGATTTACGCCAAAGTTACGAAGCAATTTTCGGTTTGAGTTGAGCTAGTTGGAACATGGTCAATGATAGTGGTGAAACGGCTTGAACATTAAACGATTACACAAAGACAGGACAAGGCATACACACACGAAGCTGCAATGATGGTGGGGAAACAGCATTACACCAAGACGAAGCAATCGCTTAATTTCGAAGTTGCGCGCTGTAGTCGCGCTAACGTCAATGACTGCTTCGTAAACCATTCATAAAATAAAGTTTTGACCCAAAATAGCGACGTCGTATTCACAGGGAGCGGCGTCGTGAGTCCCATGACGAATGCTATCGCAATTCATAGGCAACCAAGGTCGAGAATGTTCCCTTCGGCCGATGTTTTGTTGTGTGTTTACCGTTTGTTAACTCAAAGTGGTTCGTAATTTTTTTTTTAAGAACTTTGTGGCTGCGAAATTAAGGCGTGTCCCATTGGTGCCATTGTTTGAAATGTTTTTTTGGTGGCGGTGTTGGGTCAGGATGTATAAAAGGAGGGAGAACTGAATAAAGTGGTTAGCTGTGTTTGAGACGTCGTCGTGTTTCTTCCACCCAGTCTCAGGTGGTCAAAAATGGTAAACTTACACCAGCTCGCCTGCGCCCTAACTGTTTTTTTTTTCAAAAATAGTGGTTTCTGCTTGGCTCAGTAAACGCACTCGGCCCCTTGAAACTCCCCTTTTCCATAAATCACTTACAATTATCCATTGATGCACTTTCAGCCTCATGAAGAAACAAAAAAACCTTCGCCGCGGTACGCGCCCTTCAAGGTCATCCCGATATATTTGCAAGTTCATCACGGGGGGAAGGGGGGGGGGGGGGAAATATGCGGCGGTGACGGCGGCGCCGCTTTCGTCGCTCTACCCAAACTCCCGCCGGCTCCTACCACTGACCAGGCTTTCTCTTTATACGGCTCTGTCGGGAACGGACGTGCATTGACGCCCCGCCGGCTGAATTATTGCCTTGTTCAAGATGGCGCCCGTGGAACCGCAACCTTAAAGCGTTAGAGAAGACGGACACAAACAGGAGACGAACAATGCTCTCGATTTAACTCCCTTTATGTTTTCATGTTATCTAGCGCCTTAATATTATTTGATGGATATATTTTTTAATACTTCACTTCAAGTGATATTAGGCTCACGGCTGGCTTGAACTTACTGAAAGTAATAATATGAGCCAGAAATAAAGTGATACAAATATTACTTCATGGGCTATTTGTGACTAAGTCAATCCACAATACTCAGTTTATCCTAATGTATTCGGGGGTCTCACTAGCTGTAATCGTACCACATGTGTTCGTCCGTTTTTTTTTTTTATCGTTCTCCATCTCAGGGTTTACAATATGTCGATTAATTACCAGCTCGCCTGCAATCTCTCACTGCTTGCATAAGTTATAGTATTTATGCGCTAAACACTATTAAGTCGGAGATCTGAAAAGAGAACAAAAAAAAAATGGTAGCTACGCAGTGATTTGTTTTACCAAGCCGGTACACGTTAACGCCTACTATGAGCTTATTGATGGGAGTGCATGTATTCTCGAGTGATTGACACATTGGTCCCTCCAAAGTAGCGGCGTAGCCAGGAACTTTTCTTCGGAGGACGGGAGGGGAAAAGAGGGGGGGGGGGGGGGGGGATTCGAAATGGATGTGTATTATATATTATAGGGTCGGCTGGGATTTCTGGGGGGGGGGGGGGGGGGGGGGGGGGGAGGGCTGTAGCCCCATAAGACCCTCCTCTAGCTAGGCCACTGCTCTAAAAGGTACAGCAGGGGAAGCGTGTCTATTT
The DNA here is from genome assembly GCF_016920785.2 of Ixodes scapularis. Classification (NCBI taxonomy): domain Eukaryota; kingdom Metazoa; phylum Arthropoda; class Arachnida; order Ixodida; family Ixodidae; genus Ixodes; species Ixodes scapularis. The sequence continues at coordinate 45,047,010 of NW_024609884.1, forward strand.
TATCCACGGGTATGGCAACTGCACTCTATAGAAATGCAATTTTCGAATACTAGGAATGCTCGTCACATGAACCGCGCGTTTGATTTCTCATATTATTAGGTCATTCCATCACCATGAAGGTAATTTATAAATTATGAGTTGCAGTAGTCGTGACGCCTATTAACTAGTTTTAACATGCATGTTGACAAAACTCAAGCGATCTGTTCTTCAGGATGTAGTTAAAATTCAGACGGGACAAATTTCGATCAGCCTGGTCGTCAAAGTCAATGCACATAAAACAGTTCAAACGCCAGAAAAAAAATTAAAATTGAGATAAATTGTAAAGCAAATTCAAATTCAAGTAAACTTCCCAGCAAGGAAGGAGGCAAGATGCAGCCCTTTCTTGGCGGGAACACAGAGATGTCAGCGGGCACAGCCAATTCCGTGGCTTCTTCAACCACTCCTGCCTCTCCATCGACATACAATCAAGTTACAGCCGTGAAGACGCCCTCCTAGAAAACAGCCAGCCTAATGGGTTGGCCGCGAATGCAATGTTTTATGGTGTTATTTTTTTTTTTTGTTTTTTTGCTTTTCTTCGTTTCGACCGAAGTAGACTACGCGACATTTCTCAGAGTTTGGAGAAACGAGAAAAGTCGCCCGGAAGTTGTCAGCTCCACAAGCGCTTCGCGGGGAGTTTGGGCAAGGTTAATAAACTCTCCGCTCAAGACACCGTGCGCCCAAAAAAATTTCTGTTCACGTAAAAATAAAGAGGAAAAAAAAAAATAAAGAAAAAAAACCGAGTTCGTAACACCGGAGCGAAATTGGGTGTTTCGTTCGCATTGCTCCCTGAGAAGCAAGGATACATTCACTTTCTGTGGCAATTATCGGGACGAGGCTTTAAAAACGAATGCTGCCGCCGGTGGGTTCTTCTTTTTTGTTTGCCTAGAGAGTCTTCGCCCGAATTTGCTTGCTCCCCCATCGGCTTTCTCGAGCCGCGCTCATTTGGATGGTAATCATTATAGCTGCCCCAGAGCGAAGAGTTCATCTGTAAAAGAGAACAAAGAAAAACGGGGGCTCCGCCTCGCTCCGCGAAACACGCGCACAGGAACAAAAACAACACCCCAAATTAAAAAAAAAAAAAGAAGAGGTGGGGGAGGGGGGGGGGGGGGGGACAGCTTACAAAAGCCCAAAGGCGTAAAACCGAGGACAACGAGAGAAACAGGAATTCTCATGTAACAAGACAAAGTTTTTGAACCCAAAGCGGATTTATTTCTATTACTTAATTACCCGAGTAAATAGCGATAAAGAATAATAACGACTCTTGTTGCTCCTACTTTTTGTTTTGTTTTTTGTTCAGCTCCCAGGATCGACAAACAAAGGGGAGCGGGAAAAGGGGGCCTGTGTTCAGGAATGGTAATTACGCCGGGCAACGTCAAGGAACCAAATGTTCGTTGTTCATCGCCCGAAATGGCACGAACACTTTTGTGCAGATATACAAAAAAATGCAGAAAAAAACAAAACACTCTGGAGTGGTTATCAACTGGAATACAGACTCTTGCTGTCTGCCACTCTGAAATGAAAGCACATAGACACGAAACATTTGAGCTAACACTAGAGGTGGGCGAATAGTGGTTTAAATCGAATACGCGCTATTTTTAACCTTTACAATTTTAGGAAAAGCCTCTACGTACCGGCTCACTTTGCAGTGATACAGCTAGCAATAGCACTGTGCTATCCGATTCAAAGTGATATTCGCACACCGCAAGTTAACACAACACCAATAGAGGGTTGAGACACATCTTAGTCGAGAAGATTTGGTGATCTTTTGAAAACAAGGTAGATATAGTAAACACATTTTGCCCTTTCCTTCAAGTTGGCACGCCTTGGGCAAGGTTGCCTAACATTTTGTTTTCTCATTGAAAGGAAAAAGCGTTCATGAAAACGACGAAATTTTAATTTAGACTTGAGCTATAAGGTGAAACTACTAGAATCCGCGGAAATATTATTATTTTCTTAATGGTGGGCAGAAATTCTAAAGGTTTGCGAGGGGTGTCCATACGAACCAATGCAAAACATATATTGGTTCGAGAAATAAAATGTGCACATTCCAGAGCTTCTTATCAACATAAATGAATATTGCATTATGGCTGTTTATGATTATTTCATGGAATATAACGATATTGGCAGCTGTTTGACTGAAATCAATGTTTCACAACGTTTTGCTGAGAGGCACTTGTCCCATACTCTTAAGGATGCATCATTTTAGAACCATCTTTTCTGCCTTGTTTCGTTTTTTTTTTTTTGACAGAGCGGCAGTTAATAATGAAATTTACCTGTGTGTTAAATAAAGCTAATGTGTCTTTTACCTTTTGGGTTAATTGCGTTTTAAATATATTTGAAAAACACGAGTGTACGAGCCAACAAATGGTGTCCAGATTTTGACTGGAAGATGCGGCAGGATTGTCATTTAGGCGGGTCTACAGATTTTGTATGAAATCCTTTTTTATATATATATTTAATCAGCAGGACTTTGGAAAGGGTTCTTCTATGTCTATTTTTTGTAATGAGTTGGGTTCACTTCTCACCTATGCTTTTTGTGATAACAGTACAGTGGCTAGCGATATAGAATGCGGAAACAGCGACCAGGCAGTACATATCACGCGGTCCAGCATGCTGCAAGTAGAGGGCCAGAACTGCAGTGAAGGTGTTTAAATGTGTCTACTCACTCGCCAAGCGCAATACCTCCCCACCCCCCGACGAACGCACAGTAATAGCGCCACAGTGTGGTTTGTACTGCCTGGTCGCCGCATTCTAGTTCATATCGCTAGCCACTGTACCTCTCGCAAAAAAAGAAAGGATTCTTTCACTACAAAGCTTCAGGCTACCGCAAAAAACAAAGATGTCCTGACCTGGGAGAGCTGTATGAACCTACAAATGTTTCTAACCCTTCAGTTTTCTTAGAGCTGTTTTCATCGCTGTTCATCATCTCCCCGATAAAAAGCAAGATTGTCGTTATGCCTGCGTGCTTTGCATGCCACCTAAATTAACGCTTCCGCAACACGTACTCGTAATCATGCTGAGCCGTTACTTACACTAGCGAAATGCATCTCATGTCATTACCGAAAACAAAAAGTCTGCCTTTTTTTCCCCTTCTTTTTTTAGAAAGGAGGCCAGCGCCAACGTGAAAAGGACCACTGCTTCGTTTTACAGATGCGGCGTAGCACAGGCACCGGTTTGGCGAACACGACTTCCAATCCAGCAAAAAGCACCCCTGGTTCATTAACGTGGACCATTTTTTTCTTTTGTCGGCGCAATGCGACGGCGAATGATCCGAGCAGACAATGAACGCCTCCCTACTCAGGCAAGCATGAAGTCGCTCCACTGTTGCCGAGTAATGCTCACACGCGTAATGTTTATCGTTGGACTCGCATGGACATCAGCACGAAACATCATCATTATCGACAGACGTGACCCGCATGGAGTATGGCGGATCGTCGATACTGCCGCTCAGGCGGACGCGCCAACTTTCATGTCTCATACGAAGAGCGTCCTTGGGCTTGTTCGTGCGCAGCCCCGCATGAGATGAGGGCGCTACTATTACACTCGTACTAAATTGACCACTGTCGAGTCGGGAGTCTTCACCGCAGGTCTTAACACGAGCACGTTTTACTATATTTCATATACTTTTGGTAGTATATTAGTATCTGGCAAAAACATTTTGTCCAGAGTATTTGTTCCTTTATTTTAATTATATTTCTCACTATCTTCTACACAGCATCTCAAATGCGTTTTTGAACCTTGGAAAAACTTTATCATCGGAACAATCTACGGAACTATAGTCGGTTACAGGTTAAGAGTAAAGTGAAAGCTCCTCCGCCTCTCTTTCCTTTGCCAGAGCGAACGCCGGACAGGAGGCAACCTCCTCTCCACCGTTCGCTCTGCTAAAATGGAAAAGGGTGGGAGGAGCTTCCACTTTACTCTCAACCTGTCACCGACTTTAGTGAATGTTATACTACTGGGCAAAGATGAACCGATTACTAACGTGGAGCCAAGGCACCGAACACAAAACAGGAAACAAGGCACGTGCAAAGCGCAGCCTCCAAATGCCAACAAGGCACAAAATGGACAGCCACAAGTACTCCCACCTCTGTGTCCTCTCTTCCGCTTTTCTTCTAACTTGTCTTTGAATGGCGCATTACTTATGAAGCTACCAAAGTGCTGGTGACGTCATCCGGATTTTACAACTTTTCTGTGAAGGTATCTAGAGTGTTTACGTGAGTGGGAGATTGTGACGCCAACGCTCGGTACGGTCGCAGTGGACCATTTTTTGGAAATCGCAGGCTTATGACGTTCTTTAATGAAAATGCGCGAGCAAGGTTTCAAGCGAAAGTCGGCACTCCCTCGGCCAAGGAAGCTGATCCTTCTGACTTTATTTGCTGAGCTTCTGTGGCCAAGAGACTGTGCTTCCCTAAAGCCTCTTGTGTACCTATTGTGGCTGTTGCCAAGCTCGTTCAAAAGCGTATCTTTCAGCTTCTTTCGAATGCGCGCACTGTTTCATTCTCAAAATTCTCAAACCCAGTTTTCCGCCAAGTCGAGCCTGTTATATCTAAACTGGTGGATTATGACTCTGGAATCTTCACTTCGATGCGTCAAAAATAGTTTGAGGTGATGCGGAAGGGGGGCAAGAGAATGGGAATAAAAGGGCTTTCGTGGACACTCTCTTGGGTTACTTATGTTTTGACAGTTTGAAGGTACAGGCGCTCCTTCTCGCCCTTGGCTGGGGAGACAAAATTCTCCCTCTTGGTTGTTGATCAGCGACAGAGGCTGATGCCCTCGAGCCGATGTTTCTCCTGAGCGTGCACGTTTGTCGTTCACTCGCGTACTCATCAACAAGTCTGGCAGCCTGATCAACTTTTAGTTCGGCTGTTAGGCACATGTAGTGCCGGACTATCTGGGAAGTCCCCCGAATCGCGTCAAGGCATATTACGAACCTAGTGCGCAATGCGCCAGGAGCCGATCCTGCCGCCAAACCTAAGCACATGTCTTGCACTGGCATCACATCATTCCATTTCGCACCACTACTGAAAAAAGAGAGAAGGGAAACCTGTTTTTGTACGAATTTTGAGTGACGGGCTAATCTTTTATGATCTTCTAAAGGAAGAATAGCGGCTTCGGGGAAAGTCTGGTACACACAAAGGAGAGTCCCGGTGAGAAGAGAGTTCCTCCTTCCTCTCTTCTCTTGTGTTTGCCGGAGCGCTGACTAGATGATGTCAAGTGCAAGGCAAGTATACGTGAGTCCCCTTTTTGTCCTAAAATCTGTTGGTACCAATTATGTTGCAATTCCCGAATTAATTCAAAGTAGTAGATTTCGATTGCAGCAGATAGGTCACTTCTTGAAAATCATAAAGATCACAGTATAATGGGATTTTTAGGGAAGATATCACTAAACAAGAAGGCCGTGCCTCTTTTAAATTTTTTATTTTTATATTATTGGCTAGCAATCTACATGCCAGGTATCTTAGAATGTAATTAAATTACTTTTTTCAAGGTACTTGTACTCTACTCAAGATACTTCGTCGTAAAAGTAATCTGAATACATTTTCCGATGGGTATGTAGTATCGTATCTTAAATAATTTTGTTGAGTATTTGGCACAACCCTAATATATACGTGTGATTTTCTTTATTTTTTAGGACCTCCTTAGTGCTTTGGATACTCATATATATATTAGAGCGCGGCTCTGACTCAACGCCGCTGCGGTGGTGGTGCTCTCGGTGCAGCGCACATGCACATGCTTCACTTCACGCGAATTTCATCTCTGCAACGCGTAGTGCCCGCACCTGGTATGGGAAAACATAGACTCGCTAGTTAACAGTGTGTTGGTCTATAAAGAGTAGAAAAGCAAAGCACGGAAAAAAGGGGGCAACGACGGACATCTACGAGCTTCGTCGTTTCCCCTTTTAGAGTTTTGCTACGATTTTCGTTTTATGTACGTCACCGTGCTGGTCAAAATGCTGATATTGAACTCGCAGTTTTATTTACAGTGGCAGGAATTTGCTTCATGCTGTTAGAAAAGACGTAAAGAAAAATACGGCTACTCGGGAGAGGCGTGAGATAATTCCTATTTACTCTAGCGCCTCGGTATGTCGTTGCATACCTATGCGTCGTTTATTTCTTCAAGCACTTGAATGACCGAAGAATGATATCTACCAATGCATAACACGCGCCGAATTAAAAGACGCGCCCTACAGATGCGCCTTTTTGCTGCGGTCGAGCGTCTTTCGAGCGAATCTGCGAATTACATTTCTAGCCAAAAACACTCTGCGGCAAGACGATTGAAGGGAAGGCAAAAAAAATTGTATCACGTTTTTTTTAAAGGGTGATGATTAAACCCTCGACATTCCAATTTCGGTTGTGAAAACGCTTGAAAACACGAGCGAACAGCAAGATTCCTTCTGTGATGGCATTACTGTTATCTGCATAACACCCACATGCGATATGCATTTGTAGAAAAAAAAGGGTCTAAATAGTCCTTCCCGAAGGAACGAACGCTCATCACACATATGTTTCTTCAGAAAAGGAGAAACTATCGTCCCTGAAACCAGGGTAGCAAAATTTCTCAGTCGCCTGCATCTAATTATGGCGGCCCTGAATCGAGCAGATCGAGCTCAATAATGTTTAGCGAGGACGACGCCTATTGTACGGGGCGAGAGGCGCGGCAAATAAAAGTGTAACACGAGCTTTTCCCGAACTGTATTTATTTCCGAAGTCAGGTTCCCCTCGCAGGTAAAGAGACTTGCGTTTCGAAACCAGTTACTCAGTCTTCTCGTCGTCAGCACTGCGATATTAAAAGGAGGCAACCGATACCCAGTTACTTCGCGCACTTTGTCTTCCCTTTGCTATTCCTCGAGCCACAATTCCTTCGTCAACCGCACATCACGGAGGAATGGCAAACCATTCGCGAACCCAAAAGCCGCTCTCAAAAGAGCAAATTTGAAGCAGCCGTTGCACGGTAACCAGAAATTATCGCGAAGCGTGAAAGAAGGTTAAATCGCTTGCCACCATATGGTAGGGTCAAGCAGAATAATTGCAAGTAGCTAGGCTAGGTGGTGCTAAATACCACCCAATTCATACGCAAAAAAAAAAAAAAAAAATTTTTCTCACGCCACCATTGCGCTTCGGGCCCTTCGTGCACCTTTATTATGCACACATGGAGATACATTACGCATCAGCTGAATATATACATTGAGGGCACACACACACACGGCACATACAAATATCAATAAACCACCACACTATCCCGGCCACTACTTTTGTGCTCTGCGTTTCTACCTTTAATACTGGTCGTTGTGAAGGTACGGATTTTCTCGGTGATCACCTAAGCAATAAAAATATATCTAGCATGTTGATTTTTTTCCATCAATGTTATAGCTCTGAGAGTATTTTGAATGGCTCTGGGGATGAATATCTTAGTAAAAGGTAAACGCTGATGCCGTGATTATTTGAAAGCCAATAGATCAAGCCGCTCCACTCCGGTTCCAAGCCATGTGTTTACTTTCCCGCACGGCACGTCGTAGCCAGTGTTCCTATTGTAGTTTTTGCTTTTCTGTTTTTGCTGTTCGCGTGCGGCTTCAATTGTCGTCTTGAGTAAATCTCTGTAGAGGTGGTATTCACTCAGGTGGAAGCGAAGCTTCAGAGGCAGAGAAATTGCTTTTCGATCAACTTGAATGCAGTCAAAGCCGCGAGTTGCGGTAGGTGTTACGTGTACGGAGCTACACCGTGGTGAGCTCGAAAACGTCTAGCGCTCATCTCAGCGTGCCACTTGGAGGGCAGTTTCTCCAAATATCGTAGTATATATAAACAGCAAAATAAATGATAGTTTTTTTTTTTTATCGATTTTAGCTACCATCCTCCATTTGGGTAAAATTCTAAACTGTAAATATACGCACTTCCCGTCATATTTTCATACTGTTCAGTCCTTTCCTCAGAGCGCGATCGCTCTCGAGGAGGAGACAACAGGACCTCGCAGACTACAGTCACATTTTCCAGACCAGCGTTCCAACATGACTCTCCGCACGTCTATCGACTGCATCGTAGTCCCTCAAGCGATCTTAAGCTTTTTAATTTAAAGCTGAAAGTCTATCTGCGACACCCCGCCCCTCCGAATACGGCCCGACCAGCTGCATCAATTCCCTACAGTTTACGTCATCTCATCTTGTTGTTACACCACTGATTGCTCCTTGCCCCCTAGAGCTAAAGAAACTACATTTTAACTTTAGAATGTACCGCAGCGAAGGTGCACACGCCCGAGCTGATATGTAAAGGTGCTTTTTTCAAAATGAACCAAATGCAGAAACCGAAACTAAGCCCATTTTTTCGCATTGTTTTCAAAAACTATCAAACTTAACAATGCTTGAGTGGGGGCTAGTTGGTTGTTCATCGCTGAATTTAGACTGCGCTGCCAGGTAGTCATCGGAAACAAAACTGAGACCAGGGGTAAAAAGACATAGAACACGAGAAGCGCATACTAACAACTGTTTGTTTCGTTCAATCCCACAAGAAACAAAAAAAAAAAAAAACTTGCGAAGACAAACTGAGCCTTGCGCGGCGATTGATCCGCGCCGGGAGTGACGATCCTCCCTAGATCGTGACGTCGCCGCGGGACTCGGAGGCTCAGTTCCGCGGCGAACTCGCTAGTCCCGGGACCGACGCCGTGACGTCATTCGGACGTTTCACTTTTTGCGAAAACTGGGAAAAGCGTCCCCGCTCCGAGGCGAGGAATTTGACGGGACTGAGCTGACTGAGCCACGAGAGCGGTGAAAATGGCAACCTTTGCATTTGTTTCCCGCTGGTGACGGCGGTATTTTGTTAACGTCGATAATTTCGCGATTGCCAACGACGAATGTTGGGGGTGCTATTGGCTGTTGAAGAACGTCGCGCAGTGGCCCTGTGACGAGTTTCGAGTGGATCGGGCCGTGGAGGCGGCGACAAAGAGAACGGTGATGGCGGTTGAGTTGTTTACCGGCGGCGGGTGTTGGGCCCAGGGGGGGGGGGGGGCTGGGCTCGGCTTCTTCGTTACCGGAAGCTACCAAGGGCTGGCGACGAGCGACCGGCTTCTCGCGTACACGATCATGAGTGCGACCGTCGGCGCCGTGGCTACGGCTATTGCGCGTCACCTCGGGAAGCAGTGGGTCGCCTTCTTCGAAACCGCCGAGGAGACAGCAGTGGCTGAGGAGGTCTTCAGGCGTCGTCGACTGTGCTGACCGTACCTTGGTCTCCATCATTAAAATGTCCGTCGAAGTAGGACCACACGGTCACAAAAGCACTAGAGTAGGAAGCTGTACTACGCACTCAACGTGATAATCGCAAGTACCAACACTCATTATCGCAAAAAAAAAGTATTGTTGGCCCCCTTCCCGCTCTTTTTAGAGTTATACAGCGGCATACTCGCTATGGTCCGAATTCTAAATCGTATTGATGAGTGCCGTAGCTTCCGAGAGCCCCGAGCTAGTTGGGTCTATTTGGTGGCCCAAGGGGGTCGTCAGAGGCTCACAACGTTGGCAGGCACTGCACGGTGTCGGGGCGCAGCTCGGAAGTGTTTATAAAAATACCCTATCAAACACCTGTGTGATTCTTTGCAGGTTCAGGACGGAATGTGGGTGCTCCTCTCCCATAACCCACGAAACCAAAGGAAGGCTTCGACAACTTTTCAGACTGAACACAGCTCAGCGTTGATCCCCTCTCACCACCATACTTTCATGAGTGTGCTTCTCACTCATTTGAAAAAAGGCATATGACCTGACTATTGCCGTAGCTGTACTACTACTGTGGTGTCCGGTAAACCTTGTTATTCAGAGAACAGTGCTGTCCTTCAACATTGAAGCAAGAATGAAAACGCAGGCCAGCTGGTGTACAGCTTCCATCACAATCCCCAGACCGTAAATAATAAAATTACGGGCTATCACAGACGTGTCTCAACCAATTTATGAGCATACCTCATCTTCCCACGCAACAGAAGGTGAGCTCGGAAACTGTTGGCGTCATCGTTCACAACCAATTTAACAGTAAAGAGCACTGCCACAGCGATATTGGTGATGCGCGGAGCCAAACCACCAATAGATATCAGTTGACAGTGGAACGCACGGTGTCATTGGCGATGGTTCGCGTCTTGGGTCACGACCGCTTTCACAACAGGCAGTACTGACTAAGCAATGTTGGTTATGCGCGGAAAAACAGAACACAAGGCGATCATCGGTTGACACATTCGGCAAGACCGTAGTACGGTAGACCCACAGAGTAGTAACAGGCAACAGAGTCGCTGCAACTGTGAATTTCGCGGTCACCATTATCATGGGCTCACCGTCGTGACGCTCAAATAGGCTCAAGTAGACTTAGGCGACTCTTGCGCATCCACCGTGCCGGTGAACGTAGCACCACTTTAGGAACTTCATGACGGCTTCGTTTACTTATTTGACTAAGAGTAGAATCCAGCGTCCTGCTCCGCGTTCTTCAGAGAATATGCTGTGGACGGCTTGTGGTTGACATACAAAGCTAACTCTCGACGGTACTATGGCTTCACAATTCCGGGTAACTTATCGTACTGCGTGGGCATGCGTGGGCGCACAAATACTGCTTATCAAACTGCGCGTGCAGCGTGTCTGAAGGAAAATAATAAAGAAGTCGCAAAGCCTAGAGCAGCTCACGACGATTAGATAGAATAACTTTCCTCCAGTCAGCTTCAGAAAGAAGACGTCTCGTTTCTCCCTGCGTTTTGGGTCTGCTTGGGGGCACATCAGTGAAATGGAGGAAAACACGCTCTTGCTATTTTTTTTCCTCCCTTTTTTCTTAGAGTGGCATGCAGTCACAACCTGTAGCATGAAGAGCTCGACGATGTATGCAGTAGACATAGAAGAAAAGAGGCCCTCGGAGTTTATAAACAACATGTTGGCAGAGGTGAAGTACTTGCCAGGAACGTACTGCACAATAAACTGTTAGCTCAACAGCTGGATACGGAGTCGCTGGATGCGACGAGGCATGAGGTCTAGATCGGCGGAGCCCAGCAACCAGACCATGGCGGCTAGTGATTGGTTTCAACAACAAAGTTCAGATTGCGCAGGAACTCTTCGAACCTCAGGACGGCCCACGGGACACCCAGTGCTTTCTTCTCAATTTGGCTGTACCGCTGTTCTGCCCTAGTCATTGCCCGCGACGCAAAGGCAACTGCTTCTCGCTCACCAGATGGTTGCTCCTTCAGGAGGACCGCACCTGGCCGTACGAGCTCATGCCTGTAGAAACGGTCGTGGGATACTGTGGGTTCTATCGAGCAACGCACGAGCTGAATGCCACCATCCTCTTCAGCGAGTCGAAGGCTGAAGCTTGACTAGTCCCCCAGGTTCAAACTGTGTCCTTGTACAGGACGAGCTTGATCGGCGCAGTGGCGGCGGACAGGCTCAGCAAGACATGTCCGATGTGGTTCAGTATTCCCAGGAGGCGTCGCACGTCTTGCACGTCTGTCAGAGGTTGCATACCTGTGATGGCGGGGGACCTTGTCAGGGTCTGGTGCTGCCGTTGGTGCTCAACATTATACCCAGAAAGTTGACAGACGACACCCCTAGGCGGTACTTGGAGGCATTCAGAGTAACGCCCACTTGCTGCAGTCTCTCGAGGGCAACTTATAGTCTGCTGTTGAGCTTAGACCAGTCTCTGCCAAACAACAGGATGTCATCTACCATGTTGATGCATCGTTTAATTGCCTCGAGAATCAGTGACATCGGGCTCTGGGACACCTTCGGGGCCGACGTAATTCCGAAGGGCTGGCAACGATAATAGAATCGCCCGAAGGGTGTAATGAACGTCATGTTCTTTTTACAGCTTACGGGGAGGCGTACCTGGTTGAACCCAGACATTGCGCCCAGATTCGAGAAGACGGATGCGCTTCCCAGCAACCCGAAAGCCCAGTCGAGGGTCGGAATCAAATGCTGCTCTAGGAGGATGACCTGGTTCAGCTTGGTTGAGTCGACATGCAGTCGATAGCCTCCCGCTGCTTTGGGAGCCCCGCCAAGGTCAGCACACCATGGCGGAGTCTTGATTCCCGAGCACTAACAAACGCCACAGTTTGAAGACAAGGACACGTCTCCTTTCCGCAGTATTCCCATGCTGTTCAGCCTTCTTTTCCGAGAGCACCCAAAGTGCGGCTAGCGTGGCATTGCACACAGACGACAACGATATTGGCCCTAATACGATCGAAGTTAAGGTCTAGATCAGCGTCACAACATGACTATCCGCAGGTCGATCGATTATATCGTAGTGACACAAACGGTTCTCTAAAACACTGAAATCTGAAATCGAATAGCAAAAATCTACTCCTGTCGAGATTGTGCCCTTTTTCAAGACATTAGGCGTCGTATTTCAGGAAACATTGTCTTAGGACAATCATATAAATTCAGTGATGGCTAAACTGTCCCAGATCCTCGGCGTGACATACCGGAATAGGTATATACTGCCACATAACATTATGATCTTAATATATAATTCACTATTTTCTTCAAGACTCAACTGCTGTCATTTAGTCTGGGCTTCGTACATACAAAAATATTTCCTGAAAATACATATATTACAAAAACGGTTTCTGAGAATGGTAGAAAAGGTGCCTAATCACTATCACACACAATTTCTATTTACAATATATAATGTAATTCCTATAACAAAAATGTGTGATTTCCGCCTCTGTAAGCAACATAAAGAAGAAACAAGAAATAACATTTGCCTTTTAAGAAACTTGGCAAAACTAAAACCACATGTTGCAATACACAACACGCGAAAAAATGAGCCTTGGAAAATAGACACCTGTAGAACAAGATACGGTCTAGAAATGATACAAAGCAAATTACCAAGATTATTAAATAAATTACATAATAAAATATTCAGCCAGAACTTATTTTTTTTAAAGAACTGCGTAACTTGTTCAGAATGCTTTAAACTCTTATACTGAAAAAAAGAAGGGGGGGGGGGGGGTATAATTTGTTCCCAGGTACTTCTATTGTTTCATTTTTTTATCTTTTTTTTGTGTGTGTGAATCAAACGACTTGTCACTATATGATAATTTTATTTCTATGATGTCGAGTTTATTATATTTCGTGTGCAAACAGATTCATCATTGTGTGTCCATTTTTATTTGTATTTCTAATATGTATAGTTTATTATCTTTTCTGTATTTTTATCTTTTTGTGTGAAAAGATTCGTCACTATGTTTCCACTTTTATTTCTATAGTTTATTATCTTATCTTTGCCCCGACACTGCCAGTATAGGGGCCTTTGGTTTTGTCAAGCTGTCTATTTGACAGCTTTTTCTGCAGGTTTCCTGCATCATGTATTTTGGTGCAAAATAAAACTATCATCATCATCATCATCATCATCGTTATTATTATTATTATTATTATTATTATTATATGTCATCTTGTTGTGAAACACAGGGTAGACCTGAGCGACCAGTCGAGTCTTCGCTCTCATCCAATTCCAGGATAGAAAGCACTGTTTTAGCGATACTGGTGATGCACAAAGTCACGAACCAATTATGATCATCAGATGATCATCGGTTGACACTCGGACTCATGTCAACATTGGCGACCGTTCGAATAGTCGTTCATGGCCACTTTCGCAACTGACAGTAGTGCCTGAGCATGTTGGTTATGTGCAGATTAACAAAAACAGGCTGTCAACGGTTGACGCAATCGGCAAGGATGTAGTACATTAGGCACACATACAAATAATTGGCATGAGAGTCTCAGCTATGCGGATTTCGCAGTCTCATTTGTAACTGGCAGGCAGTGGCTCTCGAGTCTTGGATGTACTCGTATCATCGGGCCTGCAACTGCCCAAACCACTCGCATGCTATAGCATTCGAGCTAATGTCTGATGACTCTGAACAAGAACCGCCTTCGATCTGCCATGACGGACATGACATTACGAGATGTGCTAAAAACAACAACGAGTGCGATGACACCTGATATGGGAAGCCTGACCGTAGCCAAAATGTGCAACGCACGCCGCACTAGGTGCGACCTGCACAGTTTTTAATAAACATAATTTCGGTCCGCCTAATTTTTTAGTTGTGCACCCCTGGTCTAGCACTTCCCAGTATATTATAGGGTTATTATAGTATATTATATATACACCTCCCAGTATATTATAGGATATTATAGGGCTAACGCACATTTTTATGAGCTCCCAGGGAGTTGCCAGGTGACACAGCGTGTATCGAAAGCAACATATTCCGCTGTTCGGATTTAATCATCCTCCCAACAGTACCTTGTACTTGGACATGCAAAAGAAACAAAGTAGCATTGAGGGCAAAAACTTTGGAGAAGAGACGACAATATTAAGGGGGTTCCTCTAAAATCCTCTGACGTCTACTAAACAAACATGTCTTTGAAGAGTTGGGATCTGCAAATTGGCCTATGACAGAGTGGCCTATTTTTACAAGTTGTCTATCGACAAATTGGCCTTTCACCAACTGGCTTTCAACAAGTTGGCCTGTTACTACGACACACGAGCATGAGCGCCCGCACAAATATTTCCGGAGGGAGGAGAGGGGCCGGAGGAGAAAAGAAAAGCCTTTTGTTTTTTTGCGTCTTTTCTAGAAGTAGAATGCTGCAACTTCCTCTTTCTCCTCATTGCACCCACACCACCGGGCGCCCTTGCACACACAGAACGTCGGCGACCGTTCGCGTCTTCGTTCACAACAGCAGCAGGGCCATCTGCAGCTCCGGAAACACAAAATTAAGGGGATGTCGGTTGGCAAACGGTAAGGGGTAACAACCCCGAACGTTGCACAAAATACGCACAGATTAACTACACATCACAATCGCTGCACAGCGGTCGCGAGAACAAGGGACCTCAAAGAGCCACAACCAGCTCGCAGTCCTCGTAGCGTCACAGCGTTGTAGTCTTTGCACCGTTAGTTGCAGTGGTCGCAGCCATGGCCAGGACCCGGCAGTCAAGGCGGCCGAGGCAGCCGAGGCACAATATGTGGACGAAGTGACCGGGGCCCGAAGCCCGTCGCTATCGCAGCTGATCGCAGCCGCCATCAAAGCTCAGAGTACGTAGCAGTGCCGGCACCGTTTCTAAGCTTAGCTGTTTTTGACGGATGTGTTTACTCTTTTTTCTTTAAGAATGTCGAAAACGCTACGGCAAAAGGAATGACTGAGGACCAACTCTCGTCGTCTAGCCCCTTGCGTTAACGGCTTAGATCCTACTCGGGTTCCCAAATCCTGTTTATCAAACAGCGTGGTGATTAAGTTTTTAGCAATAATATTTGTATAGTTTTCCTTGGCGTCAGTGGATAATAAGTACTTTAATTTTTATTTCATCGGTCTGGGTTTTATTTATTACTTCGTCCCAGCGATCGAGCCTTCGGCCGCTTCGCCAGTAGTGCGATATTCTGCCTCTGCGCTAACCGAACAAGGAGGAACGTGATCTGTTCTTTTCTTCGTAACTCCCGTTCCTCCATTCTCTGGGAAGCGCGTCCACAACAAGGAGGAACAGTCGCTGTTGCTTCCTTTTTTCTTAAAGCGTGTCATTAAAAACGTCTGATGAATTTGCATTCGGATTCGTTAGTTACACCGCAGTTGCCTACGACTAACGCACGGTTATAAGGGGCTCTATCAATATTTCAGAAAATGCCTAGCATGAGGATTTCCTGCTGAAACGTTTTTTAACATCTGAAACTAAAATTTAGACGTGACGCAGAATCGTAGAAGTCAACAAAAGTATATCTTTGAATGGAAGTGTGATGTGGAGTTTCACAGCAGAAAAAAAAAAAAAACGAATAAAGAAAAAAAGAAACCAGGGTCTTCTAGAAGCATCATCAACCGACGGGCGGCCGCAGAAGTTCCGAGTCAAAGATGGTTTTCGGAAAACGGAAGAAACAGGACAAAGCCGATGAAAGGGTAGTGGGGCGTAGCCCATCAGTGCTTCAGGCCCTGTCGATCCGGGTTGTGTAACCCGAAAGATCGCAGGGGCCGCGGCGGGAGCAGCGTGCGGCGTTGGCAGCGGCAGGACATTAGGGCTGACGGATCTCTGTGCGGGCCGGGAATTGGCAAGTTGCTGACCTTTCGCTCGATTTGTCAACACACGGGTCATTTCTCCGCCATCTGAGCGTCGCAAAGCTGCGTCCAGCGGCGCACGGCGCGAGACCAATTGAAATCTCAGGGGAGACAAACCGGGCTTTTGGCGACTGGCCACGCGGAGAAAGTAGAAAGGAGAAAAGCGGAGAAGCCGGCTAAATGTAAACAAATACCGAGCAGTGGCCAGCAGAAAGAGCGAGAAGAAAACGTCCCCCCCCACACACGCAGGGGGCGGAAGAGACGCGGGAGAAACCTTTCCCAGGGCGAGGAGCGAGGAGGTGGCCGACGGCGCGCTGCTTGTTGCACCCAGGGTCCCCGCCAATTTCCACCTTCTTTTCGTCTTCCAGGGCGTGCCCGGGGTACGAAATGGCCTCTTATATCCCAGGAGGAGCGGAGCAGTTCGCGAGCCTTAAAAATAGACCGCACGCTCAAGAGAATCACAAAAGGGAAGGAGCGCGAGGAAGAAGCAAAAAGAGAAACTCGCTAGACCGGAAGCCACAGGCGAGCGAGCGAGCGGACGTCCGCAAAATATCGCGTTATGGGAATGTTGATTTATGTGCATTTCTCCGGCACACACATATACGCCCCAAGGTAAAACATTATGCGTCCGACCGAAGAGTCACATTCTGGATGCGGCCCCGCGGTGACGCGGACGTAGATAATACGTCGCCTGGGGAGTTACAGTGCCCAGATAGCTCAGTCCGTAATATTCGCCTGGCCTCCAGGCCAAGTGTCAAAGACGACCCGCTGGAACATCTGGCGGCTCGACAGCCCCGCGTCGGGGAGAACGACTCGGGGTCGTCCGCGAATCGCTCCGCCGGGCTCTTCTGGCGTTGCCGTCGACAGGAAGGACGCCTCTATGTGAGGTGGCTCGTCGGCTTCTAAGCCGACGAGCCACTGTGCTTTTGGAGGAATGAACAGACTGTGACGTGTTTCCTGTTTTCTCTGCAGAGTGTCTAGCTGTTTTAAACACCAAGGTTCGTTTTTGGCCAATCCTCAGCTCCTCTTCTTTTACTAAATTTTTTATATCAAATCAAGTTACATATCGCAATGCATAGTACAGCTCTTTTTTACCGCAAAAATATACTATGTATGGCCTAACGCTCATTCTCCGGCAAAATGTAGCGCTAGTGGTCAGAGCCAGATGTCAAAGTTTCAGCACTAACCGTTATCCCATTCAGAAGTTTGTGTTATGTTCTGAAATGTTCAATGGGAAAATGGCGGCCGACAGAGGTCTCGAATACATGGAGCTCTATGGGCGCCAGTTAGCGCCGACGGGCAAAACGGGCCCTATTTTATCCCTGAAAATTTCAGAAAACCACTAAGAACTTTTGAATGAGATAACGGTTAGTGCCCGAAACTTTGCCATCTATTTCGAACCGCCAGCGCTACATTATGGAGGAAAATGAATGTTCGGGAATGCACACACACACACACACATATATAAATACATACATATATATATATATATATATATATATATATATATATATATATATATATATATATATATATATATATATATATATATATATGTGTGTGTGTGTGTGCATTCCCGTGTTATATATATATATATATATCAAAAAATCAAAGTTTTCAGGAACCCGCCGATTTTTGATACATTGGATTAAGTACGGTTCATTCATCTGCACATATTCGTTCATATATATATATATATATATATATTGATTTTTTTAAATAAAAAGACAACACCACTATATGTTTATTAAATTTCTTTAATTATTTATCGGATTGGGGGGGGGGGGGGGGGCACGCTAGAAATAACTCAAAGCACAAGCAAAAAAAAAAAAAAAAAATTTTTAAATTGCGAGTTTTATTTAAAGCGCACGTATAACAAATGAACTAAGAGTTATTGGTTAGTAAGGGAAATTCTTTTGTGTACTTCACTTTCCCTATTTTACACTTCCAGAGAGTGTTAGAGCATTAGCGACATGCGCTACCAAAAGCGTCGCTGTGCTCGAAGTTCCCGATTGGCCAAGCCATAGCTTGCTGAATACTGATAATGCCTTCCCAATCGCCCATTGACGGCGAGGCAAATCCTGCCAATCACTGCGAGACAAATCCTGTTCGTGACGTCAGGTACGGAAACCATAAGAGGACGCCACAGACAGAAGCATCGCGGAGCTAATACCGAAAAGAAAATTTTAAAAAAATGATAATAAGGCGCATTCAACGCAGCGCACAAAGCATTGAACGTTCGTCAGTTAGAAAAGCGGCAACAAGCGGGCTAGAACAATGCACGTCAGCACAACCCACCCACAGCGATAGTTCCCGTCCAGGCCCGCTGTCACCAGCAGTCCCGCACTACGGCACATGCGTTCGCCACGGGTTTGAGCACTTCGGAGAGCGCAAAAGAAAAGCCCGACTCCCACGCACTCACGCACGCACGCGCGCGCGCACACAGACACCCATACACGCACGCTCGCACGCACGCACGCACGCACGCACGCACGCACAACGACGCCTCGCAGGCCACATTACTGCGGAGCACAGCAACAACGAATGCACCGAGTCTCCGTTGCGCTTGCACAGGCCGTTGTCGCCAGCGAACCTTTAACCAGGCTTTAACGGCCTGCCACAGTGCGTACCGAGCTCCCCCTTTCCAGTTGTCGGGGTAGCCACCTGTTGTTGACGGTGGCGGCGGCGGTGTGGAGGACGGACGCAACAGCGTCCCCCACTCCCATAAACGGGCCAAGCAACGCGTCGCGGCGTCACACGTCGCGACGGGCGCACGAGTGTAGCGCAGCGAGCAGCGGGGCACACTGTCTCGTCGGCGAGGAGGAAACCGCGCGTTTTATGACCCTGATTCGTTTCAAGTCCATCAGCTTAATGGAAGCAATTTCATGCGTGAGCGAATTTCTCTCACCCAAACAGGTTTTCTCTCACCGTTCCCGCTTTCCTGTCCCCTTTCTTTCCTTCCCCGTGGCGCGTTTCTAATCGTCGTTAGTGTTGCGCGCGGGCGACGTCGTGCCACTCTGCGGCGGCGCCGCTGCCGCTGTGCAACCTCGCCGCGCGTCCATTTTGCGGGGGTGGTGTGCTGCCCATTAATCTCGCGGGCTCGCCTCCCGCCAGAAGTTGGACACCGTACGTATACGCACGGGCTGGAATCCCAGGGCTGGAATCCCGGGCTCAGCCCCCCCAGGGGCGTCGCGCATCGCAAACAGTGGCTCGCTCCACGGTGACGTAGTCGACTGACTTCTAGGCGTCCACCACGCAGCCTCCTTTTATTTTTGTCTGCCTTTCTTTCAGCCCCGTTTCTAACATTATGAGTGCCTGAGCGCGAACGACATGGAATTCTCATAAACACACGAAGAAAGCGAGCGAAACTTGTTTAGATGAGGGTGGACATGCTTACACCGAAACCCCGCGCGCTCAGTTCAAGGTTTCGAGCGCCCGAAATCATAGTGGCCTATTGGCTCACTACCCCGAATGATGCAACTGAAGCATCCATGCGACACACTCAATTTTCTTAGCCTCTTCGCACGTTCCGCTGTCTAGTGACGGGTGTATAGTGAGATAGCGCGTGTATAACTAGCAGATTTCGGTGGCAAATCGATCATCCTCATTTGGTATAGCATTAAGCTAATTTGTACTGATCAAGAAAAAAACATATAGGGTATTTATAGTTGTTTAACTGCTTAAATAACAACAGACAAGCGTCGTCAGAAAGACTGGCTTTCTGGTTCGACGTATTACGTCACTTTAAGATTGGACCATTGTTGTAGTTTAGACTGTAGCCGACAAACTGACCGCGGGGGCATTGTACGGATGGACGCGTGAGGCGGCTCGAAACCCTACTCGACTGAAGCTTAGACTTAAAGCAGATATTTTTTTTTAACTGCGTATTCGGTATACTGCACATTGAGATGGTCGCATGCAAGAATTACCCGAGCAAACACCCTCCCCCCCATTCCCCCCCCCCCCCCCCCCCCAAAAAAAAAAAGACAACAACATTGAGTGAGGTGATTAGCAATTAGAAAGGTGAGACAACCTTCGAAAATATAAATATTCAGGAAGTCATAAAAGTACTATATATTTCACAGAAAACCACGTTAGTAAGTACCCATTGTATCACTGTAGATACCTTGTAGTCGTGCGTGCGGGTTCCCAATTTACATATGTTTTCAAGTTTTGTCTGCTCAACTTGGTAGGAGAGCGGTGCGAGGCTCGCGTGCCCCCCTGTGCTGATCTATATGCGCATTTCGTACTCGATCAATTCAAGTACGAGGAACGAAATTCCGTAAGCCGAATCATGTTTTCTAGAAGATATTGCACGACGTACTTTGTATTTGGCGACCACATACCGCATTCTCCTTTATGGACGTCTGCGCACATATAATTTGTGACCGTAGAGTTCACTACATCGCTTCCAGAGCGGTTTTTCTTCTTGTGTATTTTACTATTTTTTTTAATTTATTTTTTGCTCATGCTAAACCATGGTTGCACTGGCCATTTACAGCAGTGACTACACGTCTTTCCATACGATTTTGAGTCCTGCGGCTTTAGTGGGTTACTGTTGAATTGTACGGATACTTTTTTTTTATTTTATCATTCGATGTCAGGAGGGTAGGGGAGTATTATCATTTCTGCCCTTACACGTTTGCATATAAAACCGCACACAAAACAAGAAGTTAGTCAAATTTAATTTCAAAACTCTAGCTTTCAATTGATTTTTTTTTTCCACGATCAGTCGAAGAATGAAACCATCTATGCAATAATAGCAAGAAGCGAAAGTATGCGGACGAGCTGATTTGGAAACATCAGAATCCAAATCCTGAGTAGAGGAGAAACAAGTTGTCCGTTATTTCTTTTTATTCTTTTTTTCGTGTCTCAAGGTTTTGCCTATGATGTACCCAATAATGTTGTTTTAATTCCTTCGAATAACTTTCCGTTTGTTCTTTGTTAAATTAACCAAATTAAAAAAATATATATATATTTTTCTCGCACCCGGTGAGGTATCATACTATTCAACTTTCCCTGGCAGTTGAGTTTATCAGTGTTTCTATATCTGTGCGCGTGTTTAGAATTTGTTCGAAAAAAAAAAATCACGTTATTTAACCATTTTCCTTGCCGCTTGAACAATGTAGGATAATGGTAATAAATAATTACAAACGTTTGATTGGTCAATTCCTTAAGAAATAAATGTTTAATCCTAGAAGCCATTTTCAAGGTTAATTCGCAACTTTTATATATTAATATATATATTTTTTTTACAAAAATGCTGAACGTTTGAAGAGTAATTTGAAGTGCACAACCCGTATCGCTACATTTGTAATTATTACCTTCGTCATCACAAGACATTCAACCCTCAAAACGCTTGTGCGCATATTCTAAACTTATCAGGCAGCAACCAAAAGGGCCGTGAAAATTTATTTGAGTAATAATTCACCAATCGCGCTATGCTATATTTTCAGTAAGGAGAGTCTTAATTAAATTGCAAGCTATGGTGTTATAACTTTTAAAGCAAGGCATTCTTTATAACGAAAACACTTGCTCCTCGAAATTTGCCCGCGCGTGTGTCCGCGCCTACGTCTCGTGACACAGTGCCACGTTATCTGTCGTGACGCGACTTGTGAGGTTCAATGTCTTCCAGAAACACTTAACCGATTACTCTTTGAATACTGTATTCTGTAACTAATTCAAAGTCGGTGCCATTTTTTTTTTCATTTTTTTTTTCATTTCGGTTTACTACGCACGTCGTGATTTTAAGACGAAAATGAGTAATTAAACAACGCAGTTCCTTTAATACAGAAGATAAGTCTCGGAACGGGCGCGCATTACACTAGCGTAATTCTAAAGTTGCAGTCTCGATTAATATTTTAAAGTTTAATATAACATAACGTTAAAAAAAGGAAAGTTTCTCCCCCCCCCCCCCCAAAAAAAAAAAATAATAAAACAGTTTTTGGAAGTTTTTTTATTTTTTAGATTTTTAGGTATAGGTTCCTTTTTATCAAATTGCCAGGCACATCTAGAATAAAAGAAATACATTTTGTAGCTTGTAAACGTCAAAATATATATTCTTAGTTGTTTTTTGTTTTTTTTATCAGGGTATTTTCTACAAATTTCGTCCTTTTACCTATGTAGCAGCCTCAGGAAGGTAGGTGCATAATCAGATAAATTTTCGCTTTAATACATCTTTCGATTTACTAGTTGAATTTGCTATTTATGTATTTTTGACCGTGTATGCGGGAGGGGGGCACCCAATGAGTCTCTAGAATAAATCTTTAATGAACCGGATTTAATCTAATTAGAGGAAACCAATCCCAGCATGGCTGCTAGACACAGTCGTTTCTTGGTAACCGCACGCAACGTCAAAGCACGCACTCAATATTTCAACTTTCATATTTGCGGCCGGGTATTTTACTACTTCATGAATCAAAATAAATTCCGAATATACTTCAACCAAAAAGGTTTTTTTTCTTTGCAAGGAGTTTTTTTTTTACGTAATAATTTAAAGAAGCCAGATATTTACAATTATATATATATCCTAGCTTAAACAATTTACAAACTAAAAAAAAAAATAAACAAAGAAACTGTGAGATGGCGCTAGCTATTGAATTCGAGTTATGATTTTAAGGGTCTTGTCTCCACGAGGGCAAGAACATTAATTGGACTCGCCAGTTAAGCAAACACCCTCTAGAGTGGTGATTTTGGTTGAACAGGACCCCTCGAGCACACAAAGCTCTTGCCAAAGTAATAAACTCATGCCTAATGTTTTCCTATTTTACATAGGCGGTTTTTTCAGGGTGTATGCAACGTAACGTGAAAGGAGACACCTTGCGAACAGCGGGTCTCTCCAGCAGATTTGTTGCACCGCTTTTTGTCCTGAATGTTGTGGCCATCCCATGACGACTGCAAATCACTCCAGACTTGCGAAGCATAAAAGACATTAAAAAGGAAAGAGAACTGTCTGTTCGAAAGGCAAATTTGCGAAACAGAGTGTCGGAGGTTTGCAGAATTCGCGCAGGCCCCCGGACGACGGTGCGTCGAAAGCGCTACCAACAAGTACCTGGCTGCGAGTGTCAACACGCACGCGAGCCTCGAAGCGGCGTGGCGCGTGTGCGAATTTCTCCGCATATCAAGGAAGATAGTCGGCGCCATTTGCACAAACGACACAATTATTGCATTACGAGGGGAGGGGCTTCACGGGACGGCGCGGAGGGGGGGGGGGAGCGGCAACAACTCCATCCAAGTGCGGCTTCCCCGACGCACGGCCAGGCGAAGAGCCTGCAGCGTGCGGCACCGTCGACTACTAGCGACGTGTCCGGTGCATGGTAAAAGACAGCCTTGATTACATCAACGCGCGAATGCGAATCACGAACGCCGATCTCCCCGCTCCCCTCCCAATGGGCCCGGTCGAAGCAAAAAAGAAAAGGGAGTGGCAGAATAGAAACAACGGGAAGATATCGCTGAGCAGTTGCACTGCCTTCAGTACTAAGTGCAAGCAAGTGCAAACGCTTGAAAGAGACGTATTACGGTAGCAGTGTATCGCCGCAGTTTTTTTTTTTTTTTTCTTATTCTTTTCTGTGCGTCGATTGGGTTGCGGCGCTAGAAGGGGAGGAGAGGCAGTATCTCGTTTCCGTCTCGTTGTATCTAACGGCGTGTCACGTATGCAGCGAGTGTGCCACCCCCGGTGGTGGTGCGTTGTCCCTTGACCACTGGGGACGAAACGATCGGCGCGCCATGAGCGTTGGGTCAGCCAGCGGCAGGGAGGAGACCACGGAAAGGCCGCTTGAATATTTTATCCCACGCCGTGGACAACCTTGAAGCGCATGCCAATGCAAGATGGATCCGTGACTGGGTTCTGCGACAGGCACCCGCCCGCGTTTCCCGCCGAACGGGGCCTCGTTGCTTCGCTCCTGTCCGCTAACTACGACCGACACCCCCATCTCGCCCTTCCCCTCCCCGCACTCCGGGAAAGGAAAGAGCAAGCGCGCCGTCGGTGAGCGGGTTTGTTCGTTTAAACAATTTTCGCTCGATCAGCTTCAACAGATGAATAGGAGAAAAAATTTGAGTGAAAACTCAACAGGTATGCGAATGATATCAGATGCTAGAAAAACGCCACAACCGTAAAAGGATATTCCGCGGATTTATCATAACTGAACTTTCTTAATTCCGTTTTTTCTTTATATTACATGAATTGCTCAACTTGGTATCGCGTTCACGAAGACTTGGCGTTGTGTCCTTATGGAGATAACGAGGGAGTGATAATATGTCCGAAATAATGAAATAGAAAAAAAAACAAATGAAATACGTTTACAATCCCCTGTAACGCCGAGTTAGAGCGCAGCTCTTGAGGAGGAGGAGGAGGGGAAGGTACGGAGAGGAGGGTACGCTCCGCCTCCTCATCAGTACCCTCTCTCCTCCTCTCCTGCTTGCTTCCCATTTAGAGGACATTTTCCCGCTAAACATAGTGGGGAAAAGTTTTCGCTAAATTTAGCAGCGAAAATTTTCCGATACAATTAGCGGAAAAATTTACCCATAATGCAACGCGCGGCGACGTCATGTATGACGTCACTGCTGTAGTGATGCAAAAATATCAATAAATTTACTATCAATACTATCGATAGTTTTTCCATAACTATCGATAGTGTCGTAGAACCATCGATAGCGCTATCGATAGTATTAGCGATAATTTTTTGATAGTCGACTATCGATAGTACTATCGATAGTACTATCGATAGTTTTTTACTATCGATAGTCAGATTTCTGGCGACTATAAAACGAGTATGTAGCAGTATTCGCGTGCGGAGCGAACCCAGTTGCCGCGCCGCCGCTCGCCTCCCTTCCTCCTCTCTTCGCCCGAACTCCCGTCTTCGTCATCACTGGAAGCTGAACCAATGTTGGGATGGTAAGTGCGTGGGCTAGTTGGTGTCTCATTTGAAAAAAAAAAAGCGATAAAAAGAGAAGAGGGAGCCTTGCAAACTACTAGCGTCGCAAAACTATCGATAGCAAACCGTTGACAGAACTATCGATAGGTTTATGATAGTCGACGATCGATAGTGTTCCGATAGTCGACTATCGATAGTTTTGCGCTAGTCGATTTACGATCATTTTCCGACAGTCGACTATTGATAGTACTATCCATAGCTTTTCGATAATCGACTCTCGGTAGTACTATCGATTGTTTTTCGATAGCCGACCATCGATAGTTTTCTTACTATCGATAGTCAGATTTCTGGCGATTATCGATACTACCGATAGTACTATCGATAGTTTTGCACCACTACACTGGTGACCCTCATGACGTCATCATGGGAAACGTACCATGATGTACCGCGCGGTTACGGCTACGCCGACGCCGCTCAAGCCGGAAACGGGCGCCCAAGAGCTGCGCTCTAAAATGAGTTTCATATAATGCAAATTGCGATAGAGATGAGATTTGTCATTCATAATTTTCGTTTTCTTCGCACCAGTTTAGTAGTCGAAAATCTGGTTGCTGACAATCATTCGACCTCAAAATAAAAAAATAAAAAAATGGCTTAATATAGCGTATGCACACCGCGCGGCACTCTTAACACAAACACCGCATTGGCGCGTTTCCTCATTTTACTTTGGAACGGTATGGTTGGGGACAAAATTTTATCGATTATGTCACTGCCCATCATAAGCACTTTCGACGCATTAGTCGTTTTGATGTTGGCCTTTCGATTCTAAAATAAAAAGGGGATAACCCAGCGCTCGCGTGTTAGCCCTAACAGTGTCGCTCAGTGCACCTAGAAACAAAACCATCGTGGAACCTTGATCGAAGCCCCAGGACATTAAATAGGAGAGTTTCTTGAATAAAACTCTGCTTGGGCGTGCGTCTCAAAGATTACTAAAAAAAAACAAAACAAAAAAAAAACTAAATGTTTATTATGGTAATGCATAGTTATAAATTAAGAAAATACAGGACAAACATAAATAGGGGGATACTGACGACGGACCTGTACATCTTCGTCGTCGTTCCCCTTCTCCTAGTTTGCTTTCGTTTACTTAATAATTTAGTCAACACGCTCGACCATATATTCATTCAGTCAAAAATGACTGCACATTACCAAGAAAACGTAAGGAAGTATATCCAGTTACGAGGAGCGCAAGTTCGTCTGCTTCTTGCGTGGTTGCGATGATGTCAGATCGCCAAGCAATTATTGGCTGATTAAAAAGAAAAAATAGTGGGTAGATCTTAAGGCATCTAGCATTGAGGTCTGTCTACTATCCTCTCGGTCACAGCCAATAAGAGCTCGGCGTCGTTCTAACGTCACCGCCACTCCTGCTCAAGAAGACTTGCTTTTTGCATACGTTCGAATAGCACCCAAGAAGGTTGCGTAGTAAAAATGACACATTTCCACATACCGCATTTGACCCGCATTTTTTTTCCCATGTGATCCTGTAGGAAACTGTATTTTGTTGTTTCTGATGTATCTACTTTTTCCATATTTTGTTTTTTCTTGTTTGTTTATTTTTTTTATTTTCTGAAGTCACAGAATTTAGGAGTTTCTGCCTTTCGAAGTTGTCATCAATAATATTTGCCCGCAATTTCTAAAAGACATCTCCAACGAAGCTAAATACATGGAAATTGATGGGCTGGAAGGAAGGACCTCATTTAATTTTTAGAAATAGCTCGTAAATTGTGCAGGTAAATATTACTTTTAAATGAACGAGAAGGAATGATGTCCAGTTCTTACGAGCCGTTGATGAACCTCGCGGCTGGACGTCGTCTGCCGAACAAACTCCGCTGAATTTGCTTCTTACGTAGCTGACAAGCAGTGATCATTAATATCCTGCAGTGGTGTAAACAATCGAGGGATACACGCGGCCATTTCTTTTCATTTTTGTTGTTGGCGCCAGTTTTAGTTGGCTAATTCTTCGCTTCGGATTTGTGATGATACTTTCTCTTCAGAATAACTTTCCGAATAAAAATAATAATTTCGGAAACTGGAACAATTTCATGGGTCAACTTAAGCTCCAAGAACAGCCAAATTTAGAGGCAAAAGCCCGGACAATGAACGGTTGGTTGGACAGGGTGGGTTGAACCTTGGCTGCTGCTCCTACACACGATGCCTGGGAATGCGGGTGCATACCTTTGCGCACGTACCACAATGGGGAGCCCTTATTGCACCGACGTTCTACAGAGAACCCAGCCGGTATAATAAGGTACCATAAAGGAGATTTCACTGAACACAAAATCAGAGATAAGCGAACCAAAGTGACAGCGTGGGTTTAACCCTAAAAGTAAATCAAGAAGCCTAAGCTTCCGGAACGCTGGCAGCCCGTCCATTCTTCACCGGCCAAGAACAAGCGCTTCTCTCTCCACAAGCGCGCCTCGCTCCCACCAAATTGCGTCCACGCGCCGAGAGCAGCACACAGGGAACACAATCCCGGCGTCGTCCAATAAGGAAGCGACGGCTTCCGGCAAATTGCCACGTTTATTGATTGCACCTCGTTCCTTATTCGGCCAGTTTCTTTTCTTTTCACTCCCATTCCTCCAGAGACAAGAGCGAAATTTACTTGCCAGGCCGTTAGCCAGCTCTCGACGGCCTGTTCCACTTGGGCCCTTGCACTGGGCCCGAATTCCGCCTTTCTTGCGACAGGTGTGCTGCAGTCCTGCCTCCGCAAGCTTTTTGTTTTGCTCCCACGGCGTGAACATTTCCCAAAAAAGTGGCACGTGCTCATTTGTAAATAGGGGGTCAGCTTGCTCGAGTGCTCACTGCTTTGAGAATAAAAGGGAAAGTGGTATTGGGAATAAACGGAACAATGAAAATAATAAAATTAAGATAACGAAAGAGGGAGGGAAAATATCAGGAAAAGTAAGTACGCATTCAAACTGGTCTCAATCTAATCTAATTACGATAGAAAACCCAAAGTCGTGTAAAATATGGACAGCACAAACATGAAGTTTGAGACTTCGTGTTTGTGCTGTCCCTCATTTCACCACAATCACAGTGTTTTTTTTTTCTGTATTTTTTTTTCTTTTTTCGCAATGTTGTGGAGAAGATGTGATCAGATAAATATCTTAATACAATTATTATTTATATCGAGTTTTAAATTTGAATATAAACTTGGTTATATCAATATTTGTGAACCAGACGTTTATTAGAAAACTTTATACATTGCTCGATCCCCTTCTGCAATTCACGCTAAGTTCGGATAAGTGATCCCCAGGGCTCTCTTATGGTGACTTCGGATGAAAATTGCTCGATCCCCTTCTTAACTTTACGCCAAGGTCGAATAGGTGACTCCCAAGGCTCTCTTATGGTGACTTCAGATAGACATTGCTCGATCCCCTTCTGCATTTTCCGCGAAGTTCGGATAGGTGACCCCCAAGGCTCTCTTACGGTGACTTCGGATAGACATTGCTCGATATCCTTCTGCGCTTTACGCAAAGTTCGGATAGGCAATCCCTAATGCTCTCTTATGGCGACTGCGGATGGACATTGCACGATCCCCTTCTGAACGGTACGCCAAGGTCGAATAAGTGATTCCCAACACTCTCTTATGGTGACTTCGGATAGACATTGCTCGATCCCCTTCTGCACTTTCCGCGTAGTTCGGATAGGTGATCCCCAAGGCTCTCTTATGGTGACTTCGGAAAGACATTGCTCGATCCCCTTCTGAACTTTACGCCAAGGTTGGATAGGTTATTCCCAAGGCTCTCTTATGGTGACTTTGGATAGACATTGCTTGATCCCCTTCTGAACTTTACGCCAAGGTCAAAGAGGTGATTCCCAAGGCTCTCTTATGGTGACTCCGGATAGACATTGCTCTATCCCCTTTTGAACTTTACGCAAAGTTCGGATAGGTAATCCCCAAGGCTCTCTTACGGCGACTTCGGATAGACATTGCTCGATCCCCTTCTGCACTTTCCGCGAAGTTCGGATAGGTGAACCCCAAGGCTCTCGTATGGTGACTTCGGAAAGACATTGCTCGATCCCCTTCTGCACTTTACACAAAGTAAAGATATGTGATCCCCAAGGCTCTCTTATTGTGACTTCGGATAGACATTGCTCGATCCCCTTCTGCACTTTACGCGAAGTTCGAATAGGTGATCCCCAAGGCTCTTTTATGGTGACTTTGGATAGACACTGCTCGATCCCCTTCTGCACTTTACACGAAGTTCGGATAGGTGATCCCCAAGGCTCTCTTATGGTGACTTCGGATAGACATTGCTCGATCCCCTTCAGCACTTTGTGCAATGTTCGGATAGGTGATCCCCAAGGCTCTCTTATGGTAATTTCGGATAGACATTGCTCGATCCCCTTCCGCATTTTACGCGAAGTTTGGATTGGTGATCCCCAATGCTCTCTTATGGTGACTTCGTATAGACATTGCTCGATTACCTAATGCACTTTACGCGAAGTTCGGATAGGTGATCCCCAAGGCTCTTTTATGGTAACTTTGGATAGACATTGCTCGATCCCCTTCTGCACTTTACACGAAGTTCGGATAGGTGAACCCCAAGGCTCTCGTATGGTGACTTCGGAAAGACATTGCTCGATCCCCTTCTGCACTTTACACAAAGTAAAGATATGTGATCCCCAAGGCTCTCTTATTGTGACTTCGGATAGACATTGCTCGATCCCCTTCTGCACTTTACGCGAAGTTCGAATAGGTGATCCCCAAGGCTCTTTTATGGTGACTTTGGATAGACATTGCTCGATCCCCTTCTGCACTTTACACGAAGTTCGGATAGGTGATCCCCAAGGCTCTCTTATGGTGACTTCGGATAGACATTGCTCGATCCCCTTCAGCACTTTGTGCAATGTTCGGATAGGTGATCCCCAAGGCTCTCTTATGGTAATTTCGGATAGACATTGCTCGATCCCCTTCCGCATTTTACGCGAAGTTTGGATTGGTGATCCCCAATGCTCTCTTATGGTGACTTCGTATAGACATTGCTCGATTACCTAATGCACTTTACGCGAAGTTCGGATAGGTGATCCCCAAGGCTCTTTTATGGTAACTTTGGATAGACATTGCTCGATCCCCTTCTGCACTTTACACGAAGTTCGGATAGGTGATCCCCAAGGCTCTCTTATGGTGACTTCGGATAGACATTGCTCGATCCCCTTCTGCACTTTCCGCGAAGTTCGGATAGGTGAACCCCAAGGCTCTCGTATGGTGACTTCGGAAAGACATTGCTCGATCCCCTTCTGCACTTTACACAAAGTAAAGATATGTGATCCCCAAGGCTCTCTTATTGTGACTTCGGATAGACATTGCTCGATCCCCTTCTGCACTTTCCGCGAAGTTCGGATAGGTGAACCCCAAGGCTCTCGTATGGTGACTTCGGAAAGACATTGCTCGATCCCCTTCTGCACTTTACACAAAGTAAAGATATGTGATCCCCAAGGCTCTCTTATTGTGACTTCGGATAGACATTGCTCGATCCCCTTCTGCACTTTCCGCGAAGTTCGGATAGGTGATCCCCAAGGCTCTTTTAAGGTGACTTTGGATAGACACTGCTCGATCCCCTTCTGCATTTTACACGAAGTTCGGATAGGTGATCCCCAAGGCTCTCTTATGGTGACTTCGGATAGACATTGCTCGATCCCCTTCAGCACTTTGTGCAATGTTCGGATAGGTGATCCCCAAGGCTCTCTTATGGTGATTTCGGATAGACATTGCTCGATCTCCTTCCGCATTTTACGCGAAGTTTGGATTGGTGATCCCCAATGCTCTCTTATGGTGACTTCGGATAGACATTGCTCGATTACCTAATGCACTTTACGCGAAGTTCGGATAGGTGATCCCCAAGGCTCTTTTATGGTAACTTTGGATAGACATTGCTCGATCCCCTTCTGCACTTTACACGAAGTTCGGATAGGTGAACCCCAAGGCTCTTTTAAGGTGACTTTGGATAGACATTGCTCGATCCCCTTCTGCACTTTACACGAAGTTCGGATAGGTGATCCCCAAGGCTCTCTTATTGTGACTTCGGATAGACATTGCTCGATCCCCTTCTGCACTTTCCGCGAAGTTCGGATAGGTGAACCCCAAGGCTCTCGTATGGTGACTTCGGAAAGACATTGCTCGATCCCCTTCTGCACTTTACACAAAGTAAAGATATGTGATCCCCAAGGCTCTCTTATTGTGACTTCGGATAGACATTGCTCGATCCCCTTCTGCACTTTCCGCGAAGTTCGGATAGGTGAACCCCAAGGCTCTCGTATGGTGACTTCGGAAAGACATTGCTCGATCCCCTTCTGCACTTTACACAAAGTAAAGATATGTGATCCCCAAGGCTCTCTTATTGTGACTTCGGATAGACATTGCTCGATCCCCTTCTGCACTTTCCGCGAAGTTCGGATAGGTGAACCCCAAGGCTCTTTTAAGGTGACTTTGGATAGACATTGCTCGATCCCCTTCTGCACTTTACACGAAGTTCGGATAGGTGATCCCCAAGGCTCTCTTATTGTGACTTCGGATAGACATTGCTCGATCCCCTTCTGCACTTTCCGCGAAGTTCGGATAGGTGAACCCCAAGGCTCTCGTATGGTGACTTCGGAAAGACATTGCTCGATCCCCTTCTGCACTTTACACAAAGTAAAGATATGTGATCCCCAAGGCTCTCTTATTGTGACTTCGGATAGACATTGCTCGATCCCCTTCTGCACTTTCCGCGAAGTTCGGATAGGTGAACCCCAAGGCTCTCGTATGGTGACTTCGGAAAGACATTGCTCGATCCCCTTCTGCACTTTACACAAAGTAAAGATATGTGATCCCCAAGGCTCTCTTATTGTGACTTCGGATAGACATTGCTCGATCCCCTTCTGCACTTTCCGCGAAGTTCGGATAGGTGATCCCCAAGGCTCTTTTAAGGTGACTTTGGATAGACATTGCTCGATCCCCTTCTGCACTTTACACGAAGTTCGGATAGGTGATCCCCAAGGCTCTCTTATGGTGACTTCGGATAGACATTGCTCGATCCCCTTCAGCACTTTGTGCAATGTTCGGATAGGTGATCCCCAAGGCTCTCTTATGGTGATTTCGGATAGACATTGCTCGATCCCCTTCCGCATTTTACGCGAAGTTTGGATTGGTGATCCCCAATGCTCTCTTATGGTGACTTCGGATAGACATTGCTCGATTACCTAATGCACTTTACGCGAAGTTCGGATAGGTGATCCCCAAGGCTCTTTTATGGTAACTTTGGATAGACATTGCTCGATCCCCTTCTGCACTTTACACGAAGTTCGGATAGGTGATCCCCAAGGCTCTCTTATGGTGACTTCGGATAGACATTGCTCGATCCCCTTCTGCACTTTCCGCGAAGTTCGGATAGGTGATCCCCAAGGCTCTCTTATGGTGACTTCGGAAAGACATTGCTCGATCCCCTTCTGCACTTTACACAAAGTAAAGATATGTGATCCCCAAGGCTCTCTTATTGTGACTTCGGATAGACATTGCTCGATCCCCTTCTGCACTTTCCGCGAAGTTCGGATAGGTGAACCCCAAGGCTCTCGTATGGTGACTTCGGAAAGACATTGCTCGATCCCCTTCTGCACTTTACACAAAGTAAAGATATGTGATCCCCAAGGCTCTCTTATTGTGACTTCGGATAGACATTGCTCGATCCCCTTCTGCACTTTCCGCGAAGTTCGGATAGGTGAACCCCAAGGCTCTCGTATGGTGACTTCGGAAAGACATTGCTCGATCCCCTTCTGCACTTTACACAAAGTAAAGATATGTGATCCCCAAGGCTCTCTTATTGTGACTTCGGATAGACATTGCTCGATCCCCTTCTGCACTTTACGCGAAGTTCGGATAGGTGATCCCCAAGGCTCTTTTAAGGTGACTTTGGATAGACATTGCTCGATCCCCTTCTGCACTTTACACGAAGTTCGGATAGGTGATCCCCAAGGCTCTCTTATGGTGACTTCGGATAGACATTGCTCGATCCCCTTCAGCACTTTGTGCAATGTTCGGATAGGTGATCCCCAAGGCTCTCTTATGGTGATTTCGGATAGACATTGCTCGATCCCCTTCCGCATTTTACGCGAAGTTTGGATTGGTGATCCCCAATGCTCTCTTATGGTGACTTCGGATAGACATTGCTCGATTACCTAATGCACTTTACGCGAAGTTCGGATAGGTGATCCCCAAGGCTCTTTTATGGTAACTTTGGATAGACATTGCTCGATCCCCTTCTGCACTTTACACGAAGTTCGGATAGGTGATCCCCAAGGCTCTCTTATGGTGACTTCGGATAGACATTGCTCGATCCCCTTCTGCACTTTCCGCGAAGTTCGGATAGGTGAACCCCAAGGCTCTCGTATGGTGACTTCGGAAAGACATTGCTCGATCCCCTTCTGCACTTTACACAAAGTAAAGATATGTGATCCCCAAGGCTCTCTTATTGTGACTTCGGATAGACATTGCTCGATCCCCTTCTGCACTTTCCGCGAAGTTCGGATAGGTGAACCCCAAGGCTCTCGTATGGTGACTTCGGAAAGACATTGCTCGATCCCCTTCTGCACTTTACACAAAGTAAAGATATGTGATCCCCAAGGCTCTCTTATTGTGACTTCGGATAGACATTGCTCGATCCCCTTCTGCACTTTCCGCGAAGTTCGGATAGGTGATCCCCAAGGCTCTTTTAAGGTGACTTTGGATAGACACTGCTCGATCCCCTTCTGCATTTTACACGAAGTTCGGATAGGTGATCCCCAAGGCTCTCTTATGGTGACTTCGGATAGACATTGCTCGATCCCCTTCAGCACTTTGTGCAATGTTCGGATAGGTGATCCCCAAGGCTCTCTTATGGTGATTTCGGATAGACATTGCTCGATCTCCTTCCGCATTTTACGCGAAGTTTGGATTGGTGATCCCCAATGCTCTCTTATGGTGACTTCGGATAGACATTGCTCGATTACCTAATGCACTTTACGCGAAGTTCGGATAGGTGATCCCCAAGGCTCTTTTATGGTAACTTTGGATAGACATTGCTCGATCCCCTTCTGCACTTTACACGAAGTTCGGATAGGTGATCCCCAAGGCTCTCTTATGGTGACTTCGGATAGACATTGCTCGATCCCCTTCTGCACTTTCCGCGAAGTTCGGATAGGTGAACCCCAAGGCTCTCGTATGGTGACTTCGGAAAGACATTGCTCGATCCCCTTCTGCACTTTACACAAAGTAAAGATATGTGATCCCCAAGGCTCTCTTATTGTGACTTCGGATAGACATTGCTCGATCCCCTTCTGCACTTTCCGCGAAGTTCGGATAGGTGAACCCCAAGGCTCTCGTATGGTGACTTCGGAAAGACATTGCTCGATCCCCTTCTGCACTTTACACAAAGTAAAGATATGTGATCCCCAAGGCTCTCTTATTGTGACTTCGGATAGACATTGCTCGATCCCCTTCTGCACTTTCCGCGAAGTTCGGATAGGTGATCCCCAAGGCTCTTTTAAGGTGACTTTGGATAGACATTGCTCGATCCCCTTCTGCACTTTACACGAAGTTCGGATAGGTGATCCCAAAGGCTCTCTTATGGTGACTTCGGATAGACATTGCTCGATCCCCTTCAGCACTTTGTGCAATGTTCGGATAGGTGATCCCCAAGGCTCTCTTATGGTGATTTCGGATAGACATTGCTCGATCCCCTTCCGCATTTTACGCGAAGTTTGGATTGGTGATCCCCAATGCTCTCTTATGGTGACTTCGGATAGACATTGCTCGATTACCTAATGCACTTTACGCGAAGTTCGGATAGGTGATCCCCAAGGCTCTTTTATGGTAACTTTGGATAGACATTGCTCGATCCCCTTCTGCACTTTACACGAAGTTCGGATAGGTGATCCCCAAGGCTCTCTTATGGTGACTTCGGATAGACATTGCTCGATCCCCTTCTGCACTTTCCGCGAAGTTCGGATAGGTGATCCCCAAGGCTCTCTTATGGTGACTTCGGAAAGACATTGCTCGATCCCCTTCTGCACTTTACACAAAGTAAAGATATGTGATCCCCAAGGCTCTCTTATTGTGACTTCGGATAGACATTGCTCGATCCCCTTCTGCACTTTCCGCGAAGTTCGGATAGGTGAACCCCAAGGCTCTCGTATGGTGACTTCGGAAAGACATTGCTCGATCCCCTTCTGCACTTTACACAAAGTAAAGATATGTGATCCCCAAGGCTCTCTTATTGTGACTTCGGATAGACATTGCTCGATCCCCTTCTGCACTTTCCGCGAAGTTCGGATAGGTGAACCCCAAGGCTCTCGTATGGTGACTTCGGAAAGACATTGCTCGATCCCCTTCTGCACTTTACACAAAGTAAAGATATGTGATCCCCAAGGCTCTCTTATTGTGACTTCGGATAGACATTGCTCGATCCCCTTCTGCACTTTACGCGAAGTTCGGATAGGTGATCCCCAAGGCTCTTTTAAGGTGACTTTGGATAGACATTGCTCGATCCCCTTCTGCACTTTACACGAAGTTCGGATAGGTGATCCCCAAGGCTCTCTTATGGTGACTTCGGATAGACATTGCTCGATCCCCTTCAGCACTTTGTGCAATGTTCGGATAGGTGATCCCCAAGGCTCTCTTATGGTGATTTCGGATAGACATTGCTCGATCCCCTTCCGCATTTTACGCGAAGTTTGGATTGGTGATCCCCAATGCTCTCTTATGGTGACTTCGGATAGACATTGCTCGATTACCTAATGCACTTTACGCGAAGTTCGGATAGGTGATCCCCAAGGCTCTTTTATGGTAACTTTGGATAGACATTGCTCGATCCCCTTCTGCACTTTACACGAAGTTCGGATAGGTGATCCCCAAGGCTCTCTTATGGTGACTTCGGATAGACATTGCTCGATCCCCTTCTGCACTTTCCGCGAAGTTCGGATAGGTGAACCCCAAGGCTCTCGTATGGTGACTTCGGAAAGACATTGCTCGATCCCCTTCTGCACTTTACACAAAGTAAAGATATGTGATCCCCAAGGCTCTCTTATTGTGACTTCGGATAGACATTGCTCGATCCCCTTCTGCACTTTCCGCGAAGTTCGGATAGGTGAACCCCAAGGCTCTCGTATGGTGACTTCGGAAAGACATTGCTCGATCCCCTTCTGCACTTTACACAAAGTAAAGATATGTGATCCCCAAGGCTCTCTTATTGTGACTTCGGATAGACATTGCTCGATCCCCTTCTGCACTTTCCGCGAAGTTCGGATAGGTGAACCCCAAGGCTCTCGTATGGTGACTTCGGAAAGACATTGCTCGATCCCCTTCTGCACTTTACACAAAGTAAAGATATGTGATCCCCAAGGCTCTCTTATTGTGACTTCGGATAGACATTGCTCGATCCCCTTCTGCACTTTACGCGAAGTTCGGATAGGTGATCCCCAAGGCTCTTTTAAGGTGACTTTGGATAGACATTGCTCGATCCCCTTCTGCACTTTACACGAAGTTCGGATAGGTGATCCCCAAGGCTCTCTTATGGTGACTTCGGATAGACATTGCTCGATCCCCTTCAGCACTTTGTGCAATGTTCGGATAGGTGATCCCCAAGGCTCTCTTATGGTGATTTCGGATAGACATTGCTCGATCTCCTTCCGCATTTTACGCGAAGTTTGGATTGGTGATCCCCAATGCTCTCTTATGGTGACTTCGGATAGACATTGCTCGATTACCTAATGCACTTTACGCGAAGATCGAATAGGTGATCCCCAAGGCTCTCGTACGGAGACTTCGGATAGACGTTTCGGGACAATGTTTTGACGGATCGTCGGCAAGCTTGTACCTGCTGTGAAAAGCGGAACAGTGCAAGTGATTATGATGAAGCGTTTGTCAAATGTCGGATATTTACTGACATATTATTTCTGCCAGAGCTCCAAGAGGATGGGTCGTTTTATAACCAGGCTACATACAGCGTCAAGCTAAGCAAAAGAGCATTACATAATTTTTCTCTTTTTTCTTCAATTTTGGTGCTCGAACTTTGCGACCTCGGTATGCTTAAATATTGCACGGCCTAAAGCTGAGCTGCGCTGCATGCACTAAGGAGGAGTTCTGTGACAGTTTTTGTGGCTAGCTATTTCTTCTAGTGCAAGATTTGCCACTTCTACCTTGCACCCATCATGTAATACGAGCAATCCGACTTTTTTTTAGCATTCTTAATAATGTTTTATTACTATTATTTCAGATGTGTTTTTTATGCGTAAAAATATTTCTCTCTGTTTCGCGCTTACATTTTTATTCTTATTGACTACTTAATAATCGATATAGTTAGCACAAAGGAGCACGATCAAAGCATCCAGTTTAACAGCTTGAAGGCTGTGATCAACACTACTGGCATCCTGGAATGTGTCTAAAATAATCTCTAAGCAACGTGGTAAATGTTGATTTTCGACGCTATCCTGCATCATTGAAATGCGAAGAAGCACCAATATCTTTGACGCTCTTTGTACATAATCTCGTATCAGTTAATCGTGACATGTAGCATGCTTCATATGATTCGACAATTAAGTAAATGATTTATAAGAGGTTGCTTTACCGAAGAAGAGAATTGTCATCTCACCCAAAATTAAGAAAAGAAATCACATTGTGGAGAAATGGCGCAAAACGCCCTTGAGTTCGCGGCAGCCCAAATAATAAAAAAAGAAGCGAAATGAAAAGTCACTAGCGTTTTCTTTTGAGGCTCTGAGCACGTCGCTCACATTGGCTCTCTTGTAATTAATTTTTTTTTTCACTCCTTTTCTACCCTCCCGCGTTTGCCTACATATCAACACATGCGCGGTATTGAGGAAAAGGTCGCGTTTAATCTGCCCTCAAAACTATAAACCGCAGCAGAAGGATAAAAACGACGAGCAAAACGTCATATTCTCGGCGCTGAATGGAGGACTCCCATGAGCCTCTCATCCGTTCCCGCTTGCTCCTCCTTTTGTAGTGGCGGCCACCCCGAGAAGCCAGAACGCTCCCCGCCGCCCAAGAAGCTGCCTGTCGCTTCTGCACATTCATCAGGTTGGCGGGAGCGCGACAGGCGGTTCCAAAGACTTGCAAATGGCCGCCGATCACACAATGGAAGCTAGGTAAGAGAGCGCAAAGAAGGGAAGGAACGTTTCGCCCCGAAGAAACGCGATTAGTCTCATCCATCCTCGGAGTCACGGTGCAGTGCACCGTGTACGCATCCACACAAGGGGAATCGGAAGAAACCGCCCGTGTTCCGAGAGCCTGCGCTGATTCGATATTCGACTCGCTCGGTGGATTTTGAGAGGCAAGCGCACAGTGGCGAGCGAGCAGCGCTGCACTCGAACTTCCAGCCTCAGGCCGCGCTCGGCGTCCCGGCGAAAATTATTCATATACACGATGGCTCCATGGATTTTTAGAGATTTCCCGACATACTAAGACTCCCGGAAGGTTCAGAGATATAACTCAATTTGTGGAAAAATAAAGGAGCACTAATCTGGGTGGCCCTCGCAATAGACGTATACCCTTGGCGTATTGAGGTCGTTGAAAATTTAGGTCGGAATTTCTTAATTGCTTTGGGGAGGTTTTGCACTTTCCGAATATAAAATAGGTGTGGATGAATACGGTGCTATCCAAGTGATATTCACTAAGAGATTACAAATGCGGTCAATAAAGGTATTTTAGACTCGTATAGGCATCACATATTTACTGATACCACAAGAAATTATAGTTTTTAAACACATTACAAATTTGGGCTTGCCAATATGACTATGTTACGTAACAATGTAAAGAGCTGGGCTTCTTGGTGGAAGTTAGGCGGCGGGGAGCGTTCCGGCTTCAGCGCTCGCCCTGCGGTGTGTGTTCCTGTCCTTTTGTCTTCTTTGTTACGCGCTGTTACACCTATACCATGTTTAATTTAGATGTTTCTCAGAAAGAATCGTTGGTCATTGTGGACGTATCGCTATATGGCTGGGCCGTAACCATGGTACGGTATATGCTATGACTAAGCGCAATACGAGGGAGAGGGCTTGACGAAGACAATAATCCCACAGCCGTTTCGTTTAACGCATTCAGTCTTGATGCGCGAAGTTCGATGTGTTGTAGTTTTTGATCGCACTTCCCTCAATATGCAGGGAGTTTCGGAGAAACGAGAGCCGTGTTTTTGGCCCGGGTACATAAACTATGCATCGCAGAAAGCTCAAACTCCGCGAGAATGAGACGCTGGCGTTGGGATGACACGCAAAAATTTAAGAAGATGACGTTACCTTGATCAAAAGATAATTAATAAAAACGAAATTTTTCTATCAGCCGACGTGCACCCAAGCCTCATATCGTTAAAACAAGAAATGACAATGTGAGAGCATGTAGCGTCTGTTTCAGTGAAAAATGCTTCTCGCCAAGAAAGAGGATATTATTCTCTTTTTTCTTGACAACTTTTTTTTTTTTTTTTTTGCTGAAATGGATATTACAGGCGCCCCCAGTGTTATTGCTTGTTTCGACGATATTAGGCTTAGCTGGACGTCGGCTCAAAGAGCAATTTCGTTTTTCTCAATTATCTTTTGATCCAGGTGACGTCATGCTCTAAAACTTTCGCGTTTTATCCCAAACGCTAGCGTCACATTCTCAGTAAGTTTGCGCTTTCTACGATGCTTAGTTTATTTACCCGGGCCGAAAAACACGGCTCTCGCTTCTCGGAAATTCCCTGCATTGTATTTTATTCTCGGTATTATGTAGCGAGTTCCAGGAATGCCATATTAGCTTGAGAAACCATTTGCCGATATACTTGTATTTTAATCCTTATTGCGCGATCTCCATTAAAGATGCCACTGATTACGGTCTTTGGACGTAAGAATATCCAGCCATATGATTACTAAGATACCAACATACAGTATGTCGACGGCTTATTTCCAGGCTCAAGGCCTCTTCGCAGATAAAATACCATGCAATAAAACTCCCATTGGCTGCTTACTGAAGTTATCCAGCACACTAAACAACACTCCTACACACCCCCAGGCTATCTCACGCAGACAGGTGCTCCCCGAGCGCACTGGCACGCCGCTCGTTCGCGAACCACTCGAAGTCCGCAGTTCCATCAAGTGCAGAATGCGGCCCAGCGAATCACCCAGGCGCCACGACCCACCGACGCGAAACTCGAAACTGAGTCACGCTCGGAAGCAAGCCGCGCAACAGCATCGGCGAACGACGATGCTAAAGGATACCCTCGGTGGAATACCAGCGCGGCAGCCACCACGTCCGGCCAAAATGCGACTCACGCGCCCCGAATACCGAGCAGGTCGGCTCGTCGACAAAGAAGGCCACAAGTACCCCCCTTGCGGCACCGAGGAACCGCGCAAATATTCCAACGGGCTCAGCTGCTTTCCCTTCCGTGAGTTTTTCTCGTCCTAATGACTTGTGTAAACAAAGTAGACGCAGCTAACGAAGAATATATGGCTGCTCAGGATCCGCCGGGGACGTGGTCAACTCCGGATTCGGCGAGGCGGCCTCCCGAGCTTCCCAATGTGACGTGAGCTGCCTGCCGACTACGAAACGAGATCAATCGAGATTTCAAAATTTGCCGCCTGACAGCACCGCCCGCCGCTGCGCTACACGGCCTATAGGCTACGCGAACTGGGCACTATACGTGGGGAGGCACCCGAGTTATTTCGTATGACGACACTGCGCGTAATGTGTCAGCGGCCCGCCGCCTTGTAAACACGTGATGTTATACATAATTAACGTCCCGTCGAGAGCGAAGCATGAACGTGCGTTAATAAAAACCAAAAGCTAAAGAAAATATTCAATGACGTTTTGTTGCGTATACAATTTGCAATTTCCACGACGTGCATTTAATCCCTTCTCCTTTGTTTCAGATTTTAGTCACTAGGCCGCGCCAGTTTTTGCGCACACTTGGAGAGCGGGTATGTATAGCTTCCGCTTTTCTTGGTTAGGGGTTAGCGTATCCCTTGCCGTAGTTGCGAATGACGACATATTTTGTGACAGTGAACCAATAGGAGCTCAAATAGCGTCGTTTTGGTTAGTTGCTTTCTGTAAAAGTTGCTATCTTAAAACAAAAATGGCACCACTTTTTGCTACATATTTTATCTTTTCATACAGAAGCAATACAAAACTCAAAACTAAACATAGAACTTTGCTGCTACACGCGACAGAAGTTTACGGGAAGTAGCTTTTAAATAGCTCCTCGGTCCGCCGCTGCCCATTTAGACAGAGTCACGTTAGCCAACGAGATTAAGCATTCCACAAATGTTAACGAGCACGGGATCATATTAAAATGAACCAAGACACTTTCACCGTGGGAAAGATTTAAATTCTAATATTGTTTTTCTGTTTTTCATGTATATGAAAACCTCGCTTGGATGTGGTAATAGGCAGGCTTCGTTGGCAGGGTTCGTACTTCTAATTCGACGATGCTTTTAGCATAAAGTTGTGGGAACTAGCCGAGTCATCAGTAGGCTGGAAATATTTTTCATCCAGAATGCGATGCAGTTCTCCCTTAGATATATTGCACGCCTTCAAAGCAATCTCGCATGAGCCTCTAAATTTGTTTTATGTCTAGCCAAATATCCCCTAAAGGTCAGCATATTCTAGCCCCATGTTGGTACCTTTTCTGCAGTCACTTCAAGTCGTTGCCTTGGAATAAAATTATTTTCTTTCATCCCATGATCCGAAGGAGGAAGTTTTTCGCTCGCTCCAGTACACGGGACTGGAACTGCAATATACAATTGTAAAGCTCGTACCCATAGTGTCCTTAAAATTTTGATTCTACAATAATAGTTGCCCAACTGAAGCAGCTCTGAAGTCATACGTTATCTGAAAAAATAGGGGAGTGTCCAATGTCGGGGCCGAAATGTTCGAAAAAAACCTTGGTCTCCTTGATAACAAAACCTCAATGTCCCATTCATTGTGCCCTCTATTCCTCTGAAGCTCGAAGAAGAGAAAACAGTCTTTCGAGCTTTCGCTTGGGGCTCAGTGCTTTATAGAACATACTAACAAGATACATTGGCCCGGGATTCTATCGCGATACAGGGAATTTACCAAAAATGTATTTCGATACTGAAACAAAACATGAAAGGCCGTTTACAACTCCCTGTAACGCCGAACTAGAGCGCAGCTCTTGAGGAGGAGGAGGGAAGGGTACTGAGGGTCACGTGTTCTCGGGGGGGGGGGGGGGGGGGTTTACGTAACCCCAGGTCACGTGACCCCCCAGAGAAATGTTTCCGCTAAATATAGCGGTGAAATTTTTCCGCTAGATTTAGCGGGGAATTTTTCCGCTAGATTTAGCGGGGAAATTTGAACGCAATTTAGCGGGGAAATTTGTCCGCTAGATTTAGCGGGAAATTTTACCGCTAGATTTAGCGGGTCAAATTTTTTTCGCTATATTTAGCGGGGAAATTTTCCCGCTAGATTGAGCGGGTAATTTTTTCCGGTATATTAAGCGGGGAAATTTTTCCGCTAGATTTAACGGGGAAATTTACCCATAATGCACCGCGCGGTTACGCCGACGGCGACGGCGACGGCGACGCCGCTCAAGCCGGAAACGGGCGCCTAAGAGCTGCGCTCTAAAATACCGCAAAACTTTGAAGCAACGAAATTGGTCAAGAATAGCGACGATGCTCACTTTCTGTCGAGGACGTCGGCGTAATGTGCGTAATCAGTCACTGATGCAGTCAGAGCTCAAAATAGGTCTCTAGCATTAACCGGGCAGTGTTTCCAGCTTTTAGGTTCCAGAAGCATACCCGGCTACATATCTGCAGAATTGGGGTGGCAATTGGCTCACCGCTCTATGGCGTCATCCACTACACGAAACTCGATCAGGATGTACCAGGCAGCATCGTCGTTCATTACATACGAAAGCGATTTCTGCACATCTTTATGAAGGCTTGGAGTCAATCATTAAATGGTTGCAAAGCGGAGCGAGTGATATAGAACAACTTCAGTGCTGCAAGAGTCCAAGATAATTTAACACCTGCGAACTGCAATGTTAATTAGATGTTAACATGCATCTTTACGTTCGATGTTTATTATCTACATACGCTTGATACATTTGAAGATCAGCTAGTCAAACGAATTAACAATAAATGTTAAAACCGGCACCGAAACGGCGCAGGAAAATGAAAATATATGAAGGTCTTCCTAGTTTCTGAACCCTTGTGACGATTATTTGCATCGCGTCACAGCCGACAGCGATTAATTCGTTGCCACTCTTTAAGCGTACAGTTGCTGTTTGTCTTCAGCGCTCACGATTCTGATAGATTTTCACACAGCGAACATCGCTCACCGTAGCGTGTCGTCGACACTCTTTCCAACAGAACACAACCGAGATCATGCAATACCTCCTGGATAGGAAGGCCGTAGTGCTTTATTTTCTGAGCGACAAACCATAGGCCAACGTGGTGCGCCTGCGTTCAACTGGGGTTGTGTTCACACGGACGGAACTCAAGTTCGAGCCGAACGGTTACACGGCACTAGCCTTCAATAGGTGACGTAGCCGTTTCTGCACTAGGACCTTTCTACCGAGGAAGTGTCGAATTATGACGAAACGACCGTCACATGCGCGTCACTCCACTGTACACAGCATTGTGGACAGTGATGTTAGCGCTCCTTCGGAATCTAATCTTGGATTCAGGCGACATTAAAGCGAAACATTTTCGATTAATATTAAAAGACCCGCTGCCTTTTCCCAATTAAGTACAAATTCGTTTACCATTTGAAAATTATTGCTTTAAAAACTGAAATTTCATAATCACTCTTGAATGAAAACATAAGTTAGCACGTTTCAGTTCATTAGTCAATCCATTTTACCGGTCCCCCCCCCCCCCCACACACACACACACACTCTAATGCCTCTGGAGACCACCGATAAACGCAAAGTGAGGATGTTATTCAAGTAATGGTCACCCACTTTAAAATAATAGAAAAGACACTGACAGTACACGTCTTTTTTATATTAACTCTATGGCCCATTGATTTTTTGTGAACTTATTTTTTGTTCACTTATATACATGTATGTCTCGTCGCAATTTCTCTAAATCTACAGTTATTTCCGTCAGCGGCTGTATCCTTGAATGTAGCATTATATTATTCAGTGTTGTTCTTTTTTTTGTATCTCGTCTGCCGTTATTCATGTAACCACAAAATTCAAGAATACAACGCTGTCAAAAGGGCGCTAAATAAGTAAACCGGGGGCCCCAGCTTGCAGCCCCGCATTAGCAACAAACGATAAGCACAGGTTGTCCCCTCCCCTGGATTCCTTCGCTTTGTATTTCTCATCTTTCTTTATTTCTTTTTAACTGGCTGCGACATTGCCAAGGAAGCTCATCAAAACATTAAAGATGGGGCGGACCCGCACTCGACTCACAATTTTGATAACCCTCGGCAGGAATTTTAGATTCAGGGTGGATCGTGGACCGTGTGCGACCCAGAAAAAAAAAATAAAAAAATAGTTTTTTTTTT
Organism: Ixodes scapularis; assembly: GCF_016920785.2. Classification (NCBI taxonomy): domain Eukaryota; kingdom Metazoa; phylum Arthropoda; class Arachnida; order Ixodida; family Ixodidae; genus Ixodes; species Ixodes scapularis. The sequence goes on from NW_024609884.1 coordinate 45,091,486, forward strand.
TTTTTTTTGTGAGGCCAATCCCTGCGGTCTCTCGGCCCTTCGGCCTCCCTCACGCCACGTCCAAATGTCACTCGTCCCTGGCGTCGCTAGTGCAACAAGACCGTTGTTCGGGAAACTGGTCTCATCTTCACGTACTACCCTGCTTAAAGTTTGATGCGTACGGCGCTGCCCAGGCCAGCAAAGCCACCTGCGCCTCCCGTAAACGCCCGCAATGATGAACTCGGCGGCTTCATTCGTGTTCTTTGGCTCTTTTTATTCCTTTATTTTTAGTGCCCTCTCAGGATATGGCTGCTGTGGAATTATCGAGAACCTTGCTCCACCTTACCGGATTTAAACTTTTCTTCGATGCTCGCTTTCGAAAGTTCATGACCCGCCATTACTTCTGGATTTTAGTGCAGAAAACGAATTTATTGCGATATCGTCCCCTTAAAGGGGGTGGGACGAAATTGCGGTTTTAACGTAGCAGTTTTATAAAATTTTACGTACTTCTATTCGAAAGCGAAATCAAGGGAAAGCTTCAATCCCCATCTTCGTTATGGGCTAAAACACACGGTGAAACATTTCGCTGACTTCAAAATGTGATGTAATTTTGCCCGACCAAGTTCTACTCCTGTAGAACTTTGCTTCAGGCCGATTTCCGTGTATTGGGACTTTCTTTAAATGTTTTACCAGTGGGAGTTATCTCCGTCGCAAATACTGCAATTATATATATATATATATATATATATATATATATATATATATATATAGAGAGAGAGAGAGAGAGAGAGAGAGAGAGAGAGAGAGAGAGTCCTGATGAAGGCCTGACCCAGGCCGACACGTCGACCAATAAATAACACTCCACTAAAAGCTTCGAAGTACGTTTACTTTCTTTGTATATATATATATATATATATATATATATATATATATATATATATATATATATATATATATATATATATATGTAGACAGAGAGAGAGATACGTAGCGCAGGATGACGAGTAGTATATACGGCATATATACGTATGCTCTATATACAGGGTGTTTTTTTTAAGCTTAACAAAATTTTTAAAAACAAACCATAAAAACTAGGTTAATGTGGTCTGCGCAGGTGAGTTATACGGCCAGGGGGACATAGTATGGGGGACTAATTGTAACGATCAGTCGCCTAATTAGTCAAAATTCGTTAATTAACTTTTTAATTAATGAAATACACATATGGTTCCAATTAGAAACTTGCTCAGCGTCATCGGAAACCACTAGATCAGGAATTTTCAGAAAGACTTTGAACGTGTGAGAAGCGTAGTAGTGCGCTAAAGTTACCGCTCGTGGAGCAGGTACAAGGCTGGGGCTAGATAAGAGACAGAAAAAAATGCGCGGACGCCTTACCGCAACCGCTAGCCTTGTACAGTACCTGCTCCACGAGCGGTAACTTTAGTGCACTACTACGCTTCTCACGCGCCCAAAGTCTTTCTGAAAATTACTGACCTAGTGGTTTTCGATGACGCTGAGCAAGTTTCTAATTTGAACTATATGTCTATTTTCATTAATTAAAAAGTTCATTAACAAATTTTAAGTACTTAGCCAACTGATCGTTACGATTAGCCTCATATATTATGTCACCCTGGCTGTATAACCCACCTGCGCAGACCTCAATATTCTAGCTTTCATAATTTAAAAAAAAAATTATGTTAAGCTAAAAAAAAAAAAACCTTTATATATTAGACACATTATGGAGTCGAGGAAGCAGAAGAAAAATGTCAAGGTAAATCTGATGGAGGTTGCGTTCCAGAATCCCACCCGAAAAGGCATTTTTAGTTTCATTTTACATCACCACGATATTACTCCCTGCGTCTTCGCTACACCCATCTTGAGTTATGCACAAAGGCACACGAGGCAGAATTGTATTGAGAGGTCCCAAAAAGGTTACAGCGTAACTATCAGCCAGTTCGCAGAACCTCCGTGACATCCCCTCTACCTCGAACTCAGTATCAGCAACGATGTAACGGTTCATCCTTACATCGGTCGATTCCAAATATTCTTTTTCTAGGAGGTCAAAAAAGCAAAAAGGGCGCGTAGAGTATTACACCTCGATTCTTTAAATTAAATTTCAAAATTTACTTTGGGGATGTCAACATACTTTTCTACGTATACCTTAATTTCAAATATCGTCTTTAAACAAGCATTTAATCACGTGATTTAGATATTTACGTGATATTTAATTACGTGATATTACATATAAATTTTGAGAGGATGCTGACAATGAGCTTCGGGACTAATTTTGTGGGACCATCAAACTGGGCGTAGTTTGATGGCTGAGAATCAAAATGCTTCCATGGCCCATTATTAGGTCTTGCTATTAAGAGTAGAGAGCCGCCTGGATGTGCTGAGATAAAATGGGTAACATAAAATTTTTATATCTGAAAAAAAAAAAACGTTTTGTTTTAATATTACAGATACTCTTTGAGCTATTCGTACTGATTCAACTAGCCAATTTCCAGAACCCCATTGTATTCCATAAAAAAAATGGTAGATGTACTAGTCAATCTGGAAACCAAATCAACGCAACTTCCTAATTTTAGTTCGCATTGTGGCGACTCTAGTGACCTGCTTGGTCCCGCGGGAAGCGTTGTGGCGATGCGGGGCGGACGTTGATCAAATACACTTGTTTATTCGATTTCTACTCGGCTCACATTAACCAGCAAACACAGCGCGTACGGTATTTAAAATCAGCATGATAAATGCTTATGGGGTCTGACACGTGACGCCGCTTGGGTGCCTGTTCTTATTAATTTATTCAGAATACATCAAAGGACTGCTCAAGAGCATTACATGGAAGGGGGGGGGGGGGGGCTATTTATACATTAAGTAGAACGCAACAATAAAAAATAAAACCCACTGCACTCTCAAAACGCTTACGCGAAAAAATTCCTTTCAACTTTCCCCAAAGACAAGCCTTTCGAGAAAGAACAAGACTTAACCGAGTAAACTGACTCGCGATATCCTAAAGTTACATATCTGGACGCAAGAACGCGTTATAAAAAAAAATCAAATTTCACGATATTCTGGCTTCAATCTAAGGATAGTTACATATTTTTAAACATCTATTGCACAAAAGAAACACCGCAAGGTGTTGTGTATGGGTATTACACGATGGTCACAATAAGCAAACCGTTTAGTTACCCCTTTCAGTAGAAATACGCCAGTAGAAATACCCTCAAACTACTGTATGGTGGCTCGCTTCTTCCTTATTCCCGGCAATGTCATGACGATTATGCGTCCGTTGTGAAACTCACGATCCCGAAAGGATCAATCTTAAATAAAACGACTTCTCCGCGAATTCCTTTTTGTTTTTCGTGTTTTCCTTCTACAGAGGTGTACACGGGGAGAAGACTCCGGAAGGTCATGCAGGAAAAAAAAAAGGGTTCACTATCTCGGCGCCTTCTTCCTCGTTTTGCCGCTGTGATGTCTACTGCCGCCAGTTGCTTCGTTTCCTCTTTCTTTCCGACTTCCCGATTCAGGCGGAAAGGATCGGGGAAACAAAATGAAAAGCTGCACTTCGGCATGCAAATTAGGATTGACTGTCAGCGGACAAATTGGTTTATTCGCGCAGCTGATGGGGGAGCAACGGAGTGGGTGTTCGCTCGCTACGGAGGAGTATCGATAAAAATCTACCCTCAAAAGTGTTCTCATTGCTGAACCTGTCGCCAGTTTGCTTGCCGGGCTGTTTTCAAAATTGGAGAAGTTAGGCTCAGTAACAAAAAACGGAAAAAAAAAAACCCTTCGTTTTTGATTTGGATATTTTATTTAGATATGAGCCTTCTTTTTTTTTTTTTGTATCATTACTGAACTATCTCGATCAAGGTCTCAATATCTGTATCATGTCGTGAAATAAGTCCAGAGGAATAAAAGAAGCGTTTTTCGTGTACTCACACGTCACAACGCAGTGTCTGTGTGTGAAAAAAAAAATATATATACATATATTGACTATATTGCGTATAGATTCTAAGAGCTATCAAGATTAATACGACTGATTAATATTTTGCACTCGAAAAGAATAGAGCCCCCGAAGCATCACTTTCTACTAAACACGGCACTGGTCATACGACAGTCGTGCCATCTGCCCAATCTATGCCTACCAGCCGATCAGATAAACTGGGAGTCGTTTAATTGAAGGTAAGGAGGCGAAACCACCTTTTACCGAATGCAACAAAAAAGCTGCCTTCAATTATTTTTAGTCAGTCATATTTGGTGAGGTTTCATTCTTTACTTTTTTGTGTGTGTTATCTACCCATTTTGTTTATTATAGCGCACTGCCTACTGCCGCTAACAACTATGTTTGTTTCACCGTATCATATCACCACTCATTATCTCGACACTTTCGCCGACAGGAAGTACCCTTCACGTAGTATAATAATTATAGCGAACGGTAGCGAAACAGAAGGGAAAAAAAGAAGCTCTTCCAACATTATAGCTAGATTTCCGCTCATGTGTGGCATCCTAAATTAAATTAAATTCCCGTTAGATTTTGCATGGTGAGAGCGGACACCAAGCCAGACTCGATCCCGCCCACGTCGCTTGAATGCGAGAAACTGCAGCCTAAATACGCTAAGAAACACTGCTCACAAAACATTAACCCGAGCCATTTGTAGACCCTAAGTTTCCGGCGCAGCCGGAAGTAACGAACAAAGTAAACCCCCGCCTTCTCCCGTCTCCGTGAAAGCCTTCCCACCACATCACCCCGCACACAGCCTAGTCACACTTCGGGACGCTCGCGTTCATTAAACGCCAGCGACGTCTCTTCTATGCGTTCTCGTGTAGCGCTCAACGCAAGGAAGGTTCCCAAATAGACTGTGCAAATATTTGAGGGCTTCCTATACCTGTGCAAGCTACACACCTCTGAATAGGAAAAGCACAGCGTACAAGCGCAAATACCGAGCTGCTGTTCCAGAGAACCCTGTCCGATGGCACAGCTGCGGTTGACGCAACTTCGTCGGAACAGCGAACCCGGAGTACATATCGCGTAGGCAGCGTGCTTCGGAGCGCGCGCGTTCTCGCCTGGGACGCGTCCACAGAACCGCAGTATGGAACGTGTCAACAAAAGCCGTATTTGAGGCAATCGGGAAACGACTCGCAACTCTTGACGCGGCTCACCTCCTTCTCCCGTCTCACCGTGGTTTTAGTGCCGAGTGGACCGCTTTCCCAAAGCGCGGGCTCGAGGGAAATGTGGTAGGGAAATTTTTGGCCTAAGGCGTGAAGCAGATTATTCCTGACAAACATGAAACCGACTCGCATCAGTCTTCGGCTGTTATTCCAACTCCGTTCAAAGAACCGTGTATTTCTTGTTTCATATGCAAAGCCGACTTTTAGATGACACAGAAGCTCAATATAGTCGTTCACTTACTTATTTCATGCTGTGGACCGTTAAAGTTTAAGCAGGATGGCCACTAAAAGTTGCACGCATATAAGGCGTAACAGTGCAATGTGACGCGACAAAAAAGACATCGCTCTTTCTCGATACAAATAAGCCCACTACGCACAAAAAAAAGTAGGTATGTGCGAATAGGTGGTTTCAATCGGAATCGCGCCGAGTCATTGACAGCATTCAGTGGGTGAGAGTAAGCCACGACTCCCTTTTTCAGGTTTTGAAACTAGCGATGACATTGTACTTTGCTCCAGCTTAAGTTCAGACGCAGTCAACCCCATGAGGTAATGTGGCCAATCAAGGAGCGTCAAAAGAGCGAGTCACTAGAGCTTTTCTAATGCTTATGATTGGTTCGGCGATGACAGAACACGTACAGAAACACGACGAGTACCACGGGTGGGGCGCTTTTGACTCTGTTTGACTGGTCCCATCAGCTTGTAGTGTGGGCTGCGTCTGAACTTAAGAGAAAACGAAGTATACGCTATTCGAATCGAACCACTATTCGCACGCTTCTAAAACATATGCATAACTACCAATCCAGTTGACATTCTATACACCTTTCCAAAGGTTACCATCCAGGCAAAGAAATGCGTAGTAACTGGGCTCTGTGGGCATATGTACGGCGGCTAATATTCTGAAGGACAGAGCCGCGTAGGAAAGAACATCTTCCACGGCCCTGTGGGCAACAATGGCGCGCACAGAAAAACATTTGAATGGTGTAATCACTGTGGCAAAATACCGGCTGTTTCTACGGATACTTTCAAAACTTTCTACAAATAGGGTGGATAAGAATAATAATTAAAAAAAAACGATTTTGGGGAACAAGTTTCCAGCCACGGTGGACGTCAATGATTGCAAAAACAAACAAACAAAAAAGAACATTCTAATCAGCAAAAGAAATGGCTAAAATTTACTAACTTTTAAATAATGGAAATAAAAATAATGTTTAAATTAGAAACATGTTGACAGCCATCAAATCCGCAACCCCCACCCCAAAAGAAAAAAAAAAAACGAAATAAAAACTGAATATTTTAGTATTTGAAGCACGTGGGAAACGCAGGAGTGCACTAAGGCTCCTACTCGTGCAAAAAGCGCAAGGATTAAGATGCGAAAACCGCAGCCTTCAACTTTCTGTCGCAAAGAATTAGAGCATGAATGTTTACTTGTTACCAGGAGATTCATCCCTTGTGCCGTTCAATAAAACTCCGGAAGAATGTCCTTACTGAGAAAAAAAAACATACTGATAACAATATTGTTTGCTTAGGTGATTATCGAGAAAATCTGTACCTTCAAAATGACGACTATAAAATCCGGAAACGCATTATACGGAGTCAGTGATCGGGGTACTGTGTGATCCTGTTGATGTTTGTATCCTTTGCTGTGCTATGCATGTGTATGCGCTCGCTGTATATGAACTGTTCGGTTGATGCTATCGTATGCAGTGATACACGGAACGTGTCTGTATTATTGATATGAATTAAACGCAATATATGTTTGTTGCCTACAATTTGGTCGGTATGCAGCGCCACAAAGTCAATATATTTGCAATTGCTCTGCTTAAACATAACACCTGGTGGCGAGCGATTAAACCTTATTTCAAGCTTCGCAATATTTTCTCAACTATGCGATGACACAAGCACTGCAGGCTGCTTTGAATTTACTCTTTCGAGAGCGACTTTAGGTTTCGCGAATGGTTCACAACTTCCCCATAACGTGCGGTGCTAAAATGAATTGTGACTCCGGTAATAGCAAAGTTAAGACGTGAAGCACGCGAAGTGGCCAGGTTTCGATTGTCTCCGTTTAACATTGCAGTGTTGAAAACGAGAGGACTGATTGTCTGCGTTCGAAACGCAAGTTTTCTTACCTGGGCGGGAAGAGAGGGCTTCAGCATCAAATACATTTTATTGAAACTTTATCAAATGTGTTTATTTGGTGGTCCTCTCGCTCCAAAAGAAGTGATTTTTTTAGAAAGGTACGAAGCGGCTGATTAGTTTTCTCGTGAAAGCTGTTTAGAACGTCCAGTGGCGCGACATATTTGCCCGACCGAAAACTATGCTATTTTAGTTGAATCGTGGCAGCGTTCCGCGTCAAGATGGGTAATATACGTAGGGTCGTTGTTAAGCCTTGTTGAGCTCGATTCATTTGATTCAAAGCCACCATATTGAGATGCAGACGAGGGAGGAAATTTATTCCCCTTTTTGCAGGGAAGAACGCTGCTCCGTTTCTAAAGGAACATAAGGAACGCGAGCGTTCTCCCTTTATAAATGAGTAGATAGACACCCTTTTCTAAGAGTGCATTCAGTGAAAAAGACGTGAATGAGAAGAGCAGGTAGCTATTTCCCATAAAATTGTTCAGCGAAAGCTGGCACGGACTGACAGCCGAAATGTGAAACAGAGCAAAGGGAAATCAATGCACGAAATTGGAGCTGCAAATAAGCATAGATTATCGAAAATGGTCAGATATGTAGCTCGTCCGTCGGAAAGGCCTCTCGGTGGGTGTTGTGGAGGAGGGGGGAGGGGGGTCAGGGTGGGGGGAGGGGAGGGGGTGCCGAAGGAGCAGACAGTGCCCGAATCTCATCCGAGCGCGCTTGGGAACCCTCGGTGCATTCGGCTGTCGTAGAAACTGGCCGCACGGACCGCCTTCATGGTAACGCACATAATCTCCTCTGGTCACTCACGGCAACAGGTGGTACTGAGGAAAGCGTGGATTAACTCTGGCAGCGAGAGCTTGCCTTTGCTGAGGCATTTCTCTAAACAGCCTTATTGCTCTCGTTGTACGTTATTTTCACACTTCGACAGACTACCCCCGATTGAAGCAGGGAATACGGACACGGATGTGCAGGTTTACGTTGTCGCATTCTAGTTCCACTTGGCAGAAGTATCAACGACGCGCAGGTCAATATATAGGGGTCGCTCTTTCGGTCGAGGACACCATTCCATGCCCGTCTATTGAGCACGACCAAGACTGTGCAATGGTCTGGGCCTCTATGCGTTTTAGTTCCAATCAATGCTTGTAGGAGCAGTATACGGATGTCCCTAGGGCAGTATTGATGTTCTAAAGAGTTAATTCGAGTTTCTTCAAACTAAAACCAAGCAATTTTCGCGTATAATAATGGCCGGTGATTTTAATTTGCAAGATAGAGATTTGTATTGCGTGATGCCCAATGGGGTATGCCATCCGTCTAGGCTTCTTGTTGATATTGCTTTTAGTAATAATTTAAGCCAAGTGGTCAAGTGTCCCACATGTATGTAAAATGCTTGCTTGATCTCCTGTTTTTATCTGAGGCCGTTACCAGACGTATTCTTGACGTATCAATCGCGGGTGGCATATCTGACGATGCAATTGTTCTATGTGACCTATATGAACCGCAGCCTGCACACAATAAAATCGAAGCAAAATCTTATCGTGATTTCAACAGGGTGAATGATATCGATATTATTGACTTCTTGCAAGCAACTTTACAGATTTCTTGTGTATTACGATGCGAAAACGACTAAGTAAATAAGCTTTGGCTTTTTTTAAGCAAGTAGTCCTTACATGTGTTGGTAAGTTTATTTTAGAGCGACCAGGGCAAAAAGGAAGAAGCACAATCTATGGGTAAAGCGCGATATTTTACATTTAAAACGAAAGATAAAGCGATTAGAAAGGTTTCAACAAAGTTTAAAATTTATGGTTCATCCTCTTTGCCAAGAGCTACGGAACTTTGTGCGCACATCTGAATATTTGTCTTTAATGTCACGATGCACAACTTTCTAAAAGAAAATTCAAAAAAAGATTTGGGCTGATTTGACAAAAAAAAAAGTGTGATGATTAAGGAGCTTATTCATAGCGGGCAGACGTTTCCCGATGAAGCGAGCATCGCAAGTGAGCTTAAATATTTTTTCTCTTCTGCCTTTACTGTTGATAACTCTGTTGCCTTTATTTAAGGCTGCGGTCCCACGGCAGCCATCTTGAACAAGGCGTTAGTTCAACCAATAGATGGCGACACGCACCCGTGGGGTGGCCGAAACATTGGTTCACAGTGGGATGGCTCGAGCACCATCACGTTCCCCTCGTGGCCTTGCTCGCGCCGCTGCCAGCTGTGCTCAGCTAGCTCAAGTAGCGTGGCCCAGCAAACGGATGTATGCGAGAATGTCAGGCTGGGTATAAATTGTTGTCTGATATAGGGAGATGCGGTCGGCGGTTGTAACGTGCTTTCGCAATAAATCTTACCAAGAAGGAATCAAATGTTGATTGACGTGTCAATATTCTATCAATGAAAATTTCCTCTGCACGAATGCACGCTCAGTAGACTCAACCAGTGGAAGCGGACGGACCTTTCACACCAGACTCCTTTTTCTTATTTTTCGCCTCATACTCCTTTGCGGTTTAAGTATGCTTCAAGAATCTTTTGGAACGGGGATACTTTACGTCAACGAGGCCATTTGTTCCAAGTAGTCAATCAGGGAATGCTGCTAGAAATCCGTCCCTCATATTAACGAATAAGCCGCGCTTCTGCACAGTGCAGTTTTCCTGTTCCACGTACAGTTGTAAAGCAACATCCTCATTGATTCTATCATATACTGTTACGGGTGAAGAAAGTCTTTGGGTACACGATACTTGAAACAAGTCCTGCACTGTACGTTGTGGTTCAACACCCATTAATGTCGTCGTCCTTATAGAGCCTCATCATTTAATCATTACCTCGTCACCTCATATTGCTCTTCATCAACAGTAAGTACAATAGGCTACCGCCACATTACAATCCAAGAATTGAAAAATTAAGTCGTTCAGTCCTTCAACCAGTTTATAATTTATATAATGTTATTACGTTACATTACCTCGAGACGATCGACGTCCATTGTCGATCTTCAAATACTTATACCTGTATATAAATTAGACGCACAAGGGGGGGTTGGTTGCCGAGTGCACGGTCTAGCGCACACCAGCTCGGAGCACTGGGAGCGAAAGCTCGCGCTCCAGAACCCACCCCGCCCCTGCCCGTTTCGATCTGGAAGAGCATCGTACCGGCGTGCGGTCGTGCATCACTACTGCGTGGCGCACGTTGAAGACCCCAGGTTTTCGGTTTTACCACACTGGCTAAATTGCTCATCTACAGCTGAGACACCAGACGCCCACTAAGGCAGACTAACTTCCGGCTGAATAAACATACACACAACAATTTGCAATTAGACGCATAATAACAAAGAACACAGTGTGCCGCCTCTTTTCTTTGGATGCCTTTTTTTCTAAACCAGCGCAAGCTCGTGCGTTCTCTCTTTTGAGACGGTTAGAACGGTCGCGTATAAAACCCGCGTTTCTCCTACCCGCCCGCTTCCTCCTCTCATTATGTGTATTTGGTTATAACTAAATAAGCTATAATAATGGTGTATTATTCATATTTACTTTCAGTTTCAGTTAGGGAAAAGGAGTTTCGCGGCAACTAGAGCCAATAAATGAGCTGCGCTTAGAGTATCGGCACTCTCTTCCCCGACAGTGTTGTGAACGCCGCCATTTTGGTGCTTGTGCAGAGCAGGCGCAACTGCCGATCGTCATGATTCAAAAGTACGACATCGTCAGCATTAGATTCGGTGTTAGGAAGCTCATGTAATGTTGCTTTGCTTTGTCGCAAACTGTTTAAAGTGGGGGACGGAAAAGCGTTTCTTGTGATTTCAGATAAAGCTTCAAACAACTGGCAACCATAATTTTAAGCCATACTAAGGCCAAGCGTGGCTACTCTGAAGCGTAGCTTATTTAATAACACTATTCATGCTCTTGCTCAAGAGGCTTGTAATACCTAGGGTGCCTCAATGTCCTTCTGTTTAGGGTGATGCCACCCTCTGTAGTACCCGATGCCGACAGCACGCGCTCACGGGGAAAATACAAAGAAATCGACGAAAACAAAATGTCGCCATAGCACAATCAGCGCCACGAGCGCGTGCAGGGACACGCTCTTTCACGCGCTTCTGAACAAAAAATAAAAATAAAAGAGGGGGACAAAATGGCCAGATGTCGTGCTCCACCCTAAGCAAAGGGCACATGAAGTGCTCCGCCCAGTATTACCTGGAGGGGCCATATCGTAAGCTCCGTGGATTCCACAAGCCACTACCTTTTGACACCTGCCTCTTCTTCATTGTTCCCGCTTGTGCCAGTAAATTAGCTACGGTTCAGAGTAACGACACTTGGCCATATTGTGGCTTAAAATCATGGTTGCCAGTTATATGAAGCTTTATCTAAAATCACAGGAAACGCTTTTCCCTCCCTCACAAATGTTTAAACAACCCGCGACAGAGCATTGCAATATTGCATCAGCTTCCTAGCACCGCATCTAATGCTGAGGAAGTCGTACTTTTAGATCACGATGATCGGCAGTTGCGTTTGCTCTGAGCAAGACCCAAAATGGCGGCGCCCAAAACAATTTTGGGGAACGGAGTGCCGATACTTTAAAGCTCATTTAGTGACTCTAGGTATAAAGTGAACTCGGGTGTATTCTTTTCCTCTTCGTCTTCATTGTTTATTGATTTCAATCATATCGAATAATGAACACATTATATCACGCTACGCTTGTGTAAATATTGGTCTTAGATTTATTAGCCTGACCCAGTACTTAAACCATTCAGTTATCGATAGCAAATCTTCCAATATATTTTTTAAATGTGAGGGTAAAAAGACACGGAGATTGATGATGATACAGACGCCAACGCCGCCCTCGGAAATTTTTTGAACATTAGAAATCAGCAGTTTGTCTGCCATCCGCCAGGTAGCGCAACAAAACACCCAAACAGCTTCTAATTGTTTTTAAAATTAGCTAAGCTCTACACCTATTAAGAAACCAAAGCAATATCATTGTGAAAATTTAATACATCGCAATGTATATCTATTCCAAACTATAAATGTTATTAAATGCCAATAAATCTGTTTGATGTCCAAAACAGATATGCGTCAAAAACAGGTAAGTTTGAAGGGCTCCTGGAGCGTTATGACTTTGAAAATGAAAAAAAAGCCATCGTCCACCTCTTGGGCAACCATTGTAGCTCTAAATGTTATAAAAGATTTTATCATAGTTTAATTATTTCTTCAGCGGCATTTGAACTACCATGACACGAAGCACAAAAAAGTGCTACGTTTGATATAAAATATCTAAACAAAAAAAAATTTACACAACATTAAATATTTTTCTGCATATTACCAATTATAAGCACTACGTCTGTAGCTAATTTCATTGCCCTAGCTCTTGTCATTAAAAACATATTTGTGCGGAAAAATGTCAATTTTAGGGCAATATTTGGAGGGATGAAAAAAACAAAGTAGTGCAAATATCAAAAAAGTGGATCGTTAGATTCTGCTCCGACATTATCTTAACAAAACTGCTATATTGGAACCGTGCTATCTTAAATGGATCGTTCATAAAACATGAACTAGCGGAGCAAGTGAGGGTCCGCGCCATCATATTCGCAACGCTACAAATGCGCATGAACAGTAAAAACCAACACATACATAAAATCAAATGAAAGAGGATTGGATTGCCTTTCAAATGACATCAATCCCAAAAAACAGTATTTAAAAGGAGATGAGTAATGACCTGCCAAAAAGTACCTAAACTGTCGCATTCAGTGGGACCGTGACTTAGTGATCTCTACAGAAGGTATTTTTAACAGTTTTTCGCAACTAGACACTAGAAAGTCGAGTGGCCCAGATGGAATTCCTAACGCTTTTTTACGCAGGTACGCTGAATGGTGTTCCAAGTTACTTCACGTGATTTACTCTTGTAGTTTAAAAACTTGTGGCGTGTCTCAAGATTGAAAAATAGCCAATGTTGTCCCTATGTATAAAAGTGCAGAGAAAAGGGTGTTTGCATTTACAAACCAGTGTCATTGTTGAGTACGTGTAGCAAGGTTCTCGAACACTTCATATTTAAGCACATCGCAAATTTCCTAGAATCTGTAACTCTTTTAGTAGATTATCAACACGGGTTTCGACGAGGCTTATCTAGTGACACAGCTTCTTTATACGGTCCACATTTTTGATTCAGTGATTGATAACAATGGTCACGTCGACACTGTCTTCTTAGATTTTGCGAAGGCGTTTGGCAGGGTTTTGCATCGCAAGTTACTGCATAAATTGAAGCAAGTGTTCGGCACTGGTCGTCTACTGAGGTGGATAGACTCGTACCTTACGAATCGTAAACAGTTTGTGTGTTTAGGTAATGCCGAATCAGTAGATTTACCTGCTTTTTCTGGAGTGCCCCGGGGCTCGGCACTCGGACCGTTGCTCTTTTTGATTTTTATCAATGACCTGCGAGTTGATAAGCCCCCACTACAGTGCCGTTTCTTTTTTTCTTTTTTTGCTGATGATTGTGTGTTGTTTTTAAGATATCTTTTGTATCTAACCAAATATGCTTAGAAGAGAGTATTCAAATGATTTTATTGTAGTGTCAAAAATGACAAAATGATTCTGTAGGTAAAGAAATGTGTGCAAATGTCAGTTACACTGAAGAAGGTGCCTCTCTTTTTTAGGGGCGAAGCTCCTTAGGGTCTAGCCTTGTCCATCCGCCCGCTCGTCCGCCCGGCCGGCGTCCGTGCTCACAAAAAGAAAAAAATGTTTGCGCAGTCGACAGGATTCGTACCTGTGCGGGGAGACCCCAATGGATTTCTAGTCCATCGCCTTAACCACTCGGCCACGGCTGCGGGACGAGTAGGGGGCTCTGAGATGTGGTAGTAACTCAAGAGCTGGGGATGTCATGGATGAGACGTTGCATGTAGCCGCTCAACGTCTATACAGGAGAAGGCGCTGCGGTCAAATGCGTATATAATCGCGTTAAACTTTGCATGCATTGGTTCAACATTTATGGACGAGAGGGCGCTGCGGTCAAATGCTCAAATGCGTATATAACCACGTTCCATACCACACACTCTCTTTCTGACATGGACCTTTGACTTAAGCGGTGGGGATGTGTTCCCACGGCTTCTAGCGGATCCAAGCTGATCCGCTAGAAGAACCACAGGCTCTGCATTTCACCGACCATAAAGCAGTAATAATGAAGTCGAAACGCAACCCGGAGCTCAGCACTACCTATGAGCAATAAAAAAAATCAGCACCATCAGCACTACCTATGAAAAATAAAATCAGTATCATTAGCACCACCAGAGCTTCGCCCCAATCAACATCATTCAGCACGTGGAGATGCGGTCATTGTTTTTCTTATACTATTCATTCAAATGCCTTAAAACTAGTTAATGAGTACAAGTATATGTGGGTTACTATCACGTCTAACTTAAGCTGGGCTATTTATATTGAGCAGAATATCACAAAAGCGTCAAACAAAATGCGCCACTGTACTTCTGCGACAAAACTGACGGCCTGTAAATTGCTGATTCGTCCTTTGCTGGAATATGCTGACATCGTATGGGACCCACACTCAACAATCGCTCATTGACAAATTGGAAGGCCTTCAAAAAAATCTTAAGATTTATTTGTAACCCATACGGCAAAGTCTCGCACGTTACACCGTTGTACACCGCCTCTGGAGTGTCTATATTATCATGCCGAAGTAAAGTAAAGCGTTAGAAATATCTGCATAATATAACTCATAATAAATCTGGTTTAAATTCTGATAATGTTTTGCAGTATAACGTTTTGCAGTATACAAAGGCAGAAGCAGAATTTGCTCCTTGAGCTCCGTTGCAGAAATTAAGTTTTTAAATACTCCTTTTTTTCATTCTGTTTTTTAATGGAATTAGTTGCCTCCAAGTGTGATGGCGATTTTTTCTACCGCTTTATTTGCAAGTGCAGTTGAACTTTTTTGTCACCAATGACTAAGCTACTTGTTATTTGTTGTTGTGTTTATTCGACTCATTGATCATTTCTGAAGTGATCTTATCAAGCCTTGGCCTTCAAAGTTGGCCGGCAGTATACTATAAAAAAGATATAGACGCGATAGTATTAAGGAGTTCGCGACGCAGAAATTGCAGCGTCGGTGGCGTTGTGAAGGGAAAATTCTGATTGGTCGATAAGGTCATGTCGTCACAGCCACATGACCTCGCGTGGAAATTTCAAACAACCCACAACGCTCACGTAAACGTGACGTCACGCGTGGAATGAAAGGGATTAAGAAACATCACATGTAATAATGCGGATTAAAGGTCCCCTCGTGTCTCATATAATTTCCTTTATAAAGCAATTTATTTCGTCTTAAACGAAAATATCTTCAAGAACTTCAGGCAGGGTTCGAACCCAGGAGCCTTCGGCTGCGAACCAGACACGTTTCTGACTAGGCCATGTCCACCGCACTTAGTACTCACTGGGGGGAAGAGCATGAGAAGCGAATAAGAAGGCGATGCGAACGGGGTCAAATAATGCTCTCGCGTTAGCGTTAATTTTGCCTCAAGCCCATAGCGCAAACAAGAAACCAACAATGTTCGCCGACACGAAAGCGGCTTCTTGGCAACCTGGGTGACCTACCAAAGTACCGCTTGTTTTGAAACATGTTCTTCGGTGGCCAGTTGATGATGCTTCAGCATTCTTGCCTTGCCACGCTTCTGAGCACAGTGCCAGATATCATTTTTACCGTACAAAATATCCCCATTTTTATCCTTTTCATTTGATGTATCCTGCCAATTTGTCGATCCTTTATTCGGGCTAGTTCATTCTTACAAGACTTTTTTTTAAATAAAACACGGCGACGTTTCGACAACGTTGAGACTTGACCATGTCTATGCATTGACTTTGAAAACGTCAAATTGACGCTGTTTAGAGTAAGTAGGAACTTGATCCATAATTAAAATTGCTTCAAAACTTCTAAAGACGCTGGGGACCTTGCCAGAAATAAAAATGCCATGATCGAGGCTAACATCGCTATATAGGTAACACTTTTCTGCGTACTTGCGATGGTCTTTCCGACCTAGTCGACAGTTAACACTTTCATCTTTATTACTGTTCACCATCAGCTAAAAAAAACATCCCTAAATTTTTTTGACGATTATTGCAATGCTTGTATTTCTTATGGTGCCTATAATTTGAACGTTTGATCAACAGACGATTGTACTGCCCGTACGTGCTCTATACTGTAGCTGTCAGTAACTGTCGTAGAGTAAAATATGTCGTTCTAAAGTGTTTTGATGGGTACTAATAAAATCTTACCTTGATTCTTCGCAGAGACGTAGTATGCTTCGTGTAATTCTTAGCCACTTTGACATTTTTTTTTTTTTTTTTTTGCGGTTTCAGGGTTCTAGACGTGAATTTCTGTTCGACGTTTCAGTGATTTTAGACCTTTCACTTCTATTGCTTTCACACATTTTGGGGTCTTCTGGACTAGCTTGAGAGTCTAAAGCGACGTTCACACACTTGCGGCTGGGTAGGATCAAGGAAGGCAAGCTTGATTTTTAAGCCTCTTGCGACAGCGTAGGACCTGCTCTGCAGCAGCGCATATGGTCCTACGTCGTCGGCAAGGGACAAAACCGGTCTTGTCTCTCTGGGTCCTACTCAGCTGCAAGTGTGTTAACGGCGCTTTGTACACACACAGCGCCTTACGCGTCCGTCAAACTTATGGGAAAAATCACGGAAAGTTTTCCTATTAGATCATAATTTAATTCATCCAATTTTCATAGGTCGAACATAAACTAGGGCTCGGTGTGCTGGTCTCCGGTTTGACGTCGCGAGAAGTCATATGACATATTCATGCGACCATAACGTCACATGAGCTCACATGACATGCACATGTGGCTGTGGCGTTACGTGACGTGTGACGATATCGTTACGTGATCACGCAACTCTAATTGGACCACGTGACACTCATTTCACACGATAACGTAACTAAAGAAAATGCGATCACGTAACTACTTTTAACGTGATTACGCATTCAAGTGACATCATCTGTCGACTACCAAGCGAGAAGTCCGGTTTCATTCATGGCGCCGAGAAAATCTGCGACGTTTTTTTCGTAACGCTTTAAAGCAGGGTCTCCAAACCCTAGCCCGAGGGCCAGACTCGGCCCCCGGAAGCGTTCCAGCGGGCCGACGAATGGCGCAGTCTTTCCAGTAACGCCCGGCCCGTGGCCCGCTGCTGCAAACGCCAAACTAAGCGCTCATAAGGAACAAAAAACAACGCCACGACGCGCACCAAAAGTGCTAACAAAGAAAGATACAAGAAAACAAAAATGGTAATATCGCGAATCTCTCGCGATATTACTTAGTGAACATTGTCATCACCAGCATTCCAATTCGTAGTTCTCCACATTATGTTTGAGTAACTAGGATAAAATTTAGTTGCGCTCTTGTGCATTTCGGGCTTACTCACCTCCGTCAAAACTCATGCACACTGCCATCAGATGTACCAGTCCTCCTGTCTTTTGCCCTGTGCGAATATGCCATAGTTTCCATTAGCCAAAATGCTTGAAGAAGAATACAGACGATCAACGTATTCTACGTTTGTGTTTAAAGTTATTGCGCGAAGACATCAATAGAGTTGACACTTTATTCAAGTAACAGTGCATCAGAAAGACCAAGCTCTCTAAAACTCTTTAATACTTGTCGATTAAATTGTAGGAGCATGGCCCCGTCGTATTCGAAGTAAAATATATGTAGCCAGTTATTACACCGACTTTCGTCGACGTCCATCGGATCATTTCCTCGTATTTAGCACCCGCCGAGAAAGTTAGGCTAGAGAGAATTGTAGTGGAAATGGAAGCCTTCTCTCCTGCACAAACACGTCCTCAAGATTAAGAAAAGACGCAATGGCCGAGAGGCACTCCGGTGGCAGAGCATCAATCTGAGTTCGCTGTCCCCGTGGAGCGTCCAAGCACATGAGCGGTCCACGGGACACTGTGACCAGCTGAAAGAACTGAGTATGGACGAAAAGTACTGCGACGTCAATGCGATTCCTTGCCTCTCCCGATGTGCATCCATACAGGCCTACGAGCTTGTCCACGAGAGAGTAACATTTTTCGAGAGTTTGGAAAGCAAAGGCTGCCGTCCACCCGCCGTTTCGATTGGCCACGAAGTCGACAGCTCTGTTAAGCATTAATTCGTTCCGCCGTAGCACGTGCAGAACTTCGCAGACCACGACAGAGCAGCGTTCCTGTCCGTACTGCAGCTCCAGCGTAAGAAGGCTGAAGTTGCTGGCAATACCACGCATCAGTGAAGAACGAATGAACCAAGCTTCTGTCCGGGTTCTGAGGCGGATGCTGATGTGATGCAGCGCGCGGTTTCGTGTGAGCATCTCTGCAAGAACTTCGGCTGCGAAAGCTTCAAATTCCCACTCATCGAGGTTGAGGCGAGTAATCGTTTTGTTCAGAGCCAGGCCTCCCAGCAGGATTGCTGAAGCCAGGCTCGGCGTGCGGAAATTTAGCACTGCGCTCCTGAGTGCCGTGCTCCTCAGAAACAAAAGCGATAAATAGTGCGCGCAGTACAAGTCAATGGTCGTTGTCAAGGAGAGGTGGAGAATTGTTAAATGGTCACGGCTGAAGATGAAAGAGCGGAATAGATGCTCCATGGGTTGGCGATGTGTGACGTAGCAGGAAATTTGTATCTCGGGAACGCTATGATTGGACCTCAAGGCATCACTGAGTGATGGAAAGTCGCCTTCCTCGTAATGAATACGCAATCGACGACTATTTCCTGTACGTATAATTCGAGTCAAGAGTCGAGCTTTGTGGTAGTTCTCACCTTCTATGCTGCCGAGGCGAACCTCCGCAACCACTGCGTTGAACTCAAGACCATCTAACAGGCTGTGGGCACCAGTAGTTGTGAACAGGTTGTCCTCCAGCCGAATCTTCAGTAACGTCGAGTTGGCTACCAGAGCCCCACTTAGTTCAACGGCAAACTCGTCATTTAGCCCACTTGCTCGTAAATCGAGCTCCGTGAGTCCGGTGTTGGTTCTGACTACATCGGCAAGGCACCTCCAGTGCAGCCCGTTTGGAGAGAGTACGTCTAGGTCGATGACTATCTTAAGAAATTTAAGAGTTGTGTTGTTGCTCATTGAAAATGCCAATGTGCGCAGGCTATCGATACTACAAGTGGGACGAAGGACAGACAGCTTTAACAGGGTCGTGTTTGATCGCAGTGCTTCAAATAGGTTTTCTGTTCGGCACTCAACATCTATGGTGACTTCTCGAAGATACCCGCTCATCAACGGCATGGCTACCAAACCGGCGAACGCACTATAGTCGCTAGTGGGAAACAAGCCTAACCGCACCTTTTTTAGCACAGGGATCCCGCTAACCCAACGCATCACAGTCCTCGCAGAGGTCACATCAATTGAATCGTTCAGCAGCGAGAGAACCCGCATTTCTCCATTCTGCTTTAGCAAGAGACACAAAGACTCGCCGGCTTTTCCCCTGAAATCGAACGCCGTCAGTTCTAGACTTTCCAAGGACCTCAACTCTCGTAGCGTCCTCATAATGTCCTCGCTAAAATCGTACCCCAGGACCTCGAGTGAGAGATCTATTTTCACGTGCGTGTAGAACGGGTGCAGTTCGAAAAGTTTGTAAAAAAGCGGCACGGCATTTGAAGCTACAATGCTGGCTCGAAGGGACACACTGGTGATGCATCGGTGCTCCGACAGCAACCAGAGGACCAGGTAAACGCCCGTCAGGTGAAATTCCTTGCTGAAGACGGCCACAGCCGAGGAAGGCAGTGTCCGGAAGCAGAAGACGTTTGGCGTCACGTGCGCCAGTTCGGCACCGTAGGGGTTCAGTAGTGTGTTGAGTCGGAGGCGTTCTCTGATGGCCCAGCAGGCGATGCCGGGTCGACCGCCCGTGCACGGATCGCTCAGGCTGCTGTTGACGTTGTCGTAGATGGCCCTCAGGCTGCGGAAGCGGCAGTAGATATCCTCCGAGTTCAAGAAGAAGTCTGGCACCTTGTTGTACAGCTGCTGGGAGTATCTCCAGAGTGTGTCATCGATGGCCTCTTCCGCGGCCACCTGCATGACGGGTTAATCCAAGAGCTGACATAGCAAACAAAAATTTGCTTTGCGAGAGTGAAGTTGTTCACTAACTTTAATTCGTTGAACAATAATGAATCAGCTTCAAATGAAAAAAAGACAAAACCTACACTGTAAATATAAAGAACTGCACATATATGCAGTCTTGTTCTAATAAACCTGATAAAATATCGAAAGATTCAGTTTCACGTTTTGAAGCACCTATGCTCAAAGCTGCTTAGGCAACGCGAGGCCAACGACTACCTTAAGATATGTAGCTTTACTTGAAATTTTAATCAAAACTGTTTCCAGTGCAATACGCCTACTAATTTCAGGTTCTGAAAGAGATCATAAAATAATTTTACAGCTTTTGAAAAATAGTAGACAGAACGTGTATAGTACCCAGTAGAGGAACCCGTATTTTATTCACTGCTCTAAAATTTTACACACACAATGAGTCCGACTTTTCTTTTTCTTAACTCACTCGCGAAATGAGCATTTACGCTTGTCGTAACATATTTAGCCCCGGAAAGTTCTTTCGGTAGTTGCTTTTCTGACGGGTGACCAAAATACGCGGTCAGGTGTTCATTCACCGGCACGTCCCGAAAATATTTGTTGTATTCCCGCGCTTCGGTTGGCAAAGCTTAGAGCTTGTTCTGTAACGCAGTGATCGAGCCGAGACCGACAGATATATCTTTTCGAAAAATAAACGAAAAAATTGTAAGCTTTTATATTCCAAATTTCCCAGAGAATGTTACATTGGTTGCTTTGTACACTTCTGTACTAGTTTTCTTAATTTCACTCCCCAAAATCACGGCCAGCCATTTCTTTTCAATTTATGGGTGTTGTCTCACTGTTTCGCAAAGTGTGCTTGGTGCGTACGTCATTGGTTTGTAGATTTCGTCTTCCTTCCTCTGGGACAATACTGTGCCGTCAGACGTCAAAATCAAGTTCAGCTTGTCAAAAGCCATTTGTTGTGGCTGATTACATGCCCATTGGTTCTTGAAACTCGTTAGTGCGATTAGGAGGTGAGACTCTTATGGCCGACGTACAAGCTCGGATTTCTTCAAGGGAGGTTATCCTCTTAGCGCTTCCCCTCTCCTAAGCTGCAAGGGGAGCGGGCAAAAGTGGAAAGCGCGAAGTGTTTGTCGGTCTTTAAACGAAACTTGGAAAACGTATCCCAAGGTAATTGACCAGCCCAGAAAGCTCTTAAAGGCCGACGACCAGCCGACGACCAGACTCGGGATTTTGCAATGCAGAAGATCCTCCTCACCGTGGGAGAGGAGGAAACAGGCAACGGTGGACAGGGTAGAAGGGTATGCACTTGGACTAGTTGGTGATCCATGTATGTGAGGGTAAAAACGCTAAAAACAACGGACGAGTAAAAGAAAGGAACAACACAGAGCGCTACTTGCAACTGAAGTTTATTCTCAGAAAACACACATATATATATTGTGGGAGCCACTGGTTTCCCTCCCCCGAGAAGGCGTAAGCCGCGGACGTGCCGGCCGGAGTTGTCTGGCTTCGAGCTGGCTCGTCCCGTATCGTGTAGGAGAGGGTGCGCCACCTTGCTGGCCTACTCTCTCGCACTCCTCCGCGCGTCTCCCCGATTTCAGGGGAACAGCGACATCGCGCGAGGGAGAGTGGGGCCTGCCATCCGAGTGAACGGCCGTGTGGTCAAGGAGTCCTGGATCGGACTCCGGGCAGCGGGTCGAGTCGCGGCGCGAGCATCGTCCGACCGGCGATGACTCCACGCTAGTGATTCCCCCGGGCTCTGACAGTCGGCGTCCGCACAACCTGTGGACGTCCGTCTGCTCAGAGCCCTGGCCCCGAACTCCTGCGACGACGGGTAGCGGCGTGAGCTCGCCCGACCGGCGCTGACTCCGCTCGCAATTACCCCTTTGGCTCTCAGGTCGGCGGGCGATGCGGGCACACTGTGCCCGCGGCGGCTCGCTTGACCGCAGTGTCTTGTTGGGGACCCCTGGTACTCAATAAACGCTGCTGGATACCGGCACCTATCGTTGTTGGCATGGCGTTGGCCGAACCCGGCGCGGCGACCGCCCTCGCTGGTAGCCGTCGGCCGCGCGGTGGGACGGGCATCGGATTTCCCCTTTGACCACCGGACCGATCTCCGGACGTAAAAGGTACGTCATCTGCCCTGCCTTTCATTCCCACAAAATGGCGCCCAACGTGGGGCAGGCGGGTGGACCACCTCGGGCGCCCGGACCCGGCTCCGATGGATCTTGCTGTCGTCGTGGACCTCGTTAATGCGTAGGACCCCGCAGCCCTCACAGTACACTGCCGCGGGGTCCGGCGTCATGGAGGCGCCCTGGGCCTCGCGGTCCGCGTTCTGGATCGTGCGGCCCCGAAAGAGCGGGGGCAGCTTATCGGCCGGGACCCCCCGTCTGGGCCGCCGCTGTTCCGGCCATCCCCGCCAGGAGACGAAGCCGTGTGGCGGCCCGGTCCCCTGCCGCCACGTCCATCTGACGTGGAGGGGTCAGCAAACGCAATGGGGGCCCGAGACAAGGCGTCGGCCACAACGTTCGTGCTTCCCTTTCTGTAGCGCACCTCATAGTCGTAGCGCTGCAACGTCAAAGCCCATCTCGCCAGGCGACCGGCCGGCTCTCGGAGGCGTGTGAGCCATTTCAGAGCGGCGTGGTCGGTCCGGAGTTGTCTGGCTTCGAGCTGGCTCGTCCCGTATCGTGTAGGAGAGGGTGCGCCACCTTGCTGGCCTACTCTCTCGCACTCCTCCGCGCGTCTCCCCGATTTCAGGGGAACAGCGACATCGCGCGAGGGAGAGTGGGGCCTGCCATCCGAGTGAACGGCCGTGTGGTCGAGGAGTCCTGGATCGGACTCCGGGCAGCGGGTCGAGTCGCGGCGCGAGCATCGTCCGACCGGCGATGACTCCACGCTAGTGATTCCCCCGGGCTCTGACAGTCGGCGTCCGCACAACCTGTGGACGTCCGTCTGCTCAGAGCCCTGGCCCCGAACTCCTGCGACGACGGGTAGCGGCGTGAGCTCGCCCGACCGGCGCTGACTCCGCTCGCAATTACCCCTTTGGCTCTCAGGTCGGCGGGCGATGCGGGCACACTGTGCCCGCGGCGGCTCGCTTGACCGCAGTGTCTTGTTGGGGACCCCTGGTACTCAATAAACGCTGCTGGATACCGGCACCTATCGTTGTTGGCATGGCGTTGGCCGAACCCGGCGCGGCGACCGCCCTCGCTGGTAGCCGTCGGCCGCGCGGTGGGACGGGCATCGGATTTCCCCTTTGACCACCGGACCGATCTCCGGACGTAAAAGGTACGTCATCTGCCCTGCCTTTCATTCCCACAGTATATATACACCGTGAAATCGCGACATGTACTACAGAAATGCAACATCACCCAATCAGTGTTCGTCTATCCGCTATCTACTTTACGAAAGATTTGAAAAACGCCACCTCAGAGCCAAACAGGGCTACAAATGGAGCGCTCACACACGTTCCTTCAACGCACCCAGATATGAAAAAAGCTTCGGATATCTCCTTTGTCATTTTGTTTCGGTTTCGGGCCAAGATAACTTCAGTTGCAAGTAGCGCTCTGTGTTGTTCGTTTCTTTTACTCGTCCATTGTTTTTAGCGCTTTTACCCTCGCATACATGGACAGGGTAGAAGGGGGAGAGGAGGAAGCGAGGGAAAAGTGGAAAGCGCGAACTGGTCGTCAGCCTTGGTGACATAAGTGGACGCTTTTGTCTCCACATAGTCTCTATCGTGTCTTCATCCTGACGAACTCCATCTTGATCGGTGCTATATCCAAGCAACTTTCCTTTCGTTTGTGACAATCTACATTTGGCGTAATATAACCTGACTCCTTTTTGTCTACGCCAGAGAGAGAAACGCTTTTGTCCACTGTCTACCTGTTTAATAAAAACAGTGAATATCGGTATAACGCCGAGTGGCGGCAGCAATATTAGTTGTCGGCATTTACAACATGCAAAGAGAGATTAAAGATTACGCCGTGCTCGCTAAGATATTCTAGCTAGCGTTCAGTGACCTGACGCCGACACAACTGCGTCAGGTGTCGAGCGAATAAAACAAAAAAGACAAGACGCCTTTTTGCGAAGCAAGTGCAAGAAGGCATCCGAAACGAAAAGTCGGACTTTCAACGTGAAACGTTCTTTGGGCTTGGTGTTTGGCATTTCGTAAAGACCAAAAGTGAAGCCTGAATAAAAGCGTGGCCGCGAGGCTCAACACTGCTTGGCTGACGGGTGGGGGAGAAGGAGTGAGGCGCTCGACGCTGATTGGTTAACGGGGAGGTCGTGTGATCAGGGGTAGAGTGAGGAGGAAAGGTAGGCGAGGAGGTGTGGGTTAGAAGGTTCTGGAAGGTCACCAGCTTATCATTTCAAGCGTACACAAGCCACGCGTTAAGCTATCCAATGAAGAACGCCGTGAACGTAGGTGTCTGGCTGCACAGACTACTAGACGTTCAAAACGATGATAGAAACGTGTGTGATACTACAACGTTTCACGTATGCAACACTGCTCGCGTTGCACTCTGGGAACTAGATGGCCAGGGAGGAGAGTGGCACGGTTTTGGTTTCGATTGACACGTCGACAACAGATCATACACAAAGTATTAACAGCCGTTATCTCATATTTCCCGGTCCCGAGCACATCGTTTTTGTCTCTGAACTAACCTAAAGGGCCAGACCTCAAAGCTTTAGCACAAGCCTGAACCATATGTAAAGTTTGTCTTGACACATGCGTGTTGTATTTTTCTACTTGAGCCTTTCTGTTAGCGTTTCGAGCTAGGTGGACGAGCCATTGCTGGGAATCTCGACGCTGCGAAGCTCGGGGATCTTGCTTGTGTGCGAGTCAACAGGCTGTAACAACCAATGAGTAAGCGTACAACGAACTCGCACCTTTACGTTAGTGTTGCTGGTAAGGATGTTTACTACTTGTTTTGCGTGTCCATTTACAAAATATACCTTTTTGCAATTACTGCTTTTCGTAATACGCCTGAGTACGCGAAGTAAAGCTCCGAGGTGCCATTGAAAAGCTAAAATCGGACACACTTTTTACCTCTTATCTGAACTGACCTACAGCACTGCACCAAGTGAAGTCCCCCCACCCGCTTGCATTCTACTAATTCATTATCGCGCATGTGCATGAAGTTATCCTACAATCACACAGGCACATTCGCAGATACAAACCGCTTTTAAGAAAGCAACAGTTGAGCACTTGCGTGAAGAATGTCGCACCGTTCGCCGGACGCCACGTATACGGGCGTGAACTCCTATGCGGTGCGCCAAAGAACTCGAAGATTCAAAGCGCATTTGACGGTCGCTACTGGCCATACCATTTGTTAGGCGTTTGCTTTCTTCCTGACTGAGTGTGCACAGACAATTTCAGATACACCGTTCAGACATCGATCTTGGGCGTCGGTAAAAGCTCGTCGAAAAAGGCTTAGCGAGGAGTAGGGACGCTTATTATGGCCTCCGTCGTAGCTAGCCGGTCTCAGTGTTTGCGAAAAGTTAATATCCAATCAGCATAATATTTGAGTGGGAGATATATGATGACAAGCGGAAGACTTCATGGTAACTTTTGTGCAGTAGTGAGGTCGAAGTTATTCAGTTTCCCTAAAGGTTCACGCGCCAACGTTGGGCTCAACTTTGAGACATGTGAGGACGCCAGTGGCGTAGGTATCCCAACCACCCCCCTTCTCCCTTTCCCGAAA
Organism: Ixodes scapularis; assembly: GCF_016920785.2. Lineage (NCBI taxonomy): Eukaryota > Metazoa > Arthropoda > Arachnida > Ixodida > Ixodidae > Ixodes > Ixodes scapularis. The sequence continues at coordinate 45,117,503 of NW_024609884.1, forward strand.
TGTCAAAACTACTAAGTCGTTTACACTATTTGGAGATGCTCTTTGCTCCTGCGCGGTACGGCAAACAATTAAGCTGTTCATGCACGATCCGCATGGAGCCAGCACGTGGCCGTTGGCAGGCGGATTCATATTTTATAGGGTGGTCCGAGTCACCAGGCTCGATCTAAAATGGTCCGTAAAAATCTACGCCTGCACGTAGCCATCTAAACTTTTCGTTAGAGGTGTATTTCACAGGTCGGTTTTGTCGTGTAAAATTACAAAGCGTAGATCTCTTTTAGTAAAAAATAGGGCCAAGATACTTGCCAGGGTCTACGGCGGGCGACAACCCAGACGACAGGGGGTCCGGTAGCGGGGTGTGTTTGGCGTTCGTATTGATAGATTGCGTCGGGAACAGAGTCTGAAGGTGCAGCCGACCAGCGAAAGATAGCAGACGACACGCAGACGAAATCCGTTGGCGGCAAAGGCGACGCCGTTATGCAGATGCGTTTTTTTTTTTTTACTTTGTTTTGCTTTTATTGTTCGCATTTATTTTTTAACCGAAGGTACATTTCAAAAAGATTATATTCATTTTTACCAACCACGGCGGTCGCTAGCCGTCGCGATAAGGAGGTACCGCCATCTATCAATACGAACGCCAAACACACCCCGCTACTGGACCCCTGTTGTCTGCGTTGCTGCACGCAGTAGACCCCGGGCAAGTTTCTGGGCGTTATTTTTTACTGAAAGAGAGGTACGCTTTCTAATTTTACAAGAAAAAACCGACGTGTGAATTCCACCTTTGACGAAAAGTTCAGATTGTTACGTGCAGGCGTCGATTTTTACAGTCAATTTTAGATCGAGCCTGGTGACTTGAACCACCCTATAGATCCGACAATTGTGCACTATACTTGCACCATGAATCACCGGACTGCACAGAAATGGAGAATGCGATTGAAAGGGGGCGTTGACCCGTCTGAGACGTATACTTATCAGCAGATTTTGGAAATTACAGCCAATTGCCTATCGTAACTTTCAAAATATAAATTCAATCGTTTTTTTTTCTCTTTAAATTGCATCACGCGGTATCATGCTGTGCTGTGCAAACCGCAAATACATAAAGCAAAAAATAATAAACGTGAAAATCAAGCCTATGCCCTGCGAACTTTTGGCGCAAGTATTTCTGTGTTCCATGGTCCGTTCTCTTTGTAAATGTCACTTGATATTGCAACTTTATTCTGCCTTGATTCACTGGTTAAATTAGTCTTAGGGAAATATCAAGTTCCAACTTTCTGAACTCTGTTACATATTGCTACAAACATGTAACAAACCATGTTAATAAGCAAAAAGGTCGACGCAGTTAGTTCCTTTTTTTTTACTTATAAGGCGCAATGGGCACACCACGCACACCACTAAACTTCATCCAAGCTGGTGAGTAGGGAACTTCTGCCGACGACGTGTGTGAAGCGTGAAAAATTGAGAGGCATATGCTGCATTAAAAATTACAGGAGGACAATAAGACTGGTTACGTGTAGGAATGCACACGCATTCCTTCAAGCATTCCTACGAGCAGCGCGCCCCGCTTTGCGCGGCGCGGAGGACAGTGGGCAGCGCCCGCTTCTCCATGGATGAGGACAGCGGTCAGCGCGTCCCGCTCCTGCGCGGCGCGACATGGCTGAAAGCAGAGCGTCGAACACGTGAGGAGCTGGAATTTCCCGCTCCCCTCCCGCTCCGCTCCCTCTCCGCTCCGCTTATGCATTCTCATTTCTATTGTTTTCCCTTGCAGGGCCACTGGAAATCCAACAACGGTGCGCCTCGACCCTGCTGTAACGAGTGTCACCGACAGCACCTACTAAATCTTGCAACCGTTTGATGAAAAAGTGGAGTTAAATTTCGAGGCAAAGATACGCGCCCCGAGATGCGTCAGTTGTCAGAACCCGCCGAATGACGCGTATGTACGAAGGCACTCCAATGCCACTCCAAGAGCCAGAAAGCATACTGTGACGATATATTTATACGGCACGTTTTAATCCAATGTCTAGATTCGAATAACATCATCGACTAAACAAAAAATCCATCCCCTTTAACAAGGCATTAAGACACCGAATAACTTAAGATTAACACTAAGAAAGAAAAACGCGATCAAAGTTCGGGAATATCATTTCATTAACTGGACTCGCGTGGAAAAACTATATAACAGGAGACGGGACATAGTACCGACAAGAAGGTAACATTTTTTTTAACGACCAATGAGGAAAATGAGTACGGAGCTTTATCTGACCAGTTTTAAAGGCCCGATACCACTCTGCGCGCGCGCTTGAAAACTTTAAGAAGTGTCATCATTACCTCACGATACCTATCCTATAAAGATACCACCTGCTAAAAGTCCCCCAATAAAACCAGCAGTCTCAAAGTTGTCGTTATAATTTTTTATACACATGATTGTTTTAGGGGTTTAAAATAAACAAAAATAAACTTTATAAACGATAGCGCGAACTTTAATCCGCTGTTAAGGACAAGACTCAAGACCACTAATAATTTCATAATTTTACTAGCGCAGTCAACACCGAAATTCGACTAAAACAAAGTTCAGTTTTTTCGGCGACCCAAACAATTTTAGGTCACGTCAATTGTTCTCAAATACGTTCATGGCCAACTCGTGACGCCAGAGCGCAAAACAAAATGTAGATAATAAGGCTCATTTTGCAGTATTGCGAGAGGACTTTGTTATAAATATTTCAATTATTTGCTGAGCAAAACAATGCCTTAAAATTTGCGAGGCTATTGCGCAGTAGAAGAGGACACACACTTACATTTGCCGCCATAGTCTTTGTTGACCGGACACCGCCGAAGTATCCACGACTCAGAGAAGCGTCTGCCGGCTAGTCTAAAAAACTTGCGCTGCCTGTCCCGCAGACAGCAGCGATAGTTTTAAGTTGATAGTACGATTTTCTAAAAGCTAAAGCTATAGGTGTCTTTATCCAATGAGATTCCGGGAGTAGTATACGTCACCGGGGGTTATCAGTGAACTACTTGATGAATGCCAAATATTTTATTGAGTCATTGCCGCAGCGGCGATGATAGAAGGCTTTTCTGGGGGAAGATCTCGTTTCTGCTTTGTCCTTAGAATGGGGTTGAGTCCGACTTGAGATGAGTGCTGAACATCGCTTCGGTATAAGCTGGAACACAGGGAACGCTACCGCTCCTGTGATCAAATGAGAGCGACAGAGCGAAGCACGTGACAATTTCTCAAGAGTACACCCGGACTGTAGACGTTCACATGTGCCCCGCTCCAACGCTCTGATTTAGCCACTGAGCTAGGTGATTTCGCAATCTCCCAGATGGATTTTAATATGGTGTCCCGTTTCGAAAAGTTAACAAAATGCAAAATTTTTTGTCCTTTTTTGTGAGTTATTTCATTCGCCCTATTTATCCAATATTAGCCTTTATTTGCAACCTGGAATGATGCTATCTTAATGCGTTAAAATTAGTGCCCTGGCACATGCGCTGACCTGGGACTGGTTTGGAGCACAGGTATATAAAGTTGGCAAAGTCGCCCCAGATTGGCGCCACAGCCTCACTGGCCGTAGAAACTGGCTAGGAAACACCCTCTGCAAGCACCGGCGGATGCGGCGGGGTGCATATTTCGAGAGGCTTGGCAATAGGAAGCATAGCAACGGAGGCCGCACTGGATTGGCTGGTTACAGGGAGCGACGCCGTGACGTAACACCTAGCAACCGAATATCGCCGCGACGTCCCCCTTCGCCACTTCCGGCGCGGAGCAGTGGGGGAGGGCAGGTGTATCACTGGGGCGCGTGTTAAACTCCCCCTCCCCCCCTCTCCCGTTCACACCTCTTCGCGGCGACAGTCTGCGGATGGCTCGTCACAAAATATTAACCCACCTTGGACTCCCCGCACACACCACTTCGAAGCGCCCCGCCGGTGGCCCACGTACGCCCTAGCCCCTGTGTTTCCCACTGCACCTCTGTTGATAGGTGTTACGTCGCATCGTTGCTTTCTAAAACGAGCCAATCCTGTGGGACCGCCGTCCTTTATGCACACCAAAGTGACCTGATTTGCTTGCACCAGTGAAAAAAGGGGTTTGGGGAATGTTCACCGTGCTGGGAGGCTGCATTCACCATGCTTTGTTATAAATACCTGTTGCGCTAAATGCTCACGCATTTCTTCGAGAATAACCGTCGCGGAAGTAGCGATTTCGGTCCATCTTTTTCTACTGAACCTCAACCGAGACAGTATGTTGCTACACATTCAGGAAAGACGAAATGTTGTACGAGTCACGACGGCATAGATAACAGCTTGATTACAGGACCCAATACACTCGCCCTTCTAAGACGCTAAGGTCACTCAAAAATGAAAGCGAACTTATTTGCTTTTTTTTTTTTTTTGTCATTTCGGTTGGCAGACGGGCTTGATTATTCTTTCCGTTCGCGATTAGGACGACCGCTGATCTTCACAACATAACGCAGCACCCTGTGTCACCTACTGGACCCCATCTTTTTTTCCTTCCCCTAGCCCAGGGCGGAACAACACTTGCACTTTCGGTAAAGCCAACCGTGCCCTCCCCCACATCACGACACCCCCCCTCACGTACTGCAGTCATCTTTTAGATCGACCAATGAAACACGGGGTGGTACTAGTGCCTTCATCGATAGCATCAACCTCAATCAGATTGAGCGGATACGTCGGCTGCAGTCGTCAAATTTGTGAAGGCTTCTAAAAGGGGGCGATTCTTTTCGACCCGGACTGGGGATTTCTCGCCGCAGAACATCGGACCTCAGTCCGCTCAAGGTAGGAACAAATCTTGGAAGTTGTTAGACCTTTTTCCTGTCTACGTAGACTCTTCACATCAGTTTCAGGGTAGTTGTCATCCCTTTTTTGCCATAAGATCCATTATGAACGTTTTCACAGCAAATGCCATGGGCCCAGGAATGATTTAGAGGACAGGGGCATAGGCAGCACTCTCGGAAGCGCTTTAGGATTTCGTCTTGGTTTTGTCAGTTTCACGTAAATACTATTATTTGCGTTAATTCAATTAACGTATATATTATATACGTTATAAGCATTCACGTAAATACTTTATTTACTTCGTAAAGAGTATTTACGTTTTGCGTAAATACTCTTTATGAAGGTTCACTTAAAGCCTAAATTTAGGGTTTCTTGTTTTCCACAAAATACACAGAGGGTTGCCGAAGCTTCTGGGAGCTTAAAGGGTCTCCTGGACGCTTTAAAATTGCCGTGGACGTTTCGTCAAGAGGCCTCGAAAGACGCCACTTTTTTAAGCGAAACATCTGCTGCCTTCCTTTGACTTACAGAAGACTTCCCACGGGACTTGTTTCTGATTTTTGGCGTTTGTTGGACAGGACTCAGCATAATAAATCGATTTATTTTCTTAAAAGTTAACTACCGTTTATCGGTGTCTATTCTGAATAAATGCGAGCTTGATCCCGCAAATTCGCGTAATCCAAATTATGCAAATACGCAAACATTGGCGCAGCAGAAAAGCGAGCGGAAGTGGCGAAAGTGAGGTGGTATGAATAGCGTTTCCTTGATCGCCCGAGCCTTTCCTCTGAGTGCATATCTTCAAAAAGGCAGCGGGTTCATTACCGATGTCGACACTTTTTTCAGCCCATGGCACAGCAACCGGGAATAATATCACCATAAATGTTGCATGGTTAATCAATTTGTTTTTGATACCAGACATTTTATTTTAATGTGAATTGTGGCCTATAATCCCGGTGAACTCCAGAGCTCCATTTCTTCTATCGGAAAACGTGTCCACTCAGACTGTTGCAATTAATGTGACCTCAAACGACGTGCAGCATAGCACAGTCGTAAAACCAACATTTTGGACGTTGTCATTGCCTGGTCTTGTGCGTTTTCGTGCTATGCTAGTGCCATACACAGCCAGCACAAGATCCTCTACTAAATGTTGCGGCACACAACGAGCCTTAACTTGAATCTTTGAGTACCCCCGAAACTGTTGTTCATTGCTGATTACAAGTTACTTTACCCACAGTTGGGGCCGACAACATGTGATGTGTGTGACGTATGTCTGACGTGTAGTATGTCTTCCAAGTGACACAACGTCATCACCGTCGGTGGGGCCATGCTGGTGGTCATGGGCGGTTAATTATGGCTTTTCTACGCTGTAGTCATGGTGAATTGCTTTGCATTCGGGCGCCTACATTCATTGCAAAAAGAAATACAGCGTTTTAAGCAGCTCTACTGTTGATTTATTGATTTTAGTTTGGGCCATTATACACTCTTTCTAAAAAGGTGGCGCTTTTCCTTAAAGCTTTGAAATTACAGCAATATGGCGGAATAGCCAACTCATCGAAACGTGTATTTTTTTAACAATGTATATATTGGTGGAAATAACTTCTTATAATAGACTCTTTAGCTTGATGGTCTTGTTTCGCACAAGCTACTGCGCGATACTTTGAAATCTCCCAGAGGACGCAATTTAGAAATGATCTATAAATACATTCTGTCAAGACACCAGATTTATTTACAGCTACACGACGCAGATTAATCAGTTTTGTACCTAATTGTTTAACGAGCCTAAACATCCACTGACATGGAAGATTCTATTGTAGACACTTGGGGGGGGGGGGGGGGGGGGATCGGTGGCTGAGTGGGCTAGCGCACATAAGCTCGAAGCACGTGGAGTGAAAGCTCGCGTTGCAGGACCCAGGGATCCTGGGTTCACGCAGTAGTGGCACGACAGCACGCCGGTACGATGCTCACCCAGATCGAAACGGGCAGGGGTGGGCCCTGCACTTTTTGATCTGGGGTGGGTGAGCACGATACCGGTGTGCGATGGTGTCACTACTGCGTGGTGCTCGTTAGACCCCAGGCTAGCGGTTGTACTGCACTGACCTAATTGTTCCTCTACAGCTGAGAAGTCGCCCGTTGAGGCAGACTAAGTTCGGGCTGTATGAGCCTACCAACAACCCAAATATTTCTTTCTTAGAGTAGACATTCAGGCACGTTGGGGTATTTTGGCGCGTTTTACTATATCTCCTGTTGGTTGGACTTTTCGTCTTGGTTGCATATGTAAGCCCATTGAACTTTGAACCATGCACATTGTCACATTTAAAAGCCAGATACCTGAGTATTCTGGCGTAAACATTACAGAAAACAAAAACGGGCACATGCCAGAGGTTGTCAGCGTCTGTAGTTTTTTGCGTAAAAATGCTGACAAACTCGTTATATTGGGTGTTTCCCCGACTGTTGGCCAAAATATTTATGCTAAAACTACTCATTGCACAATGTAACAATCGGTGCCATATTAGTAACTGCCAAAAGTCCAATTTCCTGAGATTCAGGCGTTCAGACATCCAAGCACGTCAAATATTTCTTATCGGAATGTTCGACGTGCTTGGATGATCACTGTTTTATATTCCGCCTCGTTGGCTATTCAGGCTCGTTGGACATTCAGACACGAAATCAGCGCTGCGGTTGAGAAGTAATTAAGGCCTAAGATAAAAACTGATCGAGAGGAACGTAGTGGCGCTCTCCCTGGCCATGTCTACATGTATGTTTACATATGCACCACAACGCAACATCTGCGCTGTTAGTCAGCGCTACAAATACTGTTGACCCTGGTTATACAGCGCTGAATTCAGAAAATGATACAGCACTGCATCTTTGTTACCTTTAAGCCGGGGTTCACACTGCTTATACATTATTCTGAAGACAGTCTGTGAACGGATTCGAACACGAGTCAATGCGAGATTCCTGCTTCAAATGCCGCATGGCAATAAGTTCAGTGAGAAACTTGGCACGCGGCGTTCGAACCACGGATATTGCGGTGGCTCGTCTTTGCAGACCGTCGTTTGTATGATTTTGAGCAGTGTGACGGTGCATGAGCGCTATGCCTAGTGTTTCTTCAGCACTGAAATGTATGCAAATTTTTTTCTGTTTACAAAAATGGCAGTCCACAAGTGCTAAATCACAGTCCAGCCAGCGCTCGAGTGCGCGTGCATAACACAGAAACACGGCAATGAACGCGCCCTCATATGTTTTTATGGAGATCTGTATATGGGAACCGGCCGTCTGTCTTACGACTAACCCGGCATGACTTGCACCTGGTTGGCAATAGTTTTGCACTTGTACAGTGCTAATCACACTTGTCTATAACGCGCGAGCGAGCGGCTTTCTCCGGGGAGCGCTAGACTGGCGGCATTCGCGGAAACTATGCTAGTCACGTGGCGCAACATGAAACGGCCCGCTCGAGGGGTCTCCTGGTCACTCTATCAGCTGGCGGCGGACGCGGAAGGCTGTTCGCACGCTTTTTACAAACATCATTGCTCGAACAATAAACAAACTAATGCATGAAGGCGTATCAACGATGTCGTCATCAAAAAACAAAAAAATATATCATAAAGCACTTTACTTTTATCGCTTATCAAGCTGATAGAGTGGGCAGGAGACCCCTTGAGCGGGCCGTTCCATGTTGCGCCACGTGACTAGCTTAGTTTCTGAGAATGCCACCAGTCTAGCGCTCCCCGGAGAAAGCCGCACGCTCGCTCGTTATAGACAAGTGTGATTCGCACTGTACTATACTTCCAGCTTCCTTGGTAGTCGATTTTCTAACGTCTGTATTCTTTCTGGCCTCTCATCTCGCCTTTTTTCTCTCCCATATTCAAGTTTTTCTGTCCACCGTTAGAATTTATTTTCCATCCACAGAAACTCTTCTCCTTTCCCAATCGAGGTTCGCAAGATTCGAGTTCTGCTGGTGTGAAATGGATGTTATAGTAAACTAATAGCCTAACACGTCCATCGTTGTCTACATCTTGTTCTGCTTTAATTTTCGTAAGTACGTCAACATGCTCTTGAAATATTCATATTTTTCTATTAAGTGAAAACTAGTAGAGCCTCAGACTGCATAACGCTTATCCAAAACAGCGGGGTCGATAACCATTTCGAGCTCCGCATGCGTTATGAAACGATTAAAAAAATTGGGTTTTGTGTATGCTTATACAGCCTAGAACTTGGTCGGCCTCGACGGGTGACAAGTCTCCCAGCTGTAGATGAGCAATTTAGCCAGTGCAGTACAACCGCTATCCTGGGGTCTGTAACGTGCATCACGCAGTAGTGATACATGACCGCACGCCGGTACGATGCTCATCCAGATCGAAACGGGCAGGGATGGGGATTGAACCCAGGATACCTGGGTTCTGCAGCGCGAGCTTTCGCTCCACGTGCTCCAAGCTGGTGTGCGCTAGCCCACTTGACCACCAATCCCCCCAAACAAATTAAATGCGCACATATCAGCGCACATACACTCTAAAAGAAAGGGGGTGTAGGCGTTACACCCCTTGTCACATATACGACACCCCAAAACTTCAGTTGGATGTACAACGCACTGACGTTGTACCGACGCTACCAAATTTCACGATAGCTTGATAGCCGAATTGTACAACTCATTAAAAAAGTTAATGTAAGGGTGACTGACTGCAAAAAAAGTTATCGGGGTTTTATAGGCTCAACTGCAAAACTTGTGTGTTTTCTTCTAGTAGACTTTGGTACGTACTTTTGCTGCTTAATATGTTATATCTCACCGTTCTCAAGCACCTCGCAAAAGTTGGGGCAGTTAGTACGACGCCAGCGCGCTGTACGTCGAACTGAAGTTTTGGGGTGTCGTATATGTGACAAGGGGTGTAACGTCTACACCCCCTTTTTTTAGAGTGTATCAGCGCACCTATCAGCGCACCTATCAGCGCACCTATCAGCGCACCTATCAGCGCACCTATCAGCGCACCTATCAGCGCACCTATCAGCGCGAGCTTTCACTCCACGTGCTCCGAGCTGGTGTGCGCTAGCCCACTCGGCCACCGATTCCCCCCCCCCCCCCAGACAAATTAAGTGTGCACATATGAGCGCATCTCGGCCCTAGTTTCAACTTTACTTGGGAACTCCATTTATCTCGGGCGCATTGAACGTATTACTGTTAAAAATGCAAAACTGAATTTAAAAAAAAAAAAAAAAAATTATATTCGATTTAATGCGCCTTTCTGCATCAAAATCGCTCTAGATGAGCGTACAGTCGCAGACGATCTAAGCCCACGCGAGCGCGTGACTCCAAAGACCACCAGTGCTATCTAGCGGAAGAAAGCTGATTTATCATCGATATTGTGTGAATGACCTATATTGTAGCGGCTGTCTGACTTTTATCCCTACTTTCCACTTGGCCGGCAAAACGATTGCGAACTCAACACCGAACTATGAGAGCATGATAATATAAATATAAACCCTCGTCAATCGTTTATCTTGTACACTTATCAGACGCCAGAAAAACTGATAGCTCAACTTGCCGACCCCTCGGATTAAGACAAGCTTGATTTTGCATTTTGTCGCGGAACGCTTATATATTCGGCGAAATCAGCATTAACTCAGCAACAACTGACCAAAGGAGGGGAGTGACAACAAAAACTGGACAGCCGCTGAAGCCTTGATGGTTGAGATGTCTTTTGTTAGATAGCCCTGTAGCCCACGCGCTCGCCTGAGCTTTTTCATGTCATCCCCGTCTGTACGGTTTGTCAATTTGAGTTTTCTTATTTCTATAGTAGGTAGACGTTTACAACTATTTCCCACCTTTTCGGCTTCATCACTTGTCCCAAGAAAAATGTAAAAAGGCACTTGTGGTGGGAAGGAAACAATGGACTCCTAGGATCGTTGAAATTTTTCTTTTTCTTTTTTATTGCCATTTTCCAGGAAAAAGAAAGAGTGGATGTAACGAAGTAAAATAAAAAGGGGATTACCTACTCATTAGAATAGGAGAAAAATGTTAATTCAGTATATTGCAGACAAACGTGTATAGTTGTAGGATCAGGCCAAAAGAGGAAATGAAGTTGGTTACATATTTTGGGAATAGTACTTATGGAGCCGTAAAACTGAAGGTATAGATATTGTCGGTGCTTCTTATGATGCGCGCTCTATGTAAATGGTAATTATTACTGTCGTTCCTTTGTACTCAACATTCGCTGTGATCCGTAGTCGGTGGAGCTTGTGACTCCTGTGCTTGGTAAAATGCTTTCGTTAATAACTGGAGGCTGCTGTCTCAAAGCAAAGATGCTGCTTTTTTGTTTTTGTTTGTAGTAAACGTTCGGCTCCTTGGTCAGTCTCTCCGTTAACTCGTTTCTCGATATTTTTGTATGGAAAACAATTTGTTGCTGGTGACTTCCGTGACGTCTGACATTTTTCTTTTCCCGACTGTGCTTAGGACAGTGACTTTTCTAGACGTATAAAACTGTTCTGGCATTTCTTTTCAGCACACAAGGCTGCTATTTTAGACCGAAATGCCGAATTGGTAGGGTTTATTGATTGCGCGGGAAACTGCTGGGAGTTCGCCCAGAAAGCAAGTTTTTTTAAACTTGCTTCTTTTGTTGTGTGATGAAGAAATTCGCCGCAGAGTTGGTGGTACTCCTCTCGTGGGCGTAAATAAGCGGCATGTCCGGGTGGCGTGATGTGATTATGTTCAGCGTTATCAATTTTTCCACATCGTCCACCAACTAACCGTTCCTCGTTACGCCTGGAAGTTTTATTATGTATGATATTGTACCTTGATGTAATTTCATTGTGTTTGTAGAGTATAAAACAAAGGCAAATTCCAAAATAATTTTAAAGCGTTCGTTGTTTTCTGTTAATCTTTGTGAGTTATTTTCTTCTGTGATGCTGCGGTTGTGAATGTATAGGGCTACTGGCTTGTCAGACCTCTACCGGAGGCTTTCTAACTGAAATCTCCTCGATTTTTTGGAAATATTTTAATATATATGCTTGATAGTCGGTTCTGTAGAGGGGATGGTACACTGGAGGGCTGTGGAACGTGATCCACGGGGTGACGGGAGTGCATGTAGAGGCTAAATTGCACTTTTAGTTTCTGAATAATTTGATTTTCCCAGGGAGTATCGAACAGCTTGGTCACAAGTTGATTTAGACGCAAATCTCGGGCTTTTGTAAGTGTATGTGAACGGCATTGATGAGAATCTTTTGATGCTCTGCTTTTCCATGGACATTTCTAGACCGAAGCAGTGTAGGTTTTTCTTGGTGCGTTTGAATGCAGCTTAAGCAGTCCTACCGAGCCTGTTGTACTTATTTATACATACCTTGCACGTACGTCACATGATGGCATCGAACGCCGGTAACCACCATGCTGGTGGTTGACTCGACGGCCCATTGCAGTGAGAGCAATGGTCAACTGCGCCGCGCTCGGCTGTAGCAATTACTATATATCCCGACAATAATTTCGTCTGCATGCCCGGCGAGACAGAGTAGCCGTCAAGATGGAGAAAGTACGAGCGGCAGGAAAGGGATGCGGCGGCGGATTACGGAGTTCGCGGGACGCATTTCGTAGTGGCGAGCGACGGCACTTTAATTTACTTTACGTTTGCGCGCGCCTTTGCATCGTGGTTTTTGTTCCGTTCGTGGTGTAGATTACCTTTGCCTTTCGTTACATGACGCCGTTTCTACGCTTCGAGCGCTCCTTCGGGGCTCCGGACCGAGTGCGGGCGAGTGTCGAGCCCGGCCAGACGGCGATCGGTCGGCGTCGGCCCCCGTGTGCAAGCTCGCCGAGAACGCGCCGCCGGGACATCGGTTTGTGCTGCCCGCGAGGCGGTAACCTTTGCAAGTAGCGAAAGTATGCAGGCAAGCCGGTTGGGAAACGTCATACTATAAGCCCTGAAACGATGAGCGTTCTCTTGTCTGTTATTTTATTAATCCTTGTTTCAGGGTTTAGATTATGGGGGTAACCTTGCGTTGTTTACCAGCATTTAGCACAATCATAATAATTTGTTTACAAGCGACTCCTAGAGCCGCTCGTCAAATCTTAGGACGCGCAATGATTTTTTTTTTTTTCGACACAACAGCCTTTGGCGTCAAAACCTTCGTCGGCGGCATATCGAAACATTCTGCTCATAGCGCAATCGCACCAATGCCAAAAAATTCAGCAACGTACTGACTAAACGTTGTCATCGTAAGCTCGACACGTTTTCCCAAGTTCACATGTAACACAAGTACATGCCTTTGTTGAAAATATGGTGCATGTCAGCGCATGTCCGGGCAGTTAGCGGCGTCCTACCTACGCCTTGGTAAGCGCATCCGCGCGATATGAAGTCCACCACCAGCGTGGTGCAGGGCCCCGTTCTTCCCTAGCGTGACGCCATGTTCAAGGCATGTATATCCAGACATACAAATGCCTATGACAGGAGCGTAATCGGTAAAATTCGCTCTGTGATCCGTCAGAAGCACAATTTGGCACACATCTTTAAGCATTTTGTCATCTGATGCTTCGAACACATCCGTTCCGACAGCTACCTTGACCCATCTTCTCCACTAGGCTTGGCTCATGTGCAGCGAGAGAGGCGTACACCACCTTGCTGCTGATGGGCCTTTTGTACAGTGTACCCATGACATGTACACTTTCTCTTCAGATTTTGCCGGCTAGCCGCCCTTGGGGACAAGTAGTTTAATTTTCCTATCAGAAGTTCGCCTACGGCAGGTTTCCGCGATGATCGTTGGTTAAATATGTTTAAAATTAGGTTTATGTGCAAAGTCATGCGCAGTGGCCACGGTTATCGTGTAGCACCACGTGACGGACAGGTGGAATATTATGTGAGAAGGGCGTAAATGGTTTTGATGACTTGTTGATTTATAGTACTGAAGATGTGCAAAATTTGCGTGCGCTACTTAGAAGTGCACAGAGTGACGCACCCGTGAAAAACAAATTTTCATATGTTTATACTGAAGAGAAGCAGATTAATTGCCTTCAATTTTGTCTCGTGAAGGCAATTTTTAGTTTTGCGGTTTTTACAACGGTGACTCTTAGCGTTCTTGTGAAACCCCTATAACGTTTCGACATCACAAAAGGAAATAAAACGTGTCTAAAAGCTGTCTTTGTCCTGATTACACGCAAGTAAGGGCTCTTATATGGTAAGGGCTGTCCTTGTCCAGCAAGCTATAAAACCTCTGTGCTGAAAGACATAAGAGTTTACGGAAAAGCAAAAGGCAATAGGGCTGCGCACATATTGAGTAGAGTAGCAAAAGTTCCGTGAATGCTGGTCTGGAAGGCAAACGAATGCACCGGTTCATTGTTTGGAACGCGCGTTAAGTGTTGTGTAAGACGCGAAATATTAACAATATATTTTTTCCTTTTTTTTAAATTTCAGGTGCAGAACAATGGCAAGCCATCCTGACACACTACCGACGTTTGCAGGACGGACGTGGCTACAGTTCAGACAAACCCTGCCGTCAGCAGATGAGCTGCTCCGCCGACTGAACATGAAGAAACAGCAGCTCGCCAATCAGGACTGTCCTTTTGATGACCCTTGTACAGCGTGCGACGGCAGGTCTTGCTGGCTCTTAAATTACCAGGGTCCTTGGAACGAGCTCCTCAATCCCGGCGGTCCCGAACTCCGCTGCTACGCTCCGGGACGTCTGTTTCTCACGACGCTCCCACTTCCACCCCCGGAGCTGCCAGCGGTGGCAGAAGCCGACTATGTGGGCAACGTTCTGGTTGTGTTGTGGCTGCTAAACAACCATCGTTGCATCGACCGCATTCACATCAACACCGATGTGATGTTCGGCGACATTGCGGAGGTGTTCTACCGGCTCGTTCAGCTGGGCCCTCACTTTAAACTGATCAAGATGGTCAGGTGGTTGCAGACGGAGGAAGCGAAAATGAACGATGAAGTTCTCACCCTAACGCTTGCCAACACTCGCAATCTCGAGTCGCTGACGCTCAGCGGCCCGGTGCTTTCACAGTTCGCTATGGCAAATCTATGTCAGGTCTTTTTCCTAAACGAAAATATAGGTCACGTTTCTCTGACCAACGTTACCATGTCGGCACAGTGTGCCCAAGTTATTCTAGCAGCCCTGAACGAATGTCAGAATCTGAAAAATGTCGATATCGACTTTAGGATTGCGATTCCAGGAGTCCCGAAGGCACTGACCGACTTGCTGACTCGAAACACTTCTATCCAAAAACTCAGCTACTTAGTCGATACTGCTATTCGCTTCCCGTTCAAGGCGTTGAGCAGAAACAGGACTCTCAAGATGCTCTGTGTCGGGAGGTTCCTGTGCGACGAAGAGGACATTGGATCGCTGGGGTACATGTTGCGCCGTAACAAACACCTCCAGGTTTTGAGTGTCCCCGTGTGCACGTCAGAGAGGCACACAGAGCAGTGGTTTCCATTTATTGAAGGGCTGAAAGAAAGTGTTGGGCTCGTGGAACTGGATCTTCACAGATCTATTATTTTGGACGAGATTGCTGGACCTCTCGCTGCAGCGTTGCGAGTGAATACGACGCTATGCAAAGTAAATGTAGGGACAAACAATCTCACGGGCAAGGCTGCCAAATGCTTCACTGAAGTGCTGATCACTAATACGGTGCTAAGAGAGCTGTGGCTCGGACGTCTGGATGGAAAAATGACAGAGTTCGCGGACTTGTACAGACTGCTTGAGCAGCCCGGTGTCTCTGAGAGGGTGTACGCTCAGTTTTGTCCCGCTCTGATGGCGATGCTGATCCGCTTGCTGCGTGAAAATCGCTGTCTCCCTGAAATCAACATCGCTGGAACAGAACCCAGTCCTCCAGAGCTTGTCAATCTCCTCCTTCTCACCGTCAAGGCCGACCTAACGCTAACCAGCTTGAAACTTAGCTTAGTCACCAATTTGTCGTCCCGCTCTGCTCAGAGTCTCGCTATCTTGTTCAAAGATAGCAAAGTCTTGAAGACCGTGGAGCTTAGCATGACGGTGATGAGTCTCGAGATCCAACTTCTCTCAGAGGGCCTTCAAGAGAGCACAAGTATTCTCAAGCTCAGGGTCAGGTCCTGGTGTTTCGACGAAAACTCCACAAGCGACTTCATTAAAATGCTGAAGAAGAACCGCTACATCGTTCACCTTATCCTCTTTAAGCCAAGGGTAGAAACAGTTGACGTCGTGAAGAAGCTGCTCGAGGCGCTCGAAGACAATTACACCCTTTTGACAATCGATCTGTTTGATGACAACTTTTCGCGGGTAATGAACTTTGACATCTTGCCTCTACTCTGTCGCAACTATTGCAGAGTGACCAGAGCGGCCGCCTTCCTTCAAGGAACACTTGCTGACCAGGAAGCGGCTGATGACTTCCGGAACCTTGCTTTGAGCACGCCACTCTTGGAGAGAGTTAGGGAAGCCACCGAATCTTCGGAGGAGGACATCACGGCAGCAATAACAAAAAAGTTGGAAGGCATGGACATCTAGTAGGCGGTGATTTTGGACATATTCCTATCTCATTGTTTACGTTCAACTCGCTAGCTAGCGCCGCCGGAGAAAAATGAGAAGTACTAGGTTGTGTTGAAGTTGCCTGGGAGCTTCATGGTTGTGAAGCACTGTTATTTATGTGAATTTTGTGCACATACGAATGCTGTTTTTTTCCTTCATTACTTGTTTCATCTGAGCACCATTTTACTGTTTTAATAATAAACGTGTGGTTGCCCAGATTCCGTTTATTTTTGGCATTTCATTCCAAGGTTTTGGGGCAGAGCAAAGTTGTTTGACCAAGGACGCACGATACTGTTTTTTCCCCGAAAGCTTGGACCCACTACATAGATCAGGCATCATATGCTCATCTGCAGAACTATAGCGGCTTTTAATGCGAAAGCATTAACTGTCCCATGGAGCGAGCCGTGGTTATCAGTGATTGAATCCGCGCCAAACGGCACCTTAATTCCCCTGTCCCACGGAGCGAAGATGTAGTCCGTAGTAGCCACCCCATCGGCTGGCGCGTGGCGTACTTCCAAGAAACGTTATCCTACAGAGAAGCCCCCTTCATGGTGGCGCAGCGGCCCGGCCGCCGATAAGAGAGAGCGGCCGACCGGAGAGCCAGCAGAGCCCGCCCGGGCACACTCCGGAAGGGCCGCACGGCCGAGCTCAGCGCGGAACCATTTTGTAGGAATACGCTACGTATACGAATGTTTTCGCATTCCGACACGTTAGCAGTCTTAAGTGTCGTTTTTGCTGACCCTGTTAAATTATTTGCACAATCAATATATGTAACCATTTTTTGTGGCCTACTGGAAACGCCCAAGCGCAAAAGAAACTGAAAAGGTGTATTTGGGATTTAGTGCTTGTTTGGTTACAAGGTGAGATTAATCTAGGGCAGCAATGACTGTATGGCTCCAGCCATATAATCATGCAGTACTCTTGTCTGGCGTAGTAGTTGGGATGTCTCTCAACCTTCCGCAACACCTGCTCAAGAGGCCCTCCTGCGGCAGAATGATGCTGCAGTCATATTGCAAAAATGGCCGTGTATTGTCCCACACGGAACAAGCTACGTTCTCTATTTGAGAAATTTTGCGGTATAAAAATAAGTTTGTTGTGCTTACCGTTGTCCCTCGTTGAATGTGGCGGACTCGTTTAAACAGCGGACTAAACTCGATGTTTTATTGGCTGTTCTTATTCCACTCGGTTTTCTTAGATTAACCCCACTGAATATTTTTGAAATGATTGCTCTCGAAACGGTTGATAATTCAGTGAAGGTTAATCCTGAAATGGGTGGCTCCAGCGATCAATATGCTTCCGTTTTTATATACAGCTGAGTTGGTATGGAAAAAATACATATAAAAGTAACTGTGCTATGTATAGTCTCCAGCTATATGACAGACCCACTGAGAGCGCGTGGCCAAGACGGCGGCGAATGGAGGTGCTGCGCGCGCTTCGGGCGACTCCGTTCTGCCTCGAGAGAAGGACACTCACTCTGTGCTCAACCGGGCTTGAACACGCTTAGAAGTTTTTTTGGTTTCGGTTTAGCGGAAGAGCGTGCTTCATGAGCGTCATGCCGAGAGATGGTTACGAAAGCTCGAAGCAAGCTAGTCATCACTGCTTTTTTTTTTTAATCAGTTGTTTTTGTTGAAAAATGCCGGAACGATGACTAACAAATATTAAACAAATATTAAAGTTATACTTTTTCTCTATTTTTAAAAGATAAAATTTGTTGACAAGCGCATCCATCGGTTAGAAGGATGAAACGGGGCGCGCGCTTTATCAGAGTCCGAATAATCGCCTTCGCCGGTCTCTCTCAGACAGCAATTGCAGCATTAGCAGGACATATATCGGTGGCATGACGCTGACGAAGTGCTCTCCGCTGAGAAACCGAAATTCATAAACACGAGTTGCGCGTTAGCTTAGCACCGAGGGAGTCCTCCGCTCGGGATAGAATAGAATCTATAGAGAAATATAGTACTACGTAAAGAGTGGCCACTCAAGCCGTTTCGCGGCCCAGGAGTTAGGGACTCTACTGGACGTTAGTCGGCGCAACAGTGCCACTTATTCTGAACATTTGTCAGATATATAATATTAATAAATAACTTCGTTGTATAGAGTGCACTTCTAAAATTATTACGAACTTTGAAAGCTTTCAAAAACGACTTCAACGGCTGTGGCTCTGGCTGCGGCGCGACGGTTGGCTTCCGAGTCGTGGACTCGACGGAGGGCGGGTACTTCGGCTGCTTGGTCTGTGTCTCTTGCTCGTTGTGTGGGTTGAGTTGGTTCCGCGGCTTGTTGTCTCGTGCGGGTTTCTAGTCACTCTCGCGTTGCGGTCATGGTATACGGTATACGTAAGAAGTATTGTGACTGTCGTTTCTTTGTTGACGGACATTTGCATTCGGTCACTGAATATAGAAGCCACTGGGCAGATTGTTGTTCTACTGTTGCTAGGGATGCCGCGAACTTTTTTCGAATCGAAGTTTCGATGATCGAATCAAGCGGTTCGAAAGATTTCGATTTTTCGAATTTTCTACATCGTAAAATTCGACGGAAGTCGAATTTTCGAACTTGTTGAGCTAAGAAGTTCGACGCTTTTCGAACCGTCGAACTTATTACGCTAAGAAATTCAATCTTTTTCGAACTTTCGAACTTATTGCGATGCAAAGTTCGATGCTTGTCGAACTTCCGAACTTGACTGACCAAAAAATTCGATGAATTTCGAACTTTCGAACTTATTTATCAAGAAAATTCGAAAATTTTCGAACTTTCGAATCCTTAAAAGTCAGAATTTCGACGAACTTCGAATTTTAGGGTAAAAGTTCGACGCTCGTCGAACTTCGAAAGATCAGCGGACGGTTTCATTTGAATTCAAGTAGTGAGGTACATTCGTAGTTTTTTTTCTCTCGAACTTTTACACGCGGTGCTGCGTTCCTTACGAAAGACAATGGCGTTTGTTTCGATGTTCTGGCATGCTTAGTTTTAAAGAAATAAATCTCTGAAGGGGCGACGAAGGACGACGAGTTTTTGATGATTATCGTTTGTGCCAAATTTGAAGCGCGCTGTAGCCGAAGCTATTTGTGGTAGAGATGTTATACTTTTTTTAACGATGATTTCTGTATAGCCTAGGTAAGTGACGTCTTAAGATGTGATTATTGTTATTCAACGTGAGTTTCGAAGAAATGTCCAAACATGTATCTACATGCAATTATGCCCTAAAGTTGATATTTATTTTCATCTAACTTGTTTGAGGTATCGCATTTAAATTAACACCACAGACAGTACATATCATTGCCATCTGCAGAATACAAAATAATGTATTTATTGTTTTTTCACGTTAAGGAATAAATTAACTCATGGGAGAAGATTTCTACTAGTGTTCAAGTTCAGCACGTCATTAAAAGAAAACTTTTTTTTTTTTTTCGCCTCACGATCCTGGGACGTGTTTCTTTTAGCCTGTACACATTTTGGTAAAAGAAACTTGTTTCGAAGTTCTGAACCTCTGAATACGCAAGAATACAACACTTCCGGCGAATTCTTGATAGTTTTTTTTTTCTCCAGCTTTTTATCCCCGCATTTATTTATTTATTTATTTATTTATTTATTTATTTATTTTATTATTTATTTTATTATTATTGGCACAGGTATTTAGGTCGAAAAGACATAGCTCTGAACTTCCGAACCACTAAGCATGTGACGAGTAGTGCCTTTTGACAACGAGTTTCTAACAATGACCATCTACGCAATCTTTTATGCAGTGAAGAGCGACAGTAGCAATACATATGCATACATAATTTCAGATTAAAATAATCTCGACCACGCCCTCTTTCCCCGTATTGTTTTCTTTAACAGTCCGAAATATCTGGAAGGGGGGAAAAAATCTTAAGCCCCCCCCTACCCCCCCCCCCCCCCCCCCGCTACCCTCTTACCCCCCGTTTTTCCTCTTCCGACGCTACTTGTATGGTAGAACGCTCCTCGACCTCGAGTTGTGTCGGCTTTTTGCGAGGCGACTCTTCCGTCCCAGAAAATAAACCTCCAGGACAATTACAAACTTAACTTACTATATGCCAGCGTCACTCAGGCGGCGTTCGATCGGATTACTATCAGCGTGCAAGGGGTGGCGAGGTAGTTTGCCAGGTCGCTTCAAGGTTTTTCTGAGCCTCAACCTCCTACTCGTCCCTGGCCGTTTCGAACTGGATGAGTCTCGTAAAACAGTGTGTTCGTGTGATCACTACTGCGTGATGCAGGTTAAAGACCCCCCGGGCTGGCGGTCACAATTACTGATCTATGGTCACACGTCACTCTGCACTGGCAAATATTCCAGCGCATCCGGGACACTCTTCGTCTCATTTAATTGCCTGACCAACTTCGCAGAATCTAGATATCACACCCTAAGTTTTCTTAACTTGATTTTGTGAAAACCAGTGAGTCGTGAAAAGGTTATTTGAAACAAACTGTGGAGGAACTTGAAAACCGGACTTCGAACTTTGAAAACTTATACTAGAAAGGAAATCAAAATATTCGAAGTTTTTTCTTCTTTTTTTTCTCGAATTTAGCGTTAAAAGAGAATCGAAACCTTCGAACTTATCGAACTTTATGTAGAAAGAAATTCGAAATCTTCGAATTGTTCGAACTTCATGTCTATAAAAATTCGAAGCGTTCGAAGTTGTCGAATTTTGTTCCCAAAGAGTTTCGAAATCTTCGAATTTATCGAACCTGAAGTAAAAAAATATTCGAAATATTCGAATCCGAAATTTTAGGAACCGTGAAATCTTCGAACTTTTCGAATTCGAAACTGCACTGTGATCGAAAGTTGCGAATTTTTCGAAATCGAACCTCGGTCGGTACGAAAATATCGAAATTTTTCGATATCGAATCTCAGTTCGCTTCGCAAATATCGAAACCTTTCGAAATCGAACTTGGGGTGGTTCGCGACATCCCTAATTGTTGCTGTATTAGTCACATGGTCATATGTGCAAGCGCCTTTCATGAAACTTGGACGTTATTTTTTTTTAATTCCCTCCATCCTATTGCATTTGTCGCTGAAAGTCTCACTGTAATACAGTACTTTTTTCCAATGTACAACTGTTGACGCGTTATTCATACATTTTGCATGTGTAACGGCCTCAAAGACGCCTAGAGGACGACGTCTAGAAGACCCCTAGGACGACCTCAAGGACAACCTCAAGGATGACGCCAAGGACAGCGTCGTCCTTAGCGCCGCCCCCCCCCCCCCCCCCCCCCCCTCTCACGTCGAACAGCTGCGCGTACCGGCGCACGTACCGGCTGCTGCGCCGCCAGCAGTTCGGCTGGCCCCTTAGCAGCGATGTCGCCGTTGTTATGGGGCAACATGACGCGCCGCAGCCAATGGAAATTCCGCTTGTAAGTGCCGTTTTTCTGCTACATACGATTACAGACAACGCCGGCTTCGCTCCACGGGACAGTTAATGCTTTCGGATTAAGAACAAGAATCAGTGAGGCTCTGAATAGCCCTGACGCACGCCGCAATAGCTGTAGTGTTTTTGTTTTTGAACATTTAAAATATTTTAATATAAAAAGCAAATTCAACACGCATTTATTCATTAGAAACAACACTCGGAAAAACGTCATACACTTTTTTTTTTATTAAATAAACCGTTTTTAATCGGCATAGATGCGAACTTACATAGGCACTCCTTGCTTTGACATATTTCGTTGTCTGCTCGCATACTACCAGCTCCGTCAGAGGAGGATGCCCATGAGGTGGCGCCACCATAGCATCTCATTGCCCACAGACCAATATGCTGTTTACAAACATGGCAGAGCTTGCCCACACCAAGTGTGGGCACTGCGCGTGCCCACAAACCAAAATCGCGTGAGGAAAGCTTCTGCGCATGAGAGGAATGGATGGATGGATGAGTCTGAACGCTTTGAATCGGGTGACGGCTTGCGCCACCTAGCCAGTCACGAGGCCTTTTCCGTTTATTCTTCGTTCAGCGATGATAGAACACGTGCAGAAACATGACGAATACCGTAATGGTGCGCTTTGGACGCTGTCTGATTGGTCCCATCCTCGTAGCGTGGACTGCGTCTCGACTTAAAGGGAAACGAGCTAAATACATCGCATTCTTTAAAAAGCAAATGACCTTGGCGCCAACAGCGTTTGCGTAGTAGGAACGCCTCAACGTACGGTGCCTCGGGCTTGTGTCCTTTGAACTGCGAGGGGTGGCTGCCGCCATCTATTGTCGTGGACAGACTTCGAGATGGAGGAGACAGTCGATGATAACTCTCTCGCTCGGCGCAGCGCGAAAGATAGGGGAGAATATAGTGGTGTAAGCGCACTGTATAATGCAAATGCGCGGAGTTGAATATATATATATATTTTTTTTTCTATTAAAGTATTCACTAATAGCGTAGACACCCAAACTCTCCCCAGAGCCTACGCGTTGCTCTCGTGAGGCACGAGAAGTTCAGAGGTTAACTCCCAGACGAGCCGCGTCGAAGCCCGTGCCCAATGGGCCTTTTTCCTCAAATGGTCTCCGCCAAAGCTGGAAGCGTTTTCGATGACTTGATAAAATAGTTTATTTCGCCCGTATTCTTGTTGCAATCGAGAGCTGGAACAAAATTGCGGCGTGTTGTATCCTTCATTGTCTCCGTATGTGTGTGTGTGTGTTTGTCTTTTTTTTTATGTAACTGTTTTATACATAGTTTGTTTCGGTTTGGTCTTGAACAATATATAAGTTTTAAAACCTAAAGGTGATCATATTTCTATAAACTGTGCGAGCTCAGCCAACACGCATAGCTCCCCTACATGTAAATTTATTTTCATCCTCTAAATGCTTAGCTTCTGCAGCAGAACTTTTAAGGACAGAACGTATGGCGAGCTGAAAAGTCGGCGATCTTTTATAAAATGCATATTGAAAGTGCTACAGTTGATTTAATTATTTGAAATGCTTAAGTGCTGTGTGGTGAATATGTTTATATACCGGGTGTTTCTACGAATACTTTAAACGATCCCTACAAACAAGGGGGTTGAGGGAAAAGTCTCTTTTCGGGAACATACTACCAACCACCGGCGGAGGTCATGAATTAAAAAAAAAAAACACACTACTAAGCAAAATAATTTCCTAAAATTAGTAAACGTTCTAATTAGGAAAAAATAAACGCAAGTTTTTAATTAGAAGTTTGCTGGGGGTCATCGAAAACCACTCAATCTTCAGAAGACTTAAAGCACGTGTGAAGCGTAAGGGCACACCAAAGTTTCCAGCCACGCAGCAGACGGAAAGCTGGCGATGCGAAAACACGGAGAAGAAAATTATCCTCGTTTTCGCATCGCTAGCCTTCCGCCTGCTGCACGAGCGGGAATTTGAACGCACTCTTACGCTTCACACGCGCTTTAAGGCTCCCTCAAATTCACTGATTTAGTGCTTTCCGATGACGCTCAGAAAATGTGTAATTAAGATCATATGTTTATTTTCACTAAATAAGAAGTTAATTAGTGAATCCTAGGTAATTATTTTTTAATTAGCGTGTTTTTTTACGTAATCCTTGACGTCCGTCGTGACTGACAGTTTGTTCCCGAAAAGAGTTAATTTTTCTTCCAACCAGCCTATTTGTAGGATTTTAGTTTTCAATATTCAAAAGAAACAGTCGGTATATACACATACGCATACACTATATGCATATGTATATGGACGGCACGTTGGGCATGTGCAGCAAATGTTTGTGGGTGATACGGTGTGTCGGTGGTTGGCAGTGCTTCCAGTCACACACACCTTCGTAATTTGGTATGCCTAAAGAGAGAAATACCAACTATAAGTAAAGCATAACGCACAATTGTTTGTAGTTTCTAACCTCCAAAAAATTTCATTTTCATTGTTCGCCTGTTTCTTGGAAGCCGCTAAAATTTGTGTTTCGCGTAACCACCCCTTCAGCCAAAATTATATTTGTTAGCCCTTGCAGAAGCGGCGTCTGCACTTTTGCTCGGGTGATTTTGTCCAAATATTTTGGCGCTACGCACAATATTACCTGTTGACGATCCAAAGGCGAGTTCGAATAAAACCTCGTTAGTATATTTTTCATCGCTGAATGTGGCAGTATTCGGTCACGCGAGATATTATTGTTGTATCGCGTAATCCGTGTGTTCCAAACTCGCTATGCCAGGGCGTGGAGAATAAATTGACTAACGACATATCACAGCCTAATGTGTTTCCGCACCAGGACGCAAATATGAGATTTTATAGACTCTTAGCACTTCTTTCCGCTTCATTAATTTTCATCTGTGGTTGCTTTCTTCGGTGTCCTTTGCGCTGCAAAGACACGCCATCTCCAATAGCAAGAACAGCGCCCACCTGTGGGGCACAACTTGCTCTACGATGGCTGTTTAAGGATGGAGATGGATGGCCATTTCTCGCATCGCCGTTGCGCGCCTCATTGACTACCGATCAATGAACCGGGTGCTCCAAGAGCTCGGGCGTCGAACAAAACGAAACGAATTCGCTCGATAAGTGCGCGCACCGATTTCCCACGCAAACTGCGTTTGTCAAATATCGTCTGTGGCACGAAATAGACAACGCAAAACAGGGTCATCAGGGAATAAACGAAGCTTTCGTGCTTTATGAGCAGTAGCCTTGGGACAGCTCATATAAGAATAGAAAACCAAATATTTCAATGACGCCAGAATAAGCGCTCATGTGACAAGCCTTTTTTTTCGATATAACTGACAGGAAAACAATCAAAATAAAAGAAAAAGTTTAGCGCTGTGTGCAACATGCATGCTCTCAGATGTAGTGCGCCCTTTAATTCTTTTTATAGAATAATATAAAATGCTGGCGAATAATCACGAAAGAATAAATATTTATAGTAAAGGTTGTCGTTTGTCAGAAACAAAATACAAGAAATCGTGAATTTTTCTTGAGGGAACTGATATCAATTTTTATTCGATTTCGAAGCAGGCTCAAGTCTATAAGAGCAAGGCTCTTCGTAGACAAACAGTCACAGCAAGGAAATGTAGAGATAATAAGTCCAATATTTCGAGTCATAGCAGAACTCGGTCGTTCTGCCCCTACATAGAAGTAGATTATATATGATAATACTTGAGCTAGTATGGAGACATTTCGAAACATCACCTTTCAGTCGCAGCCATTTTTGTATGCTGGGCTGTGGAACGCCAACTGAGCATGCGCTGGAGCTCTGTTGTGCGCTATATCAGACTTTGTGCAGCCGTTCACAGCTCAGTTACTCAGCATATTTCGCCCGGGTGATAAGCGCTGGAAAGGTCTATAGTTCATCCCTACATACATTCATTTTATTTCCAGTTTTTAACTTATTACAATCTGTGCCCACATAAGCCAATAACGCTTGTGCGTGGGGCGCGGCAGGTATACTCAGGTAAACACACATTAATGATAAAATAAAATATGTGCCTCTGGCATGCCCCGTAGTTCCATTGTAATAGTATACATATTCAACTCTGTTTTATGAGTTTAAACAAAAAGCAAACACAATTCTATGTTATATTATTATTAAGGATAATTTCAACGTTTATTTGCAATCTGAGGTGGAACAAATCACAATCAACAAAATATTTATAATAATAGACACGATCGGAGGGGTGGTCGGCTTTGTTGATTCTGATTTTCTTCCTAATTAGTTGCCTTTTCGGTTAGCTTTTTTCTTCTCTCCCCATCTATCCATTCTTTAGTTCGTTTTTCTTTTTTCTTTTGTGCGGATTTTTACTTTGAGTTATATCTTTAGGCAGTTCGTTAAAAAGTTTAGGTACGTAGTATTTTTTGTTGTCTCTCCATATTTCGTTTTTATATATATTTCTATACATATATACTACTTGGACGTAAAGTTCTTTCCTTAACTGTTTTTATTTTTTGTTTATCGTTTAAAACGTATACGCCAGGGGTCTCCAACACGAGGCCCGCGACTCTTTGAGACCCGGCCCGCAAACATCCCGCGGCTGCGAGCCCACGTTCCCATGCCTCGAGTGCAACATGCGCCATAAATGACGGCTTTAGAGGAATCGTCGATTCAATTCCGCTCGAAAATGAGCTGCGCTCATATAACGCGTTCACACATTTTGCACTATTTTTTTTCCTTTTGAACTGAGTATTGCTTCGTCTAAACATTTGCTTCTCAGCCCTTTCTTATGTAAATGAACCGGAACGTCAATACCACTACTAGGCTACCAGTGGGAGCCCGTTGCTCAAGAAAACACTTCGGCTGCACGGACTCTCGCTCATCAGGAGCAACTGCCAAAGATAAAACAATGAGATCGGGTTTCTAGCTGGCCGACAATACCTTGAAAATACAAGTACCTTCTTAGAATGCGGGTATAAAAAACGACAGGAAAGCAAAAACCGTCGTACAAAGAGATAGTTTGTATGCCTGTTGAGCCTAGTGAATTGTTCAACAGGGCAGGGACGGTGTGCTTGCTCTCGTTCTATTCAAAACTGCCAGTCCGTTGACAACATCAGGTTCAAAGTGGTCGTATATGCAAATGAAAGCTAAAGATGTTAAAACGGTGAGCTTACAAAAAGCAGAGGGCCACAAGGTTTCTTCTCTAGAAAGTCGCTGGGGCCGTCGGCTGCTTTGCAACGTTAATACCACTGCTGCTTGTTTTTTTTTTTTTTTTTTTTTTTTTTGTTTCAAAACACAAAAATGTCGAGCCCCCCCCCTCGTTCCTCGTTGGCCGTCCACATTTCGGGGGTGGTCCATCTGGCCCTAACGCTCGAATGAGTTTGAGACCGCTGGTATACGCTATAAACTCGGTCAACCAGGCCCTAGTATGCAACTCGGAAATGACTAAAAAGACCTGTAAAATTATCGGAATACGAGTTATATCATCTTATGTAATTCCCTGCGAGGAGCAATCCCTCCCCTCTTTTTTTCTTTTTCTTTTTTCGCAAAAATATTTAACGCCTGCATCGGTTCAAACGAGAAAGATTACGGTAAATTTATGATGTGCATAAAGAACAGCACGTGCGCTCGCCGGGTATAGGCGGACAGAACACGAAACCTCTACTGATGTGCCTCGCGTTCATCGCCAGCAGAGGGGAGGTGTTAGAGCCAGAAATCCGCCGAACCTGGCGAGGAAGAAGACATCTGGCCCGAGGCCACACGCGCACTGCAATCTCTTCCAGCGTACCACTCGCGCCACCTCCAACCTCAGCTCTGTCCGCGGGAGAGTCGGAGGGAGGGTGACGGGGGTATCCCCCCCACCCAAATTGCCGGGTGCACGCCCGCTCCCAAACCCGAGGCGGTGCCACCATCGTCCCCGGGGTGAGTCACAGCCGCGCCCGACCACCCCGGCGTCAGACATTAGCAGCCGCTTTCGCGTGTCTTACAGGTTAACCCAGGCCCGCGGGGATGTGTTGCTTCCTACGGCGTGCGTGTCGGCGAACAAGGCAGCGAGCACGGGCCCACACGCAACGTCCGCTGCTCCCCGCGTCCTGCCGGGCAGGGACGTGCGGGCCGGCAGGCGAAGGGGGGGTTGCACGGGCGCGACGCGTATAAGAGACAACAGGCCCCGCGCACTCCTCCCACGTCGCAGCGGCACACCGGAGACGACGGTGCCGAATACGCGAACAGGGTATTAGCGCCCTTGATTGAAAGCTCTAGCCACGGCGCCGACAGAGGGACCCTCCCCGCCGTCTTCCCGCTGCTCGCTGCAGGTCTCAACCGATGGGATCTTGGCACTGCAGCGACCGCCTCGCGCCCATCGACCGGGCCGAGCGGCTGTTGAGCGGTGGCAAATCCAACAGGATGCGCCTCGTTAATTGCTCGGGCTGATGGCGTTATCAGTTGCTGGCAAGATTGTTGCGCGCCCCTATTGAGCGTCGCGCTGGCGCCGCAATCAATGGCGCCGCTCGGGCAGGGGAGACCCAAGCCCGAGGAGGAGAACAGCGACGGAGAGCGCCCTTGATCACTCACCGCTAGATGATACCGACACCCCCCTGTGAAAGGACCCGTATTATTTGATCTGGAGTTAAAACCGCGGGCAGTTTTATAACGCAAGCCGTAATATCAGGTGCAGGTGCGCGCCCGAAGTGACTTTTGGTAAAATTGCAACCGCAATGATAAAGTTCGGAATCCGTTCATAATCTGAATCCCTCACTTCGCAACCATAGAGATGCAGACAGTTCTAGAGAATAATAAACGAACGATAAAGCTAACATTGAAATCATTTGAGAAGCCTTCAACTATGGTAATAGGGTAGATTTATGAAACATTTCGTAGAACTCTCTTCCGAGTCCCCGAATTTCGATTTCCTTTTCCTTCAAATCGTGCAACGCAAACCTTTGCTCAACAAAACGTAAGACAGAAACAAACACCGCGGATTCTTCTGGGAAGCCACGCGACTCAAGAATTAAGCGAAAGTTTAGAACACAAAAAAGCACTAGAAGGTGGTGCGGTAAACAGTCAGGATTTCAACGGCCAAGAATGAATTCGTGTCTGCTATTAGAAAATAACGTGAGTATAGTTCCGGCCTTTATTAGGCCATACACCCACCCTGGTTGAGATAAATGTCGTTCCGGCTAAATAAATCTTGGGATAAAGATCAGCCAGGCGAGAGAAATGACGCCTTAGAATCGTGTCTTTTTCACCCACCCCCTTTCTAGTTCCCCGTGCTTTTTCATCTAATCGCCTTTTCCAAAAGAGCACGACAACTCAAAGAGGGGACTCTAATTTGGCGGCCCCTTCTTCCCTCCTGAGCCTCCCTTTCGGACGAAATACGCATCCATGACGTCATAATGACAATAATCAGGGCCGAAGCGAGAACGTCATTATTTCGGGCACGGCGTGGCTCACCCGTCCCCCATCTCTCCATCCCTCTTTGCCCGAACCCCCCGCTCTCCTCACCTCCCCTTCCCCGGAGTGTTTTGCTGGTTTCTTTGGAGAACCGTCTTTGTCACGGATGCAGAGGCGCCATGTAGCGTGAACTAAAATCGCCTCTCAATCTCGGCGTTCGATCGTGCGACGGCATCTATATAAAAAGCGAATTCAGTTCTCAGCCGCCACTGTATATATACACTGGGGATTGGACGCGATGGCGAAAGAGGGCCACTACTCTCGGCTGGAGGACCCCGCAATACCCTATCATTTTCGGACAGAGGAGACGCGGATGGAAAGACGGCGAATCTGTGGCAAGAAAAACAAAGGAAGAAAAAAAAAAAAGAGAAAAGGAGGGGGCGGATGGCGGAGGACGCGCGGAAGACTGGACGGAGAGGAGACTGTAAGAGCAGCGGCCTGGGAGGAGACAAAATCTTGTCGGGGGCCCCCGAACGCGGGGTTATCGGTTTGCTGCGAACCTGTTGTACTGGAAAAAAAGGTCGATAAAGAGATCCATAACAGCCTCAGGTAGCATCGACGCTTCCGAGACGAAAAGGAAACCCTGGCGGAGTACTGGAGGGCGACGCGCAACGTGCGCAGCTGTCGCACACTCAGCGAGGAACGGGGCGCGAAGAAGTCCCTTGGGTTGACGGAGGGCAGAGAGGGGGGAGGGCGGCGAAGAAGACGGAAAGCAATAGCTAGCGAAAGCGAGATGCAAAAGAGGGAAAGGCAGCGAGGAGGAACGAAGTGAACGGTCATCCGCTCGGGAAGTCTTGGGTCGAAAGCCCGGTAATGGATGACGGACATCGGAGAAGGTTGGCAGCGACCAGCGCATCACTCAATCACACAAAAACGGGCTGCCTGACCGAACGTTCGGCTGACCACTTTGGGCTGGGACGGTCGACTGCTCCGAGCACGAGCTACGCGGTGGGCTCCAATTTAGCGCTGTATCGTCTGTTGTGCGCGCCGAGATTAGATAGTCTGATGCAGCAGAAGCAAAGATTTTTTTCCCCTATAAATAGTACGTTGCGTGTGCTCTACAGAGCGCAATCAAAGTGCTTCGTTTGTCAGTGGTGCCGAAAAAAAAAAAAACACTCAATTGTCAAGGGTTTTATATGGAAGCCTTGTTTGAACGAATGGATTGCTTTTGAACTGAACCCCCTGCTACCACAAATGTGTTTCTCTGTAAGTTCGCCCAACCGGTGTATCGCCCCGCAGCGACGACGTTAAATATTTTGCATGACTCTACGCACATTCAGGTCGCTTCAGCTATTATTTGTCACAGAGGAAGCGTTTTCTTGCTTTATCGCAGGACAATTCAATATCATACAGGGCGCTTGATTGCATTATTATATTATTATTATTATTTGCACATATTTTTGAAGGATGAGTGAGAATTACACAAATATCATCTTCACCATGTATTTATAAGGCCCGTCGGACATTAAATGGTGCAAAAACCGGTACAGGAGTTTGCCTAATAAACTAAAACCTGTTGATTAACTTTTTTTTTATTATTTTGGGTTCATGGACCATGTTGATACTGCAGTATTGACGTCAAATACTATCAGGCTGTAGTCCATCTTAAAGAACTTTTCAAAAGGCAATATTTTTATTCATTGAACAGATTTCGCGTTTTTCAATGCGATAGCCTATCTTTCGGCAGCTCCCGCGGAAGAAGTGTGCTCTGCCACACGAAACCAGTGCGCATGTGCGGCAGAGTGGTAGGAGTATAAATTGGGAGGACAAAAGCAATAATCTAGAAGGTCCCTCAAGGGTAATCAACCCAGGACGCCCAGATTGTAAGCCCGACGCTCAACCACTGCGCCAACGTGGAGGTTGGAGAAGCCGGAGGTATGGAATGTGATGACATCCGTCCGGGGGGGGGGGGGGGGGGGGGGGGGAGGGGGGGGGCATTTAACTCTACGGAACGTGTAGCACCGACTTCTGCTCCCGCCGCACAAGGGATCGTACAGCCAGGGCACTATCTAACGCAAAGAGCTCGCACCTGTGTCCTACATTGTGCAGGTATTACTCAAGAGAGGACACACTTTCAAAAGGGCTGTATCCGAAATGTATCCGAAATACGTCGCCGGAGCTAACTGGGATATGTGAAGAAGAAGAGGACATCTTGGGCCTGAGTTTTGGTAGTGACGAGTCTGGGCTAAAGTACCCCTCACCTCCACGAGAACATACGATGACAGCCGAGCATGGCCTGGAACTTTCTAGAATAGTAAAGATTGGTAAAAGAAAGGACTGGACCAAGCATCCGTGACATTATAAGAAAACTGGCAGAAGAAAGGTTATCCTGACCCATAAAGAAGCTGCATTAATTTAGTGAAATTCTTTCCGAATAAGTTCTCTCCTTCGGGGTTTTCACGACTGCAGTGGACTGCAGTGCAGTGGACGAACTGAACTGAAGTGGATGTGGGATCACTTCTTTGGTAATGAGCCGCTGCAGACTGCCGCCGCAAACGGCGTGAACGGGTGGGCTG
Source organism: Ixodes scapularis (assembly GCF_016920785.2). Lineage (NCBI taxonomy): Eukaryota > Metazoa > Arthropoda > Arachnida > Ixodida > Ixodidae > Ixodes > Ixodes scapularis. The sequence continues at coordinate 45,149,053 of NW_024609884.1, forward strand.
GGTAGGTAACGAGCGCCCCAGTGATACACGTTCGATGAAATATCTATAAAGGTTTCAATTTGCGTTCGTAATGAGTGATGATGACACGTTTGTGTCGACGAAACGTGCGGAAGACCAGCGGATTCAATACCGACTGCAACGGCTGTGCCCCATAAAAGTGCACGTCTACTCCAGAACAGTTTAGGAACCAGCACAGCGTCATCTAGTACGGCACGAGAACTACCAGTTTCTAGGCAGCTCTTCAGTGCGCCGCACAATCAAAGTGAGCCTTCCGTCATTTGTATGAAACGGCATCATGATTGCACACTGCCAAGCACGACTCACGCAATTTACGTAGCTCAAATATGTATCCAAATACATGCACACGCTTCACCGCAGACCTCAAGGATTCCGATGGTCAACGAGAGCACAAAAACGTCGCTTTAAAATTTATCCTAGCAATATTCCAGTCAATTCGACGTCCGAGCAACGCAGGGCCGGTTGTCTCTTAGGCAATATCTCCGTCGATCGCCAGCGGAACGCGCACCGTTCTTCCGTATTTCCACGTTATACCTACATGAGAGACCACGCTGAACTCCAAAGTCACTTTCGACCGGCTTCATATGACGGCTCACGGATCTGAAATCAACTCGCTCAGACCAACGACAACGAACAACGCACCCGCCAAGCTCCAGCCAATGCTCCGACCGGCCAGCCAGTGCCTGGGCGCCGGCATCTTTTCTGCGACTTCACGTATTTGGTTTAGTCACGTGACAAGTAGTCACATTTGCGTACAATAGGCTCGTTCGATTTATTTGCACCTCCTAAACCGGTGCAGAAAAGTGTAGGGCGGTGTACCTCCGGTCGTATCTCAATGCGGAGCGCAAGTACGTCTGCCTTTTGCGCAGGGGTTGCGGCAACGTTATTACATTAGCTCAGTTACGGAACTGCTCATAGACGCTGCATGCACAAGCAGTACCATCCCCCCCCCCCCCCCCCCCCCCTCCGCCCTCACTCACCAAGACTAGGCCCCCGTCGTTCGACGCGGAGCGGAAACAAACTGATGCACTTCTGTGCACCGGTGCAGGAGGTGCAAGTAAATCGAACGAGCCTCATGGCAGCGGCCTGGGGGGGGGGGGGGGGGGGGGGGGGGGGGGGGGGGGAAGGGGGGAAGGTCACATCTGTGTGCGGGCCGGAGCCCAGGTTTATCGCTCTAAGCCCCTCTACCTCGTTGCGTTTTAGTCACGTCGTCACTATCTCGGCAGTTTGTCGTTGGCGCACACCCCCAAGGACGTTATGACGACGTCAGTGTTGTGCCCGTTACAGAAAATGAGTAACGAAATAACGTTACTCGTTAGCTCAAAAAAGCTCACGCGTTACAGGGTTCTGTTACCATTTTGCAAATCTAACGAAACACCAGTGTCGTTACTTGCCATGACTAACGGACGTTACTTTTACCTTAGTTTGTCGTTACTTTGTGTTTAACTGTTAGTATATGACAGCTGTTAGTATATAACTGTTAGTATATGAGTGTAGCGGTGTAACCACAAACATCCCCGTAAGATTGTCGAACCGTTCTTGAGAAAGGGGAACTTGATGCATACGGTTGATCCTCATCTGCTTCAGCAAGGGCGCGTTGGGACAGTGGGTTGTAGTCTCGGTCTTTCATTTCTTTGAAATCACCGCGAGCTCTGATAGCTTCTACGAATGGAGGGACTGGCGGGAAAAAAAGATAAAAGAGAGTTATCTTGTTATCAGTGGTGTGTGGTACAACGAATATTAACAAAATAAACTGCATCACGAATTAGTACAAAAAAATCCGAATAAAGAAATCGCAAACCTAAACAAATATCAAATAGGCGTGTTTATATAAAACTGTCATGATTGATATACCCTCCTTCTGAAATATACAAGTAAACTAAATTCAGCCGTTTTCGAAGAGTTTGCGGTAGCTTACAATAATGAGCATTGTGAGATGTAGCTGAAAAACTATGCGACTAACAAAACGATCTCGAAAGAAAGGTGTGTTCTTTTGACTAACAAAACTTAACCACGACGTTTTAACGGAAAAAAGCGACATTGAAAAATAACGAACCTTAATGTGCTTTTTCAACTAAAAGTTCGACGTCGCGGGTGTGCTCAGCAGCTTGCGTTTCGGCAGACAGAGTGAACATTTAAACCGCAAATTGTCTGACTTCGTTTCCATCGGTTCCAATATAGCACTTAGCCCAGTTGAAGTCAGCGCTGTGTAAGTGTCCCTTTCTTTTGGTGTGACTGTGAACGTTGAGTGTTTGTTACGGGTGCGCTGTGTCCTCGTGCGTCATGGGCCTTGTTGGTTAGAAGCAGACGTTGCATGACATAGACAACTGTTCAGTACACGGACTGGTCAAATAACACACCTGATAGCCACGTCGGTTTTAGTCACGGTCCGGTTCAAGCTACACAAGCAACAAAACGAGGACACCAATTGCTTTTAAAAACCAATAAATATAGCCAAAGATAATTATGGGTGATTATAAACAAAGTATAGCGCCGGCCATACTTTGATTATAATCACATGCCTACTCGTAGTATATTTACGTATATATATGATTGAAAAAAGTGGCGAGCGTTTATAAGCTTTTTACCCTAAGTTTCTCTTTTACGGCCAAAAACCTTTCTCTTTTTTTCACGCTGCCAGCAGCAAAGTAAGGGCGAAGCAGACGAAAGCCATCACTCTCACTGCTACGAATCTGTCTCTTTAGAAAAATGGTGCGATAGCCTTCCCACACAACCAGGAACTGCGAAAAGGTAAAGGCGGGCGCAGCTTCCAGCAATAAATAATTCGGTATTTCAATGCCAGGGAGTTGGGGGCATGCTTTGTTGTGGAAGACTACGGTATCTATGTCTGGCGAACTGCCACACAAAGAAGGTGCCGTACGTGGTGGTGATGGAGTCTTTCGTCTAATCTTTGAGGCCATATGGGAAAATGATGCACAGATGATTTGGTAGGAGGCGACCTTCTGAACAGGAGTCATTCTCCAGCGAGCGATCGCACCTTTGTACCACTGCTACAGGGATTCTAGAAGATGGTGACGCCTTTCTGGTGGCAGTCGCCGACCAATGCTGCGATAACCTTGCCACTTGTTTTGGTTCAAAGTGTGGGAACGTCAACGCTTCTAAACTTAGAGTTTATCCTTTCCTTTCCGTTGTTGACAGAACTAGAGTTTACTTGTTTTGAAGAGAAGGATCTGACTGGCTGGAGTAGCTGGAGACGCTGAGGCAAAATCCTTCGAGCGGCGGCAGGCTGTGGCCTTCTGAGCGGATGTCTCTTTCCAGCGAGGCGGCTGCTCCTCCAGGGTGCTTCGACGGTGATCTTAGCACCATATTCTCTACAAAGACTGCACCATGGTCGCTTAAGGGTTCCGTGCAGCAATAACCTTGCACCTTTTGAACCCGGTCGTGGGAACGTTAAAAATGTCTTCCGGAGGAGCTTGAAATGACGCCGTTTATACATAGCTTTGTAGTAGGGAATTGAATCAAAATAATACAGTACGCAGAAAGAAAGGAAGAAGTAACCCGTTACCTTACCTCATCATGGTTTCATGAAGCCACGTTTCATTTTCCAAAGCTCTCATACCGTCTTTGTACGTTCAGACACCCAAAAAATTTAATACAAAACGAATAATAGTTTTTGGATGAGCAAGTGTAGAAATCGCTTCCCAATATTCCATCTTGGCCATGGACTCTCGAATCCGCTCGGAGAGACTCTTCGTGGCGTCGTTGGGTTAGATCGCGTGGTCGTCGTCGTTGGCGACTTGGCGAGGCGGGTGGGCGGTCTTCAGGTCATCGAAGAAGTCTCTCAGTTCATTACAGAGGTCGTGGAGAGCTCAGGCGCCCATAACAGCAAGGCAGCACTGCCTGATGCTGGCGCTGTCGACCAAGAAGATTCTCTAAAATCGCTGTTTAAGCAGCCCAAATATGTTTTCGATTGTCACTTTCTGTTGTCCGTGCTTGCTGTTATATGTAGTCTTCCAGCTCGGCAGGGGCGCTTTTGAAGACTTGAAGGGGGTCAAGACGTATGGCAGCAGGGGATAAGCCGAATCCCCCAGCAGGTAGCCACCCGCACACTTGGTTTCCGCATCCTAGAAGACGAATCTTTCCTTCGGGATGCGGGCGTCGTGCGCTGAACCGGGGATCCCGATGGAGACGTCGATAAATCGATTTTGATAATCGCAGATTCCATGCCGGACAATAGAATGAAACTTGCTCTGATTGTTGTAGGAGTAAGGAGATTTCGTTGGTTGCAGGATTTTCACATGGTATCCATAAATTGCACCGATCGTTTTGTAGGGCCCTTTCCCCTTAGCCTTCCTCGGGAAGCTGGCTTGGCCCCTCCGACGTGCTTCCTCGCCAGGCCAGGTGATTATTTCCGCACTGATGCCGTTCAGAAAGTTCAGAACTCTTTCAATGCAGAGGTGAATGGACGACTCCGTTATATCAAAGCGGTCCGCAATCTAGTGCATTGTGGCTTTTGTGCTTAAGTAACTAAGCATGATCAGTAACATCTCTCCGCCGAAATCTGCGCTTGTCTACCAACGGGATCCGGGTAAAATGCCGAAGCTTCATATCGGCCAGCCAGCTCCGCGTGTGTCTTTATTGATAGCCTGAACAAGCGCATAAACTCCAAGTCTCAGTAGGTGTCCATTACCTTTTTGTTGTACAGGGGAACCCTGTTCCTGTCAGTCCGTACCGAAACTATCGAAGCATGGGCGATGATGTCGTTGAGCTCATCGTCGCTCTCGTCCTCGATGAGCGCTACTGCAGCCGCCAGCAGGTTCTGACGGGACATCGTCGTCTTGAACTCTCGAAGGTATCCGGGTGTACGTAGTTGATGAAATGTCTATGAAAGCAATCGCAGCACGATAGCAGACGGTAACTATTAAAAATGCAGGCATTTTTTATTAGATGCTGCACGCACTTTGTGATGCATTCTTTAGTGTAAAGAAACATGCATGTAAAATACTTTGTCAGAGAGACTCATATAAAATAAACGCAAATGCTCTCATCCGAGCGCTAGCAGACTAAATACTATGGCGACACACAGAGTACACCCGCAAAAGCGGACGTCGCCTTGCGCATTCTTTTTATCCGTACTTCGGAAGTCGATCACAGCGCCAGTCCTAACGCGGTTGCTGCACTGGTTCTGCGCCGCCGCTGCACGACTCCTGCCCTTCTCTGAACTCGGACATCTGAACTTTCTGGCCGAATCAAACAGATCTAACATGTTCTCTTTTACTCCCGAAAGGACTGTTTATTGCCTTCTAAACTAATTTAAGCGATCGCCCTTTTAATACTACATTCCATTCATTATAGGGCCTTGCCGATCAAGGTCCTTTACAATGCTTTATGTATATCAACATGCTTTGCACTGAGAAGGCTACTGGACTGTCTCAACTCCTAACTAATGAATCTTTTCTTTAGTATTGACTATACCTGAGCAGGTCCCATTATTTAATAAAACTTTTCACACAATGGACTGGCCTTTGCGCTAATCTTGCCGAGTAAAACGAGCACCTAGAATAAGTTATTTCAGTACCGGCAACAGATGAAGTGCTGACATCGAGCCAAGAACCTCGAAAAACAAATATAGTAGCACAAGAGAGAGTTCTTGATGTGAAAATTTAATAGCCACAGTGGACAACAACACCACAGCATTGAACCTATTTTACCAAGAACGCCAAAGATAAACTTACCCCCAAAGTACTCCCTCGTTACTACAAACAAGAGTAAAAGTGTTATTTTAGGCGGGAGTTTAGCATTTCGTAACAAGGAGTTCAAATAAGGATTTGAATATTTTCGCTAACCAACTTGCTACCGAAACATAACTCTAGCTGAAGGTTCAATTATGCGACTTACCCAGCGAAGGCCTCCCAGTGACACGAAGCTGTTAGTGACTAATCACAATTTTACAATACTTGTGGCTTAAACCCACGTAAGGTTGTTGTATATTAACTAAGCGAAATATATAAAATATGAGACAACCTTTAACGTGGGATACACCTTGCATAGATTGATGCGACACACATTAAAAACCTCCTGGTTGCAAGTACTCAAAACGAAGCAGGCTGTTCTTCACTGGGAGAGCATTTCCAGGTAACTATGTGCGGGTAATTATTTTCAACTGATTTCAGCCTGCTGCCACAACTTGACCATTTTTTTCTTGTGAGTCTTCAGCTCAAGCAGCACTCCAACTTAACGCGGAATCAAATACAACTCCGCCGCGTCAATATTCCCATAACACTCAACACACATTCATGCTGGAGCAGTTCGGGTTTTGTCTCGGGCGCCTCTCAAACTCTTTTCTAACGCAACAGTTGAACTGGTGCACTTAATCCCACTCGCCACCCGCCGACAGAAACATCCTCAAACAAACAGCAATAAAACAAAAGGGGGGCACAGGTCCGCAATTTAGACGCACAGCAGGTCGGAAAAAAGAATCTAAACCATTAAAAAGAAAAAAAAAAAATAAAGCGATTCGAAGATCCGCCAGAGGTAAAATCAGTACGGGGTTCTCCGTTTGTTTCCGGATGGCGTGATGCCTTTCCGATTTTTTGTCAGATCATATAAACTTCCGCGTGACGGGAGAAAGGGTCGGTGTCCTGGAAGGTCTACATTTCTTTCCTTTTGGTTATGCGTTTAATTCTTTCGCTTTGGCTACGAATGAGAGGGGAGAGCCTACAGTCTCGAACGATGGTTTCTTTAAAGAAGGGGACCAAGTAAACCGTCCCTGCCACCGTTGTAAAGTCACTTCCAGCAATCGGGCACGGAGAAGTCGCCAAGTCAAAGGTTAGCTTCATAATTGCAATGCTTTGTCCACGTTTAACAGCCCCGTGCCGTTAGTCTGCACGCGCGTTCGCGGAGTGCGCGCGGATATTACGAATCTGAAGTAGGAGGTAAATAAACAGAAAGAAGTACTAATCTTTTTACTAGTGGTTATTTTACGGTCACTTCTTGTTTGCTTCCGTCCGTATCCTCAGAAAGCGGTTTCCCTTCATAGTGAAATATTCTTGCATATGCTAATGAGGTGATCATTTAAATGTAGTTAGGTACCGTAGCTATCTTGAAACACGAGTTGCATGAAACGAGCCTTTCAATGAAAAGCCTCGAGAGAAGCAAAAGCATGTAATTGGGATGTTAACCGTGATGTAAGGAAATAATGATATTCCGTAAATAACATTTGTTCGGAATTATTTCTTTAACGATTATTTCGATTGAAAGAGGCGAGCTGAACATACAATCAATGGGCGAGTCCACGAGTTTAACTGCGTATACGTGTAGTATATTGTGGCATGCCATGGCTGTCGAGTTTATAAAGAAGACACTTTCAGGCATCCGTAGTGTCGAATAAAAGAACATAAAACAATAATCCGTGTCCCTGTTCATAACTATAAATCAATAGTTATATATAAAAAAAAAAACATTTGAAAGTTTCTTAAAAAACAAACATGCACCAGTATTTATCTGAGCACCACAACCAAGTCCACAATCAGTGTATTTTTGGAAGGTTTTTTAGGTTGGCCGCTTTTGTTTCAATCAGTGTCTTTTGGGAAGGCGTCATGCCGTAGCTTCGTTTATTTTTTATGTTGGCCGCGTTTGTTTACAAATCTAGGCTAGCGCGCTGGCGTTTCCACAATCAAGTATGCCGTCTTGGTCAGTCATTTTTTCTGTGCTTCGGTTTCCAGTAGTTACACATATTTCCAAACAAGCGTAAACAAACGGCACTTTCCAAAAGAAATTCAAGAGTAGCTATACAGACAAACTCATTTGATCGCTGAGAAGACCTAGCTAGATTCATGCTCCAACATCTCTCATATGTTCGGCGGTTCTGACTCGAAGACGATGGGAGCACGGCTAGCTCATCTCGGACCCAACGCCGTGGCGTACTGTGCACACCAGCAAGCAGTTGGACGTCAACGCCCAGCTTGGTGCAACTCGACTCTAGGCGCAGATCGATTTCTGCGCGCCATTGTCGGCCTCAGTGGCGCCCCACTGCACGGCTAACGTAACCCGACTTGGAAGAACAGCCGGCTGGCTCGCAATCGAACCCGCGATCGCAGATCGAAAGCCTTTTTCCGGGAAGAAACGCCACCCTCCCTCCCCTTCGCCACCACCTTTGTTTTATTTCTCACTTTTATGTCATCGTGCGCATTTTGTTGTTTTTCTTGATAAAAAAAAAACAAACCTCGCAGCGAAAGAAAAACCAGAGCTACATGGTGACTCGCGTTTCCGTCCCTGGCATCAGTTTTTCCGCTCCACAGCGTGCACGGAGGATTGCCTGTGTGGCAACCAAACGCCTGCTTTTGACGTCCCCACTGACTCAGAAGTTTTCCGGGTCCTCGATTCGTTCGCTGCACTTCCCCTCTCTGTCTCGAGTGTGTGTGTGTTCTGTATCTACGTCGGACAAACACAAATTCAGGCTCCGGCTCGCCGAGACGCGAGTAGCGTCTGTTTACACAGACTTTGATCTTAACCATAAGACACGGTGGCATTGGAGCAAAGCGTTGTTTTCAATCCCAGTAATAACAAAGCAATACCGTGTGGTAGCAAATGTAGGCTGAGTGCGCTGAATCGCGACGGCGCATCTGCGCTGCAAAGTCCAAAAAAATATGTCTGAAAGTGTTTAAATTTGCGTTTTTCAAATGTCGCACTCGCAAAACAATACCCTCAGAAACCCTTGGCTATAAACTTTTCTGTAATGCTCATGGGGCAGCCAATGCGAGATTCACGGCTCGCTAACCTAGAATCTCGCAGCACATTGTCCAACGACCACCATACACAAGCGGTCACTTCTTAGCAAAATAATGCATAAGCGCAAGCATTTTGTCATTAAAAAGTCGGAGCTGTTTCATGGCCACTCAAGCATATGTTTTTAAGTTCTTGCTGAGCTTATCGTTACAGGCCTAAAAAATGACCATTTGGAGCGGTAGATACCTCCATAGAACTGCACACTTTAAAACTGCCACATTTCTATATTGTATAAGTGTATATTCTGAGCGAAATACATTTCTCACATGATGCCAGGTGGTTTGTGTTGGGATTCGCTGGAATTGTGTAGAATTTTACGCAATTAGAAAGGTGTCCACTGCCGGAAAGAACTTGACGTATGGGCTTCAGAAAGGCCTGACATCCTAATTTCGGGTAATTGCCTTGGACCCGCGAATGAGTCGGAGTAACTGCTTTGACATTAGTAGCCTCGCCACAGGCCAAGTGTCACGATTTTTTTCGGGACAAACATGGCGCCTGAAGCTTTCCGCTCACAGAAGTCAAGCCGAGCAGCTTTGTCTTCAAATTGCGACACCGGTTAAAGCGACATTCGATCGCAGTTTCACAAGGGTCCAAAATGCCAGAAACAAGGCGGCAACAGCGAGATTCGCTCACAGTTTCTGGAACACACTTTCTTTCGATTTGGGACTTGGGTCTACGCTACCATAACCGAGCAAAATGCCGAGCAACTCTGCTTCAACTTGAGAAACACGAATAATAAAAAGATTTAGCCGAAAGCGATCTTTCAAACAGGCGATGCGAAATGATGGCTGCCGCGGAAAAGACTCCGCAAGACAATCGGGAAGTTCGCCGCCACTGCTTCCCGATTTGAGCACAGTCCATATCTCCCGCGTGATGTACCCAACTGAACTCGTCGTGATGCTCTCCTTTCCAAGTTCGGCACGACTGACAGCATGCGTTGCCAATAGCTCGGCGCATTCTGCGGGCGGCCGCAGTGCGCGCAATTCAGTCAGCGCAGCCATTAATTCAAATTAAACGAGTGTACACGCACCACGTCCCCTCCGCCGATCCGCAGAGCGGTCTCTACACATATGCAGGCGGAAAAGCCGGCGGATGCTTGTGCACTTCCTCCCGAGGTTTAAATCGAATTAGGTAACCCTTCCGCTCAACTCGCATGCACGCACGACCCATGCACCGAAATAAAGTAATTACGGCGCAATTAGAAAAACACAAAGAAGTATACACCGGAGATGGAGAGGGCGAAATGAAGATCCCGCTTTTTCGAAGTGCATCTCCGAGGCACCGGTGGCTGGTGGGCGCCCGTCGTATTTGCTCCCAATTTTCCTTTCGAAACGCGGCCTTGTTTTTATTTACCCGCAGTTAACGCATCGTAAACAGGCATTTATCTTAATACCGTTTATGCGTGCTCCCCACGGCGAAGTCGGCGAAGCGCCAACCTTGGGGAGGGGGCCCAAGCATCGGAAGAGGACGTTGAAAAAAGAAGCGTTTGGAAATCAAGCATGCACAAACTTGGTTTTGGAACAGCGCGCCCTTCTGTCAGGAAGAGACAGGATGTATATAAAATAGCGAGGAGAAAGCAGCGGTGCACGAACAAAGACAGGCCGCATTGCGCCCAGCCGACACTACGACGCCGGATGGTCACCGTCCTTGAAGCATGACGAACCGAGGGATTGCACATTGCGCGAGGGTGGCGCTGCGATGGGCGAGTCGATGGCTGCCGATCGGGCCCGACAAACTCAAAGTAAACACCAGAAAGGACATTTCGAAAGCTTCGAGGGGACGAAGTTGAAATGTGTGTGCGGGAAGGGCACGGGGAAGCACGGCACCAATCGATAAATAAGGCCTTAGGGGCTGACAGCAGCTTGGTCCAAGCACTGGAGACTCCTCGTGTACCGCCTCTAAGGCTTTCTTCTTGTTTTCTTTTTTTCTTCTTTTTCTCATATAATCTATTTATTATAAAGTGAACTGCGGGTAACAAGGCAGGTTGGAAGTTTGCCCAAACATATAACTTAAAATCTTAAGACTGACGGGCAGCTGAGTGCAAAAACACCCTAAAAAGAATCTTCGGAAAGTAAACTATGTACAATAAATTGATCATAAAGAAGCATTGTAGGATAACATAAAAAATAACGTTGTTAGGTGGTTGAAAGGGTTATAAAAGTATCGCAAATATTGCTGACGCGCAGCACCATCGTCTAAAACAAAGTACTACGACACCTCCAACGCTGATCGCTGGAAAGAAAATCGTGAAGCCTTCTTTATTAAAAGAAAATGGATAATATCTTTATTTGGATACAGTATAGACACACCGCGAATAATTGTGGAACGCAATATCCGACAAATGTCCCCACCACAACTCTTTTGGCGGACGGTTTCCTTTCTGACAAATGTCTCGGTGATACTGCAGGATGACTGGGGTTAAATTTCGCCATTGACACGTCGAACGTCCGCCTCCAGCTCAGGAATTGGTTTTGATCTGTTGGCATTGACACGGTGTCTAACAATCCCCCCAAAAGAAGTCGCGAAGTGTCAAATCCCACAACCTCGATGGAGAATTCTAGCCGCCATTTCGTAAGATTAGGCGGTCAGAAAATTTGTATTGCAGCATCTTTGTTGTTTTTCGGGCAGTGGAAGCAGTCATGGGGAAAATTTGACGTATACTGTGTTCAACAATACCTTGCGTGTACTTCATACTCAAATAAAAATATCGAGTTTTTTTTATTAACTTGTGCATTCTTAAAAAATTCGAACTTTCGATATTTTCGGGACACCCTTTGCGCACCTGAAATTAGAACATAAAAAGAGTTTATCACCGGTGTTTCCTATTCCTTTTCTGTGTGCCGTTAGTATCGTGTCTACCACAAAAGATTACAATGGCAGTTGTAAGGATCCTCGAGCATGCGGGCTTGTGTGCTCAAGAGTATTCAGAATAAAAATATTACCCGTATGTTCGCGAAGCTGAGAAATTCACGGAGCCATGTGACCACCTGCCTATCAACAGGTTCACGAAGAAAGAAAAGCTAAAGTGTAAGGCGTCAGACACGAACATAAAAGTTAACATTGCGTATTAATTACACTACAACAAGAGCAATAGCAACTATAAAAATAGAACATGAAACAACGGTTTCCTACAACGCTTTCTATCGACCAAAAAAAAGTTAGTAAAGGTTTACTCCACATGCTTTACGTTACAAGTAAAAAATGGGGCGTATTTTGGTCATACATCACACATTAATCATAGAGAGACTACGTTTTGCGGTCTGCAAATATCACAGTGATCATTTGTCCACAAAACCTCATACGGCAACTTCTCACAAGAAAGCCATTGGTCGTCGCCATGGTCACAGTGCGCCAGCCAATAGGAGTGAGGAACCAGCCGTGAGGCAGCCCCGCTGCTTCGGTGATACTATTGCAATGACCACAAAGGTTAGAGATGAACCGAGTGAAGAAAATCCGATAAAATGTAGCGGGTAGTCGCGTGGCCACATGACCGCGCCACGTGACCAGCGTGCTGCTGATATGGCCAATTGACCACGTTCCACTAAATTCTGCGGACGAGACATCGTCCTGCCAAATTTAGTGGAGGTGTGACGCTTTTTTGTGACGCTGGAAAGTTCTTAGTCTTTCCTTATAACATATACCATCTTAAAGCGGTAGCGAGGAAACGGTATGCAGAATTTGCGAGTGGATTTGAGAGCCTGTTTACGTCTTGCATGCGTGACGCACAGTCGCGACAGTTCACAGGCAACACTCTCGAACGCGTGATCAGCACATGAGCTCACCTGAGGCACGGCGTTGCACGCACAAAAACCTAAAATTGTATTAATAATTAAAGGGCATCTACGGTCAAAAGTCGAACCGAAGTAAATGACTGATATCGATTTACGGAGACTGAATACGAGCACTCCCAATATATTGCACTAATGGAAAACCGCGATCTACTCTAAAACCGATATTAAAATGCTACCACCAGCTTATCAGCAAACATTCAGCGGGTTGACTGTTTGTCAAGACACATTGTGCCCTGGTGTCGTCTTTGTTTTCAAGGAGGTTTCGTTTTCGTACTGCCACTTCCTTCGCCGTGTTTTTCTGCTGCGTTTTCAGTCGTCCCAGTGGACGATTTCTGCTTGTTATGTTATCTTTTAGTGGCCGCAGTTTGTAAGTACTCTGCGTCGATAGCGCATGAAGATTATTGACTCCCAGATAGCTCAAGCGCGTCGTGGTGCCGAAGGTGGTATTCACTGGCAGCCATAGTTTAGTCCGTTCCTACTTAACGCGAGCTTACGATTAGCTTCAAAAACGCTTCTGCAACGTACATTTCACACCACTTTGTAGCTCTCAGAAGATAAGGGGGCGCTCATTCTGAGCCTGCGTTAATCGTGGCAAACTCGCTTTTCGGGCACCAACTTTATGAATGCGTATTAATATTTGCTACAAATGTTTGATATCCGCAAAGCAAATCTTACCTGACTGATCAGAACTGCTCTTGCGACTAAGCCGGTCGTACGTTTTGCGGTGACGCAATACGAACTTAGCGTCACACGAGGGCCATGCGACTGATCACAAGGGTTCCCATCATGCTCGAGCCGGTAGTTTCGGTTTCGCCGTAAACCTCCGAAACAAAATTTAATTACAGGATATCTACAAAACTACACGAGACATCGAGAAAAGGAAAATACTCAGACCTCGTAATTCAGACGCTTCCTTCACTAAAAACAGTCGCAACCCTAAAATCGAGAAAATTATACCGGGGTTCCCCTTTAAGACACATTACGTCACCAGTGGCGTAGTGGAGTCTTATGCGGTTTCAGCTCCCCCCCCCCCCCTTTTCCCCTCCCCCGGAAATCCAGCCGGCCCTATATTATACACCTGCATTTCGACCTCACTTCCCCCCTCCGTAACCCAAAGTCATGAACATCCCAGCCACCTCAGCCCCCCCGCCCCCGAAAAATGTTTTTGGCTACGCCACTGTACTACGTCACACTTTAGAACTCAAGGGAGAGAGCCAGCTCATTCCATTTAGCCGGCCTCTTAGCCTAGGCTTTCGAGGAGGTGCGCATACGGAGGTGGAACAGGCGGTTTTCCTTGCCAACCACACGTCCCACTTGTCTGATCGGATCTGCCCCGCGTTTCCACCTGCCCGCGTGATGAAGCGTTTGTGGGCGAGATAGCCGTGTGGCTCCGCAACAGCCCTGTAGCCGGCCCCAATTCATTAAAACTCCTTTAATTAATAGGCGGCCACATTCGAGTTCGGCGATCCAAAAACGGCGGCGGGCAGATAGTGGGACACATTTGCGTCCCTAATTAAATGCAGCGTGCGTCGAAAGGTTCCAGCCTCGTCAGCCCAGTGCAGGAAGCCCGCAGCCGGGCATAATGGGATCCCGCTATCGTACCGTCATTCCGACGCCAATGAACCCAATGAGAGGACAGCACTCGGTCGTCTTACAGCCTCGTTTATCCCTCTCTGGGTTCGCAAACTCCTCCAAGAAACGAACCAATTGTGCTCTATCTGATTTTTTTATCTTCTTTGTTTGCAGTCAGGAACTTTGTGACTATTCCTATAGTCGGTGACAGGTTAAGAAGGAAGTGGAAGCTCGTCTCACCTCCTTCCATTTTAGCAGAGTTATCGCTGGAAAGGCGGCCGCCTCCTTTCCAGCGTTCGCTCTGCTACACCGGAAGGAGGTGGTAGGAGTTTCCAATTCCTTCTTAACCTGTCACCGACTATATAAGTTTCACAGCACTTCCTGAGCATCTCGATAGACAAACGTTTACGCAGTACAAGCGGTGCGAAATGCTTTCGCATTTCAACGACAATCTGCGCAGAAATTTCGGCGACGATTTTTATTCTTAGAGAACTCTCGTCTCAGATATGCTTTTCTCGTGATTTGACATATACGGCAACTCGTCCGATATAGAACGATTCCTATGTGCGCAGTAATGCATCGAAGTAGCTACGCTATGCTTGATTTGAGAGACGAGCCTCGCCGCGGAATCTTCGAGAACATAAGTTAGTTGACAAGCGACATTTTCGCTGAGATCCTGCCATGCGAGGTGACCGACAACAAGAAATCGATTTATTTCCGGATTAAGGCGCGCACTTCGTACCTGAACATGAAACTTGTGCGTTCATGTGACTGATTTGTGCAAACTTATAGTCTATGTTTTACGATGTGAAACCAGCAAGACCCTGGAGAATGAGTGTGCGGAGTTCACATGGTATGTTCTAAAGAAATCACTCGATGTGATAACGCTCGAGGAATGTAAAAATTGAAAAATTAACACAGTTTATTTGACTTGGCCGACACTCAGGAAACCAAGGTCTTGAGACTTTGGTTTTCTGGTTAGCGAACCACTACACCCAACAAAATCTGGTGATATCTGGGGGAAAATTCCTCGTAATCCCAAGCAACTGAAAACGCTGCCAATGCCACCTTAAAGGGGCACTGACACTCCAAAGGTCGTATTTATGATGCAAGTTGTAGTAAGACACGTAAAAAAATACCAAAACGTGAAAACAAAAATTTCGCACGAGCGCGCGCGCGCTTTTTTATTTTTGGCGTTTTTCTGTTTCGCTTCTCACCTCTTCTTTTTTTGTGTGTGTGACGTAATTGATTATAAAATTGAGAAGATTTGTAAGCAACATTTCTGTAATATTTACTAACGTTATTCGTAAAACATGCTTTTCAACGCAATTGCGAACGCAGTACGGCCCTATGTTTTGATATATCGAAAATCGTAGTTCAGAGTGATGTCGCGTCCTGGCTTTTTATCCTCTCTCGGAAAACATGGCGGTGCTCGACACATGTAGCACTGAAAATGATCGGTGAGTCAGGGAATCGGAATGGAGTTCTCTTTTCTAGGTGCCCGACAACATCTCAGACTTCGAAAAGGAAATTGACAAACGGTCAAAACAACTGGGTTTGGTGTCTGTGTGCCGTTTAGTGTCGGTTGTGACTCGGCCAGGGCAGCCTTTCAAAGAGAACCGGCGAGACGTGGCCCCTCACGTCGCTCAGAAAAGTCCACTGCGCGTTCTTTTCCACCTCACTCCGTTTAGAAGAATTTGAGATGACTGAATGAGCCCTAAAACAATTCTTCACACTCGATAGTGAAGTGTCGTCTGCTCACAGCGATAGGCGGCACGCACGGAGGAGATCGGCTGACCGCGGGACGCGGGCGAACACAACACTTCGGGTCAGGACGGAGGCGTGAGAGAAACTCGAGTTGCAGGACGACTGACTCAATCTTTGACGTCACTGCACTGGCGCGGATCGCGCGGGAACTTCAAATTCGGCTTTTAGAAATTGTTTCTCTTTACTTCCTAAATACTGAGCTCCCGACTTTTATCATTTTGAGGGTAATGTACAGGCATCGTTTTCAGTCGTGTCGGGTAATAAAAAAAAAAATTATTTTGACCTGTCAGCGCCCCTTTAAAAAAATCATGAATTGATTTTCAATTTTTCTCTCCTTAAACCTTTCCCCTCGACTCGAAATCGAAATGACAAATTACGTGGTCGTGGCGTAGTATTTCACCGGATCCAACGTTACAAGATTACCTCTGTTGTAAAAATACCGCGCAGTGTGGGCACCTCCACTCCCCCCCCCCCCCCCCCCCCCCCAGTCATTTCAAGCGCGATCTAGATTTTCGTTTTAAAACTGAGGGTTCCACACAGTGCAGTGAAACGCCATCTAGAGCCTGTGCTTCGAAACATACGTATTCCATAGAATACACTGCAGTTACCATAACCGCCGTCCTTAAAAAACGGTCGATCGTCGAATCACGGGAGGCGAGTCGTAGGAGGGATGCTTCTGCTTGTGCAAGCAGCGTCTGTGGGCAGTTTCGTTGCTGAGCTAATCCGGTAACGTTGACGGGATGCGATGCCTCCAAGCACACCATGGAACTTGTCATTCGCAAACGTTAATTAGTGCCGTCACGGCACTCGTTGGTCGCGAACGCGAATCCAAATATTCGTTGACGAACTCATTGTCGACCGAGCGCATACGTCCGAGTAACTCAGTGCTCCTGTCCAAGGCGTAAACTGGGTTCGGCAGACGTGCTTGGACATCGCTGGTGCATCGCAGTGAAAAGCGAGGAGCTTTCGAAGGAAAGAGGTAAGAAATAGTCGGCTATGTTTTCACATTTTCGCACCGAAAAGCAGGCCTTTGGCTTTCTAACCCCGTACACTAGTTTTTTTTTTTTTTTTGCCCATTAAATGATATGCGATTAGTAAAAAAAATCCCAATCTAAAATCATTTATCCCAGCCCAAAAATGTATTTCATGGTCCCTTTAAAGTAGCTAGAGCTCTTGGTGGCGCAAGCCTCCGCTCCGTGTATACTTCAAGCCACATATTGAAGAGTCCAGACCAATAAAAATAGTTTACGTAGAGCAACCCGCCAGCAAGTATATAAAATAGTAGCACTCCAGCCGATGGATGACTTTCCGATTGGCCTAATAGCGACAATATTCTTGCACGTGCTTTTAAGATACATTCTTTCTTATTTTAATTAAACGTATATGCTTCAAGCAGAAACTATTTTTTTTTTGCAAACAAGTTTACTAAGAATTACTTCCCGTAATGGATAAACTATGCAGAAGGATTCCTTTATCTATTTTTTTCTCGTTGCGATATTACAAAGAACACATGGATATTCACGCTACGCTGGCCCGCTTAGTTTCACGTTATGTTCCGTGTCGTTGCGCACGTTGAACACTGCACATATCTACCCGAAGTTAATTGAATTATTTTACGTTATTTATAAGATATATTCTGCAGACCAATGCCTGCTCTTTTTTAGACGTTTCTTTTTATGCCAGTCTTAGTGTCCGGTGAAATCTGCTGAAATCCGAATGAGAGTTTGGTTCCCCGATCACTTTCAAATTTGGAAAGACTGGGGTAAACAAAAGAACCAGTTTGACGCCGACATCAGTGCCGAAAAAACGGTGCAACTTAAGCGCGGTTCAGTTATCCGACTAAAAGCGTGTGAAAAGACCCGTAATCCTCCTCGCTCGTGTATCTTTTCTCGAGCAGGCCGCACGAGTGCCAGAGCCACGAAGAGTAAGGGCTCGCCAAGAACGCTCGGCGGGGGCCGCGCGCTGCCCCCGTTGCAGGGGAGCCAAATGAGCGTCAAGCATCTTAAAAACGGTCCCAGACACGCAGTGGGCGCTGGGCGCCAACGCGGGAGCACGCACGCGAACACACGCTTCAGATTTCGTGGGGATGGCGGGAGAAGAGCGCACGTTCCTGGGAATCCTATCCGGTGCAGCAGAACATGCGAAGTGCGGCTCGCATTCAGATGAGCGCGGCTGAGCGGGCGCTTCGGGAAAAGGCGAGAACGGGGAAGATTAGCGCGTCTCACCTCTGCGTGCTCGGCGAGCTTGGGCGCCCTTGGCGGCCCCCGCTGAGCCCCGTGCAAACGACGCGCCGGGGCTCCACCCCTTTTGTTTAACGTTTGATCCACTCGGCCGGGCTATAAATTGCGTGTTGCCCTTTTGTGATCAATGTGCGCGCCTCTCCCCGCGCCACTGGCGCGGCGGTGTTGGCTGTGCTCCGGCGGAAAGGATTGCTGGAGGGGAATCTTTAACGGCCAGGGGAGATCGGAGAGCCCCTGCGCCGGAGACCGATGAGGGGTGGAAGCCGCTGAAAAATGACGCGCTTGGGGCGACACGAATTTCCACGCTCCGCAAGAGCCAGTCGAGCGCGTGCGGGTACGACACCCGAGCCGTCAGCAGCCAGCGAGCCCCAGTCGCCCGACATGCTGGTGCGAAAGAAACCCACCAAGCGAACCCCCCCCCCCCCCCCCCCAAAGAAAAGAAACAAAAAAAAACCCAAAAAAACCGCTATAAACATTTCGTGTTTTCTTTTTCTTTTCAAGCTACGAACAAACCGTGCGGGTGTACCGACACGCCCAACTACAAACGTTGCTTCAGTACGGGTGTACAGTGCACCGGAGTTGTGGTGTGGGAGGCGAGAACGCGATCCGCAGTAACACTTTGCCACCAATCGGGGAATTCAGCGAGACTGTAAGGAAACAAAACGCTAGAATTAGTCGCGGGCATTGAAAGACCTTCAGAATTAACTCCTTCAAAGAATCGGCAAACCAGCGCTTGCCGATGGGCACGCGCAGGGTGCAGATGGCGAGCTGATTCGACGATTCGCTAAAACCGGGGTCAGACTGCTTATACATCATTTCAAAATACAGTCCGGCAGCCATCAATCACCGCGATATTCTTGGTTCGAATGTCGCGTGCTAAGTTTCTCCTTCAAGGCGTTACCATGCGGTATGCAAAGCCCGGATCTCGTGATGACTTGCGTTCGAATCTGTTTGCAGACTGTCATTTGTACGATGTCTAAGCAGTGTGACTGCAACTTAAGGGTTTTCTGGTGGAGGACTTTTAAGTGCCCGTAAAATAGGGGTATAAGGCTCGTAATCGACGGCCTGGGTGTTATTGCATAAAGCGCGTTATATAGATTTGGAGTTTAGCCACTTGAACATAAAAATTGTCAAATTTGGTAAAAACTATATGCAGACGTGTTCACTTGCCAGAGCCATCAGTGTGAATGTTTTATTATAATTAACTTAATTTTTATTTTAATGATGTGCCTTAAAATTAGTTTGTATGACTTAATATACAAAAACCACATAAGCATGTTCAAAGAGCATAAAATGCTGCAAATAGAGTCATGCTATGTTATATTTGAAACAAAATATGTGATCTCCGGATGGATCATATTTATAAATATTTTAACAAATAAGAAGCTCGTGGAAAGTTGTAGTTTCATCTGAACCAATCCTATTTAATATTTTGAACTGTGCGCTCATCCATCGTACCTATACAATTAATAACGAATCAGTAATATAGTCAGTAATAACGACCCAGAAGATGAGAAATATTAAATACCCCAAAAGATGGGTATTTGTTTATTTGTATACCTACATCGCCTGAAGAGGCATTATAGTAGGGAATGGCACATACATAAAATTTGTACACTACAAACACAATTGAAACACATGTATTCAAGAATTAATGCACAACGGTTGTTAGAAGTAACATCGAATCTTTTGAAGAAAAACAAATCTGACAATGCCGTTTCAAATATGTCACTTGGCAGGTTATTTCAATCCTCAATGGACCGCGGGAAAAAAGAGCAATTGAAAACTTCAGTTCTGCTGTGAAATGGACAATTTTTTTTTTTAAATTATCTCTCCTTTCTGATACATAGACAGGCTCAAACATATACGTGGGCCTACTAATTGCGCTATTGTTGTAAAACACTTCATGTAACATTTTGAGACGGAACAATTTGCGTCGTTGATTTAAAAGCACATAATTTATAGAGTATTTAAGTTCAGTTATGCTAGCTCTAAAATCATAATTACCGGTAACAAATCTTGCAGCACGAATCTGTACCTTTTCGCTTTGATCTATAAGGTTCTGACTGAACGGATCGCATAGCTCACAGGCGTAGTCGAGGAGAGACCGCACATGAGAAAAATATAATGTCTCC
Organism: Ixodes scapularis; assembly: GCF_016920785.2. NCBI lineage: Eukaryota > Metazoa > Arthropoda > Arachnida > Ixodida > Ixodidae > Ixodes > Ixodes scapularis. Next base: position 45,169,324 of record NW_024609884.1, read on the forward strand.
TTCAAAGATGGGGGAGCCATCCTAAAATACGTTTAATAAATCTCAGTGACCGGCTTGCTCTCGCTGTAAAATAGTCAACATGTTTATTCCATCTTAAATCGTACGAATAAATAACTCCCAAATATTTAGCCTCCGATGCCAGTTCAAGTGAAACACCACTGATACTATAGGATAAAGGAATAAATATAGTTTTTCTAGTGAACCTAGCGCTAATACATTTAGATACGTTCAGAGGCATGCGTCATTTGATAGACCAGTCATCAATTTTATCTCAGTCACGTTGAAGAGTGTATACTTGACCATCACAGCTCACATCACTGTACAAAATGCAATCGTCTGCATATAATCGAATATGTGAATAGACGCCTTCAACTATATCATTAACGTATATTAAAAAAAGGAGAGGGCCAAGTACCGACCCCTGCGGAACTCCGGATGTTATTTCTATATAGGGGGACTGAAAACCGTTAATTAACACGGACTGTTTTCTTGAATTAAGGTAATCGCCAATCCAATTAAAAATTTTCAAATCTATGTTTAGTTTGTGAAGCTTGTTCGTAAGAGAGCATGAGGAACCGTGTCGAGGGCCTTTTTGAAGTCCAGAAAGATACAGTCAACTTGTCGGCCCTTATCAAATGATTGTGAAATGTCATTATAGAACTCAAGCAACTGCGTGGTACAAGAAAATCCTGCACAAAAACCGTGTTGAGACGGGCTAAAGAAATTGATAAGACTAAGGTGTTTCATTAGGTGAGTGTAAATAATGTGCTCCATAGTTTTGCAGCACACACTTGTCGGTGAGATGGGCCCGTAGTTTTGTACCAGATTTTTTGGGCCAGACTTGTGGACGGGGACGACATTTGCAGATTTCCAGTCCAGAAGCAAGAAGCCACATTTCAAGGATACCGTGAACAAAATTACCAAGTAGCTCAAAATAACTTCAGCGCAAGACTTCAGGACAACGTTGGGAATTCCATCGGGGCCAGGTGCTGAACCTTGTCTAACTTTCTTTAGAAGGTTGAGGACACCGTGTGTATCAAAATAGGTTTCAGACATAAAATCAGTAGAAACAGGTACTTCTTCGGAATCGCAATAATTCCCCGTCACAATATCCGAGAAAACAGACTTGAAGTAATCATTGAACCTGGCAGCCTTTAAAGAGTCATCCTCTAAAAGGCGACCCTCGACCCACAGGGAGGGAATTCCAACGATATCTTATTTATTAGAGCGAATAAACTTCCAGAATTCCTTTGGGTTTTGCTTGAGTTTCACATTTAGTGTTGAAAAGTAGTTTGCCCGGAACGAAGTGATTGCACGTTTAAGGGCACCTATCTCCTTTAGTTTCTTGTATGATGCAGTTTCCGTAACTCGGAGTTCATCCATGATTTACCCTGACGACGCTTCGAGGTGATAATTTTCGATTGAATGAAAATATCAATCAGAGTCTTTTTTTCTATTCCTAAATATGTTCCTCAGTAAGTTAATTTCACCTGTCACGCTCATGTCCTCAAACTCCAAGTAAAATTCTTCAAGTCTACTAGACAAACCAGCATAGATATTATTCAATCAACCGTCGTTAGTTGAAGAGTGTGAAGCTTTGATTATTTGAATTGAGGAACGTGTATAATTGCAAAACTCATCGATCCCGACCAATCGCTTGAAAGACGTTTTTGTTATGGCCTGTGGCGTAGAATTCTGCATACATGCTTCCGAATACTTGCATTGTTATTCCAGGTATAATTATTTCCCCGTGCAGCATTTTTACACATTTCAGTGCTTGCACTGGCTGCTCATCTTGATAAAGATGGTAATAACTTTAATTAGTACAGAGCACGTGCTCGAGTAATAGACAAAGGCGGATCCAGAACTCCGTTTTGGGGCGGGGGCGGAAAATGTTTAAGGATACTATTTTCCCATTCTTTCGTGTGCACCGGGGGGTCAACCAACACCTCCTAGAGAAGAAGGCCGTAGCGCTCCGAGTGCTTACGTCACAATGTCGGAGGAAGGAAGGCCATGGCGCAACTACGGGAGAATATCTACTATCGGCGCGAAAAAACGTTGCTTGTCGACCGGCTTGGTGGTGTTTGTGCGCGTTTATCCGACATTAATATACGTTTTAAAAGCGCAGTCTTGTAAAATTTATTATATATATATTATAAACGTCATACACAATTTGTTGTCGAGGTTCTAACTACCAAATTTATATTTATGAGTATCCCCGTAACCGCGGGACTGCGTGCAGTCCCGCAGCTCCCCCACACTTTTTGAATGAACCGGCTTAGATGCGACATCTTCCTTCATACGGGCTCCGATTCTGGTAAATTTACGTTGTGTGTGAGCTGCTCACTGTTTGAAAAGGAACGCTAAGACATTTCAGAAGGCAAGGAAACCGAAAAAAAAAAATCCAGCCATCGCCGCAGGGAGCGCGCACGAGCAAGAGATCGGTACAACGTTAAGCCTTTTGTCGCCGCTGCTCTCGTGTGTGGTACTTTTGAGAGTTGTTTTCTTCTCCCGTGGTTTTTCTGTCATCACCGCAGTCTCGGGTAGTTTTTTTGTGTGTTCGCTTGATACTACGGCATTTGCGTGGATACGTGGAACAAGTCCTGCTACGGTTTGAGTGAAATGTTTGACAACTAGCCAACGATGACTCTGGTCCATTATCGATAGACCTCTCTTTCGACAGAGAGAGACTTCTTTGAGTTCGTGTTCGAATGTTTTCGTCACGGATATTGTGCGACGTATGGATACGATCAACAGCTGAGAAACAACTTATTTACGGACTTTATTGGTCATGTAGGACGCGAGTAAAATGCTGCAATTGATTTTTTTTTTTGTTTTCAATCTTGTGATAGAATGGAATCTCGTTCTCTGTCGTTATCCGTGTGCAGTTGCGTCGACATTTGTAAATATGCGTGGTAATCTAGTTTTCACTGGAAGGTGAAAAACCGGTTTGTGTGATTATTGAAAATGCGTTGTTTGTAATTATGTGGTTATTTATAGTAATGTTATTTTATTGGCTTTACCGCGTTTATACTATAATCTTAGCTGTATTAAGGTAATAGTATTATTGTACACAAAATAATTTAGATTTTGTTCTAAGGCAGCTGGAACCCACAGGGAGAAGTAAATTAGTTGACTAAGTAGTAAGTTTGTTACCCCTGCCACACGGAAAAGTTTATATATTTTATTAAATGATATGGGATTTAATCAGCTTGCGGTCTTGAGTGATTATATGAGCGTCGCAAGCTGATTTGTCGACCCGATAATGTAATTCGATCGAAATCACAAAATTTTGCCATGGGGCCGGGGTATCATGAAACAATTCAGTGACTGCACGCGGTAACATCGCTTACATGATCGTAAATGAAACTTGTCTTGCCGTGTCCGCGTTGACTACGTCTACCTGATTTTTAACTGTGATCTATCTTGCTGTGTCCAATTGCTACGTGTCTCGCCATTTTGTTGAAGTATTTCTGTATAAAATATGCATTCCTAGTGCAATAATGGCGTGGCTCAATGTTTTCGAGTTAAAACAATCAGTTTTTTCCATAGACGTCTTACACGCATACCTCGTGCCATTTCGTACCGATTATTTAGCGGTGTAATATTTTGCCCGTGTAATAAGATATTTTCTGGGCCCGTTGCTATGTGCAGCTTTCATTTTAGCTAATAAGAGACACGCGTATGTGACTAAAAGCGCGTTACGACGGTCGATCCACGCGCGTTGCTTTCGCTTCGACGCGCACCCCCAATGGCCTTCCTTTGCGACGTCACAAGAGCGCTACGGCCTCCTTCTCTAGGAGGTGTTGGGTCCTCCCACGTCGAATTGCCCTCCAAAAAGGGGGGAGGGGGCAGGGTCGACTTTGTTTGGGGGGGGGGGGGGATGGCGGCTGCCCCCCCCCCCCCCCTTTCTTGGATCCGCCCCTGGTAATAGACGCACCGTTTACGAAGAGAGCCTGCTCGTCCGCATTTCTGCAGAACACACGGGTAGTCAATCATGGTAATTGACAAAATCCGGCGACTTGCCGAACACAGAATGTCCTTACGCAATAATGGTATCTGATTAAATCGTATTTTTGAAGAGTTACTTTTTCTCGACCTGGTTACTCGTTAGGTTTCTTAAGCAGAAGGCGATGATCGGCAGTATGTGTTCTCTGCGGGAAAGCAGACGAGCATGCCTTGGTCTCAAACATTTCGTCTGTTACACGATTAAGTCCGGTACCTTGCTTCAGACGAAAGTTTACAATCAAGGCAGTTTATGAAGCTTATTCATTCATTCATTCATTTGTTTATTTTTTTGTGCTCGTGAGCAGCTTGACGCCTTGATAATGATGCACAACAAAAAGTTCACAGGTTAGTTACAAAGGTCTTAAAAGCTACGAAATTTGGGTTAAAAAATCAATATCTGCTTCACTGAGGGTATTGTAGAAGTGTTGAATACGGGTCATGGGACTGGTTGGGATGATGCGATTATCATGGAAAGTCGGAGACACCCGCAGAAGTCGACTCGGCACGTGAATATTAATAGCAGATGTGAGATCTGGGCAATGAATTAATCCATGAATACATTTGTACAGGAAAACATGATCGCGCTGACGCCGTCTAGAACTCAAAGTATGGCATTTGCATTGTTCCAACAGTCTCGCATAAGAATAATAAACAGTACGACCAATGTAACGATCACAAACAATTCGAAAAAAAACGCTTTTGAACATTTTCAATCATCTGTTGGCATCACGGCATCGCAGCAGTAAGAAACTGCTAGACAGAGAAGCAGATATTCATTTTATTCTGCTAAACACACACACCAAACACACACACACACACATGTATACACACACAAACACATATATATACACATACACAAAAATGCACCCACACACAAATGCATATGCACATATATACACATCCGCGCACACATACGAGTACACACACACAGACGTACACACGCATATACATACAATCGCATGCATGCACACATGTATACACACATAAACACCACCCACACTTACACATACATGCACACACCTACAAACACACACAAACACACACACATACACAGACATTCACACGCTTATACACAGACAACATACGCACACAAATACACACACACATACGCACACATACATATATACAGGAATTTGCACACACACGTACACGCACACGTTCGCACATGCATACACACAAAAACATATTGTGGTGAGTTATGAGTATGTCTATTGAAACTAAATTTGAATCTACAGATCTACTGACCCTCTCCCACGTTAGAGGAAGCTTGGTGACCCCTGCGAAAAAACTGTTTCCAAAACACTTCCGTTCCTGAACTATACTTGGTTGTTCATAATTTGCGATCTTCAGTCTCCGAGCATATTTTAAGTATTTTAAACTATATCGCTGCTCTAAACCAAAATTATGCATCAGGTGTTGAAAGTCTGCAAGAAACGTGAAAAAAAATATGGACATTTCAGGTGGATTACAAATAGCTGACAGCTTACGGGAGCGAGCGTTGTGATAACCAAAACAGGTAGAATATACAATGTCTTACGAATATACGGGGCTCTTAAAAGGTTTAGAAAGTAATAGACCCAACTAAGCATTTCTTCGCGAATAGACCAGACTATAATGTCCATGAATATAATATCCTGTCATGTGAGTTACAACTGAGTGCACTATAAAAAGATAATTACTTATCCGAGGAACAACACGCTGCATAATTTTCAACCAGTTGATACGAGGTCTGTAGCACAAAATTTGTTTTCATCTTTGGAAGTAATTCCACACAAAAAGAACCAATCACACACTCAAGCAAAAAAAAGAAAAAAACAGATTTGTTGTTGGTCGTTACTCACTCAGCGAGATTTCGAGAGCGTCTTGTGTAAGCACCGTATTTATTTAGGATGCTCGTTTGCTATTTAATCTATCGAAACCTAAAAGCACATCTTCTAAAACCAATGTCTATTTACAGGTCAACCAACCCTTCCACTGCGTGTCGAGTACGCACGAGATCCTACGCTGGATACATACCTCTCCTTGGTGATTTCAGTCTCAGGCATCGGTGTGAGATGGAGGCTATTTCGGTTTAGTTGTATAGCTTCGTGGGCCTCGTTTTTCGACAGAGAGACGTAGAATCTAACTTGATGAATATTCTGGTAACTCTCCTGCAATACTTTCAATCTGTAAGTTACCTTTTTCATTCTCCTGCTGTATCGGCTAGAACCCCTTCTGCTCAAGTATCAGCTCGTAAACCAACGTCTCCAAGAAAACATGCTGCAACGTTGCATTCATTGACTTCTGGTAAATCAATTCCGCTAAGTCCACCAAACCTTTTTGAATGGAAAAAAACTGGTACGCCCTCTTGAAAGGCGCCAAACATTTTAATTAGCAACTTTTCGCGTTCACTGAGATATCGTTGTGGCGTCTCGGGTTTCTTCTGTTAAGCGTCACACTTTTCTTGCGTTTTTTTGTAGCTCTTTTAATTTTTTTTGTAATAGTTTAACTGCCCTAAACAGCTGTAGACAACTCATTTATGAGAATCTAGTTCAGGATCACATCCTCGTGGCTCTGAAGAATGTGCTGGAGAACCTTAATGCTTTCAATCAGTCTGCCCACCTCTTGACTTTCTTTATACGGCTCAGAGCCAAATTTATCTTGATTTGGTTCAATTACAAGGTCCCTCAGTGATACCAGTTCTTGACTGCCTGCATAGTGTCGCCAAGAAAAGCGTTCTCTGCCGTTGTCCTAATTCACAGCACAGTACTGCACAACTTCAGCAAAACCTGTGAATAGTGTCCAATTGCTCTGCATTTGTTGAATGCCGTTTTTTGCTTGTTTCTTTGTACGAAGCCCTTTTTTTATGTAGCCCGTAGCCGCAGTTTGAGTAGACGTTTTCCGAAGAAGGGAGACCGGAATGAGACGAAGCCGCGTTGCTCTACCTTTTCTTCTTTTTCTGTTGGCGTGTACCCATTCTAAACTTCGTTCCTACACGCACTGGCTACGTTTTCTTGTGGCGATGTGCGGAAATCAACTTGTTGTTTCTTGACGGCTTGTGACTATCAAGTAAGGAGTGTTACCATCTCTAGTGTCACTTTTGAATCAAATTGCATCCGCTCTAACAGCTGGTGATTCATAGCTCCAACACCAATGCGGTCTCGAAAGCTTTCCTCGTGCAGAACTTCACGGTTATAAGATTTTGCAAGGATATGAAGTTTTGGGAGAAATGTTTTTATCTCCTTCACCTTCTTACAACTAAGCTTCTCTTGAGGAACTTCGCTCTTTTGTAGATTATGCTTTGACGGACGCCGATGTTTCGTTCGAATTCCAAAATATGTCTTGGTATAGATCGCCGTCTTGGCTTAAATAACTTTCCACGACATGTGAGTCTTGTCCGTCCGCCCATAAAGTGAACAGCAGAATTTACCTATTCTGGCTAAAGTACGTTTCGTGGAGAGACCACTAACCAAATGGAAACATTAGAATCTCCCCTTTCAGTGAGGCCATTCTGAACTCGCGAATTCAAACTGGATCTGGAATGAGTTGGAGCTTGCTGCCTCTCACCCTTCGTCTTCTGTCCTGGGTCCTTGAACTTCCCAGTGTTGGTGGTCGTGAACGACTCAGAGAGCCTGCTGTACTTTCTTGTCAAAATGCCACGTTTATGTAGAATATAGTTCGCTTTATTAGAAACCAAAACTCAACAGCACATGCGTAACTGTAATTTCTTTCGCATCCTGTATTTAGTATATTTTTTCTGCACTCCCTTCTCTGTTCTTCTATTTTAGCTTTCTTTGTTTGTTCTTTCGCTTTTTTTTCTTTCGTTCATAGCTCGTGACTTCCTCTAGGGGTTTAGCCGTACAATTTACTTTTGGTAGAGTAGAGATAACCGAACCTAAACGTAAAGCGTTCGAACTCTGAAGCTGCGGAACTTCTATTTTGTTTCTAAAAAAAAGCCTCGAGTGATTTTCGATTCTCCTTTCGCAAGTTCATAAAACAAATAAATAATTCGGAAAAAAAGATAAAGGGAAGTACTGCAGGGAGCACCCCTTTCCCTCCTTTCTCTTTTCCTATCCCCTTTACTTTTTTTTTTCAGTGAGTGCCTGCCAATCGAACATCGAGCGGAATGTCGAAATTGAGTGGCAGGCAAATGAAAGAGCTCGTTCAGGATCGTTGCACTGCCGTGATGACAGCTTATACGTCCTCGCCGATAAGGCGCCTTCATTTGCGCAAGCACTCTTGTTCTTAGTGAGTTACATTTCGACCTCGAAATTCTGAGCGCAGGGTATAAGAGCTCAATTGACGAGCGCTCAAGCTTCTTTCATCTTCACTAATGTAATCACGGAGTGGCTTAGCGGAGAAGCGTATGAAACGTCGCAACCAGTCGTTAGAACCGAAAATATCATATTGATGAGGAGGAGAGGTTTTCTCTAAAGAAGATGCTAAATCAGTTAAAAAGCCTCCCTTTAGGATTACCCCATTATCCACCTTCTCACATTATGCCATTTATTTATTTTTCTATTTGAATACAATTGATTTTTAACATTCTGAGTCAGACCCCGAAAATTTGTGTTCCTATTTCAATACAATTCAAGCAAAACACTGCTATTCCAACAGTATTTTCCCCGTCTTGACCATTCTTCTCAATTACGTGAACTTTCCCCATTCATAGTCTTTTATCTAATGTCTACATTGCCAGTGGCAATAAAATACATCAATACACTACTTGAACACAGTATTTCTATGAAACAAAATACTAATATATTTGCAGCAGCTACTACGCTATTCCACTCTAAGCCCTCAAATTAAATTGCAGTGTTTTAGCTTTGTGTAATCGTTGTGTTCATTTTTTATATATATTTATATGTATGCCCACTTTCCTCTGTAATACTCCTTGCGGGTTCTTAAGGAAAATAAATCAATGATGATCAGGTTCCTTGACTTCAAATAAAATTACATAACTTCCCCCAGATGCGTAATCTCCAATTACAAAATATCGATATACTTTGCGCTTCTTTTGTACGGATTTGCAGGACGTTAATTTATTTATGCTGACAGCTTTCACGCGAGTGTAGGCAGTTCAAAAGCCAAAAGACGTCTCAGCCCATGTGAGTGAGCATCAACGACCTCTTTATTCCATCTCACAAGTTCTGTGGAGTGCTATGAAAGCCATGGGCGCGAAAGCTATAGGTTTGCAGAGCGTCCGTAGAACTCGCGCAAGGAACACAAGTCTAAGGTCGCAGGTTTGTACCGATGCCTCCCGCAACGCTGCCCAAAACTCTTGGAATTTAGTATAGAATTAGGTTATCACCGCGGTCGACAAGGATGTGATGGGTCCAATGCACCAAACCTTTAAAAAGTAACGGACAAGAACTGTCGTTACAAAACACGCATGTCTTATTTCAATGCTAAAGAGGGTCACTGAGAAGCATTAAAAAACTTAAACGGTCTCAGTCCGTAACAGGGGCTTGTGGCTTAGGCAAGCCACCAAACGTTCACGTCAGAACACAATTCCTGCCATCAACCAGGGACCCTTTGTTGGAAAGGAAAGGCACACGAGATGGTAGGTGAGGGCAAATTTTCTTGTTGCTTTGGTCGCCCGCCAATAGGGAAAGCTCAAAAATGGCAGGTTACCGGTAGTAAACACTACCTTGTGCTATTTATTCTAACATTTGTCTATGTTTAACAAAAATTTACACTCGCATCTTTAAGTATGTTTTACAATTGTGTTTTGCATCGCATTTCCCATTTTGTGAGTAATGAACTTCACAACAAAAATCTTTTTTTTTTCGCAAGAAGACATCCTGTGAGGCTCTCGTATCGGTAACATAAAACAAAATTTATATAGTCGCTCACTACAGACCTAACAGGGTACTGCTGTTCTATAGGGTGTCTGAAGTAACCAGGTTCGATCTAAAATAAGCCGTAAAAATTGGCGCCTCCACGTAGTAAACTAAACTTTTTGTCGAATATGTATTTCACGTGTCGCTTCGCTCAGGGGAATTCAGGTACCGTTTTTTGCTGCTACAGACAACGAAAACGCAGGCTTCCCTCAAAACGCCGGATCGCTCCATGAGCCATTTAATGCGTTCGAATTAAAATACCCAGAACTTGAAATGTTTCTCAGCGTGCTCATAAAAATCAGTTTGCTAAACTCTAAGGTATCATGAACTAACTAACCACTCATCCCGGATTCCTCGCCCTATTCTCAGATCAAAAAAGAAACTCTTGTACAAATTCCTTTGGCTCAGTAATAGATACAGAAATTAGATACTTTTGCGTAAAATTTCAGCTTTGAGGGCCGCTTTAAAGCACTGAAAACAGAGTATGTTCACTCTCAACTCGATTAACGATGTAAACATATTTTCTTGTCTAGTTCTAAACTTGCACTAAAAATTTAATATAAAACTCTCGTACTATTCCGCACGGGCTCAACACCACCAAGGAAGGCAAAAGAAATTTCCTATTTTATGTAATGTCATCAAAATATAAAATTTTCCTCATCTCAAATGGCTTGAACGGTATCAGACACGTCCAGCCAAGGTTTCTGCAAAACAAAGACATACTTTTTCGCTGAAACTTTACGCCTCTTTGAAGCCAGCGATTTGAGCGCGGCACTTGGATCTCCCGCTGGTGCAAACAAATCGCTTCGCCCTGAGCGGTTAAATCAGGACCAGAAACAGTGGCAGTCCTGCGACAGTGAAGCCCAAGAGAGGGGGGCAGGCAGAGGGACCGACAAATAGCCCAACAGCGGCGGGAGCCTGGGCCAGACGACGAAAACGAAGAGGGCGGTGAAGAATCGGCGCAGGGGGCCACTCCTCCCGCCCGCTGAGGTTCTCGGCCGTCGGAGCGATGGCCCTGTCTCGCAGCGCCAGGCTGCCGGCTGCTGCGGGCTCTCAGCGGAAGCAGGCAACAAAACGCCGACATCATCGGGACCGGCGGCTCAGCGATGGAAGCCTGGCGGCGGATCGTAGCCAAAGGCGCAACACGCACATTACCCTCCCAAGGACAAAAATCCCGCGCGATTTACAAGTGCCGTTAGTCCTAACGACGCGGGATCTCCATTCCGTCGCGGCAGGGACTTTGCGCAGCTGTTGCGCGGCCGCCCCCGCGTCGTTTGGGGGACTCATAAAAATGCAACCCTTTTTCTTCGTCCCTCTTTGATGCTCTTCTCGTCCCGCCTGCACCCTCCCCGCTGGCCGACTCCCGCTCTTGGCAGCCCCGCTCGTCTGCCTCTTGGCACTTCCTGGGCTGCCTGCGTAATGAAAACATGCTTCATTGTTCCGCTTTCGAGGTGGCGCGCATCGACGTGATGCTTTCGGCTGATGCTCGGGGCCTAATGACGCCAGGGCCCCACGCAACGTCGACCAACGTCGTCATCTGTACCCTAATGGGCTCAAAACGGGCCTCCGCTTTGCCTTCGTGCGGGCACTTTGAGGACACCCGCCGCCAAGAGCCCACCGTATACAGCCGGCCGTTGCCTTTGCGTCTGGCTCATGACGAAGCGCCGAGCAAGTCAAAGGATTATCTCCTACCTCTGGCGATGGCGGACCAGACCATCGAATGTTTCATTTTTGAAAGTGCGCTACGCAGCATACACTGGATACACCGGACGAAGGCAAATGTGCGCCCTGAGGGTGCCTTAGTCGAAAATCAAAAGGGATAAAGGACATTAAATTGTGAAACGCTGCATCAAGAATTGTCTTATTAAAGACAACAAAACAACGTGATGAAGGCTTAAAAAAATTATATATCACAACCAATGCCCAGTACTACAGACACTGATTGTTTAAGAAACTGCGTGGCCTATTATGGTTACGCAAGGCGCGAATCATTAGACGTACATGTGAACTAATACAATACTCTCATTGGCTGCGAAGTGATAATAAATGCTCTGGAATTCCCACGCCCCGCGTTTCTTAAACTCTCAGTGAATATAAACAAAGTCACTTAAAATGAGATATGAAAATATATTATGTTTGAACATGACCCAATTAACATAACCATCCTGACACAAGTGTAGCATAAGTATACTCGCAGGCAACGCCACCCAGCCAGAAGCTTCTGTTATGCAGCGTAATTTTAGATCAGAAATTTACCTTTTTTTTTTTCTTTTCTTTTTTTTTCAGTGTTTGCTGGTGTAGTCAGAGAGATCACTACAAGCTGACAATAATTGAATCTGACTCATGAAGTGGCCATGACCAATGCACAAGCACTCAGTCTTGACTCTGCCCAATCAATTCCTTGGCGAACCTTGGGCTTGTGGTTCGTCTCCAATCGCTGCGGCGTCAGAAACAGCCGAACCTGAACAATGTTCGGAGCACAGCGTTTGCCCTGTGCATTGGCAGCATAATCGCGCTGAAGATATTGAGATTGGTGGCACGTAGTCGGCACCAATTTACTTTCTCGCTTTTTCTGGCTGAGAATAGACCGTTACGGGAAATCACGAAACGTTTCAAGTCGATTCCACATTGCAAGACGCGACGCGGTAAATTTTGGGATTGTGCCGATGTGCAAACCGGCCGACTCGGACGCTTCGTATGTCGTCAACGTGGTACAGTCCAGTTTCTCTTTTTACTTTGAGTTGAGAACCCCAAGAAAATAATATGAATCAAAACCAAAGTCGTCACGCCCTCAGCGTTTTTTACCGCCCTGCTTTCGCTGCGTTCTCCACAAAGATTTAAACCAATGTGCGAGTACAAATAGTAATAGCAATACATTATAAGAAATGCCTGTGCGTCTACTTACCCGCAAAACACTCGAAGAGACAATCTCCGCGATTTACGAAATCAGCTCAGCGAATAATGACACGGAACATCCGTTTAGACCTCAAAATGAAGTCCGCGCTGTGGCGTTACGCAAGGCAAGCATGACGCTTTGCATTGCGTAATGCAAAACCGCAGTCCTCCTTTTTAGGTCTAAACGGAAGTTCCGCCTCATCATTCGCCTAGCTGATTTCGTAGATCGCAGATATCGGCTCTTTGAGTGTTTTGCGGGTAAGTAGACGCGCAGGCATTCTTTAGAGTGTAGTAATCGTAATAGTAATCGTAATAGTAAATATAATATAATAGGTTTATTTTGCGAAATATTCAATGCTTCGTATCGGGCCAGTCAAAGCATAAGCTGGCTCGTGTGACTGAAACCCAGCCACCAGTGAACGCTCTAAAATTAACACAATATAATTCAAACAAAGTGGAAGTGTCAGTTACACGAATCTAGAAGTTTCACGTCTGGGTTAGAGGACACAATATGAAAAGATATTAAACATCAAGTCCAGAAAAAACAACATAACAATGCAATAGTACAGTTCAAACCATCCGCTGATAAAAAATGAATGCCCATGTTTCCTCCACATTAGATTTACTTTAAAAGGCTGAGGGCCCTTGTTTCAGTTTTCTTTTCCAACACGAATCTGCTGTCAGATAGACTATTGAAAATGACTGGCACGTAGAATCATCCCAGTCGTCTGCCATACCTTGTTGGCACTCTTGGCACTCTAAAACGAGCTGTATATCTTAGTGTTGGAGGTGCAATGTATGAAATTTTGAAACTGGTACTCCAAAAATATATTACAGCAACCGTTTACTCTAAAAAAAAGCCCTCGCGTATACTTTCCCGCACAACACTCGGCTAGCCAATCACCGCAACTTACGGAGGCAGCTCAGCGAATGACGATGGCGAAACATATGTTTAGACCAAAAAACGCAGTCTGAGTTGTGACATTAAGAAATTCAAAACGTTATGCTTGTATTGCTTAATGTCACAACTCACGCTGCGTTTTTTGGTATAAACGTATGTTTCGGCGTTGTCATTTGCTGAGCTGCCTCCGTAAGTTAGGGTGATTGGCTCTCCGAGTGCTGTGCGGGAAAGTAGACGCACGGGCTTTCTTTAGAGTGTCGTTTCAGTAAACAGAGGTTGACGTAATGTAAAATTCAGTTCAGTAATTGTTTCTTGTTATGTTTCTGTGTCAGAGCTGCATACGATAATTTTAAACATTCCGTGCAAAATATTATCGATCTTCTTGAGCCATATTTCGAACATCCTCCTAAGAATGTTTTCCCGTATCTGAGGTTACTGTATGCTCATGCGTTAATAATCATTTTTTCAAGTTACGAGAAAAAAAAAAAGCTTTTATTACTTAGTCCTGCATATCCGCAGATTCCCCGGGAATTATCTGCAGATATACGCAGTAAACTGGAGCATGCGGATAAAAGTGAATCAGATTGGCCGTATTGAGGATCGGGTACGGATATCTGGGGGTCCGGATCTACATTTCTGCCGAGGCGGCCCATAAACGTGTGCGAACGCACAGTGTAGAGTGAATACGTGAATGATACTCTGAAATGCATCATCGAATACATTAAACTACTCCCTTAGATAAAAGGTGACAATTGGAGAGAAAATTGTTCTTTACGTCAAGAAAGATTTGATTCTCACCGACGATCGCTTTAGAAAGTTCTATCTCGCCAAAAATGTTGTCCCTAGAAAAGGTAAAGAACGCAGGAACACCAGAGCGGAAAATGCTCTTTGGACAAAGCAAACACAAAACGTACAAGTTACAAGAAAGTAGAAGAAGCCTGCAAGTGACTTCTTCGCCTACACGTAGATCGAAGAGGCTGAATTCGATCCGCTGGAGTGGTGCAACTTGCGCCAGCACGAGTATCTGCACCTCATTATTGTAGCGCAGTTTGTGCATGTCACCCCAGTGTCAAGTGCCCCAACGGAGAGAGACTTCTCATTAGCGTTTATTAATTTAAAAGAGGTGAACTAATCTGAATTCGTCCATGTGGACTTTATTCTGTTTCTTCTAACATCATCTGAGACGTTGCGTGTGTGTGAGTTTTATTTTTCTCGACAGCTGGCACTGTGTTGTTTTTAAGTATATGATTCCAAGAATGCAGTTGAGGAATAGTGTTTAAAACAGAAACCGATAGGAGGTGTTGCTATTATCAAGTATTCTGATATTTTCCCAGTCATTTACTCCCGCCTTACCACATATACACTAGTGCTTTGCTGATGTGAGTGAGTGCCTTTCCTCTCCCACATTTTTATTGTTTCTCCTAAATAAAATGACACAGCGTTATTAGTGTGATCTTTGTAAATTATAATGTTTATAAAATTTTGCGTCTGCTTGAAGTGGGTTATACAAATCAAATCGGAAAATAATTATTATAATTTCCTTCCTTTTGAGCACATCTTCCGAATAGAGTGTCAGTGTCACGGACTCCCAAGACAATCTCATAACTGCCATCATCTTTCCAGCGATGCGAAGTGTCTCTGGACGGATGATCGCTCCTTTTATCAATACAATAAAGCAGAATATGACATAAAATGACTGTCACCGTATTCTGAGACGAAGATTCCGCGGCACAAAGATAAGCAGACGGCTTATAAAATGCCAACCAGATATTGTTTTTTTTTTTTTTAATTTTTATTGACGCTTGATTTCATGATGCAAAATGAACGCGCGGATTGAGGGTGGGATGCGGTTCCGAATTTCGCGGATGCGGTTCCGATGCGAATAAAAGGTCTGCGGCTGCGGTTCAGATACCGATACATTTATTTAAAACTTTGCGGATGCGGATGATCAAACTGTTATCCGCGCAGGGCTCTACTTATACAATAAAATCGACACGTGCCTGAGTTTTTTGCAAACAGTTGCTAGATGCGAATTTCACGACAGGTCACTGTCAAATTCGATAACTAGATATATTGCGCTGTAAACGTAGTAAACAAGAGCACAGTGACATTACAAACACGATGAAGAGTGTAGAAATATGGGGCTTATTAAACATAAAAACTTTCAAACTATTACGGAACCATACTAGACGAGTTTTCGAGTTGTTGATTTGTAATTTGTAATTTGATCATAGCAAAAAAAATTCAAAGCAATCAATCAGGAGTTTTGTTTCATATTGAAGAGAAATGGCTTTCTCTAATGCTATATGGTGTGATAATAGTACAGTATCGTGAGCGTACTGGTAAAGTTTGCAGCCCAATATATAGTTTGAGAAGTAATGGCAACAAAATAGAGCCTTGTGGAACTCCGGATTTGTAAATGACTTGTGAACTCCGTGTTTTTCCTATGTAAACTTTTTTTAAGTGCGTTCATTTAAATAATCTTTTAGCAGTTCCAGAAAGGGGCCGCGGAAGCCAAAGTGATTAAGCTTTGTTAAAATAATGGCGTGGGTAACACAGCCAAATTCCTTTGACACATCGACGAAGGGTGCACAATGAATGTATTATATTAAAAAGCAAAATAGTAATAGTAACAGTAGTAGTAATAGTAATGGTAACAGTAATATTGACTGAACCAGGGAAGCCGCGGCACCACATGAAAGCAACAGCACGTACAATGGAGGCTACTGGTGCCGCGTCTAGTGATGGTGATTACGTGATGATATCTACGAGATCAGGAAGAACATTGACTTTTGATCATAGCTAAAACCACTGCCGTGTCTCGGAGGTTGAGTGAAGCTTCATGCGAGTCAGCCAGCGAGCCGAGGGGATCTCGCGTGCTGGTCGATGGCCGTTCCAAATCGTGAAGACATGCCAGTTTCGCTGTGATGTCTCTCAGTTCGGTGGAGGCAGCAGGCTTCTAGGAAGTAGATCAGTCAAGATAGACAGCTTCCACCCCAAGGCGTCCACGTCCTAGGCTTAAAACGTAGCGCCGCAGTCACCCGTTTTAGCGTCCCGTCATCGTCGTCTACACACATAACACGCGGCCCTGACGTAGCGCCACTGCGCCATGGCGCAGTTGTCGGCGCAGCACTTGCGGAGGCACTTCACGCGTGTCTAGTTTCGGGGCAAACGCCGACTGATTTTTAAACTGCGTGTCGGTCTAAATAAAATAAGTTCTATAAAAACTTCCCATCTTAATGGATACTCTTTCGCGTGCTGTGCATTCATTGACGTGGTGCATCAAAAAGGTGGCGGGAGCGTCTCATATCGGAGTAACTCTTGTAGCCGCTTCTCCACAGTTTTATCAGCCTCGAAGTGGCGCAGCACGCATTGAAGGCCACGAGCTCCGGCATTCCCGCTCACATTGTACACGATAGTATGTCCTATATATTTATGAGAAATGGTCGCTTATAACAGTGTCAAAAGTTTTTTGAGCCAATAAAAAAAAAACGATGCATGAATTTTTTTTTTAATATACGGGAACGCCAAGTGGTCTGCGTCTATCCGAGAGTGCATTCTCTCGCCGTAAGTGCTTTTAAGAGGTTTCAAGACACACGGTCCTAAGCAGTCACAAGTGTGTGAACCAGCCTTGATGCTTCATCCTCGACCTCCCGAAGTCACATTCCAAAGTGCCTGAAATGCGAATGGTTGCACTTCAGTGACGCAGCATGCACACTGGCGTTCGGCTCGCAACCGTGTAGCAGATCCGTTCGCTTTCACCATCAAATGAGCATGAAATTAAAATGCAGCCGCGCTACGCCAACGCTCCGCGAATGCTGTTAAACCGCCAGTGTGCATGCAGCATTAGTTATCTTCAGCAAGAGATAATCAATCGTTTAAATATCCTTTCAGTGTGTTGTCCAGCCTCTTTGATCCTTGAATCATCCCTTTTTTTTTTCTTCGATAATGTTTGAATGTACCCACTAAGATGACTCTTATAATAATAACTTTAAATCCCAAATGTATTGGAGGGACAGAAGGCAAAAAGCCTCCAGTGTGGGCTTGACTATCCCGAAGCCCCACACGGTGACAAACGCAGCAGCACACAAAAAAGCACTTTAAAAGAAATATGCGAGTTTATTTGTTTTTTTATATTTAGTATTCTGAGCTTTGTCATTCGCTGGGATACCTCCATTGATCGCCGTGATTAGATGCCTCCATGGTATGCAGAGAAGGACCCTCACAGACAAGTTTTTGTCTGTTATTTCCCGTTAACCTTACTAGTTGTGTGTCTGTTCGGTTTATGTTGTTTTATTATCTTCCATGCATTTTGAGTCTCTTCCTTCTACCACAATTCAAAATAGGTAACAGGTTGTTGGGGCCTAGTTATGTCTCGGTGATTCCAAAATAACCCTGGGGAACTAATCAGAACTACTCAGTGGTCTTCTTTGAGTTATTGATCGAATCACCCTGGCTTTGACCGCGCCGGGAAAATAATTCGTGTCAGCAAAGTCCTCCGCCGTGAGATCGATTTCTTCTCCATGGAGGGGACAAAACTTTCCTGGCATATAAAGCCAGTCATTCTAATGGTGCATATACTGAGTATACAGTGCTGGTAAATCTGCAAACCAGGTTTGAGGCAACAGTTGTTGCCTGAAACCTAGCAATAAGCAAGAGTCTCGGTGACGCAACAGCTCTTCTGAAATTGCTTAACCTTTTGTTTTTCTTAAGGCGTTTTTAGATTATAGATTTATAATTATTGCTAGTCATCAGTCGCCGAACTAACTCACACTTTGTTCAAGAGTCAACATTACACAACGACTTTACCATTCAGGAGTAAATTACTCGCACTCCATGGAGGTGTCAGAACAACCTATAAATATTAATTTTCTGGCTGTTAAAAAAGAAAGAAACATGTGGCAGAACGGTTTAACACGCCTACCAATTTGCGACGAAGGGTGATCAATACACTTTGCCTCCAAGGCTGTAACTATTTTATTCGGTGACGGAATTGAAAGATGTTACACTCGAATTAAAGTTTGGAATCTCCTCTTTTCCAGGAGCAAAGAACTTTTCAATGCGCAGCGCAAGTTCGTCTCCTTCTTGCACAGGGGTTTCGATGATGTCAGAACCCCGAGCTCTTATTGGCTGATACAAAAAAATAGTGGGTAGACCTCAAGGCATCTAGCATTGAGGTCTACCCACAATCCTTCGATCAGAGCCAATCAGAGCTCAGCGTCGTTCTGACGTCACTGCAATTCCTGCGCATGAAGCAGACGCCTTGCTCTCCACATATAGTCCCCACCGGTGGCGATGCACTTCCGCTACCGGGGCACTATCTCTCCGCAGGCCGTCGTAGATGATTGAGGACGGCTGTTGATGACACCAACGGCGCACTGCATCTGTAACCTCGTCGTTGAAAGCAAACCGTGTACCCTTCAGATGTTCCGTGATTTCAGAAAACCTCCAAAAGTTTGATGGCGCGAGGTCCGTACTGTAAGGTGAATGATGCAAAATATCTTCGAACTGAAGGTCCTCCAGCGCGGCGATGGCCACGTCAAGGGCCGCCCTCAATCATCTACGACGGCATGCGGTGAGAGTCCACCGGTAACAAAAGTGCATTGCCGCCGGTGGGGACTATATTGAAAAATTATGTGCTCCTGCGAAGGAGGGGATTCTAAACTTTCATTTGAATCTAACAACTTCCACTTCCATCACTGAATAAAAAGAGTTGCAGCCTAAGAGGTAAAACTGATTGATCACTGCTCGTATTAGCATTAGTCACAGCATTAGAAGACGAAGAAGTCCTTTTTTGTGTACGTGACTTTGTAGGGTACACTTAAACAAGCAGTGCCACCTCGCAATCCAGGGCTCATTAAAATATGCCGCGGCAGCTCACAATTAATTATTTTCCTAACTCATTTCGTAAGAATCAACAAAAAGAGGGCGCAGACGCCGATGCTGCCCATCGTTGTAATCACATTAATGGACATAAAAAAAAAACTAACAGGATGTTCGCTCGCGACGAAGCGCATTATACTCATTCAGGGACCGACGAAGCTTTCTTCCTGCCCTTTAGAGGACGTCAGAAACCGCTGGGGTGTCGGGCCACCAAACTCGGCCGAGACTTTGCCGACGTCAAGTAACATTATTATGGCGAGCGATGCAAGGAAGATGTAAGGTCCCCCCTCGACGGCCCAGTCTGCTGGAAAATTCGGGCTCCTCCCAAAACAACTTGCTGCAAACAGTTTGGAATGAAAAGTTTTCGCTTTTGCTCCTTGGTTTTTGGAGACTGTCCACCCACGGATTTAGCTCTAACGATAGATTAATGGCGAAAGATAGGGGCCCAAAAAAGGAAACGACGCTCCGAACAATGACGCCCGGTGAAGTGGAAGTGCCGGAACCCATTTCGATCTCACAGCGCCATTTGTTTTCATTGGTTCACGGCTAAGCCCAAACCTCCTAACGAAAAAAAGATTCTTTGAGCACCGCCAAAACAAGAAAAAAACTAAAACGCTGTACGTTAGGAGACAAAGCTGACTCTAAAGTGACATCTCGGCTCTCACTTTTTTTCCGGTGTTGCTTTTCTTATACCACCTCCCGCGTGCACGAACTCACCCGCCTAAATTTTAAGCCGATAGCTTGAAACGAGGATATTTTAACGTCCAATGGCCGAAGCGATTCTCAGAACCATGAAGAATACAAGTAAACTTGAACATCAATACCGGTTCAATCAGGTTGACTACAGAGATAAAACTCCAAGACAACATTCAACACCTTAGACACCCAGAAAGTCATAACCAGCATGTTGAAGTAGTAGGCGTAACATCCGCTTATATATATTATCGGACTCCATGAAGAAGTCAACGTTTATATCAAAGAAGAAAATTGCAAACCCCTATTTTAATTGCTTCATCCTGCTCTCACCTGACACCCGCTCAACAAAGAATGCATTGATTTTGACAGTTTGAAATTTATCGTTGCATTATTCTCGAAAATTTTTCCCCCGACTTAAATACTACAAGTACGAAAAAGCTTAAACCGCGTCTTCAACGAGGTAGACGCGATCATGTTTACTTGACTAGTCACATCATTCATATGACTTCTGGTGCTACCCCCCCCCCCCCCCTTTACTACAGTTCCGCAGCAACTTGACTTTAGTGGTGTCACCTGAACTCACTCGAGCTTACTACGGCCAGCACAGACGAAGTCGGTTGATCGTTTGCACGTAATGGTTTATTGCTTTGTTTCTGCGCACTTTTATTGCAAGAACACCCTGAGTTTCTTGAAATGTGTCGCTACAGCGTGTGTTTCAATCATAAATTATATAATTAAAGACATAGAATAAAACGTATTTACACGTAGATATCGTTTATACGTAGATACCCCCTTTTCATCATATATTAAATGCCAAACTGGACACTGACACCAAAAGGCGGGAGGAAAAAAAATAAGGATCACGTACATTAATCAGTATTTACACTTTCCTGGAAAAAAGTACATGTTTCTAAAAAATTAAAACCTTGACCTCTATATTCGAAGTCGTATAATTCTGGAATTATTAACCTAATTCCCTTAATATTCCCCAAAAAAAACGTTTTTGTTAATTTACTGAATAGGATGCGTATGCATAAAAAGTAAGTTTACGTTAAAAAAAAAAAAAAAAAAAAAAAAAAAAAAAAAAAAAAAAAAACCTACCTCTAGCACAATGTTTCCCCCGTGAGGCACATTTTGAGTTAGCAGTAATTCCGAAATGTGCTTCTATTTCGACACGTCGACCCTAAACAGGAGCATAAATAAAAGCAGCACGGTCGCGAGGCTCAAAATGAGTCTCATGGCCAGGGTATCGCGCTATTTCTTGAAGAAGGAATGTTTTTGTTTGTTTTTCTGACATAGATGGCCTATTTAGGCACCTTAAGAATGTATTTAGAGGTAGGTTATTACCTCTTTAAGGATCGGTTGTCTAAATTTATTTGGAAAACATCAGGGCCGTTCTGGGAGCCAACAAGAATGTATACCCATGTCCTTCGAAAAGTAGTGACATGCGGTAACTGTTGTGGAAATACGTAGGGAGCACACCTTAAAATAAAGAAAGACGTCCAGCTGGCAGTACAATCTGCTAACGCCATGAGGGAGTGCCTTCTCTTTATTAGGTGCCAATTTTTGACGGCTTGGGGAGAACCAAGGAACTTTAAATTACATACCCTCGAACCATCAGTTGCGCGTGAGATGTTCACTTTGCGATTGTTTTTGTTTCCTTCGTCAAATCAGATTCTAAAAAAAAAAAAAAAAAAAGAAGTTATGCTGCCTCACATGTAGAGCATTATACTTTCCGGGTTCTATTCCTGGTGGCAGAGAGTATACTTATGTTAGTCTAACTCTAAGTGGTTGTGCTCATTGTATTCTTTGTGTTGCCATGGTGACCAAAACGAATGTGCTCACATGCCCTGCCATCAAGTATGCATGCACAAACGGACGGAAAACTTAAGGATGTAGGGAGCTTCCTTAGCTAATAAGCAGCAAAGATTTTGGTTAGCGGAAGCTGTCGTCCAAAGACAACGTCTTCTCATACTTTTTGGGGAGCAACTCTTCATTACTTTAGCGTTGTTCTATTCTTTCAGTTTTTCATAATATCGAAAATCAAGTCTGGAGTATTTTCGCCCTAAAGGAACTAAATTATTCTGATTTGAACGTACCTCATAAAACTCAATGAGTTCCCCGAGGTTTGCAAAGGGTTCATATTAGAAAAAATATATGACTATATAGACATGGAACACACATAGACATGGTGTAAAACAACAAAAAATGTTTTCTTGAAAACACTGAAGCACCTCCCACGTGTCATTAGTTTTCGAAGAACCTTAGTGCGCCCTATGCGCTGGCATTAGAACAAAATTGCATCCGATTGCTTGCAGTCCTTCGCGCAGGGTTCAATGGTAGATCCAAAAAGCAAACTGCTTCTAGTTCATCCACTCACTCATTTTATTTCAGACATTTTGTATTTGTGACAAGGTTTATAAAAACAAACAGACTAAGCCTAGTAACTTTCTATTACTTAATCAATACGAGTCTTAGTTGCCGTAACAAAAAAAAAACGCATAAGATGGACGTTTAAGTAAATTACATGGAGGTAGAAAGCTTTTGGAGGTGACATGATGCCACCAGAGGTGAAGCCAGATTTGTGAAGGGACACGCCCCCAACGATGACCAAAAGGGTGACCGAAAGAAGTGGGCACCCGAGGGTGACCACTTCTGGCTTCACATCTGGTGGTGTCATGTCACCTCCATAGGCTTCCAACCTCCATGGTAAATTTTGAGGATCCTCCTTGGAACTCTCGTGTGTGGCATAATGGGATGTAAAAAAAAATTAAACCTCACTAAGAAACCTGGAGGGTCTACCTCCCCGAAAAGCACTTGTGAGAGTCAACTACTTCAATCTACAAGAGGGACTTGGCGAATGACGGGATTTGTATTTAGACCTCAAATAATAGACTGAGCTGTTTCACTGAGCCATGCTTTTGCCAAATAATGAAGGATATGCTAAATAATGAGTCACAAAAGAGTTTAGGAACAAGGGGGACTCGCGTATTGTAAGCATGGCAACTGACTTGCTTTAGTTTGGCAGTAGGCTTGGTTCACGAGGGTCCATATCACATGAGCGAATGACGTTTAAGCGAACAGCGACATTTGATCGAATCGACGTTTTAGCGAATAACGGGGGCGCGCGTTAACCCATCCGCCGCGCTGCGCTTGCGCCGCTTCGCGGCGACAGTCTGCGGCGGCTCATTACAAAAATTGTGAACCCCTTTGGCCCACCCGAAAACGCCGCTTCGCGGCGTCCGACTATTCGTTAAAGTGTCATTCGGTGAAACGTGGGCGTTCGCTAAAACGTCATTCGATCAAGTGAGTGCCTCCCGGTTCATGACGCATTCCGCAATAAGTTAGTAATATGCCTTGATGTGATCCGGCGGACTTGACACATAGTCCGGAATTGCATATCCCTAATAGCCGAACTTTAAGTTGAACAAGCAGCCAGACTTAATGATGAGTACGCGAGTGAAAGGCAAACGTGCGCGCGCCGGACAAACATCGACTCGAGGACGGCAGAATCTGTCGCTGATCAACAACCAAGAGCGAGTATTCTGTCTCCCCAGCCAAGGAAGGAGGAGCGCCTGTACCTTCAAACTGTCCAAAAAAATTAAGAAGGTCAAGAGGAAGACAAAATTAACACAGGAGGGTGTCCACAAAAGCGCTTTTAATCCCTTGCTCAACCTGGCAAAAAACAAATCGGTTGAAGGATTCTTGGAATAAAACAATGTGTGCATTCGGAAGAAGATAAAAAAATATAAAAATACGCTTTTGAACGAGCTTGGTAGCCAAAATTAAATCACAAAGGCACACAAGGGGCTTTGGGGAGGCCCAATCTAGATTATTGCAGCTCAATAAAGCCAGCAGGATCTAGCTTCCTTGGCCGAGGTAGTCTTCGCGCTCACTTGAAAACGTGTTCGCGCATTTTCATACCAGAACCCTCTAAACCGGCGATTTCAGAAAATGGTCCGTTGTGACCGTACCAAGCTTTGGCGTCACAATCAACGGCTGACGGAACCACTCTGGCCTCCGAGACAAATGGTGTAAAATCCTGATGACGTCACAAACACTTTGCTAGCTCCAAGCGTAACGTGGCATTCAAAGGCAACTTGAAAAAGAAAAAAAAAAAAAAAGAACGGACAGGAGGGCATATAAAGGCGTGCGTACTTGAGGTTATTCATTTGCTCTTCGTTGGCATCTGGAGCCTCCGTTTTGCTCGTGCCCTGTTTCTTGTCCTGTGTTTGGTCGGTGGCCTCCAAGTCTGCAATCGGTTCAGCTTTGCCCCGGAGTCTGACGATCCCTTGTTCCGTTGATTGTTACGGCGACAAATATTTTCGAAAGTTGAACAATGTATTTGAAATACTAAGTTCAAGATAGCGAGAGATGTAATTAATACAATGTAGTGAATTCTCGAGACGAAATGTATTTGCAAGATTCTGAAATACTACCAAAGTATTTGAAATACAGTATCTTGATTAGAGTATTTAAGATAGGCACAAGTCTGCACTGAGCACGATGAAACATCAAGCTCGGCGTCGCAACGCAGAGTTGCATTTTTTAGGAATATTTTCAGCCCTGTCATTCTCCCCGAGTTCCCTCCGTAGATTGCTCCGATTCACGCTTCCGAACGTTCTGCGAAAAGGCACGCTCTAAATGTCTTAGAGCGTAGGCAACAACAAAAGTGGCACCAGAAACCACTATTCTTGGTTGTCTGTGAATTGCGATCGCATTCATCATGTTTACCTATTCCTTTTGTTACGAGGCCATGGACAACATCAAGGACGGTGTATAGGATGACGTTGAGGACGATGTCCAAGAGGATGATGTTAAAGGCCGGTTAACACTCTTGCAACCGAGTACGACCGAGAGAGACCAGACCGGGTTTTAAGCCTTTTGAGACGTCTCACGACCAGCTCCGCTGCAGCGCATTCGGTCCTAACACGTCGCAAGAGGCTTAAAATCCGGTCTGGTCTCTCTCGGTCGTACTCGGTTGCATATAGCGCCGTTCAGATATATGCGACCGAGTGAGACCGAGAGAGACCAGACCGGTTTTTAAGCCTCTTGCGACGTCTTAGGACCGGATACGCTGCCGCGGAGCTGGTCCTAAGACATCGAAAGAGGCTTAAACACCGGTCCGGTCTCTCTCGGTCTTACTCGGTCGCAAGAGTGTGAACGGGCCTTATATGTGGACGGCGCTTAAGAACGACGTTTAGGACGACCTGAAGGACGACGTCAAAGACGACCTTTAGAACAACCTCTAGGGCGGCCTCAAGGACGACCTGTAAGACGACCTTGAGGACGACCTCAAGGACGACATCTAGGACGACATCGACGCTAAATCAACGCTGCGTTGATTTAGCGTGAATACGTGCTTGATGAATAAATAATTTTGAGGTCGTGTTTTTCCGCCAAATTTAGTGGGGAAACTGACTTGGTGCATGTGACGTAAATTTTTACGCTAAATTTAGTGGGGAACCTGAACTTTTCTGCAGGTCCCGTGACATGAATATTTCCGCTAAATTTAGAGGGGAAACCGAAGTAGTGTATAGGTCACGTGACGTGAATTTTTACGCTAAATTTACCGTTGAAACCTACGCGCATTAGGAGGCCAGAAAGGTGCATAAAATCGGGGGGGGGGGGGGGGGGGGTAGCTAAAGAAATGCATTTTAAAAAATTTAAACAGAACCAAGGATGTTGTTATCCAATTAAGCGATTAGCTGCAGACATAACTGAAAGAGCCGCAGAAAGTCACCTGTTTATTGTGCCACTAAATATAGCGGGTAAAATGAATATGTGCGTAGGCCACGTCACATCAAACCATCTGGGGCCCTAAGCTCGTCAAACACAAAGTTGCAAGAGCAGAAAGTTCGCGGAGCGCGCCGATTGGACGTTGGCGAAAAAAGCGCGAAGTCATCGTCGTGATAGACCAATCGGTGCGCTCCGTCAACTTCGGCCCCGACTTTGTGTTTGACGAGTTTAGAGGCCTTGGCGTCATTTTTCCGCTAAATTTAGCGGGGAAACTGAATTGATCTTGAGGTCATGTGACGTCAATTTTCCCAGTAAATCTAGCGGGGAAACTGAATTTGCAAATGGGTCACAGGACGTGTCACGTGACTTAAATTGTTTCGTTAAATTAAGTGGGCAAACTGAATTTGTATAAAAGTCACGTGACATCAAATGATGGGACGTCATTTTCCCCACTAAATTTAGCGGGGAAACTGAATTTATGATTAGGTCACGGGTCGTCAGTTTCTTCGTTAAATTTAGGGGGGAAACTGAATTTGGGTAAAAGTCACCTGACATCAAATCATGTGACGTTATTTTCATCACTAAACTTAGCGGGGAAACTGAATTGATCTTCAGGTCATGTGACGTGATTTTTCACGCTAAATCTAGCGAGGAAACTGAATTTATGCATGGGTCACGTGTCGTGTCACGGGACGTCATTTTCCCTGCTAAATTTTCGCTGCTAAACATACCTCCAAAATGGTCTAAAAAAAACTAATCGCTCTTAGACAAACTAGACGTCTCGATTTTGTATACGTTATTTACATATATCCCCAAATTTAAATTTTGACGGCACTCAACTTTTTCACTTACCTGGTGCACTACCTCAACGATCCACAATTCTTTTATTTTGCCGCTAAATGGAGCCTGGCGCGTGTCGCCCTCTGCAGCTATTGTGCGGCACCAGCACCGCGTAGTTCTTCGACGCCATATTGGACCGACGTCATTCCCGACCCAACTTTCCCATTATCTCGCAAATAAAATGATCAGAAGGGCAGCTATTTTGCTGTTTGTTCCAAAGACGACAAGAGGCAGCGCGAACGGCGCAGAGAAATTGCGTAATAGGCTAAGGGAGGGTTAACATTGGCAGACCAATATTACGAGCCTTTGTCTCCTCCGCGTTCTCTCGCCCTTGGCCGGCAACGCACGAAGGAAGAGAGAGCGCCCCGAAGGAAACGGGCTTCTGTCACCGTTTATGGCTTTTTTTGTTGCTAGTGGCGCTTCGGGCTTTGCACAGACGCACGCACGCCTCGGGATAGTCCGGATAAATGGGAAGCGAAAGCACGGCGGCGCTGCCTGAAAAGCCCACCGGGCAAAACGCGCGGGGCCGGGAACGTGGCTGAAAGCGCCGCCATAAAAACAATGAAGGACCTCCAAAGGCAGCGGGGCCCACCAGCGGCCGCGACGTGTTCGCGGAGCAAGTCTAAAAAACAAGCTATACAGCGACAGGAACGAATGGACTGACTCCGAGGGAGGGTCTCGCTGGTATATATCCAGGCACGCGCACTATCGCAGGCTCTCCATCCCCCAGGGGTGACGTTAGACTCGTTACCGAGCATGGCCGGTTTGGACTGCACTAAAATTATTTTTTTCAGGTTGTTTCAGAACGCTTGTTTGGAATCCATTCAAGGGTAAGCAATACGCTCGCATAAACAGCTGCCGCGTTGTTATCGCGGTTTCAAAACCACACGCTTTATGCGGCTGCGTGGTTGCTCGTGAGTAGATCGCCGGTGAGGTCGCGCTTATGAAGATTCTTTGGCGGTTTAACCGCAGAGGTAACAATGGTGAATAATAGAAATGCATTCATCTCTAACCAGTTGAAATACATTAGTGCAGTTCTGTCATGCAAGTTCAACTGACTGACTGATTTCACCGAATTTATATTTTATACTTTTATGGAGAACATTCTGAGCTTAGAGTAAATGGGGACGTTATTGTCAAAGTGCGTATATAAAAACAAGACGCTAATGAAGTTTTGATTTTAGTAGCGTTGAGACGTTTTTAACTTCTAAGTTCTGCGCGAGTAGTTACCCCTTGCTGAAATGCACGCAGAAAAAGCATGCAGCAGACAATCCGCATAAAATTCGACTGATCAACTTTTGCATTTTTTTTTCTTTTATTTAGACGAACTACTGTAAAGGCCGTCTTTTTTTCTTTTTTTTTTTTTTCGCGGCCCCTATTTTTTGCGATTCGGTTACAAAGGACATAATCGCGACCACTAAATTTCTCCAATTCCAGACGCCTGCATTAAAACCCTTAAGAACCGAAATTTTCACGTGCCCTTAAATTTAGCGCGTTTTTCAATTCGCGAACTTCGCGGAAATTAAGAGCTCGCGAACATTAAGGGTTTTACAGTATAATGACATTTATTTATTGAAAATATTGACTGCTTCGAAAATATTGTGAAATTCCCCCAAACGGTATTATATTTTTAAAAGAAGAAAGCCACTGTTTTTCTGCGAAACATGGTGACACGATCAAAGTAGGAATTTACTAAAAAAATATCCATCATATGGTTGCCCTAGTTAGTGGACAAAATTTGAATCGTTATTAACATTTATATTGCTACCTAACTGCGAACATATATTCCCCTTCCGTGGTGGGTAGTGGCGGCGCAATATTGTTGAGGCAACTTCGACATCCACCTTGCAAAATTCTATCCATGAGCCATTGCCCAATTGCAACGTGTTGGGGAAAATACATTTTAGCCGTGTATAGCTCACTCACATTAGAATATAAGTGTTGATTTTGAAATACTGTATATACTGTATATTTATTTAGCACTGACACGGATGAACATCACCGTGAATTGTGCGACTAATTAACAGTGCAAATTTGAACAAGGTGTAAAGTTGGGCGAGTTGGTTGATGGTCATATTGAATGGGTTAAAACAGCGCAAAAAGACGAAGGACCAGTAAAAGGAAACACACAGACACAGCACTTGGACAGTGCGCCCTCAGAAACCACGTTAAAACCGAAGAACTTTCATCCAAGCCAGCCGTGGAATCATGAGGCCATGCGGAATAGACTAAAGGACACCCCGTTCTCCAGTCGTTCCTTCCACCCGTCACCCCAACAGCGGTTCACGGCGCACCAGTCGCCACGAGTCGTGTCGCGAGGCTTGGGCCATGCCTGAGCCAGTGAACACAGTCAGCGAGCCGAGCGCCCGAGAGGAGTAACTGGGAGAAGCGGGCGCACGCCGGGCCCCAAGTGCAGACCGTGAGCGGAGAGCACACAGCAGGCCTGGGTCCGCCGACCGAACCCCAGGAGAAGGGTCCTCGAGGCGCGCACTGGCGCCGCGGCTCAGTGCGCCCGGGCCGGTCGACACAGTAACGCGGAAGACCACGGGGTTCGGGTCGGAGCCCAAACGGAAAAACCTCGGAGCCCTAATTGGATTCCCCTGCATTTCCTAACGAACCTCCAAAAAGTAACGAAGCAGCAACAGCTATCGAAGATCACTCTCCAAAGAGCCGCTCGGCCAGGACCTACTTGCTGCGGTAAGTCCTAAAAGCCTGCACTGTCGGGCTCCTTTGTGTGTGCTGCTGCAGCCGTGGTTTCCCGCCGCCTAAGTGTTCCCTTCAAAATTGAGTCCGCTCTGCTTTTGGCCGAGGAGAGCCGAGACGGCTGCGATCGAACGGCACAAAGTGTTTTTGAGCCGGCCTGCTCGGTTTTACGTTGCCGCGCACGTGTGCGTGCCGACGTGTGTTTCCGGGTACGAGCACCGCGGGCCCAATGGACCGTGGCCCCAGACTCCGGAAAGGGCAAATAAAAGTCCCCAATGCAAGGAGAAAATCGTCAAGAGCCCGCCGGCCGCCACAATCGACCCGAAGTGACGACTCCTTCGAGCGCCCTTCCCACTCGTTGCGCGGGCTTCCCCCTGCTCGCTGCTCCCACGTGTGCCCACCGAAAGAGGTGCGGGCGAACGCCGCCAGTGCTCCGAGGAAATTGCGTGCCGCTCTTCCCGGATAAAGTGGGGCTGCCAAGTCGCCGGCCAGTCAGCGCCCTGGCAAAGAAACAAAGAGCCGCCGCTGCCGCCACGCCAGCCGGCTTCCAGTTCGGAGCGCAGCCAAATGACTTTGAAGGAGCGGCGCTTCCCTCGCCATAAAGGCCACGCGCCCAAATAAAGAGTTCAAATCCTGCCTCTGATTGCCTTCCCCGTTCTCCCTTGTTCTATCCCTGTAAACCCCCTTGCCTCCTCGTTAAATGGCTCAATCGACAGAAGAAAAAGGTTGGACGGTGAGACTAGAAAACACCGAAGACGTCGCGCATCCGCTTCGCCCGAGAGTAGCTGGTGGTTGTTCGATAGCGGGCCCTCCTATCTCCCATTGCATCCTCGAGTTCCTGCCAGGCGTACCCCGCGCCTGGCCTCGATTTCCGAGTCAGACGTCAGTGCGGCTTTGGACGCCGGCCGCCGGAGAGAATACGACCAGCAGTCTCGGAAGACGCAGAGCCTCGGCGAATGATCTGGCTCATTGAAGGCGGTGATTATACGGCTCATAGACCCGGCCGTTTCCCCCTTCAAACATTCGACGAGCTTAACGACCCTTCACAGAAGAATGAAGAGCCCAGCAGAGAGGCCAGGGGACTGCCATCCTCGCGGCGTCCACTAATTCCACGGGGAGGCCCCTGGCTCGCCTGGCAAGCGGCTAGTCTCCGAACTGTTTCCTTTTTTTTGCTCGCCGGAGCGGTGGCGTCGCCGACGCCACGGAACCTGGCCTGGTCGCTGGCAAGCCGCGCTTCCTCCGAGTCCGTCCATAGGATGTCCAAGAACGCGAGGGCGTTCTTTTAGCAGCCTATTGGGGCCACTGAAGTTTGCAAGTCCTTCTGCTTTCATCTTAGTGATTAATGTCGCCAATAGAGATTCTTTTTGCATATATTCTGCTCGAACTGATAAGATGGAAGCGCTCGACTCCGAGCCGGGGAAGCAGTTGGGCTGCTCAGGCACATGACTGAATGTCGAGTGTGTTTGGCTCTTATATCAATATCAAGAAGCATGGTGTTGATCAACGACTCATTTTGTCACAGTTCCGTGCTAATTTATGCAAAAGATGTCTGAAACCATTGAGTGTTGTGCGACCATCTTAAATGTTCTGCTGCGAAAATGAGGTATGGTTACGTTGTCGAAACCGATAGCTGCATTTTGACAGCCTTAAGTTCACACAATTTTATGGATGTCCTCAAAAAGCAACCACGAAAAGCACGAGACTGACCGAAATACGAAATGAGTCGGCAATTCGAATCATGGCCCTTGACATTACTAAAGTCTAAACACACTCGACAATTAGTCAGCCGTCTCAGCACCCCTGCTACCTCCCTCCAGCCCTGCTCAGAGGTTGGGTACGTTCCGTCACATAATGGGAAATTGAAACTATTACTGCTACTGGCGACTCCAAGTAACTATAGGTGGCGCCACTCGTTTTCCAAAATGGCGCTTTTAGTGAGGGTCGGAGATGCGTGCCGCTGTTGAGCCTGTCTAGTGTGCTGGCTTCACTGAGCGTCACAAATTATTTCTGATAATACGAGGAAGCTAGGGCGTTATGAGCGCAGGTCACCTTTTTTTCCTAATAACAAAAACGGTGCTTAGCCTAATACTTACTCCAGGAGCACGACTTAATTCTGGAGCGAAACCGAAACTAACCTCTATTTTGGATTTAGTTTCTCAATATAGTCTTAATTTCGGATTCTTTCGCAACTCAAGATGTGTCTCACATCATAAGTATTTAGTTAAAGAAGTTGCTCGCGCTAACTTTATTTTGTGACGTACATGTTCGATCCAGGCTGATATCTGTAGTTGTTAAAAGAATCAGTGCCGATATTTGTGCGTTCTCGCTGCCTTTTCTCGCTCAGATAATTGTCATGGGAAATAATTAACTGCCGGCCTTTTAATGGGTTTTTAGGTATTGAGATAATTAATTGCTTTAACATTATTCCCAGCACAAGAATAAGAGAGTAATTCCAATTTTTAAAATATGTCCACAAAACGTATTAATTATTAAACGCTGTTCTCACTGCAACAACTCAAAGACGGAATCCGAGTCAGGCAGCTGAAATGTGCGTGTGTGTGTGCGTGTGTGCGTGTGTGTGTGTGTGCGTGTGTGTGCGTGTGTGCGTGTGTGCGTGCGTGCGTGCGTGTGTGTGTGTGTGTGTGTGTGTGTGTGTGTGTGTGTGTGTGTGCGTGCGTGTGTGTGTGTGTGTGTGTGTGTGTGTGTGTGTGTGTGTGTGTGTGTGTGTGTGTGTGTGTGTTTATAGCAACGCGTGACACATAGGACTTTATATCACATCCACTGTTTGACTGTTTGGCTATCTTGATAACGATGTCAGAGTTTTCTATATGCTAAAAAGAAAACAAAATTATACCCGGAAGACTATTATGGTTAAATGGCGTATTTTTGTGAGCTTGGCGTTAATTGAGGGCATACATTGCCGCCATTTTATTAATAATAATAATATGAAAATTCAGATATTTTAATACGTAATTTTTCAAGCTCTAAAAAAATTTGTTGCTTATAATCTAATTTCAAACGCGCGAACAAATATGATAATCAAAAGTGTGTTAATTATCATCACTGGTGTCAATTGCAGCATTTTTAATTACCAAGTAATAAAATAAAAATAGTTTAAAATCAATGAAAACATTCTAGCTAATGTGAGACATTCATGTAAAATTACATTAATTGTGGGTAAAGTATATTTTGCTATGAAAGTCGCGACTTTTGACAATCGGCAAAACGTCCAAAGTCGCCACCAATTACCTTCCAAACCAAATGCCCAAAAGTTAAAAAAAAAAAAAATAAAAAAAAATTATTATTTTTTTTATAACATTTAGTTACTTTCATTTTTACGCTCCGTCATTTTGCCAATCTCAGCCTTTCCAGTTCGAAGGAACGCCTACCTGCTTGCACGTCTGCGCACTGCAGCACGTTTCGTTGGCGTTGGAAGCCGGTGAAGCAGTAATGAGTTTTAATATTGCGTATATGGAGCGAACGCAAGCTCTGTGTGTTTGCGTTAGCTTTGCGTGTTTCACACTCGCGTCCGCGGAGCCCAAAATTGCGGTCTTGGATGGCGCACGGCGATGAGAAAGAAGCACGCACAACGTCGGGCACGCAACTCTAACGCAAACGCACTCCGCTTTCGTTTGCTTCTATACGCAATACTAAAACTCTCTAATAAGATACAATCCCATACCGGCTGCAGCACTACGTTGGGACAGTGAAGAGTGTTGTTTGCGTTCGGAAATGACATTTCACGAGCCATGATCGCGAGCAGTTCCGCCGTGCCCGCTGAGCAGCAGAATCGGGGGACCCTCACTAGAGCGCTTCCCGTTTCCGCCGCGGGAGGGCGAGCGTCGAGCTGGAGACGCGAATATTGGGCGCTCGCGCGGTGGCGCTAAGGTTGCGAAGCACTATACAACGATGTTTCAAACAGCCATTATTTTACTAATAAAAACTCCCGCGTGCACGCGCTGCGTTTGAACAAGAAAAGCGCGCGGTTTTCTCAGGTGCGTCACTATATTCCGTTCCCCTTTAAGCTGAGACTAGAAGCTCTGCTTTCAGCGCGAGCTTGCTGGCTTCCGCGGTGCTTTGGTTGCGCATGCCTGCGCGTTCACACTTGTGTTAGCGAGGGAAGAAAGCTCGCACTGAAGGCGGGTGGGGCTTCTTGTATCAGCATAAGCGTGAACGGAGTATAACCTTATAATTACAGCGCGTGCATGTGTATATGTACGTTAGCTCCTTTGTCATCCCCTTGTGCTCAATTAAAACTTAAGTCCAAGTCACAGCGGCAAGAAAAAAAAATATGGGCACGCGTAAATGATTGGTTAACTAATTCATTCGGGGCCATCTCCTTCGTTATTCTTTGTCACATGAAACAGTGTAAAGAAATATTTATCCGCGAAAGTTGCTTGTAAAGTGGATTCGCGGAAGTCTTTAATTGAGCTTTTGAACGCGAAAACGACATTCCGTTGAGAGACAATCCGCTCAGGCAGGTCCACCTATTATATTAAAACTGAATATGTTTATGGAGGGATTTCATGAAGAAAAAAAAAGCATTAAGCTTCGCGTGTAACGAGAAACCATTGCAATGCGCAGTCCAAGGCAGCACAAATTATGCAAAGCCCACAGCAGGCAATGTATATGCATACAAAACATATAGGAGCTTTCTTTGTCATACGTAATCAGTCTCAATTGTACTTAATTATAATTAATGAGATTTACCAAGCAGCGCAGCGGAAATCAAACCCAGTGCGCTTGCCGCAACCCGACACCTTGCTCGAACGAGAGCGCAAGCGGCTGATCTAAGGATGTCCCAAGGGAGCCTGCGATAGTTGGCTAGTGTCGGCGCGCAGCTGGCTTCCGAATGCCGACGTGAGGCGCCACACCTAAGCTCACGAGTTCACGGGTTCTGGATAAATGTATAGTTGTCTCGATCCTTCTGTTAAACATGGGGAGTACACGAAACCACCCGCGTTTTTTCGGTCTAAACATATGTTTCGGCATAGTCATTCGCTGAGCTGCCTATGTAAGTTGCGGTGATTGGCTCTCTGAGAGTTGTGCGGGAGAGAGGACGCATGGGCTTTTTTTTTTCAAATCAAATCATATCAAATCAAATCAGTTTATTTTCACCTTGTACAAAGATGAAGGAGCTGTGGAAAAAAGCTGCAGCATTGCAGCTTGACGAGTCCACAGACCCTTAGTCCTTAGAGTGTATAGCCTATTCAATTCTTTAATGACTTCAAGACTTGAATTTGCTACTGTCACATGAAATTAAGCGTCTAAGACATGCCATGAGCATCGAAAATGTTCACAAAAGAATTATCTCCATCTTTTTTTTTTACAATAGTTACTTTTTTCGGCGCTTTGCTTAGAACTATAATTATATTCTAAAATGTTTTCGCGGAACGTTTTTTTGTTTACTAGAAGAACTCTTCGTAACTTTGCATGTTAGCACAATTTTTAGATGAGTCTTCTCAGCTCTCTACAACAATAAACTACTTCCGAAATTCCCTGCACGCAACACTGTGCGTGTTGCATTATGGGACCTCTTTGGCAATGAAGAGGAGTGGCATGTTTTCCATTTTGATTGCTTTGTTGGCTAAGCAGTGCATCTCAGCACTGCATAACAATTAATGGCCAATTTGTCTGGGCCTGCATCGCACTGGTGCAGTGCGGTTCGTGGTACACGGAAGGCTAGAAGGGAGAGGGGAGGTTCCTTCTTTCCCCGCCAGTCTTTCGTGTACTAAAGTGAAAAGAGTTTACTGCACTGGACGGGTGCGGTACGGGCCCAGACGAATTGGCCATAAGTCAGCGCTCGCTTGCATTGTACCCATTCGTCTTCGTGAGAGCTCCCGTTGATACACGGACATCCAGCGGCCGTAAGGACCTGCCTATTCTTAACTCCAACGCGATATATATGGCGGGGAAGCAGTTCCAAGATGGCGGTAGAGACGGGAATATATTTTCCATGCGCCTGCTCGCTGATGCTGGTCAGTGCGCTTAAATTAATTTATTTTGTTTCAAATGCTCAACAATCAGGGCAAGAGCGTATCACAGGTGATGGATATGTTCACGAGCGTTAACAAAACCGGCATGTTAGTTTTTGTAACTTGCAAAAATATCAAAGAGCTTGTGAGGCTTTGTGGAGGGTGAGCGCATTTTGTGCACCGGTCACGTCATTGTTTGTGGAACAATATTTTGGAAGGTGGTGAAAATATCGCGATTTTTGCGCTGTGCCTGGCCACCAGTGCTCTAAAACGTGAGCCACGTAGAGTGAACGTCAAGCTCCTGTAAAACTGCGGTAAAAGTATTGCTATCTATGTGTCAGAGACTCACAGATCATTACACACCACCGCGGTTTTACTGCATTGCAACACGCGATCATCTGCATTCGCCATGGTTAATGAAGGAAGTTTTAGCATAGCGTAACCTAAGGTTACCGTAAGGTGAAGCATTGCAACCAGAAGTTCGCGCCGCACCTTTGAAGATTTTCAGCGCGCACCATAGCTCTTCCATGCGTACGTTAGCTAGCGGTAACGCTGTGAAAGAACTGCATAATTTGTCATCGGCGTGTTTATGGATTTTGTTTATTGCTCTGTCAGAATAAATATTCAACTATACAGTACTCCACGCTTGTGTACCGCTTTTCGCGTCGAAGAGACCGGCCTCGCCAAAACTGCCCGTTCGCAACACACCTGGCGATCGACCTTCAGACGCGCTTAAAAATGCTGCGAGCATTTCCTTACTTGCCTTTGTAATTAACTGAAAGCAGGTACGCGTAGTCTCTATTTTAAAGGTGCTTAGAGCAAACTGTAGTGTTCCTTGTCAGCAACTTTAAGCCCATAAAATGCGAACACATACATTCCCAATGTCTATCGCTCGCTGCGCTCGGTACAGCGTTGCGCGACCAGTTTTCTTTTGCTTTCGGGAGAAAAAACTATACTTTTCGTAGATCGTATGCAAGAGCTTTGCACTACTAGCGGGAGTTTTTGCCGTCACGTTGAGCACAGATTGTTCTGGCGACCGCAGGACCCGAGATCCGCAGCGTGGGCGATGTCCGGAAATTTCCCATGAAATTAGACATCCCGGTCCCTTCGTGCAACGCGGTTGCGAAGCGGACCACGAAAAATCCTATTTTAACGCCCTCGGTTTTTTCGTGTATATATACTTGTCGAAACCCCACTCCTATAACGGCCAACAGTATCAATAAATCAATAAATAAAAACTGCATGATGCACGAACACGCCGTCCAGAACAGCAGCACCAAGGACGACAATCGCTGCCACCGTCTCCGCCGCCGGGTCGCTCCTCTGGTTCTTGGTTCGTCTGCGAGAAGGCGAGCGGCGGGCCGGAGTTGCGAATAGACTTCCGGCGTATTCACACTGGCGGCTGAACGGCATCCGCAAAAGTGGTTGCGAACGCGATTGTTTAAACAAGTAGTGCAAATTCGCGGTGGTGATCTGAACACCAGAGGGAATGCTGCATTAGTGATGGGTAGTAGTACCGCCAGCCGCGTCCCGAACCTTTCTGGCGCCCTTGCTACGGCTCCAGAGTTCAGCCTGAGCATCCCGGATCACGCAACATATAAGAAGCCTAAGACCTTGAGATAAGAGGACAGGATAGTCGGCCCAGTACACAGTTTCCTGTGTTTACCCGCGCACAAAAGCTGGCACGTCGGGAGCCCCAGGAAACGTGCCTCGGCATTCTATCGGTAGTGGTGAGAAATACATTTAGGGAAAATCACATCATCGATAAAATGCGTGCGCTGCATTTGATCATGATGGGATGTTGTGAATTGAGGCTGGCAAATTGAAACCGAAAACGTGACTAATGCTTTCCAAGATGCTTCTCGCGGCACTACGCCGCTAGGATCGCTTCGATTTTGCAAGAGGTCTGTTAACTTGTGTGATCCATTTTACTCAATCAACACTTTACCACTTTCTTGAGTTCAGTAATAAAATGTATAACT
Source organism: Ixodes scapularis (assembly GCF_016920785.2). Lineage (NCBI taxonomy): Eukaryota > Metazoa > Arthropoda > Arachnida > Ixodida > Ixodidae > Ixodes > Ixodes scapularis. The sequence goes on from NW_024609884.1 coordinate 45,206,768, forward strand.
GCACCGCTACATCTCTCTTTGGCATCTTTTGTTTAATAATAATATATAATTAATATTGTAAGTTTCTCAGGGACGACACTCACTTCATCTTCATTGTCATCATCATCATCATCGTCACTATCGTTCTCAATTATTTTATATTCATTTCTTCTTCTTACCCGCTCGTGTGTTCGCGTCTGTCCTCGGATTTTCCAGACAGCAGTCGCTGAATAAATCTGTCCCCGCGCCTTGTCCTCATGACGTGGTGGAGGTGCGGGGCAATTGGTCCCTATATGGAGCGACAGTACCCTCACAATATTCGTAGATAATATATCAATCATAATATTAATTATATTAAATAAACTCTCAAAAATTAGTTTGAGCACAAATCGTGTCCGGGAATATTCTTTATATACTGTAAACGACTTATTTTTTGCGGGCTCAATATTTCGCTATTTAGGTCATAGCTGAAGTTTTGGAATAATTCGCGGGTTCTAATTTTAGCGACGAGGTGGGATCTCACTATAGATCCTAATGTGTTTACATTTTACTGGAATTGTTCGCGGGACCTATTTTTCGCGAATTGTTGACGATTCGCGAAATTCGCGATAATTAAGTCGTTTACACTGTATACTGGACACGAAACATTTTAAATCACGGCAAGAACTGCCGAGGAGCTAGAACCTGGAAAAGGCTCATGCGATCCTATGAACACGTGCACTACGATACAACGTTGAATTTTACGAATGTCACTGATGTTGGAAATAAAATTGGTTTTACGAACGTTTAGACGGAGGGAAGTTCGTTTCACGTGACAGCCCGTGCCTTGGCAGTAAACGAGCCCTATGGCCAGTGCCGTATGAACCGAGAACATTTTTACGTGGATTTACGCAGTGCACGCTGCAACAGTACTCAGCCATATTAGCGCCGGCAAAACAAAAGAAGTATTTGACTCCAGAATGCCCAAATTGGCTACGCAATCTTTCGCTGTTACACTCCGCGACACTGTTAGCGCGAACAAGCCATCGCTTGTTTTTCTCATTTGCTCTCAGTATTCAAGGACTAGGTCAAACTACTTAGAGTGGTGGGAAATGCTTTGTTGGGGTACTCACCTAAGTGGTACATTTTTGTCCCCCCAGTACCCATTCAAAATAAAATACGAAAAAAAGAAAGCCTAAGTCGCGTTCGCGCTAACAGTGTCGCGCGGTGTACATGCCGCCAAACGGCGGTGGGTGTACGCACTTGGTCCCCATATCCCAACCCTTGTAGCAGCGACTGCGGCAGTTGTCGTGATTGACAGCGTCGACACGAACATATACGTTACGTATAGTACTGTTATTAGTGGTTCGGTGGCATATAAAAAAAGATTAAGTGCTCCAGGATGTGTCTTTAGCTCTCGCACTCTCGTCAATCTCAACCTGAGGATTGGTTGTGATCTGCGTAAATTGTTGATCAAGCCAATGGCCGACAGTCTAAAGCCGCGCGAAGTTTAATCGGCCCGCGAGTACCCCCCGAAACGCGCCGCCATTAATATACCCCCCTTTCGCGACGGCATTCCCAAGCTAAGTACGTCCATAAAGTGTGGTTAGCGCGAAAGGAATGCCCAAAGCTCGCGGGAGAGAGGCTCCTACCATTGAGCTATCTTTGTACTATCGGAGGGTGCGCCAGCGTCGTCACTCTTGTGCCACCGACCGATCCCGAGCCTCTTGGCGTCGCATCTTTGCAAAAATGCGAGCCTAAAAGAAAAGACACGGCCAACCCGAGCGTCCTTATCGAAACAGGTCGATGTTTAAATGACTCTTCAATTCAGCGGGGACCGTCGCCCGTTTGTAAAACGGGAAAAAGAAAGGAGGGGGGGGGGGGGGGGGGACACTTGTCGCGCTATACTCTAGTGCACAATGATTACGGAAGCCCGTGTTGACATTCGCATTGTTGTCCGAGCTCTCGACCCAGAGCTCATCATGGCCAGAGACCTCTCGACGAGCCGGACTTGTATGGGCGTCAGCAAAAAAAGGAAGGACACCATCGCGCCCTGCCAGCCAAATCAAAGGAGCGAAATTCATTCATGGAGTATATGAAGTACAATATAGGTCTGTGTGTGTGTGTGCGTGTGTTTGTGTGTGTGTGTGTGTGTCTGTGTGCGTCTGTGTGGGGGGCTGTAAAATTTATTGCGCCGTATTCAGCGTGCAAATGTATTGTGAAAATGACGCGAACTTGTTCAAAATTATGTTCTATGCTTTTGTTCGATTGTTTGTCGCAGTCTACGCAAAACCTACTCCTCTAAGAGAAGCAAGCGGCGGGCAAGAGATAAAGCGCGTCGCGACTAACAAAGCCCACATTATAAATGATGTCGGGTTAGAATAAAAGCATCCGCGTGTTGTCTGGTGCGGGGGAAGGCGTACTAAGACGCGAGTCAATTAACCGAAAGTTTTATTCAATGAATTACATCTCAGAAATAAAAGGAAAACTATATATTTATGCCAATATAATCGCGCATTTGCTCTGCGCATAGGGTGGAAGATGACTCCCCGCTCACTTAGGACACAAATTAATTATTTTCTGTGTGACGTTCGTCTCAACTGTGGTGGCGCCACTTACCGTCCTATATTCTCTGGGGATACGGTTGACCGTCGCTGGTGTCTGTCACGGCACTCGGGACTACCCACCGTTTCTACCTCCGTCAAAACAAATGCAATGCACGTCTCACTTCAACGTCCAGTGGAGACCGCAGAGTGAGTGAATGTCAAACGTGTTATGGGAAAATGGCAACGGTGTCTGCCGTAGCTCAGCTCCGCTTAATGCAGCCCCGAAACAATTTTATTTTAATTAAGTTACCTACTAATTAGTTGATTGCAAATCCACGAGTGAACTGGTTCGAGAACAAAACAAAACAGTTTTATGCGCGGTTCGTTTCTGCAATGTTCATCGCAGGCACGGGCCTGGTTTAGCAATACACGGATTACAAGGTACGTATTGTACCGCCGTTGTTACAGGTGGGTGATATTTCTCACCGAGCGGAGTACTACAATCCCCAATCAGAATATCCGTTGACGCACTGATTTTACCCGAGCCCAGCTGAGCAGTGACGCATGTGTTCGAGTTCAATATGTGAGCCCTATTCGGAGATAGTATTTTGACGCCACAGTTAGACACAAATGCTTGGGTGGACGTGAATGCGTGCCTCCTTATCCGCGTCATCGTTTTAGCCTATACTCGCCACGATCAACTCAAAAGACGTTCCGACAAATACGAACAATACATTAGTCCTCGTTATATTAGAACTTTAACAGCGCGGAAGAAAAACTGCATGAATATCATTACTCTTATGAGTATAATATATGGCTGTGTCACATTGCACATCTTGTAGTTCATAAAAGTTAAACAAAAATTGATTTCGTGGTCATTTTGATTAATACCATGCGTGGTTTACGATTATACGCAAGTGACTGTCACGATGATATATACCACGTGTGATTTAGTTCGTAAAACACTACGTTCTTTGAGTTCACTTTTTGAACAGGCCTTCAACTATGACTACGTCTGACTCTCAAAAGCTCTGTTCAGCCCCAAACAGATACTGAAGTGCATGAGGACAGGCCACTAGTCAAAGTACAGTTGGAGTTGTTAGGAAGGCGTTTACACGCGTGCATCCAACGATCTGTCCCCCGCCACACCGTGACACGCTCCGAAGGACGTTCACCAAGCTCAACCTTTAAGACTCTGTTCAGCCCCACATATACAGCACTGTGCTAGCTCAGCGCTATTAGTCAGCATTGTAAGTAGCGCTGACCTTGCTGATGCAGTGCTCACTTTACACTGTATTGGTGATACAGCGCTGATACAGCGCTGCTTTAGTGATAAGTTTCCTTCGAGTTAGTGTTCATTTAGGGCTTGGCTGTATGTGTGAGCCGGCTTTTATGTCATTATACAAAGTAGTTGCTCTCCGCAGTTAAATATTAATTATAAAAGGCAGTGTCACTTTGATGTCGCATTTGATGTGAATATGTGTGTAAAATATTTATCTTCTATTTCTTCTAGTCTTGCTTTCTATTTTAACTGAAGCTGGCTTGTTGGTATTAGACGAGGGTAGAAAGTTGGGCAAGTTCGCGATTCATGATGATTAAAAAGCGCAAAAAGACGACGGACACAAAAAAACACAGACACACTATTAGAATGCGTAATTCCAAATTATGTTTCTTTTCCTTAATTTAGAAACATTCCAAATTGTTCAATGTCTCCCATTGACGAGCCATTATTTGAATAGGAGACCGCGCATTTAAGTAACGTCTCGAACAAGTTTGTAAGTTTAGATAACACAGACATACCAATAAAAGCCGGGGATTAAGACTCGTTGATATCGCGACCATCGTAGCACTGACTCCCGCTGTTCCTTTGTGAGGCAAGTCCCGCACAGTCGTGGTGCGCCCCCCCCCCCCCCCCCCCCCCCCCGAACATCGCGTGATAACTCCACGCACTCCGCGCCACGCTCACGTTCTTCGCCCAAACTGCGTAAGACGAAACCGCAGATAGCTTCCCACTTCGTTCACGCGTAATATTTCTACGAGCTATAAAAAAAAAAAAAAAAAAAAAAAACATGCAACACTATAGAAGAACGAGAGAAAAAAAAATTAAGGCCGCCTCGGGAGTGCCACATTTTGCTGTTGGGATGAAAAACGCTTCATTGGTCTCGCGGAACTCCCCGACTAAATGGGTGCGTGATTGAGCGGCCTCGATTTGACCCCCAGCGGGGCCGTTCATCACTGCCTGTTGCCCCGGGACTAGTGTCAGAACTAACTTCGCCTGGACCATAAATAGCGAGCCGCTTTGCGGAGCTTCGGCTTGCTGACTAACTCGCCTGGCTCGAAACCTCTTTATCTACCATTCTTGATTTTTATACACTATTCGCTCTCTTCACTTTTTTGTATGTTACTCACCTTTCATTATAATGAGCTCCCCGTGAAATGCGCAGAAATGAACGCTGCCACAAAAAAAAACCTGCGCTCATCGGTTGCCAGCCGATTCGTCCTGGACCGAGGTGGAAGTCGAACCAGCCAGATTCTGAACCCCATAATTGGATTTCAAGAACCGCGGATGCGACGCTTCAGACCAAGAATAGTGACAGAGTCCAAATTCGGCCTTAAAAAAGAGGCTCAGAGCCTCGGCGTAGTCCGCAGGTTTGTTCGTACACCATTTCGGCATTGAACCCAAAGTAAGTTCTAGGCAATTCATTCGCGAGATTAATAAGTATTTTGATCGTTAGGGATCCGAAAACTGTCACAAAGGGAAGCAAACCTACACTTTAAAGTCCCCGTCAAGTTCTAGAACGTCGCAATGCGGCTTCGCTGAAAGCCACAGTGCGTTGTGTTCAAGTGTCTGTCACAGGCTGCCAAAATGCTCATCAAAACGACTTTACAAAACGACGTGTCATGTCTCAGAAAGCAATCTCAAATACGCGTCAAACGAAAACAGTGCGGCTCACCGAAGAAAGAGGCGTCAGAGACCCGACAGACATGCAAGGAGCACGTTTACGCGGGTTGCGAAACTTCACTGTGCTCTTCTTGCACACCACACCCCACTCAGCCAAAAACATTAAAAAATATGCACCGAAAACTTCATTAAAGTTTCGTTCGTGCCGACCAGCCGCAACAGTTGCAAAAGGGCATCTCAAAATTTTCTCCCCGGCACCTCCGAAGTCAGCCATGTCAATGGCCTCACGCGTAAAACTAGGCCACGTCGATCTTGTAGTTGTTTTTCCATTGTTTCTTTTTTTTTCTTTTTTGCAGCGATATTACTGCGATAGTGTTAGTGGGACACTTCGTGGTTTTGCGCAGTCGACCGCATCCATATCGATGCGGGCCATTTTCGGCACTCCGCCGAAACATACTATGGACCGCTGATAACAAATAACAAGCAAGCAAGATAACATGCATGGTCATGCATGGTAGCAAGATAACATGCATTGTCAGTAAAACAGGCCCCGCCGGGCAATCTGGCAGTGCACTGGGATAGGTGCCCATGTGGCCCAGAATTAGCGCAAACAACAATCTTCGGGCAATACGCAGATAAAACTGCCTTAGCATTTTACGATGCCCTCTGTATCAGAAAGCAAGGGGGAAACAAGTGTGTTAGTGCCCCGTCAATGCATCTGACAGATGACGAGTTTGATTTTCTAAACTAATAGCCAGAAATTTGGTATTACTAGTCTGTGTTTGTTTCAATAAACTTTCATTTGAGTGTGCACTTTGCCTTGTCTATTTCCTTGTTCCTGTATATTCGGCGCTTTTAGTTTAGGACGTGTGACTATTTGTAACGAAGTAAAGTACGAAAACACTCTCCCCTCTTACGAAGACAGCTGAAATGCTCTCTACTTAATACGCACTCATTGGTTCGAAAACGCTTTGGAACCTTCGTCCGGTGTGTTTTTCAATTTAATACAAAACGCCTATGAGGACTTTATGGTGAGCGCTCGCACCTTTATCGTTCCTTCAGTCCATCTGCTCCGAAATGACACCTTAGCGGCTCCGACGTCAGACCTCAGCTGTGACTGTGTTTCACCTTACGGGTTGCGTAAGGGTGTAAACTTTTTCTGGTTGTCGCCAATTTGCCAGTACGAGCTTCCGTCCAACGAGCTGCAAGAAAACACAGGACTACCACACAAGCACACAAAACTAGGGGGGGGGGGGGGGCAATTAAAGGAGGCAGTCGTCCCGGAAACCGAGCAAAACGAAACGTCGTCGGCAGTGACGCTGTGCTCTCCTGCGGACGGCGGCAGCAGCAGCAGCGGTGGCGGCGGGAGAGTCAGCGCGTGATGCGCATACTTGGGGGCGAAGTACCGCGACGCACTGCCTTCGATCGGCTGCAAGCCGGAGTCGTCTCGCCTTCCCCGCTGCTCTCGTTCCCCGAAGCAACCATTTGCGCGTCTGGCGTAACGACTACCGCCACCACCGCCGCCGCGGCCCCTCGCATCCCGGGGGCATATTTGCATTCACAATTGCATGTCTGATTTCAGAAGGTTCAGCTTTCAGCAGCTGTCATTTCTTTCCGCCATCCGGGACTAAGTTGGAACGGGCAGCGAAAGACTGCAAGCGAGAGCTCCGCCAGTTTGGCACGTCTGCACCATCGACCAGTTGAAGACAGTGGCATGCTCTTTCTGTTGCGCGTTCGGCTGTTGTGCGGTGCGATATCCTACGGATTGTCAAAGCAGGCTGGAGTGGCTTGATCTGCGGGACTGGGTCTTAGCTTCTTTGTTCACAAGGCAGTGACAAGCAACTCATCTATACCATGATATGTTGACATGATTCAAACAGTCCCAGTAAATGGAGCACATTTGAAGAACAAGAAACACATTTCCATGGTACATTATAAGATAGAAAGATAAAGGTTCCTGCCTGGGCGTGGCAAGCTTCTTTCTGGTAAATATACAAGGAGGAGTTACGTTAATTAATATATCCTTTGTTCGTCGTCTTATTTTGAGAATTTATACCATACGAAGCCTACGAATCAAGATTTGCAGCATTTACGCATATTGTGATCATAGCAAAAAAATACAACCTCACTCTAAAAAAAAAAAAAAAAAAGACGTGCGTCTACTTTTCAGTACAACGCTTGGAGAGTCGATCACCGCAACTTACGGAGGCAGTTCAGCGAATGACGATGCCGAAACATGTCTTTAGACCAAAAAACGCAGCCTGAGTTGTGAGATTAAGCAATGCAAGCGTGACGTTTTGCTTTGTTTAATGTCACAACTCGGACTGCGTTCTTTGGTCTGAACTTATGTTTCGGCATCATCATTCGCTGTGCTGCCTCCGTAAGTTGCGGTGATTGGCTCTACGAGTGTTGTGCGGAAAAGTAGACGCACGGGCTTTTATTCGAGTGATTGTAGCTCTACGAAACAATTAAAAAAAAACTATGTGTTTTGTTTTTAGGAAATGGTTTTAATAATATGCAGTTGTGATCAGAGCCATTTTTGTGATAAAAAATATTTTGTGGATGTCATTATTAGATGTAAGAAGACTAATTAATATTAAGGTAAGCGTAAGAAGCAAATAGAAAGAAAGAGGGAGAAGACGAAACAAGGAGGGTAAATAAACCTAAATATGTCGACTGTTCTTTTATAATCTGTCATAGAGATTTTATATCTCAGAACACAACATTATATGGAAACGATACTTGAGCAGTATTATCTCTGCATGGGACAGTGAATGATGAAACGAGAAGAAACCAGCCTTAATCGTGCCGACAGTTCGAGCCCGTCAGAAGTCGTCTTTTTGAGACAGCGGGCGTATTGTACTGGTCCCTGAGCCCCCTCAGTTTGGTAAAACAAAGTAAAATATATACGCAAATAACACCACGTGAATGTCCCTCAGTGAGATGCGCAGAACGATTCCGCGTCGTCTTGTTCCACACCTTCGAACAATCCGCGCACCGCTGGTCTAGCCACCACAAAAACAGGGCTGCCCTTGTGTCTTATTTTACATCGTACGCAAAATAGTTTGCCTCCGAGTTCCGCGATATGCACTGCGAACACGTAAAAGACTCCTAGCGATGCGCCATGTCACAGAAGGGATTCTGGCAACCGCCAATTTGTATGCTGACACGCTCGGTGCGTGCTTCCGTTGCGTGACAAAGCGATAGAAGCCGAACTGCTTTCTTCGCACAGCGGACTGTCACTTTTTGTAAAAAAAAAAAAAAAGTGAAATGATTTATACCCTTTTCGGTTAAGGCACTCTTCGATTAATCTCATACCGCATATTTAGCTTTTTGTCTTAAACAGAGTGGTTTTAGCGGTTTTTTAACACCCGGCATTCGTATAAGTTGCAGTCACCTTCTCGCAGTCATTACTTAGATCCCCTGAATAACAAGGCCTTAGTACCGATCTTGTTCGTTCAGAGAGAGCACTGATGCAGCATTCATCTTGTCCAGTCAGCGCCCCACGCTGGCCTTCGGTAGGTGACGTAGAGATTCCCTTGCGACGACCCCGCTACCTAGGAGGGGTTGTCATAATCCGGATTTACGCCGTCCATGACATTCGCAAGATTAAAGGCGTTTTCGCAGTGCTAAAGTGTCATCAAATATGTACCAAATGAAATATTTCGCGTCAAAGTAATTACTATTAGGCGCTAGGTCTCTTGCACCTCTCAAACACATGGTCAGCATAAAATATCTATTTGACTTTAAAAAAAAGTATATATATATATATATATATAGAGAGAGAGATATATAGATATATATATATATATATATATACACTCTAAAAAATGCCCGTGCGTCTGCTTTCCCGCACAACACTCGGAGAGTCAATCATCGCAACTTACGGAGGCAGCTCAGCGAATGACGATGCCGAAACATCGGTTTAGACCAAAAAACGCAGACTGAGTTTGTGACATTAAGCAATGCAAGCGTGACGTTTTGCATTGCTTAATGTCACAACTCAGACTGCGTTTTTTGGTCTAAACATACGTTTCGGCATCGTCATTCGCTGAGCTGCCTCCGTAAGTTGCGGTGATTGGCTCTCCCAGTGTTGTGCGGGAAAGCAGACGCACGGGCTTTTTTTAGAGTGTATATATACAATTTTAAGAACTATATCAGGTAAAAACACGGAAGTTGCAGCGTTACGTATTCGGACGTATCTGGGGTTATTTTCTTTCCCATTCATTGCATATTGTGCTACAATCACCTCTTTCAGCATGGCGTCAGTGAAGAAAAGTCAATTATATGGGGTTTACTTGTCAAACCACCAAAGGGGATCTGGCTAACACCAGCGGAGGACTGGGGATTCATGGATTTCACGTGCAACCGAAATCTCGGTTACACGGCACCCTCTCCGCAATAAGCCTCCGACAGCTTGCACGCACCTGAGCACCTGAGCTGGGCATTAAAAAATCCACCTGGGGTTTTGTAGGCCGGCGCTTTGCCTCGGAGTCACCCAGGTAGTTTTTGTCAATGAGGAATAAAAAGGGCAGTGTGCTTTGTGAGATCACGAAAGTAAATCGCCGGTACGTACAGTCAATGATCGTTCATAAAAGAGCATGGACGAGACCCATACTCATTTCCTACTTCATACGACGACGTGACTTCTGAGGACTGCGTTAAAAGCTGTTAACATGGCGTCAACACTCTCCTTAAACTTTGCTAGCCACGCTTCGATGCCTACAACATCTGGGTGATCTCGTCCATTCTCATCATTTACGGCATGTAGAAACGGGGGATCGCAGCCCCTCCTTTACGAAACCAAAAAGAAAACTTCGATTAGTCAGCCTATCTAGCGACATAACTTCACTATATTCACATGCTATATGGTCTTGAAAAGAAGGTTTTTTTTAATCAAGATAATACTTTATAAACAAGAATTAAGTGCGCAAACAAGCAGGTGTAAAATTAGAATAATTAGGAACGACCCCGAGTCTGACCTGAAATAAGGGACAACATAGACATTATTGCCCCCCCCCCCCCCTTGTATATCAAACTCGATCCAAATAGGATTAACGAAAAAATAGTCAGAGTGCAGGCCAGCTGATGTAAGTTGAACATGATTGTAAACCTGAGACTAGGCCAGAAATTTCCTCCTCTTTTACTATCTTCTGTTGTGTTCTCTTTTCTGCCCCAGTCTCAGGTTTACAATCCTGTTCGATCCAAATAGGATGCAGCGTTAGCACGAGGTCTAAGTGTTGGTGAACTTGAATTTAGTAGGACGTGCATGTTTTGTAGATAACCAATGCCCGTTGAACGCATAAAGATAAAACTATCTACTGCGCAGAAAACGATGTCAGCAATAGCCATTGTTCTGGACGTCAGCAAAACCAAGCAAATATCATTGCACTCTATCTAGAGTGCAAAAAAAAAAAAAAAGTCTCCGCTTCGCTTGCGCTTACAAAATTTCGAATAACAAAGGCGACTGTTGCGAAAATTGAAGGCAAACGCCGCCCCGATCTTTAAACGCACTGTCCTTTGCAAAATTCATGCACTCCACCAAGAGAGTCTCGAGGAGGTATCTGCAATTTAAGCGAGGCTTAAAAAACGGAGAGCATGTCCCTCTACTAATGAGCGGCTCGCCCGGTTCAGCACTCAAAAGACCCTTCCCGAGACGACCACCTGTAAGGCAGCGTCTAACCCTCCCTTAAACTTGGCTAATTAAGCGAAAAAAGCCGCGCCAGCTCAAAGTTTTCTTAAAAATAGCGAAGATTTTTTTTTTTTTCATCGGTGTTGCAATACATTTTGCGTAAGCGTATACACAAATTCACTATGCTACCTCTTGATTGTTGAAATCTTTCCCTGTTATCATAGCTCATGTTCTTCATAAAGCCACAGAAACTTATTCGGATTATATTTAATTCAGCATGCGACTTCATGAATAGTGGGACCCTCCAATTTCTTCGAAGTTACAAAACATTGAGCACTGGCAGCTAACGAAAAGTTAAAAAGGTGTGTTATGACACTAAACCTAAAAGAAAATCTACAAAAGAGCAGCCATCCCGCTGTTCAATGTGCAACAAAACATTCGATTGTGCTCATAGTAATGCAACTCAAAAAACTGTCGAAATCAAATCAAATCAAATTTCATTTTATATTTGTTTTTATAAGATCTCGGGAGTGAAGTAAAAAAAGTCACCAAAATGAGGCTGAATATCTTCACATACCAATCAGAATTAGCACAGAATCGTTGAATGCGGAACCGCAAAAGAAAAAAAAATAGTCACATACACGCTTCAAACCAAAAACACCTCACTGTTTAATCACGCCAAGCAGGTACACAAAAATAAAATTTGTGAGCGACGGGAATTGGAAAGCGTGACTGTACCCAAAAAATTTGGGCTTCCATACCTTTGAGCTGAATAACGCAGATAGATGCGCAGTGGCGTAAAACAAAATGTGAAAGAAGACTACGCGGTAGAGATATTAAAGGCGCAGAGAAGTTGCAGCGCATAAGAACGCAACTCTCCTCCGTCGCCGAAAGCTATAATAGGTAATAACGATGATTGATGCCCGACGTTCGGTCAGGCCGCGCTCAAGGACTGCACGGAGATGGGAGGGGCAATTCTGCCGGGAGACAGGCAGCGCCTCTGGATATTTAACGGGGTTACGGAGCTGCGGGCGCTGCGCTGGCCTCCTCGCGCGGACCTTCTCCTTCAAATACAGAAGCGCGGGGCAACTCGGGAAAAGAGTCCAAGTCTGCTGGGGATTTGATCCCCAGTCAAATGCCGAGCTCGACTGCGTCGGGTGCGCCCAGCCAGCCGCCGGTGTAATAGAAGGCGGAGAAACGGAGAGCGGCTCAACGGGGGGAAAAAAAAAGAAGAAGGGGGCCGCGGGGTGAGACGATACCTCGTGTCGTAATTTATACCTCAGATTTCTCATGAGTATTCTCCCGGAATATTTTGCATAGCTTTGGACGCTTGTTGGCGTCGTGCCAGGCGGATATCTCCGGGCTGTTTTTTTGGGGAGTTGTTTTGTATTGTTTTTGTTTTCAGCTACCGCGCCCGCAACGGAAACTCGTTTCCTTGTTTGGTTTTTGTTTGTTTGTTTATCTTTTTTTTTATATTTTAGTTATTGTTCGGGGGTATATAAAGGCTTCTCGGCGGCGGGACACGCGGCAGGACTCTTCATGAGAAAATGTGAAAGCAGGGATGCGTGAACATACCAAAATGTCAACCACGCGAGGCTGTGTGAATTTAGCGGGAGAGTATGGTAGACGCGTCGGAACAACAAATTTAGGTACCGAAGGCAAATATAATTTTTATTCTGCCGTTTTTTAATCGTGATTAAATTGTGATGAACTCTGATCTCTGTCGTAGTAAAAAGATGAACATTCAGAAAGAGAAAAAAAAGGCAGTGATGGTAAATACTGAATGGAAAGGCTGAATGAGTGCAGGCTTTCATCGCGCTCCTGAAAGCCTTCCCAAGTGGGAGACTTCTACGTTTCCAATAAAAGTTCTACTTCACTTTCCGCACTTTGTATTCGAGACTATGCTAAGATGTCGAGCTTAAGACGACACATCTCTGTCACCTCGCCGCTGTATTCACCATCTCATCTGTGTTTTAGTGGACTCACTGTTTCGATGTAGGCCTATATTCTAACTAAATAATTATAACGAATTCCGAAAAGAATGATTTGTTTAATTTTTATGTCTACGGGCCGCCGGCCAAAGTATTATATTTTTAGCATTTTCTACCTGTATAATTTAATTGGCTCGTGTAACAAAATCACCTATTAGCTTTAGAGGTATCATCCAAACCAACGTAATATTCTGAAACGGCAGCACTCAGCGGGCACGAGATGCCCGAAAATACTTTATTCGGCAGGAAAATCATGAAACTAATATTTTTTTTTTTTGTAATTCTGAACTCAATACAAAATTCAACTTTTTTTTAAACGCTGGAGCAACCAACACAAAGTATTTTTCGGCTGAAACTAGAGCTGTCTGCATCGCGCAAACAATATTTCCCGCTCGTTGCACTCGAGCCTTTAGCAAACAGCGACACCAAAGAGATATAGCCACAGAGGCGTAGGTATGGAACAGAATACGTGCGTTCACTGCGGCGTTTTAATTTGTCGCTCTCTTAACGAACACGCGACACCAGCGTGTTCGTAGACAGAAACAAGACGGTCTCAGAATACTGGTAAACTTCCAACGTTCTGTTGCATTTGCATCCGGGCCCGCAACCGGCGAAGGCGTCATACTGCCTTAGCATTCATTCGAAAGACGAAAATCAGGGCTTAGTAAACTTGTTGTTCTCGTGGTTACCGAAAAAGAATACGATTGTGTTTCATTCCTCTTTTAGAATTCTGCGACAAAGGTGAATTCATTTGCTACGTACGAAGACCAAGCGTTCGCGAGTTGAAAATGGAAGGCTTAATCACTTGATTACGCTTCTCCTCACTTAGTGTTCTAGTGCGGGAAAGTGGATTTGCAGAGCGATGCGGGCGCGTAACATTTGGTGAGTCCGACGAATGCAGTTTACTCGATTATGTTTCCTTCTTGCTCGGGATGAATAGTACGTATGATAGTAACGCTCCTTCAATTTTTGAGAAAATAAAAAAAGCACTTAATTTTTTAAACCACCGCAACAACACGCTTGCTCCGCAAGAAAGATAAGTGCAATCAGGGCCCGAAATGGGTCATGAGCCGCACATTATCTTTATTATTTTTTTTTATTATTATTTGAATGCAACCAATAAAAAAGATGATGACATCCGAATTGTTTGAAGGGTACTGTGAAACTATGAAGCTGTACTCTTATGAATATTTTTTTTATTCATTTGTTATACGAATAGGCTACAAACATGGTTGTCCTCGTTTCTTCCGCAAGAGTGTCGGGATTAAGGTATTACAGTGGCGTGGTGTTGTTCCTTTGTCCGTAGACTTGCACGGTTTTGAGATGAGTTTTAATAATGTTCAGTCCTGTTGATCTGCCATATTGGGAAATATAAATGCATATTTTCAATGTTGGAATGAACTTCGGTGTTCTGATTCCAGCGAAGACACGCGTCTGTTTTTAAATTTCTTTTACAGCTTTTAGTTATTTTTATTTAATCAGCTTAGTTTATTTTTCTGGGTCTGTAGATTATTTTTAGACATACTAAGCAATTTTCACAATGATGACATAAATGCTTCAAGGTCTTTCAAAGCATATATGTCCGAAGGCTTATCTCAAAAGGTTTGTGCTGCGTTAGAGAAGTAAAACTTTCAAAAAGATTGCTATATATATACATAAACCAGGTTATACCGCTTCCCGACACAACGCTTTTCAAAACGCAATGCTCTCTACGCTCACCAAAGTTGCGGGACGAAATGTGGTCATAAATGCTCAAAGCTGTTTCCGGTGCCACAGATTTATCCGAGAAACATGCGACGGCGCGAGCTCTCTACGCTCATCCGTCAAATGTACATGAAGATGAAAATAACAATCGAGTGCTAAAATCAAGAAAACAAGACTGCAATCCTCGATCATCACTAAGGTTCGATCGATCACCGCAATTGTAACACGAGGAAAAAGTCCCAACCCTTCCACGCCGACCATCGACCGCGCCACGAAGAATGCCTCTCCCAGCCAAAGCTTGTCATTTCCCAAACGAGCGACTGACAGTTGAAATCTCTCTGCGCGTCAAGAACTGCGGCGCGCGCGAGCGTCGAGCCTCGCAAAGGAGCCCCACGCGCCCCGGGATCACGCTGGCCATCTAAAGGCAGTCGTCAAGCAGTGGCCGTTAAGGTCCCGATCAATACATCCTCGTGCACCTCGGACGCCGGCGGATCGCAGCTGCATCGCCGTGTTCGCAGCCCACGCCATCAGCTTGCCCGTTCCAACCGGAGTCCGGAGAGCTGCCTGCTTATCGCGTGAGCCACACGCCGTGCATAAATGGACCGGGAAGATGGATCTCCACTAATGGGTCGCCTGGGGAATCAAGCGACAAGGACCGACGGTGCCCTTCAGCCCGCATCGGGAGGCACGCGCTCACCGACGCCCGGCCACCACGCGCTCACTTGTTCACGGGCTCAAACACCGCCTTTCAGACACACCGGTCGGGAGCGTCAAATGAAGATGCCGGCTTCCGAGCCACGCTTGACCGCAGCGCCTGATACAGCTAGACATCGGCAAAGCGTTCCGTAGGTGCTATCTGCGGGTCGCCTCCGAATCGCTCTGCAGTGGATTCCCTCTTTCATCATTGACCGGTGAAAACCGACGTAACGAAAAGAGGGAACAAGGGAGAGAAAGAACTGCGAGACCACAAGCGAACCACAGAAAGTAAATGAATCGATCCATCAGTAGGCACGAAAAAAAAAAGAGCAGTATCAAAGTGAGCGTTAGGGACATGTACCATAACCTCGCCATTAGTAATATACTGCAACGGTTTCAACACTAACGTGTTTAGAAAATGACACTAATCCAACACAGCGTGCACTTATATTTCGACGTTGGGGCATAAATACACTGAGTGATCGCGATGTGGTCTTCCAAAAGTGAGATGAAATAATGTTTAGAAATAATGTTGAAATGCTTAATTATTACTCCTGTAAATCAACATGTACACTGTACTCAACTGTTAAACATAACGCGGGAGCGGTGGCCGGAGAGACTGCATGCGCCATCTACCGACTCACTCTGGAAGCTTATGCCGCTGTTGTTTTCTGGAGTTACACTCCCAGCTCCGAAACAATCACCGATGCGTGACTCGGCGATAAAAAAAAAATCGCTTTTTGATTTTTTTTTTTTTGTTGTTTAAAGGTGGCCTTTGTTAGAGAAACTGCAAGATCACCGAGATATGGTAGCCCGACATGTTAAATGCGTAGATGTGACTAAACAGACTGGAAAAAACATCAAAACAAACAAGTAAAATTTAAAGCGTGGGTGATAAAAAAGGAACAAAGGAGGTCCTGTGATGATTGTATCGGGTAGTGGCGACAATGTTAAGAAGAGTCGGCTTATTCTCTGCCGCATCATTGATTTAATCGCTAGACAGCTCTGGTATCAGTTTCGGCCACCGCTCCCGCGTTATGTTTAACAGTTGAGCACACTGTACTTCTTTGGCTTGTGCGCATTAAAATTGCAAGCCCGATGCGCTAAGAACTCTAACGTCAAACGGAATCGCATAACTTTAATTGTGTAAGGTTGCCCAAGACTGAATACGTACACATGGAATTCAAATGGTGGTCTACATTCAAAGGTCACTGAGGCGCTAACTTTCTCGTAGTCCGACATGAATCATCCATAAAAAAATAGAAATATGACTGTTCGCACGCATCCTGAGCACTCGCGAAATTATATGAATCTGAATAAATTTACCGTATTTGAAACTGCGAAAATTCTAGCAGCCTTTTACGGACACATTTCCACTTCGTCTATGTTATACTTAGGAATGCTGATTTAAATTTGGCAATATATATGTTTATACAGGGTGTTTTCTAAGCTTTAGAGATTTGTTTTAAAAAAAGCTGTGAAACATACACTTATGCCAATTGTGCAGGCGAGTTATACGGCCAGGGGGAGAGAGATATGGGCTAATCATAACGATCAGTACGCCGATAAAGTAGAATTTGTTGATTAACTTCGCAATAAGTTACCACTCGTGGAGCAGGTACGAGGCTGGGGCTCTCATGAGAGAAAGAAAAATCACGCACGATATATAAATATATACTATATATGGGTGATTGAATTTCAACTCAGGCACAAATTTGGGTCGAATTTTTAATTTTTGTCAGAACAAACACACATGTTCTCGGGCAATTCCTATAATAAAAGGAGAAGCAAACAGCGAGTTCGTCGGATTTTTTGTTCTCAAGTTATGAACCGTTGAAGCGGCCAATGTGGAAACTGATGTTTTTCCAGCTTATCGGGGGTGCCATATTTCACTCCATCCCTTTTCCCTACTTTTTACGCTACATCAATACAACTTCTTAGTAACACTCTTGAGATATGCTTTTTATGCTAGTTAAGCGTATAGGTCTTAAAATCCTTAATGTTTTTTTTTTTTTGTTTTAATCGTCAAACCGCCTCTCTGCGACGATATTTGACGAAGTTCAGCAAGCTGTGCTGTGTGACCTAATCAACATATTTTTATGATCGTTACGTCACCGTAAAGCTCTAATTGAGCTTTTTTTAGTATATTTTGATAATTTTGCGCTAAATATATAATGCGCAACATGTGCCTGAAAAACGAATACTTCGAAAAACTAGCAAGTTTGGAGTTAGGATTCACAGTTAGGATTCACAGTTAGGTAATATAGCAGTCTATCAGAAACTACCAACATAAATTTTAATATATTGTTTGTATGGCCGCTATTAAGACTCAAATCTCCTAGTATGAGCGTTTTGAACGGGACTTCGCACAGGCGCTCTGCTGAGCAAAATTTTGGCCTATGAAAGTTTTTTTTTTATTATTTATCATTAGCAGTTATCTCACTATCCAACCATAAACATTAATAAAATTGGCTCAGCAAACAGACTTCTAAACTTTAAAAATGTTTAGAAATCCGTGTCTACAAATGCGGGCACCCCCAGCGCTTTCTTCCTACCGATTCGAGGGAATGCAGATCGTTAGAGAATTCCTCTGGGGCCTTTTGCTTTCGACTTTGACTTTGAAATACCGAATTTTATATGTGATTTCCATATTTTCTTATGTCAAACAGATATTTAGTGCTTATACATATGTACGATTTAGTATCTGACGCTTAGGAAGTACGGTTTATTTTGTGCACATACGGACTCTTTCGTCAAATAACGAGCATTTCGTAGCGTGTAAGGCTTCAAATGTGTTAGTCATGTGTTTAGGTTTCATTTCTATTTTCAGTGATTCTTGTCGGGTTACTTAAACTTTTCCCTATTGGCTTAAGTTTGACCGGGAGTCTAGATGTTACGTATCTTCTCCGTCAATACATAGGGCGAAGCTCCCACACCTTGCAAATCACCCCAGTGCCAAATAAATAAATATTGTTAGGATAAATATTGTTATTTCACTGGCTTTTACGCTCAGATATTGAGGTAAGTATTAACATCAAATAGAAAACCTTACATAGGTCAAAATTCTGCTCAGCTGAGCGTCTATGCCAAGTGCCGTTCAAAACTACATATCATCAAACTACTCTGCCCCCATTGTTTTAAACAGAGGCCAAGTTGATTGTATATATTTTGACATGTCGAAAGATTCGATAAAGTAAATCATGAGTTGTTGTTAGACAAATTATTGTCATATGATTGTTGTTGAGAGCTGTGTAACTGGTTCAAAAGTTACATATCCTCTCGTCCAAACAGTGTTCACATTCATAACAGTTATTCCGACCTTTTTTCTCAACATCCGTTGTCCCTTAAGGATCTATTCTTGGCCCCCTTTTGTTCTTAATCACCGTTAACAATCTAGCGGCCTGTGTAGACAGTGCTGAGTTACTGATATTTGCTGACGACAACAAAATTTTTATGAGTGTAAAGTCTCTTGTTGACTGTCCTTTTCTGCAACAAGATGTCGTACGTGTTGTTCAGTGGTGTTCAGTGAATAGCTTATCACTGAATCCCCTGAAAACAAATCTATTGACTTCCTACAAGTGTCGCAGTATAGTACACTATGATTTCATAATAGACGGAGTGACAATCAAACGTGCATCTGTTGTAAAAGACCTTGGCGTATATCTGGATAATGTATTCAAGTTTACTGCTCACGTGTCGCTTATTGTCGGTAGGGCGACGAGAATGTTGGGTATTATATGCCGCATTACTCAACCATTCAAGAACCCGGCCACCATTATTCGTTTATTTTGTGCCCTAGTTAGGTCTAGGGTTGAGTTCAGTTCTGTGGCCTGGAATTCGTTATCAAGAACACAAGCAATGGCCATGGAAACTGTGCAACACAAACAAATACGTATTGCTTATGATCGCTACTTCCAACGCCGTTTTTATTTTGACTACATATTTCTGCTTAATAAGATTTCGTTGATACCATTGACCAATAGAAGAACAGAGCGTGACTTAGTTTTTCTGTACAAAATTGTAAATAACGTATTTGACATTGCTTCGCTTTTACGTGATGTAAATATTCATGTCACTCCTCGTTCCACTAGGACCCGCAGTACTTTCAGCATTCACACCATCTGTAAACCATCTCCTCTGTCACGGATACAATCTATGTTTATCAATATTAAAAATGTGAACTTGATATATACAGTGACATTAAGGTGTTCAGGAACCAAGTGAAAGTGCCTGTTGCCGAACTGTAAATATTGTGTGTTTGTTGCTTTGTGTCTGAAACCTGCAATTATGCTTTCTTTTTTTCTTTTTCTGTTCATATTTATATATTTGTGCACCAAAGAGGACACCTGCATGGTTATTTTGAGGCACGTAAAATAAAATAAATAAAATAAAATAAATAAATAGCACGAGATTCGAGTCCTAATAGCGGCCATACAAACAATATATTACAATCTCTGTTCGTAGTTCCTGACAGACTACTATGTTATCTAACTGTGAATAAAAAGGAAAGAAATAAAAGATGTTTTTTTTTTCGAAAATTGACTTCAAACTTGCAATTTTTTCTAAATATTCGTTTTTCAGGCAAATGGTCCACGTTATATGTTTAGCGCAAAAGATGCAAATTATGCTCAAAAGAAAGCGCTCAATTGGAGCTTTACGGTGATGTAAAGATCATAAACATATATTGACTAGGTCACACAGCACAACTTGCTGAACTTCGTCAAATATTGTTGCAGAGAGGAGGATTGACAATTAAAAAACGAACTTTAAAGATATTATGACCTAGATCTTTATTAGCATAACTCGCCGCTTGCATCTTTTTTTATTAAAGGAATTTACAGGTAGCTACTAAAAATTTCAGAGGAGTTAATTGTGAGTCACTTGCATTACTGGGCGACCACTGAACAAAAACCAAAACGTGAGCTTTTATAGCCGCCGTACAAACAAAATATTACATTTTTCGTTTATTTTACTTTATAAAGTACTGCCATAGGTAGCTAGCAAAAATAATTAGCCACATAAAAGGTAGGCTTTTTAGAAAATCGACCTCCGATTCGCAAAAGTTTTTAAATAGTCCTTGCTTACTGGAAACTACTGCCCTTTTACTTTTACAAACAACATCAAAGTTGTTATCATTAGAAGGAGTATAGTCTAAGCTTTCTGAAAATACTAAATATGTTAAGACACCTCCTATAGGTCACAAGGAAGAGATGGTAAACTTTGACAAATATCGTCCAAAAAGTCATATTGGCAAATGTTGTGGAATATATTTCATGTAATATCGCGTTAAAATTATTTATCAGAAAATAAGTGCGTTAACAGGTATCTAATAAGAAATAAAAGGCGCCAATTTTCAACTAGTGTATTTTTGCGAGTAAGTTGATTTACTGCCAAACAGTCAATATTACATTTTCTATTTATATTATCTTATAAAGCGCTGCAATAGCTAGCTAGAGAAAAAAAAATCAGCCAAATGAAAGGTGGCTTTTTTTAGGAAGATCATCCTCCAATTTGCAAAATGTTTGAAATACTCCTTGCTTTACGAGAATACACTACACTTTCTTTTTTAGACACAACATTAAATTTTTTATCAATAGAAAGAGTATCCTTTCAGTTTTCTGAAAATACTAAATATGTTACGATATCTCAAATAGGTCACACGGAAGAGCTGGTCAAACTTTGATAAATATGGTCAAAGGGACACACTTTGACAATATTTAAAACAAAAGTGAAGATAAATAATTACAATACAATTATTGACCTTATATAATCGCTATTCTGAGAGCGTCCGAAAAAGGTTACATTGCACTACCAAAAAAAAAAAAAAAGGCAAAAAGTTGAAAGGAGTGAAACATGACACCTCCGATAGGCGAGATAAAGGTCCGTTTGTTCCTCGGCTGCTTAAAATGTCCATAACTCGAGAGCAAAAACTCGCCAGAACTTGAGGTTTGCACAGCCTGTCAAAAAAGGGTTTTCCCCAAAACATATATTTATAATTGTCATTATAAAATGGCTAATTAACTCAAATCGGTTATCAGCTTTTTAATTATTCACTTTAGAAACTGTGTTGCAATTTCAGTTTTGACGGCAACTACCGTAAAAGGCTAGCACAACTTTGTTAATGCAAAAATTTGTTAGTTTTTCAGATATCAATTGATCAATTTTCATGTTTTGAGCCCTATTTAAAAATTTCGAACAAAAATAACACCGCAAGCTCTGCTTACGATGACGCTTCGAAAAGTGACGTAGTCGTTCCCTTCGTGTCGTCACTATCTCAGGAGCATGTCCTTCGAGAGTGCGTCGATGACACAAGTAACGTCGTGACTGAAACGACTACGTCACTCTTCTAAAGCGTCATTGCGGCGCTCCTTTTGCTCGCAATTTTTAAAGCGGGCTAAAAAACGTGAATATTGACCAATTAATATCTAAAAAACTATGAAATTTTCGTAAATTATTTTATTTCATCTAGCCTCTCATAATAATTGCGTCTATACTGAAATTGCAATATGACCCCTGAACCCAATAATTAAAAAGTTCATTAACAGATTTTAATTTATTAGCCTACTTTCCATGACAATTATCCCTCATCTAACGTCCGCCGAGCCAGATAACTGCATGGTGAGAACTCATCTAATTCTCACCCCCTTTTTTTTCGAACAGGATGTTCAAACTAAAACTCGAACACCCTGTATATAGTATATATTACAAAACCGTAAACACATTCATAAATCTTATGAAGCAGAATATGATTCAATGTAAATTAAATCTCACTAAATGCAGTAGAAGAGTGAAGTTGGGAGCCCTCCAAAAAATTGGATGTCCTCAGATTCAGTGAAAAGCAGTCTTCTACGCGTTACCGAAAAAAAGTAACCAATTACAATTACAATTCCATTACTGAAAAATTAAACAGGTTACAGTAATAGATTTCTCCATTGCAAACATAATTAAAAAACTACCAGAAAGTAAAAGATTACTTTTCACGTCACTTTTCTAAACTTTTTATTACGAAATAAAAAAATGCATTCATATATTCAAAGTTGTTACATGATATTTTTTTTCTCAATCACACGTTGTTAAGCTTCAACAGCATTTGCAGGTTAAAAGTTCTCGTCTCGTACACAGGAAACGCGGTACTCTGGACAGCTCGGCAATCAAAACGTCGCTGAGCGCCTTGGCATTCTAATCTTTTTGGTATCTTTGTATATTTTCTTATGAGCTTAGGGGTTAAAAAGTGTTCAATGTTGGTGCAACACAGACCGAGTGACTCACAAGAAGACAGTGATGTTTTACGTAAAAGAAACTCAACTCAATCCTTTTACCTCTTTCGGAAACATATATAATTCATTACTTGTAAATGAAAAAAAGATGTAATTGAATTACAGCGAATGCTACCGCATAAAAAAAGTAATTGAAACGTTAAAAAGTTACAATAAAATGTAATTGATTCAAAGCAATCGGTTACTTGTAACTCGCTACGTACAATTCTGGTGAAAACCCATTGAAGTGTGTGCACTACGTCTCCTAATACAAATTCTGCACGCCGACACTCTACGTCAGGGGTGCACAATATACGGCCCGCGGTCCGCATGCTGCAGGTACGTGCACGCTTTTCTAGCTGCCCGCGGCCCGGCTCAGCGTAGAAAGTTGCTTACCATGCCATTCAATCCACCGAGCGCCCACTCCGCTTGGCATGCAGCAGTGAAACCCTCTGACCGACTTTTCTCAATCTTCGGTGAAGGATCTACGATTTCTCAGCGCAAGTTTTCCTTCTCCACTTGTCCAGCTGACAAGAATAAAGCCGCGTGTGCAGCCGTCCCTGTCCATGGTGTGGTTCAGTCTCAACATGTCTGTACACGGAAGGCGAAAGATTTCTTGCTCTCTCTTCATAGATCCCCTTCCCTCTTTCACCACGGAGGTTATCAACCCTCTCCCTTCCTGTTGATATAGTTAAGGGTTGCATCGTCGGATCGGAGGACTCTGATCCGACGATGCCACTGAAGCTGATCGACCTCCATTGTCCACCAGCGCGGAAACCACATCGCGAATCTCAGCTGCATAGGTTCTCCAAAAACTTGAACAAGAACAAGTACGGAAACCTGGTAGACCGCGCCTTGAGACTGTCGTCACTTTTCTGGGGTACGTATGTTTCTGAGCAGACCTTCTCACTGATGACTCTCAACAAGAACCGCCATCGGTCTGCCGTGTCGGGCATGACATTGCGAGATGTGCTAAAGCCGGCAACGAGTGCGGTGACACCTGATATCGGAAGCCTGACCGCAGCCAAAATGTGCAACACGTCGCACTAGGTGCCGCCCGCACAGTTTTCAATAAATGTATTTTTGGCCCGCCTAAGTTTTAGTTGTGCACCCCTGATCTACGTAGTACATTGTGATGTTGTAGAGGATGGTGACGGCCGTTAATAAACGACATGCTCTTCTTAACTCCCCCAAACGTATCTTTAATGCTTTCTAAGCAATTTTAAACTATCCCTCTTTAAATGCTAAACCACATTCATTATAGGACTTCAAAAACAAAGGTGAGCATTTTATTTTTATTTTTGTGCCATTACTACCGGCAATTAGAAGCACCTTCGTGCTTTTTCTTATCGAGAACGGGAACTATATTACACTACGAGTATTATGTACACTGCGCGACACTATTATACCGTACACATTAAAGGTCTTTTTACCTTTTATTTCAATTTGAAAGTGCTCTAAAAATAGTACCGCTTCGGTTAGCGCTCCAAATAAGCACTTTGCACATGTCTATACTCGTTTTCACATCAAGAAAAAGAAAACCCAGTTTTGAGCATCGTTCATACGCGGCGCAAAATAATTTTAAGGCGATTTGGTTGTCGACGAAAGAAGCGCTGCTTGTAGCGTTTCAAATGTAGACGTCTTGATAATGTAATGAATACATCTAATCTAAAACACACCTACATATATCTTAATCCTCCGCATAAAAAGGAGAAATCAGAAACGCTCCGTGAGAAACCAAACTTTCTTTACTGCGGTTCTTGAGGTGGTCACGAGAATAGTAGTTTCGATATCAGCATTTTTCTTACGAGATTAAAAAAAAACACAAAAAAACTACGATTGCTTCTTCACGTTTACAGCGTTGCGACGTGTACTCCCGAGAATGTGCAGCACATCCACACTTTTCAATCCATCCCGCCACGAACACGTGCGTACGCTAGAAAGCAGGCCACCAGCGAGCGAAGACGGTCCGACCATCGGCTAGGCGCCTCGTATCGAGTCATATCACGTCACACAAATGGGAGGGAAAGTAAATATTCTTTCTTTTATGCCATCCGTAGGTCCCCTATAAACGCCAAGCATTATCGTGAATATAAAAACAAAACACAGTGTTCGTCAACAAAACGTAACGGCAACTGCTGGCGAAAATGTGGATATCGCACTGCAGATAAACTTGTTCGTTTGCTGTCCGACCACTTCACTACAAGCTGTAGCAATCCATCATAGACTGGGTAAAGAAATAGAATCGATGGGCGCCAGCAAGCCGACGCCGAGCCAAAAGCTACATGTTGAACTGCGCATTGCCAAAATAAAAGCCTTGTCACTAGCGAATTTTTTCAAAGATGATGAATTACATTTTCATCGATTTTACACGTTCCAGAAACAAGCGTGCTCATAAATAAAGTTATCTACATTTGTTGCAGAAAGGAAAGGAGGGGGGAGGGGGTATTATAAAACAGATAGAGCTGTGCATTATAAAAGCATCATGCCTAGGTTTTGCGTCATATACATAACTTTTCTTACACCGTTATAGGGATGCAGCGGTACGCATCTTGGAACGATTGAAACGACATGCCAAATAAGAGGCCTATTTTCTATTCCTGACATTTAACCTTTAAAAAATTCATAAAAATTTGTACGTGAAATGCAATAACGCCGCACTTTAAGTGTTTTTTACACAAATATTAAAACTAATGGATATGTTGGCATTCACTTGACAGTGCCAGCTATTCCTTACAATGGTTTGCATAGAAAAGAAGCGTCCACGTGTAGTACAAAGTGTTAATAAAAAGCACTGCTGCTTCGAATATCATGTGCTGAGTTTTTAAACTATTTTCATAACATTTACTGCGGCAATACATTTAATTGCCCTCCAGTTATTCTTGTTTCTCTGTGCATTATTTGTTTTACATATAACTTACTAACCATACTAACGGCTCTGATCCAAATGAAAACTTGCGAAATAGTTACCGCTTGAAACTATAGGCGAAAATGTTGCTATTTCGGGCGCTATGCGGAGATTGCTCAACATAACTTAAATCTTAGAGAAAAATAAGTTCCTTCTGACATCGGTTCTACGCTGGAATTTGTGAGATGGATGGCACCCGGCAACGTGCCTCAATTTGTAAATTGTAAAAAAAAAAAAAAAAAGTTCGTCGGTCATTTTTTATTTTTTTTTTTATTTCGTGCTTTCACAAGCATTGAGCCAACTGCAGGTATCAAAAAGTGTCCCGTTAAAAGGCTCGAATGCAATCTAAGCCATACATGTAATTAATTATTAAAAAAATTTTTTACCTCTCTAGTTCAAAGTTGTATCCTCTACGTCTAAAGAGGTCTTCGTTCGTAGATGGAACCTCGTGAGATATGTCCATTCAATTTTCG
This sequence comes from Ixodes scapularis, assembly GCF_016920785.2. Taxonomy (NCBI): domain Eukaryota; kingdom Metazoa; phylum Arthropoda; class Arachnida; order Ixodida; family Ixodidae; genus Ixodes; species Ixodes scapularis. Next base: position 45,232,834 of record NW_024609884.1, read on the forward strand.
CACTCATAAAAACAACGCCACCCTCGGGGATGAAAACCGAAATAAAGAGAAAAACAACTTCAGCCGTTCTCCTCCGCCCTCAGTAAATTTAGGCTTTAAAGATAGCTACGAAAATAACAGCGAGAAAGAAAAAAAAACAAGATGCTCAAAAAGTGCGGCTGGGAGGAAAGAGCCTCCTACTTGTGAGCGAAATAATCTCAACAATTACTTTTTTTTATGTTCGTGTTTCAGAAAGAAACGGCAAATGTTTTCTTGTTTTTGTTTTTATGTATTCGACTCTAGGCAAAAGCGCGGCTCGGCAATGTTCTTTGTGCTAGGCGACAGCGGCCCGAGTTGCACCCGCCACCCACGAGAATAACTTCCTGTCTCCCCATTTCTCCCGGTGGCTTTTATGGGAAACTGTTGCGCCGAGCAACACAGGCCGAATCCCTCCAAACAAGGAGCTCGAAAGAAAACGAGCGAGCAAGCGGAAGAGTCATAATAAAACGCCTCCTCCTCCCCCGCTTCTGTCGGCGATGTCTATTTCCAGAGTCAGGAAGGACAGACGGAGGCGCCGGGCACAACCTGTGTGTGTGTGTGTATGTCCTCACGTGCGTACCAGTGTGTGTGTCTGTGTGTGTGCGCGCGCGTGTTTGAGGAGAAGTGATGGAGGGAAGTAGAAAAGAAACTAAGAAGAAAAATTACAAATAAAGAAAGAGACAAAGTAAACGTCTCGACTTGGTAACCCTCAGCCCCACGAACACAAACGCTCAAATAAAACCATACCGGGACAAAAACAACGTCTCACAGCAAGAAAGAGAAATACAAGTCAGAAAGACAAAGTAGGGAGAGGCAAAAGTGAATCAGCCGAGGCGTAAGCCATCCGGGCAATAAGCACCACCTGTGAACGTGGTATTAAGTTTTCGCCCAAGAGGCCAGCAGAGAGGGGTGTCGCAGTCTTTCCCGCCGTCTTCCTCCCCTTCCCCCGACCTTCCTCCCCAAGCGTTCCCCGAGGAACGTTTTCGAATGCCGACCACCGCCCGACTTCCGGAGTTATTGGGAGCCATGAAGTCGGCCGCTTCAAAATCGTCGTTGCCCTCAGCTTCGCATCGTTTCCTTTTTTTTTTTTTTTTTCCTTTTCTTCCTTGCTTTTCATTCGTCGGTTACACAAGGAAGTGTAACAACGAATGTGAAGGTAGAAATAGAAAACGTAGGCAGTGGCTATCTGTCACTTTTACGGCACAAGGAGGCGAAACAGGTTAAAGTTGTAAAGATAGGGAAATCGTAAAAGGGAAAGGAAGCAGACAGGCACAAGCAAAACGATACGAAGAAAAGAAGAAACAGCAAGCAAAGAGGAAGTGGACTTGCGCTCTCGCGAGGGGAGAGTGCCTAGTAAGCGGGAAAGGGAAAGATGTTTCTTTTTCCTATATGTGCGTTTGTCCCGAGTTAGTAGTATAAGATACGGCCGACAGTCGCAAGGACCGAAATTACATTTTGCAAAAAGGCGGGAGAAAAACACATTATTTTCGGAAAATAAATGGAGGAAATAAAGGGTCGGAAAGGCACCCCTGTTTTCATTATCGGCCTCTCCTTAGAGCCACGCGTTCGGAGCAATCGCCTTATTCATATTTTGTCGTTGTTGTTGCCGACGTTCTTTCTGTGTGTCGTTCGAGCATTTGGCACATCACAAGGATATATGTAGAAAGGGTTATTTGCTTGGCCGAAAACTATGCAGGAAAAGCAAAAATCTAATTTAATTTCTGTTATTGTTTTCTTTTTTTTACTTTAACTTGAAGTGTGCGTGTATAGGGACCTATGAAAAGAGATATAAGCTTTGCGCACTCAAAAAGCCGCGGCAGAGGCACCCTCAGCAACGTACCCAAACACCCGTGAGGCTCACGCCAGCTGCAGGTAGAAAGCAGGGCCGGTCTTTTGTTTACGCTCGGGACGCAACACTCTCAGTACACACCACTTCCGGTAGCAAAGCCTCACCGTATACCTCACTAAGCGAGCACAATTTATGGTGGAAGGGCAACGCTGACGCGGGAAGTAACGAAGCTCCAGAAGAAAAAGCATCCAATGCCCGCTGGAGGCGGCTCCGCGGTGTGTAGGAAAAGCGTCACTTCCGATGCCGTAAATTCGGGTCGGGATTTAATTACCGGCCATCACTTACGGGACCCGTGTATGGCTTCCCGCACCTCGGCGGATCGAGCAAGTTCCGCTGGCCCCGAGCCTACAGCGGCAAGCGGGCAACGGGAAGGGCTGTCGAAGAGGAGAGGGGAGGCCGGTTACCAGCTGATTTATGTCGCCCTTTTTCTAGTTGCGCCGCATTCTCGCACACTCGCTGGTTAAGCTTAAATGACACCGCCTTAAACTTCAAAACGTGGAGCTAGTCTTTTTTTTTTTCTGTTTATTACGATATAAAGTGGAACGAGCGAGACTGACAAATGTCTCCAATAAAGTGGTTCGGGGGAAGACAAACTTAAACGTCTCGGGGAATGCAACGGGCTCAGAAGGACGGGAGTACGAGATAGAATACGCGTGTCGATTCAGCGAAGTGTCGGAGTGTACTCGGGCGAACTGGAGTAAAATATCGACAGCGTAAGAATCTGGGCTGTAGAATTTTTTTTTTTCTCGCTTATGAAATTACATGTCAGCCTCTAGGGGTAATCGTTGCGCATGGAGTATAAAGATACGCAAGTTAGGACAGTTTCACTCTAAACAAATTGCCTAAATATGCATTTGAAAGAAGCTTATTGATAGTCTCAAGTAACAGGTCCCTTCTTCCTGGCAGTCCTTTCAAACCTGCAACGCTGTTCTAGGCGGTAGACAAAAACATTCACATACGCATGCCATAAAATAAAATAGACATTTACGTATTGGTTCACAAGTGCTAATAAATCGCGACTAAAAATAAATTTCATCACGTTACCAACCTCGCAAAACGATAGCTGCCAGTTACATTTATTTCTTATTCTTATAACCGCGGCTCACCATATCAAAAGCAGTCATTACCTCTGTTTTCCAAGAACTTGAACGTTCCACAATTATTTTCTATATCCTTGTGTTTATGGACATTGTGGTCTAACATATGTTTAGAGAAAAACACAAATGTTTCTTGCACATATTAACAAACAACTCATATTGGCAGTGGCATAACGTTGCAGATTGATATGGTTCAATCTGCAACGTTATGAGATTGATATGGTTCAAACTGCAACATTCGTGAGCCAGCTCAACTTTTAAAATTGGGTTTGGTGACGTGCAGCAGTTCTTGCACATTTATTCGGATAGGACCGCAGTCGATGCTCATTTTAGTTTTTTCTTTGTTTTATTTCTCAGGAAAGAAGGCCGAATTGTCTTCCGCGAATTGTTCCAGACCGAAGTACAAATAAACATAATACCAGCGTGCAGCCCTAAATTCAACGCCATGCCTCAAATGGTGTTGGCTCGCTTGGTACGCCGACACATGAAAAATGACGGCATTATTTGACGAAACCTCCCGAGACACAAAAATGCGTTTAAAGAATAATTCCCCGGCTTCATCTATTCAGGTCGTCTATCTGGTACAATTTGAATACAAATATGAGTTATATGCCGCCAAATCTATCATGGGTTTCATTCCAAAACTGAGAGTCCAAGAAGCACAACCTGAAAGGCTGAACATATTCGTGCGATTGGACATTGACTCCCCCTTCGCTGAAATTCTAAATCGGCCCGGTCTTCGGACTAAACCCAGCCGTGAAATGACATGGGCACGAAATCTGACGCACGCAAGAGCCACAAGGGCGTCGGTACCCTTACGCGGATCCGCCCGAGCCCGACCGCTGGCGTTCCAGGAATTGGTCGTATTCTGGCGACTAAAAGCGCCTTTATATTACATTTCCGGAGACTTTATATACAACAGAAAACGTTAACAGAGCGGTTGCTCTTTATATAAAGTATATATTTATTTAAAATCTCTAGTCTTTTGGGTATTTTTAGATGAAAAGTTGCGGTAGCTTTATTGCAAGTAGGATATTTGTGAAACAATTCATTTTGCTTTCAATTTGAGCATGTGAGGAGCTCATTATTCGTTTCATCCGAAGCACTGTTTGTTCACGTCTTCCCAATTGACTGTGTGAGCCTCCTGCAGACTTCTGCCTATCCTAAACGCTCAACTCAAGATACCGTATTTCAAATACTTTTGGTATTATTTTGGTTTCTTGCATTTAGTCTAGAGTAGCTGCTACTCTTTCTTAATCATATTTCTTACTATCTAGTACTCAGTATCTCAAGTACATTTTGTAATCTTGGGAAAAAAAAACATTTCGCCGAAACAATCTACGGAACATTGTCCGACTCTAGGGTAAAGCTGAACCGATTGCAAACTTGCAGCCAGGCGACCCAACACAGAAAAAGAAACAAGGCACGAGCAAAACGCAGTCTCTAGCCCAAGTACGCCCGCTTCTAGTTGTCGTGTTGTCGACTTTTCGTTGTTCTTTTTCTGTTTTTTTTTTTTCCAAGCTGTTTGAATGGCATTTCATGCTTGGAGCGAGCATAATGCTGGTGGCGTCATTCGGATTTTACACTCAGAACCCACCTTTTGTCTGGAGCTAGAGTGGGGGATTCGGACGATAACGCGCGGTGCGATCAGAAAGAATCATTTTTTGATAATCGCCGGTTCAGGGGGTTCCAGTATAAAAATACGCGAACACATTTTCAAGTGACTCCCTTGCCCTGAGAAGCTGGATGCTGCTGGTTTATTGAGCTGCAGTGACCTAAATTGGGTTTCCCTAAATCTCCTTGTGTGCATATTGTGGCTTAAGTTTTGCTCCGAAGCTTCTTAAAAAGCGTTTCTTTCATGTGCTTCCGAATACATTCATTGTTTCGTCCTCAATATCCTCGAAACCAGTATTCTGCCAGGTGGAGGCATTTCTAAACTACTGTATTTTGGTTCTGGAATCTTGACCATCTTGACCTCAATGCGTCAGGAATGGTTTGAACTGGTGCAGAGGGGGCAGGGGAGGGGGATTTAGAAGCGGTTTTCTGAACTTTTTCTTGTGTTTCCTGTTTCCCTTTTGACATTCCTATTTATTTATTTGACAGTTTGAAGCGACAGGCGCTCCTCCTCGCCCTTGGCTGGGGAGACAAAATACTCGCTCTTGGTTGTTAATCAGCGACTGAGGCTGCTGTCCTCTCTCGAGTCGATTTTTCTCCTGAGCGGGCACTGTGCCGTTCACTCGCGTATTCATCCACAAGTCTGGCCGCCTGATCAACTTCTACTTCGGCTGTTATGAATATGCAATGATAGAATACCTGTGAAGTTCCCCGAATCGCGGCGGGGCACATTACAGACTTATTGTAGAATGCGTCATGAGCCGAGCCTGCCTTCAAACTAAAGCACAGCAGGTGCCATGTCTACAATACATGTGAAAAGTGCGCAGGCGAGCTGAGCTGGTGCTAGTTAATTATGGCTTTCATTAAAGAAGATATCTGCGTAGAAGGTGGTTGACTATACGGGTATTGTGGGTTTGACTGCTTGGTGTCTTGTGAATGCTTATGTTCTTTGTATTTTAAAATGCTTTCAACAAGAAATATATCTATGTAGAAGGTGGTTGAGAGTGGCTGTGTAGATATACATGGGATGCTTGACAAATAAACCAGTTAGCTGAGTTTTAGATGTTCCTTTCTGTGTCTAAAAGTTTTTTTCTTCCATTCTGCACCACACCCTTAAGTGTTAAACGACATGATTAGCTACAATACGTGAGTTCCGTTTGTTCCTAAAATATTTCGGCACACATTACGTTGCATATCCTGAATTATTTCAGAATAAAATTCAATTGGAGTAGCTAAGGCATTTCTTGAAGGTCATAAAGATTAAATCAAAATGTGATTTTCAGAAAAGTCATAGCAGATAGAGCACTCATTTTCAATGTTTATTTTATATTACCAGCTTGCAAAACTTGCCAAGTATCTTCAAATGTAATTCAATTACTCTTTCGAAATATTTGTACTCTACTGAATATAGTTTGCACTAAAGGTAACTTGATTAATACCCTAAATACATTTTCAAGTCGGTATTTAGTATCTTATCTTTTCTTGAGTATTTGGCGCAACACTAGAATCCTTATGTAAAAGCAGTGTTGTGCTGAATACTCAACAAACGTATTTAAAATAAGATACTAAATACCCATTTGGAATGTATTTAGAGGGCTACTCAAGTTACTTTTAGAGCGAATTATTTTCAGTAGAGCACGAATCCTTTGAAAAGCTACTTGAATTACATTTCAAGATACTTGGCAAGTTTTAAGTCAGAAAGGGGTGCTTTATTTGTGATGACTTCTCTCAGAAAAACACTTTTTGCTGTGATCTTTCTGACTTACAAGAAGCAACTTAGCTGCTGCAATTCAAGGTTTCTCTGAAGCAATTCGAGATATGCAACAAAATGCGTACCGGAATATGTTAGTAACGAACGGGACTCCTGTATTTTATTCATGGCACTTGCCGTGCTTTAGTTTGACGGCAGGATTGGCTCATGACGCATTCCGCAATAAGGTCATAAGATGCGGTGCCGCGATTCGTGGGACCTGACATGTAGTTCGGCACTGCATATTCATAACAGCCGGACTGGGAGTTGATCGGGGAGCCAGACTTGTATGAGTATGCGAGTGAACGACACACGTGCACACTCAGGAGAAACATCGACTCAAGAACAGCAGCCTCTGTCGCTGATTAACAACCAAGAGAGAGTACGTTATCCCCCAGTGAAAAGCTAGAAGAAGCACCTGTACTTCAAAATGTAAAAAAATAAATATAGGAAGGTCAAAAAGGAAACACAAGAAACACAGAAGTGCCCACAAAACCGCTTTTAAACTCTCTTCCCTTGCCCCCTTCTGCACCAGTTCAAACTATACCTGACGCCCTGTGGTCAAGATGGTCAAGATTCCAGAACAAAATACACCACCTTTAAAATGACACCATCTAGCGGAAAACGGGTTTTGAGGATTTTGAAGACGATACAATGCGCGCATTTGGAAGGAGATGATAGAGACGCTTTTGAACGAGCTTTGGAGCAAAAGTTAAGCTTTGGGGAAGCCCGATCTAGGTCACCGCAGTTCAATAAAGCCCACAGGACATAGCTTATTTGGCTGAGAGAGTGCCTGTGCTCGCATGAAAACGTGTCCACGTATTTTCATACTGCAACCCCCGGAACCTGCGATTTCTGCAAATGGTTCATTGTGATCGTACTGAGCGTTGCCGTCACAATCTTCCGCTGAAGGAACCACTTAGTTCCAGACAAAAAATGGGGCCTGAGTGTAGAATCTGGATGACGTCACCTGCACCTTCCTAACTCCAAGCATGACGTACCATTCAAAGGCAGCTTGAAACAAAAAAAGTGGACAGGAGGACAAGAGGACGAAAGGACCAACTTTTTTTTAATTGTATGTATTGGAAATAACAATTTCTATTCTATTCTATTCTATTCTATTGAGGCGGGTGTACACGGGGCTATCCATTTGGTCTTTTGTTGGCATTTGGAGGCTACGTTTTGCTCGTGCTTTGTGTCCTGTTTTGTGTTCGGTCGATTGGCTCCAAGTTTGTAATCGGTTCAGCTTTGCCCTGCAGTTTGACGATCCCTAACTCCGTAGATTGTTCCGGCGAAATTTTTTTTCCATGGTTGCAAAATGTATTTGAGACACTGAGTACAAGATAGTAAGAAATGTAATTAAGATAGAGTAGCAAATCTTCTAGACTAAATGTATTTGCAAGATACCAAAATACTACCAAAAGTATTTGAAATACAGTATCTTGAGTGGAGTAATTAAGATAGGCACAAGTCTCTGTAAAAGTTCCGTTTACCGCACTGACTAAAATGAGCGAAGGCTGTATTTTTCTTATTGGACTTCTAATCTCCCAGAGCCTTACTAATGCAAAGCTGATGTGTAATTAGAATTTTCACTTGAAGGCATTACATGATTATGTAATGAAATCACGAAAACAATCTTAAGGTGCCCGGAGTAATACAGTACCAAAAACAACTGTTAGACGAATTTCTGTGAGCTACCTTTTTTTCGGTATAGATATAAAACGTCGATATCTCCTTTTTTCGCAAACATTCTGAAGAAACCATTTTGAAAATTTTACGACACTTCCGGCTTAGCAGCCAACAACGAACTAAACGCTGCTGGTCTACCCATAAAATCCTAGAATTTCGCCGTCTTTGCAATTCTCAGTATCATTACTTTGAGTTCTGTAAGAAATGGCTTAATTTTACTTCCCCCCCCCCTTTCTTTATCATATGGTATAGAAGAAAGCAAGGTTGGCATTTGTCGTTCGTTCACTAAATAAGACAAATATACTTGAAAGTGTTTGAAAGTTGGCTCTGCATTCATTCAAAGTGGTGGTGTTTATAGCAATGTTTGTCAAAGAGCACTTCACCACGACAAGGTTAGGACTGACTATATAACAGTAGGTCCCTATCTAAATTAATTAATCTGACTACTAAGAAGTAATCGCGATGACTCTCACTCTGAAAAATAAACAGAAGTTAATTGTGCCTCCACTCTGTGAGAAATAACGAATCCGTTAACATTTTCACTGAAAATAGTATGGGTGAAGCGACTGACACGTTAGTTGCCTGCCGACGCTCGGCGTAGTAGCACCCACTGTTAGTCAACTCCAGATATATCGCACGCATTATCTTTTATCGAAACGTAATGTGCGATGCGGTTAACCGAGTCTAATTAGCGGAGACTGCATCTGGAGACGCACCCCCAATCCTAACTGGGCGATGGCCTTAAGCCCGCAGCGAAATGGCGGTGAACTGATAATGTCTTCATCAAAACCGGGGTCCCAGTTCGAAGCGAAATTACAGCGACAAATGAGATGGTTCGCAACCAACGAACGCTTGCCCAGACTAAGCTCATCGCCTCCTCTCGGACTCGGCACTATCAAAACTTCGCATCGATCCCTGGCCATTATTTCCATTAATTTGTTCGCCCTTCCTCGGGGACACGGGCTGAATGCAATCTTGACGGCGTGAGCTTCCCATTTGCATGGGAGCTACGCGCTCTCCGCGGTATATGCAGCGCGTAAGTACGCGAAATCACGATTCGGAAAAAGGGAAACTGCCCCGGGAAGCCCAGCCGGCCCCAGAGCGTGGCGAGGGAAACGGGAAGGGCTCCGAGCTCGGCAGACGTTGGAGCCCCACGCGAGCGAAGACAGTCGGCACGCCCAATGCCTGATTGGTCTCACGAAGCGGGAGAGGTTCAAGCCCCCTATCGGATCAGGTACGAACGCACGTCATGAAATATTCAGCGGCACCGCACGGCCAAATGAGGCTCGCTCCGTTATTTACATTTTTCGCGGCCGTATTCCTCATCTCGCTTCTTTTTTCTTTTCTTTTTTTTTTCTTTTTACTGGGGCACGAATGAGCTTCGATATCACTCGCATTAAACCGCACAATAAGTGTGCTCATGAACAGGTAAAATTGACAAGACATGTTGATGCTGGAACGCGCAACGACATTTAAGAAGAAAAAAAATAAGAAAAAAAGATTTCGCTTCCTTCTTGAATACTGGCGGCGACTCAAAGGCAAGTTGTATTATGGTCTAAATGAATGAATGAATCTTTCTAATATATATTCCGGCGTCGGCATCAAAACGAATGCGACGTGGGACGTGGAAAGAGCAAAACCGTGGGTTCAAACAGAAATTTCACCGTTGAATTTTCGACAGGTGTCGCTGTTCAAGTGAGCTGACCTGAACCAGCAAACGTATTTTACGCAAATTTATTTTGTATAAATACTTATACACTTAGGTTCCTCAAATTTCCTTGGGAACTGTGTTGAAAACTTTGTAATGACACGTTTCCAGACACCGACCATTTATGCTATTATTACTTGCATAATCGGTGACAGGCTAGTTGAAGGCGATAGAAGCACCGCCACCAGCACACGCTCGTTTCCTTCCGTCTGACATTAGCTCTGTGTGTGACAAAGTTTTATTGAAGGCAGAAAGCTCGTGCTGAAGGCGGATAATCTACTGAATTCTACACCTGTCACCGACTATAGCTAAGTTATAATAAAAAAATAAGAAATAAAAAAACTGAGCAGTCATTCGCACATCATATTACTTGCACAAGAAATACCTCTTCACATCTTTCAACGAACAAATAAGTGTGTTGGAATTAAAATGTCGAAAATGCAGACGATATACTTATGTGTAACGTAAATTGTATGGCATCTATAATAGGAGCGGATAATCGTGGTGTATTCTCCCTGGATGTACGCTCGTGCAGCCGAGGCACTTTCTAGGACAACTAGCTCGCGCTTATAGCTACACTGTGCTTATTTCAAGGTGTGGCAATGTACAGTAATAAGGGTGGAATAAAACTGGGCGCAGTTTTCATCATCCTATATTGTCCAGCATTGCGTAGGCACGCAATGTACTCACCAGTAGTTTTTCCAGGTACAATATACACCAGTTCCTTGCAACTCAGACTTTGTATTTTTATCAAGAAGAAAAAGGAGGGGGGGGGGGGGGTGCCCTGCGCCCACCATCGAAGAAGGCTAAATAAACAAAATCTTTTTTGCGGTATTCCTCTTGACATAGCAATCTCTCTAAGTATGTCAAACATACGAGCATGTGAACGATATGGTATTCGAATGATGTAAAAGCTCGCATAATGAGACTCGTCATGGTTAAATTTTTTTTTTTTACTTTTATGTCAGATTTTATGTTACCGCTGTAAACGTCTCATTTAAGTATTCTAAAATACTTGAGCTTATGTTTTCCTAAAAAAAATATTGATAATAAATGCTTTTATTTCCCATACGAATGTACCTTCGAATATGTACTGCGAGAAAGTGAAGTATCGGTGAGCCCAACTACACCTACAGCAAGCGGCACATCGTACCTTACCTTTTTTTTTTTTTATTTATTTAATCTCATGCTTGGCGAAAGATTCGGCATGCATTATTTTGACTGGGCAATGAATCCTTCTTAACATCAAAAAGCGCCCTCCACAGAGGCTAATGAAGCCATCGAAGTGATTGCCTGAAACGTTGGGAGAGAAGCTGTGGCTGGAATAGCATCGATTAATATTAGATTCCAGAGTGGCAAGGGCATTCAGCTCCGTGTCTATCTCTTTGCAGCTGGTGTTAAAAACCTTCCAGAAAATATTTTAGTGATGAATGACACAAATATGTCAGAATGGCAGATAAGGTATGCGCACTGGATTAACCAGTGGGAACGGAAAGTCGTCGTGAACGAAAGACGAGTAACCTGCTACGGACGTCACACGTGAAGATTGCACTCTTGGTGGGTGACGTCGATTGGCAAGCTCGTGTCCCATGCTTTCACAGATCTGATAGGCCTGTCTAACGACTTCTTCGTGCGTACCTCTTCGTGCGTACATCCACGAACCTCAGTTGGCAATATTCAGAAGATGGTTTGTGTGTTGCAACTGGTAGATGAAGGAAAGAAGAGGGATAGCGCGGGATTTTATACTTGTGGCTCGCGAATACCGCAAACCGCGATACTCGCCGAAGGGTTGACTATTACTTTGTTACGCTTGATCAATGCCGCTTCGCTACAGCCCGCCGGTTTGTCAGGAAACACCTAGCAACAGTGTTCTAGCGGAGCTTTCTGATTTAGTCACAGGAGGCGCGGCTTAGCGTTGCCGAGAGTCACGTGAACGCAACCAATAACATCCCGTGTCGCTGGTGTTTTTTTATTATTATTATTCATTTGTTTTAATGAAGTCATCCGCGGAGGGGGCAGAGAAAAAGCATGGTGCCCGACAGCGCCTCTGCCCCCCCCCCCCCCCCCTTTTTTTTTTAAGGGGCCCTGCAATCATATTTAGGCGTCTACCTTTTTTGCGGTTTCCACATCTCTTAGGGTTCGGGCAAACCAGCGAGCACGGAGTGAGTAACTAAATATCAGTGCGTCATATTTTAACTGGACGACGCGGAGGCCTCCTCGACCTAGGAGGGCGACCCGCGATTCCGAGAACGCGCGAAATGTGAGTCTTTGGTACTGGGCTTACTACTGGTCAGAGCCACTAAAAGCTTCTTTTTAGTCGAAATACAAAATATAGGTGGCGCGAGCCGTTTCAGTTATTTATAAAAGTAGCTTTTGTTCACTATTTTATATCAGAAAAGAAACAAATGCAGTTTATAAAGTACGGAAACAAAAAATGACCCGTCGACATACCCGCCACCAAGCGGTGTAAAAGGCGGCGCATACTAGAAAGGTGTAGTGGGATCAGGCACCGACTAGCGGTGAGCGTAGAAAGGTCCCGGATGTACGCGGCGCCGCTGCAGTCAAGGATCCGACCGGCTCCGAGCGTTCCGAAGACCTTCGGCTAGTAGCTTTGGCAGCTTTGGTTTGCGGTTTGGCCCTTCGGCGGTATGGCAGCGTGAAGTGGCTCCTGTTCTGAACTGATCCTTACCCCGTGTTTGCTGCCGTTTGTGGCCAATGAAGTGTCATGCCGAATCAGTTTTTAATTGCGCAGCAAATGCAATGCGAGCCGCCCTTGCTGCCCGCTTCATACAGCCTATCCAGAACATGCTTTAGTGGCGCCCTTTCGAGCAGTCGACACGGAGTGCGGCAGCCGTGAGCGCTCGCTGAGCTCACTACCCCTCCACGGCCACTCAAACAACCAAGGACGCCATGAAGGAGGTTATTTTTTTTCTTGTTTTTGTAATTTTAATCTTGCCCATAACCTTTAAAACAAAGCGAAATTCAAGAAAAGAAAAGTTTCATTAAGTTACTACGTTCAGTGCGCTCAGGTTAGGTGCGAATTAAAAACCAGTAAAAAAGTCCTTGCAGGGCCCCTTTAAGTTCAACTGCGTAAAAGTAAAGATAGCGCAAAGATAATTCATGTACTGTGCTCGCCCAACACAGTTTACGTGTGTGGAATAGTACTGGCGTGAACTGTGTGTTTTCTCGTGACGGTGTTTTCCCGGTGGAAGCTGAACGACAGCTTCTTGACGTAGCACTTTGGGGTGCTCTGTTGGGTGATACGTCACAAAACCATTGATCTGTTGCCGCCAGGATAACGCTCCCATGAGAAAAGAATTTGTTAGTTCCGTTCAACTATGGAGAGTACTGCACACAGACAGTAACTGTACCCCACCTCCCTCCTCATTCACCTCAGTCCGCCTCCCCTCGTTTCTAGCACCATCTAAAGTTCCGTTTCAACAATGTGTGTTCCATACAGTACGGTGAAACGAAATCGAGACGCTGTGCTTTGAAACCTACGTATACCATAGAATACACTGCAGTTACCATAGCAGCCGTCCGTCGCGTCGAACCGCGGGGGAGATGGGGGGCACCGCTCGTGCAAGCAGCGTCTATGAGCAATAGACTACTTCCATAAAGCCCTGCATGCAACACGGCGCGCGTTGCAGTCTGGGAACTAGTTGGCCAGGGAAGAGAGTGGCATGGTTTCGGTTTCGATCTACACGCCAGCAAGAGATTACACACGAAGCGTGGACTATTAACGACCGTTATTTTATGCTTTCTGGTCCCGAGAACGTCATTTGTGGTCTCTAAACTAACCTAAATGGCCAGATCTCGAAGCTTTAGCACAAGCCCGAGACGTATAGCTTGTGTTAACACGTGCTTGTTGTATTTTTGTACTTGTGCCTTTCTGTCAGCGTTTCGAGGTATGTGGACGAGCCAGTGCTGGGAGTGTCGACGCTGCGAAGCTCGGGGATCTTGCTTATGGAAGAATCAGCAAGCTGTAGCAACCAATAAGTATGCATACATCGAGCTCGCGCGTTTACATTAGTGTTGTTGATCAGGAAGTTTGTTTGTTTCGTGCGTCCATAGACGAAATATTACTTTTTGCAATTACTGTTTTCTTAATACGCTTGAGTACATGAGGTAAAACTCGGAGGCGCCATTGAAAAGCTCGATTATAACAAACTTCTTATCTCTTATCTGTACTGACCCGCAGCACTGCACGAAGCGAAGTCCCCACCCACTTGAATTTTACTAATATTCAACATCGCGTATGCGCATAACGTTATCCTGCAATCGTGTAGGCAGATTCGCACATACAAACCGTTTTAAGAAAGCAAAAGTCGAGCACTTGTGGGAAGAATGTCGCACCGTTCGCCAGAAGTACGCCGGACGAGCATGAACCCCTATGCGGTGCGCCAAGCGAACGAAATTATTCAAAGTGCATTGGACGGTTGCTAATTGGCATAATATTTGTTATGTGTTTGCTTTCTTCCTGCCTGGGTTTGCCGAGATAATTTCAGACACATCGTTCAGGCACAGATCTGGGGCGTCAGTAAAAGCTTGTCCAAAAAGGCTTAGCGAGGAGTAGGGGACGCTTGTTAGGGCCTCCGTCGTAGCTAGCCGACCTCGGCGTTTGCGAAAACTTAATCTTCTATCAGCATAAAATTTGAGTGGGAGATACATGATGACACGAAGAAGACACCATAGTAACTTTGGTGCAGTAGTGAGGTCGAATTTATTGCGTTCCCTTAAAAGTTCATGCGTCAACGCTGGGCTCAACTTTGATACTCCTGAGAGGATGCGGCTTGCTTCGCCCAATGAAGAAACAAAAAGCGGACGTTTGGCAAACAAAATACGTGTAAGGCTCCAGGTGATCAAATTTCAGTTGTAGTTCATTGGTACTAGACGGGATTGCTGAAATTGAACTCAAAGGTAAGGTGACTAAGCCACGTCTTACTACGTTTGCATATACGCACTCATAATATCCGGTGTTTCGGGAAGCAAGGAAAGTGGCCCGGTCTTCGTTGTGTATCGCTCGAGAATGGGTGTATTGTACGTTCGTAAAAAGTCAGATAATCGAAAACGCAAGCAGCGCGTTCTGTCGCGGCGCGATAGCATGAGATGGAGCTGTTCAGTCGAAACCGAAACTGAGTGGCCAACTAGTTCCCGGAGTGCACTGCGTAGTATTTCGCCGCGATGGGGCGCGTCGGTTTTGGAAGAAGTCCATTCGGTAACTGAGAGAGTGAGATAATAAACATTTATTAACGCACCATGGTCCGGTGCCCTACGATAGTTACCACTGGTCTCCAGTACAGCACGAACACGCAGTACCAAATACAAAACTTGAAAGTATAAAACAGAGAGGACGAGGACGGGAACAGGACATGTTTGAAAGATGTCCTGTTCCCGTCCTCGTCCTCTCTGTTTTATACTTTCAAGTTTTGTATCTATTAACCAACACGCTCGTTTTCAATTGTAACGCAGTACCAGCGAGGGCAGTAGTGCGGCGACGAGGTCATGTTGGGCGGCGAGCCAGCCTGCCCAGTCAGGGCTTTGGGATTGGGGTGAGAGTGTGGAGCGGAGGGAATTAAGTGAGGATTGGACGTGGGAATAACGCCAGAGCATGTGCTTTTTAGGGTGGTATTCCTGCCAGTGGGGGCATGAAGGAGATCGAGGAAGACTTTGCATCTGATGTGTAATGTTGTGTGTGAGAAGGGAGGAGGTTTGAGATCTGCGAAAGATAAAGGCAACCCGTCTGCAGAAGGAGGTGGTGGGTTTGGGAAATTGCGTCGTTAAAGCGCCGTTCACCCACTTGCAGCCGAATAGGACCGACCGAGACAAGACCGGTTTTTAAGCCTGTTGCGACAGTGGAGGACCGGATGCGCTGCTGCGGAGAAGGTTTTACGTCGTGTCGCAAGAGGCTTAAAACCGGTCTTGTCTCTCTCGGTCCTACTCGGTTGCAAGTGTGTGAACGACGCTTTAGTGTTTGCGGTCGCGTAGAAGTGTAGCTCATGCACTGTATAGGATTTTGCCGTGGTGACGGGGATCATATTCGTCTGGCCAAACTTCTGAGGGGCCCGGAGAGGGCTCGTCGCGGGTGAGCGCGTGCGCGCTTACGTTACCCTCGATAGCTTTGTGTTCAGGGTTCCACTGGATGATTACGCGAAGGGAAGGCTGTTGGGTGAGCCGATGGAGGATTTTGGTGTGAATGTGTGCAGGGTCAGTAGCTGAGCTAATATAATAACGTTGGTTAAGAATGCAGTGTCGCATGTACCTTTAATGAATTGAAATAGCCCCGCAAGCCAATCCCTTTCACTTGCTTAAAAAAAAAGAAAGCCGTTTACAACTCCCTGCAACGCCGGATTAGAGCGCAGCTCTTGAGGAGGAGGAGGGAAGGGTACTGAGGAGAAGGTATACCCCTCCTCTCTCCTCCTCACGTCCCCATCCTGTTTGCTACTCCTCCCTCTGAGCGGCGTCGCCGCCGCCTCACGAGGGTCACGTGACCTCACGGGGGTCATGTGACGTCACCGGGGTCACGTGACGGTGACGATGACGTCATCCGTGACGTCAACAGTGACGTCACTGATGACGCCATCATCACTAGTGACGTCATCAGTACATCATCAGCGACGATGACGATGACGATGCGAATGCCGATGAAGTCATCAGTGACGATGACCATGACGATGCGGATGCCGATGACATCATCAGTGACGATCACGATGACGATAACGGCAATAATGACGTCACTGATGACTTCCTCAGTGACGTCACGCGTCCCATAATGCTAATGCACCGCGCGGTTACGCTGACGGCGACGCCGACGCCGCTCAAGCCGGAAACGGGCGCCTAAGAGCTGCGCTCTAAAACGAAACTCTTTCAACATTGCAGCGTACGCCTAGCAACTAGATCGTTGGCAATGCCAACTTTTTGCAGCCAGATTTCTGCTTTTTACCGCGACCCCTAATTACCCGGGTTTGAGTTTTAAAGTTGTGTCGTAGCTGCTTTCTTCGTGGTAGTTTCTGTGCAACAACGTGGGGATCCAGCTCTGATATCATCATTAAAGTGTTTAAGCTCAAGCGGTTAGTCTTTGTGCAGCTGTCGCGTTGTACTCCAAGCCATCAGCTTCTTTTACTGCTAGCCCCTGCCTCACGTTACGATGCAAGATAGTAGAGACGTTTAGGGAACCGTTTTTGTACAAACGATACGATACGATCGGCTCTCCAGTATGGGGTGCGCATGCGCGAGGTCACTGCTGCCTTACCGTAGTCCAGTGTCCGAACCGTAAGCTGTGATCGTGTGATCAAAGCGACTGACATTAGAAGCGTCTTGACTCGTTTATAGAACAGTCGTTTCGCTCTGGGATGAGGTTTGCAAAAGCTTCAAACGTGAAAGAAAGCATTTGCGGTTGTGCCTGGAAGAAATGTCATGGTGGCGGTGAGAAATTCAAGTCGATTTTACGACAGATAAAACAAAAAAAACTAAACATGAACAAGACACAAATGCTTTCTTAGAATCGTATTGTTCGTTTGTCTCCGTTTGCGGGGATGTGGCACAGCTGAGTTGGCAATAAAGAAAAAAAAGTGACATAGCTGAGTTGGTTGAAGCGTCGGTGTCCCGTTTTAATGAAGGCACCGGCAAAACTGGTTCAAACCCTGTCCGATGACCCAGCCGTTAGTGGTTAGAGTGTCCGGGATTTGCAGTACGAACCGAAGATGAGCTACGTCGGCTTTCTGGAAGCGAAGTTGGTGAAGCACACCCACTTCATCCATTAAAGCGAGGTCGAACGTCCTTAGTCCCGCTCTCGACAATCTTCCCTTTTTTAGGGTAGGCAAGTCAAATAAAAGAACTTTTTCTTAGTTTTTCTCACCGAATAAAGCCAATTCGAACTCATCGTCAATACGTTAGAGCGCCATGATGGGTGCGAAGATCGCTTGCTCCTTTAGCAGACTAACTGTTCATTCAAGATGGGGACGCCGCCGACGCATTTAGCACTCCCATTCTAGCAAAACGAAACAAAATATGTTTAGTTCCACAAGTTTGGCTTCAGACTATTTCTGTAAAGGGAAATGTTTGCCCTTCAGTTTTGTGAAATTACCACACTCCTACCCCCCCCCCCCCCTCAAAAAAAAACAAAAAAAACTGTCACTTCTATTCCCACTTTATGAAGCCATTGCGAATTTACGTTATCAGTGGGCGCGACTTGCACCGATCGTCTGCAAATGCAGTTCTCTGAAAGCCGTTGCATAGCTTCTGAGCTCCCGATCTGAAGTACCAATCGTTTGGTCTATCGGCCGTGTTTTGTTGAGGTTCCCTAAAACTATCTAGTGTTGTTGTCAACTCTTCTCCGCGGTTGTCTTTTTTTTGCAATGTGAAGTTGATGCGGTCAGTAGAATCAAAGTGTTATGCTGCTTTGTGCTCAACCGCTCAAGTGATCCGACGCTGCCACGCTGTCTCACTAGACGCCGTCTGATTGGTATCGGGTAAAGAAACGAAAGCTGCCTACTCAAAATAATGCCTTTGGAGTAGTGTCTATTCAGTTTTCGAAACGTGGCGCACCTTTCATTTATTGCAGTCGCGAACAATAGCACAGTAAACCAGATTAGCAATGATTGCTTCCTCTCACTTCGCATAAAGACGTCGAGAAGTGAAGTCGCCGATGTGCCCTTTCGTCAACCGCTTGTCGTTGATTTATAAAGTCAAGCGGGTCGACGAATCAGCAACGAGCTTTGCTCCCTACGTTCCCTCGTGAAGCCGATGTCACAGAACAGAAGAACGACTTGAAGCGAGGGTATAACACTTGTGAATGGAGCTTCTACTGTGTAAGCACCATTCACGCTGAGTTCAACTAAACAGTGCGTGTTCGAGGCAAACATTGACGTGGTCACGGTGACTGTATCAATGCACCGTTGCGTACCGTGGCTGCACCACACTCGCCGTCATCTTTATCCAGAAAATCAGACATCGTAATGCACGAGAAGTTTCATTAACGGGAGTAACATACATTTTAACAAGTAACTTTAGAAGTAACGCGGTTATACCAGCGCCTTTGGTGGCTCTTAAAACTTTGAATCTTCATGAGAGTGGGGTGGATTATGCCCTCTCAGCCCACCACGACAAAAAAAAAATGCTGATTGTTTTAAGCTCCTATTTTTTCCCGGTATATGGGTCATAAAGGTGCAAGCGTCTGAAAGGTGTCAGAAAGGTGTAAGCTTGCATCTTCATTGTGAAGCTTGCCAACCTGGAGCTAGGGAGCGCGATTCTCACGCCGTAGTATACCATCGCTGAAAGTTGCGAAATTCGCTACTTTCAGCGATGATAATAATACTGCGGTGTGAGAATTGCGCTCCCTAGCTCCTGGATGGTAAGCATCACAATAAAGGATGCACGCTTGCTCCTTTCTGACGTGGAAGTACGAATTAAGGCATTCATATCGCTCTGAATTCACAAAACTAGAATTACGCGCCGCAGACCCTACCTAGTCCTGCTGTTCTGCGACGATCATTCAGATAAAAAAACATTTAGATTGGCACCAGTGCGCCCGGGTAGGGCGTGAGAGTTGCGAATAGAATATCCGACTTGAAATATGGCCGCTAATTTTTTTTTTTTTTTTTCAAATTTTAAAGGACAAATCATTAGGTGCCGTACGGTACCGAACAAACGGGGAGTGCGGTATGACACTTAATTTTACTTCAACGCGCATCCTGCTGTAGCTGTCCCACGAATTCAACCCGGCTTAATAAAATTATTTTCGATTGGGATTTTACTCTTCGAATATCTTTTAATTTACCAGAAGAAGGACCGTAAAAAGTCAGCAGCCTGCTTTTCAGTACAAAATTTGGGAAATATAGCGGACGATTTCGTACACCCTTTCCTTCGAAAGATTTCCGCCTTTTCACTGTGATGCGTCCGCGGTTCCCAAGGCACGTCAGCCGACCCCAACTAACGGATTGGACACGAGCACTGCGTCGCTAGAACGTATACTCTCCTCAACAATCAAGCCGTTGACGAATATTTTGATTCGGGTTCGTGGTCAATGAGTGTTGTGACGGCACTTATCATCACTTGCCAATGGCAACTTTCATGGTATGCTTAAAAAAAACATGGTGGAAGCTTGCAGTGATGGCAGCTGCTTAAAAAGTACGTCAAGACCACGTGATTTCTTATTCAGTTTTTGAGTTGAAGAGGAAAGCGAAAAATGAATTAGTTTAAATATTATTTCATGGCCCCTTTAACGGTCGTGCATATTAAAGTCGACCGTAGACATTGAATAGAACTAGTGAGGTTTATCTCAATTCTTGACTCTGCATGCTTTGAAAACAACGGGTCTTTTTCTCGCAGGATATGACGTTCAACAGGACCCAGAAAGAAGTAGTAAAAGAAGCCGCTGCTGCTGAACACTTGCGGGCCACACAGGTAAAGTGAACTAAGGGAGGGTTAGTCAGCTTAGCGAGCGCTTACTGCTGCCGCACTTTGTGTCGACGGCACAAGAGGGCGCCACTAAAGCATGGTCAGGATGAAGCACGTGGCCAGTTCGGCTCTGCTGCGCTACGGGCGTTGTCGTCGTCGTCGTTGCCGTCGTCGATCCGGCATAGCACTTCGTTCGACATAAGCGACAGAAAACGGGGGAAAGATTTGAACGGGAGTCAGGTCCCGCTGCCAAACCGCCAAGCCAAACGTGCTCGCCGAAGGCACCCGGAACACTCGGATCCTCGTGCCCATGCTACCACAGCGTGGCCTCGTACATCCGGGACCTTTCCACGCTTGTCGCTTCACAGCATTGCATGGTGCGCGTCGGCGCTTGATTTCACTACCCCTCCCCTAGTTCACCCTAACACAGTCAAGCTGACTATGCAAGCGAACAAAATCGACGCGAGAAGAAAGACGACAACGCTGGTATCAAAGCACCGCAAGTGTTTGCTCGGCGTTTTTCTGCCTCTTCTTATCGGGCTCGTTATGGGCGTCTTTGGCCTGGTGTACACCACGAGCCCCGAGGACACCACTCGGAGTCGCACCACCACACGAAGAAACGTGGTCTCGTCATCGGTTTCGCAACTGCGACAAGGCAAGAAATTGGTATGCGTGCTTGATCTCCAAGCTGCGATGGCTTCAGATTTTTTCGAAGACCATTTGCCGTATCGCTTCTACACAGACGTGGTTGCATGTTGCTTTATTAAGATTCCCGTGGACCGGTCAAGGGGTAGTGTGGAGTTGTCGAGGAGTATCAGAGACATCTCAGAAGATTATCCGCGAACCAGCTTGTTCGTCGGTGTTTGCGCGGATGGCCCGGTGTCCCCTCGTTTGGTTAAAAGTAAGACAAATCTCTTAAAATATGCTAAGTTGGTTTCAACCAGACTTGGGCCTATCTCAAATGCTCTACTAAAGATACTGTATTTTAATTACTGTTGGAAGTAATTTGGTATCTTGCAGATACATTTGATCGCGAGAATTTGCTACTCTATCTTAATTACATTTCGCAGAATTTTGTACTCATTTACTGAAACACATTTTTATATCATTACAAAAAATGGTTAATGGAATATTTTACGGGAATAGTAATCCGCACACTTCAGCGCAAAGATGAACCGATCGCAAACTTAAAGCAGAAGCGACCGAACAATGAACAAGAAACAAGCGCAGAACCAAAGATGCACACTTGAAATGCAAACAAAACAAATAAAAAGAAATGAAAAAGATAAAAACACGCATTTGTTTATGATCTTGTTACGGCAAGAACTGCGATAGCACGACCCTTTCATGAGCATAGTGATCGCAACAAGACTGCAAACAAGGTGCGAGCCGGATGAGCTCTCAAAATGCAAATAATGAGTCCTCCTAAAGTTTTACAACTTTTTGAAGGTGGTTTGTGGAGCTTAGTAGAAAGAAAGTATAAAAAAAATCGACAACCGCGAGAAAGACGCTTCTTCAATTCCATCTGTGCCTTTCTTTCTGAAGTTTAGCCATCTTTAAATGCAGCATTCGGGGTACCCGACCTGAAGAAAGTGCGACAAGTGCCATGCCTACTAAATAGCAGCCCTTGTTTTATTCAGCACTTATTTCTCGTTTAATATAAAATTTGTCTAAAGTCAACTCCGGACGTAGTGATTCGAGGCGCTTAGTAAAACGATGCGTCCAAAGTGCGCAATATAAAACCACCTCAAGATGTGATTATCGGAGAAGTGACTATAGGTAGAGCTTCCTCTTTTACCTCATTTGTCTAAAAATACATTGTAACATGCACCAGTGATGTATACTGCTTGTACTGGGGCTGAGAAAATTGCGCTGCAATGTTATTTTGTTTGTTTATGCTGCTTGCAAATGAAGCATTCTTGTATCACTGAAGTTGGCGCACATTACGCAATGCGGAAGTGCCTTCGGAACTAATTGAATTTCATTTCGGAGTTTTTGTACTCTACACAAGATTTTTAACCGGGAAAGTAACTTGAGTAGTATTCTAAATGCATTATAAAGCAGGTATTTAGTAGCTTAACTTAAATACTTTCGTTGAGTATATTGTCCAACACTGGTTTCAATGCTTGGTGACTTAATGAATAAGAGGAAATTTACCGCCGGTTGCATCTATCTAAATATTCCGCACTTACAAACATATAGAGTCCCGTACGACGCTAAACCTCTTATTCAGATCCCTCAGTCTATGAATGTGCAAAATTAAGCTTACTGTGATCATTAACTTACCCAGAGAGCCTTACATTATATAAGAGCAGCTAGATCAAACGTTAATATTAAAGCCCAATTTGTTTGTAAAGACTACTCACTTCCTGCCTCCCTTACACAGAAGCAGGACCGCACAGGGTGTTCAGGTTCAATGTGCGACCTCAAGACGAACTTCTCGGTTCAAGCAGCCCTAGATTTCGTTACTGACAAGGCTAACAAAGTGTCCATCGATATGTTCGGCCCAGTTTTAGTTACGTTTGACCTTGCCCATTTTGAATACAACCAACGAATGGACTTTCCTTTCGCTCTGTTCAACTGCACGCCCGTGTCGTACACCCAGTTTTGCAGGGTATGCTTATGGGGTGATGTATGTATAGTCCTGCTTGTACTCACAAGCAAGCCATTGCGGAAGTTCGTAAAGTTACCGCCTATTGTTGGCCACCGCAGCTGTTAGGCGAAGTTTGTGGTTTGGTGACGTCGACGAACAGAAGATTGGAATAATGTACAGTGCAAAAAAACAGGGTGCTACAGTGTGGGCTCGCAGAGTGGCGTTTAGTCCGGAGTGCCAAATATGCAGTGTGGGGCTCCTCCAGTGCTTTAATTTATTCAAAGAAAGGTTACGATAGAGAGCCATATCTTCTATTTATGCATTGTATAAACTAATATTTTGTGCTAGAAGGCGAAGGTGTAGCGATCGCTAGCTTCTCCCAGTGGCCGAGGGCGGTACCGCGCCTTAAGCCTCGTATGACTATCACCAAGGTGGCATGGCAATGCAGACAGCAGCGCCCTAACTCCTCTCCGCGCAGCATGCATAAGAAGATTCTGAGCGACTCTCGTCCTTCTACCCTCGCCGGCATGCTTCGCGGCTCTGTCCTCGACAGAGGGGACTGCCTGTACAACATTCTCTTTTCTAGCCCTATGAGTGCAAGGTTGTGCTGCTGCCCGCACAAGCGTAGATTACATTCCGCTGTGTTGGTTTGAATCGCTGGATCGCTCTCGAGTCTCGACCTGAAGATCGTCACACCTCTTTTTCTAGCCTACAATAGAAGTAGTTTCCATGGCTTGACGTCCCTTAACTCGTTATGGCTACAACCTTTCTCGGTTGGTCCGCGGAAATTGATATGCTGTGACTGATACGTGGTGGTGTTTATTTGGCGCAGACTTAACATGTAAATCCCATTCGGTTTCCCCTACGCGTGGTAGTTGGCTGTTCAAGATTATTTTGCCGCCGATTGTATGTGTTTTGTGATCTAGTTTCTATCAAGAACGTACTTACCGCGTTTTTTAGGAGCCGATAGCATGCTGGCGCGAGTCCCTTTTGCCCCAGTGGGCTTCCGGTAGTGTGTCCATTTGTTCTTCCCCAACGCACAGTAGTCTGGAAATATTTGTTTTCGTTGGTAAAACTATTAAGTAGAATAAGTGTAGACTATAGGCTATAGATACGGCGACAAAAAAACACTAAGGGTTTTTAAAAGACCCATAAAAAAAAACTTATTTTTGTAGTAACATGGGCATTAGCTATTTTAAAAAGTTGTACCACTCTGCTATCAAGCCGCTCGTTAAAGTTGGTACCGTCGGTTCGATGTCAGTGTGCTGCAAATCGAACTGAAGATTTTCGGGTGTATTTATTATATAAGAAAAAAAGTGTAAGCCTTTACCTTTTTTTTTTATAAGAGTCTGTTTTGTAAGTGGGCACCATTTATATCCGATCCACTCACTATAAAGCATGTTTGTAATATTTACCAAAAAGGAACTGACATAAAACTTCTAGCGAAAACTCTTCTGAATACGTAGTGTCAGTCGCATACACCAAAGACTAAATGCTTGCATAGCGCGAAAAACAAGCTTCCTTGCGAGATCATCCTGTACATGCACAATATCGGTTTTGTGACTTAACGTCATGTCATTGCCACTAATACTGCACCCAATATGTGCTCATAACTTCCCAGACAAATCTGAAAATCAGCTGAAATGGGAAGCGAAATGTAGAAAGCTGCTTCGAGCGCAACGGCAGCATGAACAAGCGAGAAGCCAAAACAGCCCTGGTAATATGCTGACAGAAACACCTTTCACGAAGGGTTTGTTAAATGAGCGGAATTAAGTTTGAACGGCCTCTGAAGCTAACTCGTTTTTATGACGCATCTTCGTCGCCGTTTATCACTCTCGTTTTTGAGTTCCTTCTCCATCTTTCGTGTAGTTTGCATTGAGATTTTCTTGTCTTCCTCGTTTTTCTTTCAACACGTTCAAGACACCTGCCTCGCGAAATTCGTAACGCCGCCGATACGTTAGCACCGTGCCCCACCTCTAGTCGCTGCCTCTCTCTTCTCATCCTCCGAGTTCATTTATACAGAACAAAGAACACATTATAAAAATAAAGTAAACCTTTATTTCCTAACTAAGGGAGGCTGTTAATCTCCGCCTGGTTTTTAATTCGAAGATTACTTCTTCTTTTTAATTAGACTCGGGATTCACGCCCCGCTTTAATAATTAACGACTCGTTGTTGATAGCCATCACTCATGTTTCGTGCTCCGGAAACATTGAGCACCCGGAGTTCTCGAAATATACTACCAATACAGGTGTATTACTCGAAAGAAAAGTAATTCGACATATAAAACCAGGGACGGCAGGTTAAAAATTAAGGGAAGACAAAATCCACCAAAATATAATTAGACAATCCTAATAAAAGAAGAGCAACACGCGAAATTGATCCAGTGGGGACAGGGTGCAAGGTAGTACCTAAGCGTTTACTAGAATTTGAACCATTTATTTAACGGATTTTTTGTGGACCATTCTTCTCGGTAAAGTTGAAGAGGTTGTTAAATTTTACAGTAAGTAAAACTAGAAAATCTAATTGGTCCTGGGGTACGCTGGGCTTATGCAACACAGAGCTACATATTTTACAGTAAAGTTGTATGTGACCCACAGGTCGGATTTTTTTTTTAATTTGTTTCGCGTTTCGCGCCCATGACGAAATGCTGTATGAGGGAGAGGGGGGAGAGGAGGTCCCAGCAAAACGGAAGATTTCGAGGGGGGGAAGGGGATGGGCCCATGCCCCCCCCCCCCCCCCTCCCCCCGGCTACGTGCCTGGGCTGTGGCATATTTGCGTGGGTGGTCGCGCTTGCCTGCGGAAGCCGCCGTAGGTGTAGACGCTGCTGCCGATTTCGGGGCCATAGATTTAGACGCGGTCGCCTCACAACTCATCGCACTAAGCACACAACGAACAGAGATGAAGTCCAAAGCGCACCTTTTGCACACGACGCTTCGGCGGTGACATCACGCTGATGACGTATGATGACACTTGATGTCATTACGCACTCTGATGACGCTTCATGACATATTTTTATTGCCATCTTTCGGGCACAACAACTCCGACGCCGCTTGTTTTTCACGTAATGTGACAAGTGAAGTCGTCCTAGAGGTGGACGACTTTTAGGACGCCCGCAAGGACAACGCGAATGTAGTGGGACAAGTAGGGTCGCCCATTGTGCGGCGCGTGCCGTGCAATCGCGTTTTTATGGCCATATTCCGATTTTTCGCTCAATGGGACAAGTGAGGCTTTAAAGCCTTACTTTAAAGCCTTAAAAGGGTCTATAGTGCAATGGGCAATCGTTG
Source organism: Ixodes scapularis (assembly GCF_016920785.2). Lineage (NCBI taxonomy): Eukaryota > Metazoa > Arthropoda > Arachnida > Ixodida > Ixodidae > Ixodes > Ixodes scapularis. The sequence goes on from NW_024609884.1 coordinate 45,258,835, forward strand.
TAGGTGATACCACAGCTTCGCTCTCCCACCACCTTCACGGCGTGGATTGAAGCCCCAACTTTTGTAAATATTAAAATCACTCTTCTTGACAACAGTACAAAAAAAAAAAAAAAAAACGCTTCGCCTTTAAGAGTGAAACGCGATAGCGTTATCGGGCGCCGTTCGCATCGCCTTCTCATTTGCTTCTCATGCTCTTCCTGCCAGTGAGCAGGAAGTGCAGCGGACATGGCTTAGTCAGTAGCGTGTCTGGCTCGCAACCGGAGGGTCGTTTGTTTCAATCCAGACTATAATTCTTCAAACTTTCTTTAACGTTCAAAAATGTCTTTAAGGAATTACTTTATTGAGTGAAATCATTTGAGACATGCGGCGACCTTTAATTCGCATTACATGTCATGTTTCCTTAATCACTTTCATTCCTCCCGTGAAGTCATGTTTCACATGGGCGTTGTGAGTTGTTTGAAATTCCCGCGCGAAGTCATGTGGCTGTGACGTCATGACCCTATCGACCAATCAGGAGTATACTGTCACAACGCCACCGACGCCGGTTTTTCTGCTACACGAGCTGCTAACGCTATCGCGTTACTATCGGGTTAAAATAGTAACGCGTTATCTGGGTACTGCATCCTAAAATGAATAAACAATGTCGAATGACGGAATGAACCCTCCGCGAATCGAATCGAAACGACCTATTTATAATAAAAGATTTTTTTTTTGCCAGATTGACCACAGTGTTCGCAACTACGCCATTTTGGTAGACGTTGGTCGCAGCAACGTTGGGTCACAGCGCACGCTGAGAACGATGCTTGAGAACGTCTGTTTCTGGCATTTCAGAAGACGCGAACACCGCGTGTGCACAGCTTCGATTGGTGCTCAAGGTCCGCGAGCGCACGGGTATCCCGTAGCTTTGGCTGCACTGCCTGCGAGAAGTGCACAAGAATGCACGTTCAACATCCATTCCATATAATCAGAATAATTTTTCTTAGAAGAAAATAAATGAGAGCTAGTTCTGAGCATGCGCTGTAAACAACGTCCTACAATATGGCGTCCTGCGAATACCCCCTGTAGGGGCGGCGGTGATCACAAGGTTCCTGCGATCATCTCTACATTAAAGCTCCTTGATATGTTTGTTTGTCTTACAAGAAGCGTCAAATATGCCATTGCACGAGGTCCGTGCTTCGTGCGGCCGTTAGAAGCAAATGACGTTGGAGCACTCACCCGTAGCCCATGGGTCGTGCCTTCGCACATCAATGGTTGCCTGTACTTTTTTTTTCTTTTCACACAGTGTGCCACATGGCGTAATAAGGGGAGGAGCCAACGAAATGAGTTCAGTTCTGCGTCGCGCAGGAGCTGCAGGAGCGACTTGTAGTACTTGTCGACGTTCACCCATCGGACGTAGTTGTGTTGGTGACTTCCTAGTACGGCCTTGCTGAGTATCATCATGGCAGATGACGAGTGTCCACCGTAGCCACAGGGCTGTGTGCAACTCCGACATTAAGAATAGCAAACGTGGTGTAGCGCAGCGCAGAGAGATACTGATTGGTCGCAGACATCGAGTTCCCACTCGTCGGCCAATAAACGGCGCGCGTGCTGCGCTACGCTGCGTTAGCTGCACTCAACGTCCGAGTATAAGAGAGCCTTTAGGCCTTGTTCCCGGGACGGCACTTGTGGGTCCCGAGGACCAGGTGACGGAAGTTGTTAGGGCCGCCCCAGCCCGAAGTCTTCGGAGAGAGACTTGTAAGAAATGCGAAGCGTGAATTTTATAAAGTGGCTTTACTCTACGCAGTTAGCGCAGATAAATATGTGGCGTGCCAATCAATATGCGCTCGCCTCTTACAAGAAGGAGTACCGCATGTTGAGAGGACCAACTTTTCGTAGCTTTGCTACAGACTGCATAATCCTGGGAAACTTTCAGCGCATGTTTTTATGGTACCTGAAATATTCGACGGAATGCAAAAACACAAAATTAAGTATAAAACAAAAGCGACGCTTTATTTTTAATGTAATCGCTTGGGAACCGAGACCATTCATTACAATTTGCTACGAGAGAACTCATTTTTGTAGGAGAACAATTACCACCTTTCCCTTTAGCCTCTTCTATAGTCCTAACTCTCAGTTCATCCCCACTGTGTAATGCAAAGTTTCACGAAATATTTCATTTTAGTCTTTGGGATTGAATATAGACCTTTCCAATGTTTGCAAATCCACAACTCAGCGTGCGATCTCCACAGCTCAGCACGCGTGTGTGCGTCGCTTCGGAAAGCGAGCAAATCACGCGCGATACGCACGAACACTGAAAATGAAACCGGCCAGCAGCCCTTTTCTGAAAAGGTCTATAGTGACTGAGAGCAAGGATGCTGACTGCGACAACTCTAACTCATGTTCACGTTGTGAATATTCGTGGGTTAACCGGTTAAGGAATTGAACTCAGCTGAACTGAACACAACTTCACGTATTTTCTGCAAAAAAAAAAAAAAAATTAGAAGAAGTTTTTTTATTTGCCCGGAAGTTCGGGGGGACGTAAATTGCCAATAACACCCGCTTGTGGTGCATTCAATAAAAATGTCTATACGACGCTATTTTGCATGCTCAAAAAGCGTTAAAAAGAAAAGGCCGGCGTCTCAATGGGATGACAGAAATAAACAGCGAAGCTCTAAGCGATAATGTTCGCCGCAACAACGGGAACACAACACAGACAACACTCGTCGAGTGAATTATTCGCCTGTCCAGATATTTAGACAAAAAGAGGACACTCGTCTCAAAATTAGATATTTTACCAGTGCTGTATTACTAATAACCTGATTTTTTTTTAACGTGAACAGCAGAGTATTGGTTATATGAGTGCAGCTAGAGTCCAATGCAAATAATGTCGTAAATGATTTAAGGTGGCTATTCACAGTGCCACACACTTACCTGAATGGCCTGTCGACAGCGCCGAAGGCGCGCTATGCGTACAGCTATCGTGCGGTGTACTCTGCAAGGATCCAAATGACGGCACGGATATGGGAGAATTTGATCTCCACGGCGCGGTTGTGAAACGAAGCTTGAGAGTTTCGGTACGCTGGAAACCTATTCAAGGTTCGTTTAGGCGATCAGAAGTAAACGGAAACGTTAACGCGCGCAGACTTATCAAAAGTGCCTTACACATTCAAACGTTTAAATTGATTCCACTGGCCCAAAAACTACTCAGCGCATGCAGCATTTTACCGAAGGTTCATTCGCTCTAGCAGTTGCGAGTGTCTATGACCATTATAACGGTCGGAATACGTTGCCTCAAATAGGCAGTAATAAATCGTCCGCAGTCAATAAACATTTTCCTCGCCCGAAAGCTAATAGAGCTACTGAAAGCAATTCTCTCAAGTACATGGTTACTATGCCAGGGCGAGTGAAAAACGAAGATAGCAAAGAAGTAAGCTCTGCCATCTCTGACCAGAAAAGAAAAAGAAAAAAAAAAAAGCGCAAGAAACGAAGGTAAGGAAAGCCGGTATAATCGTAGTTCCCGCGAGACCGCTATATCCCATGAAAAATTCAGGTAGCGAGTGTCGACGTCGGCTTCTTCTTTACCTTTGTGCCTTTCGTTGTTTTGCTTCCTTCAGGCGCGATTCTGCCCAGTTAATCCAGACATTTATTCTTGGGGTTCTTTCCTCGTTATGACTTTTTAACGAAGCTACCAAAATCGGCGGCGCTTTGGCCTTTGGCATTTCTGTTTCGTATATATGTATTTCCTTTCTTCTTTTTTTTTTTCGCTTGTTCGTCTCGACCTACAAAAAAAAAAAAAAAAAAACATCGTAGTCACCACTGTACGAGATTTTTAAACAAAATTTAAGCAAGAAAAGTTTCATAACGACAGAAGCCACGAACCAGAGGATCAGTGCTTTCGCCGAGCGTAGATCCGACAGAGAGTTTGTAATCGCCAGTGAGCACGCGAAGTAAAACCTTTAAAGAAACAAAAAACACGCCAAAGACACTTAAGAGTGCTCACGTGTAGGAATGCGAAAGCATTATAGTCCCGCGGGTGTAATGTTTCCATCCGGCGGGGACATAACGTTCCCCCACTGCGCAGGCGCGGCGCCACCTCCGGCTCCACGGCTTCCGTGACGAAGCATCTGCGTTGCTGTGCTTTTCTCTGTGTTTTATTTCTGAGGCACGTCCGCTTTGACCTTGAGCGGCGCGTGCTTTATGACGTATATTTATGGCCATCTTTCGGGCACAACGCCGATGCCGCCTTTTCCCGTAACGGGGACATAGGAGGCTTTCGCCTTAATAGGCAAGTCCGAACAGAGGTAAGAGCGCGGCACCTCTTCCAAGCATCCCGTCCACGAACTTGTTCGGTACCGAGAACAGAAAGTCCCAGTCTCGGAGTCCCTCCCAGAACTTCCCGGGCTCCTCGGCGACCGCCAGCGCGCGGCGGACCGAACCCCAAAGCGTCGACGAGCCTTCCAGCGGAGACGTGTTCCGAGACGACCCCCGGACCTCGGTCTCGGCGGCTGCTGTTTCTCCTGCCGCTGTTGCTATTGGCGGCGGCGGCGCTGGATAGCGTCAGCGCGACGCCGCGCAACCTTGTGTCCGCGAGACCCCCACCGGCCTGCGGTCTTTATGGATTATTAATGACCGTCACGGGGTCCGCGAATCTTTGGAGCCGCGTCGGGCCAAACTTTCTTCATTACCACCTCGGTCGCGCGGTTATTATTCATCAAGGAGCGGAAGTGTTCGGGGAAAGCGAGATGGTCGGCCGTCCAGGCTGCGACGCGACCAACGACACGCCTGGACGCTGCGGGAAGTCCTTCGCGCCAATCTCGGGCGGCGTTTATTTTGCATTAGCGGGCCGCGCTACATAATGGTTCGGGGCCTGCATCATTAGCTCCAGATAAGAGGAGACACTTTATTCGGGCCCTGAGCAGTCCCGGGTTTGATTTCGACGCCGTCCTACGGTCGACTTTTGCTGGTATTTTGGGTGCTTCGCTCGCTTCCTTTACGTTCTGTCTTCTCGTGCCGTCGAAGGCGTCTTCGTTCCTCGGCCTTATCGAGAAACTCCGAAAGAAAGTGCGTATAAGTCCGGCCTCCCGATAACCCTTGTCTTCGCTCGGGAAAGTAAGAGTACATCAGCGCAGTGCGCTATATTCGAGCCAAGCTGTATACGACCCATATGTGAGCCGTCAAATTTACGGCGCATCTATTCAGCGCTTGCGAGACCGATCCTGGTTGACGAGGATAGAAAGAGTTCCACTGGCCGGCATAAAAGGCTGCAGTAAAAACTTGCCTCGATTGGCGGCATCTTTCTTCATAACAGGCCGCCAAAAGTTGTAAACGCGCTGGCAAATTTGCCCCACTGGTAGTTACCGAAAGACGCAGTCCAGCAACAGCCCTGACTCCAAAGACCTGGGAGGAATCTTTATAGTGAATCTACTGCAAATTTGTCGCCAACAGTAGACCACCTACATCGAGAATCTAACCAGCCAAAGAGACCGATTTGTTTTGTGCAATTTTTTTTTGCAACCATGACACAAACACAAATATTATCTCGGAAGGTGCACCTCCCAGCGAATGAGTGCCAGGAGGCAGCAAGAAAAACTTTAGTTTAGTTGTTGCATGAGCAGTATATTTGTTTCGTATCGAAATATTTTTCAACATATGGACACAAAAACCAAAATATCATTTCCATTTATAATACAACGCATAATTCGTTAAGCAACACATTATTTATAAATATATTGTACAATTACAGGATTCGCACCTCAAGAACGTATTTTAAAACGCTAACCTGAAAGCTTCAAGCATTAGCTGCCACACGACGTAAGCATATGGTAACCGGCTCGGGTTTTCCAAGCCCTCACTGAATAGCTTAACAATCTGAACCTTTCGTGCAGTTCATTGACCTGTAGCCATTACAAACATTACAAACAGCCTGATCGGTCGCGTACTTCTTTGATTTCATGTCGGTTGGACATATGCTGTCATCTCGGCTGCGCCTTCTCTCCGCCACGTCGTCATGATGCGCATTGCTATTACGGATAATGTTTTACCACAAAGTGTTTGTCCTTTTTTTTTTCTAACTCTACCTCAAGCTTCCCACAAGACAGAATAATTTGTTAATATTAACTGAGTGGTTTCTTTTTTTCTTTTTTTAGATTTGGAAGTGCGAGCAAACACAAGAGCCTGGAACTCACCGTCTCTGAAATCATCTTTAGAAGTCACAGTTGCTTTCCAAAATACCGTTTTGACGGTGAAACGTATTGTATTTTTGTAAAATAAACAACATTAATTGATTGATACGTAAAGTATAATGCGCGCCAAATATCTGCAAGGGCTCGCAGCTTTCATTTATTGTCTCGTAATGACGGAGGACTCTAGAGCTTAGGCGGCAAGGCTTGTTTTTCAGTAATTCACGGAAAAACGATTTAATGGAATCTAAGATTTACAAATATTCTGTTACGTGTGACTCTTTGCCAGGCATGTATTTGCCAGCTGAATCGTCTGTACCTCATTATTTTAAAGTCTACTGACACCCCAAGTATGTTTAATGCGCAAAAAACTAGGTGATGGTGTCGAAACACTCCTAAAAGTTTTCCTAACAGAAACGAACAAATTTGAACCAAGTTGTAGGACCAACTCGGGGCACTGTGGCATCATAGTGCACGGGAGTCACGAGAGGTTACTCCTTGCGTAGTCGCGGGGAGATACACTACACGTCTACGCGCTGAAAGTTCTTTTAAATCAACGTACTTTTTTGTATGTTTTACGGTTCATTAAAATTACGTTTCATGTATTCTATCAACTTTAATTGTGAACCGACGACTTAAATGGCCAGGAACTTCAAAAATGTTTCGTGCACCTTGTGTCTCCGAACCCGTGGATAAAACCTGAAAGTAGACCTGAGCAACCGATTCTCGACCTGCGGCTTTCTTTGGTGCAAAATATCAAATTTCAAGCCCTGAATAAGTTTTCTTAAATTTCTTTCACTTTAGTGCGAACAAAGTTGAAGGTACAAGCACGACCGTATTTCCGCGAGCAACGATTGCACTGCACAAGCGCGCGTGCTTGACAGGAGCGTGAAGAGCCCGGAGCTAGCTCCTGTAACTTCTGCTACGCTCGCACTCGAAGTGGAACGGAGTACGGTATACTCCGCTTGTTACTTACGGAAAATTCCGTTGGTAGATTTGGAGCGGTTTTAAACCGCCTTTCTTGTTGGACGTACAGGCGCGCGCTCCCATCTAATGCACTAAAGGTGCGAGCATGGAGCGCATCTGGTTCGCTCCAAATCCAACAAGGGAATTCCCTATTAGTGTACAACGCGGCCGGAGGTGCTCGCTCAAGCCTGTGTCTTAATTTAGCGTTTGATGTACAGGCGATCTCGTGGAAATAAGACGCTAGATAAAGCGCGCTCGCGTTTGTAGCTTCGACAGCATTCTACACTGAGCTTGGAACGGAGTATAGTTGGGTTCTCATATGTTTGAGTAAAAACTTCGGTAGGCATAAATATATATTCAATATCTTTCTAAGTATGAAGAAACAGCCCGAGGGTTTTGAGCATAAAAGGGTCCATAGACTGAGGATGCACCTTGAAAAGTACATAAATTGAAACCATTTTTTATACAAATTTTAACATTCAACCAATGGCTCAAAAATAAGTTATAACTTCTGTGGTTATGAAAACGGCTGAAACCTAAAGCTCAAAACCTTTATTTTTTTGTTGTAAATAAATATTGAATTAAACACACTGTGAATATCGTCCTTTACCTAAACACCCAGCACTACTTTATCTTTTTTTTTTAAATATTTATGATTTACTGTCATGTCTGGGCGCGCGCCGCCGATAACAGAATATCGTAGTACGGCGCATGCGCCACTAAATGATAAAAAGCGGTGCTCCGCTGGCTACCGCCTTCTTTTGCTCAGTTACCCCCCATTCATGAGCATGGTAAAATAAACCTGTCCTTTTGCCTTTGGAAACCTGCTTGTTCCTCGCTTCTGGCCGACACACAACAACTGGCGACGAGGATGGGATAAAGACCGTCGGCCGAGAAAAGCAGGTGTTTCCGCAGGGGCGGACGTAGCATCGACAGCCATCATGAGCGAAGAAGCCGGGACGCACTTCGCCGGTCGAATGGGTTATCTGGAACCGTTCGACGAGTCTTCCAGCGACTGGGCTTCTTAAGACGAAAGGTTAACGTCGTTCCTGATCGTCAACGGAGTTCCAGAAAACGACGAAGTTCACGCCTTCCTCAGCATCATCGGTCCGAAGACCTACGCGCTACTGCAAGTCCCTGACTGCTCCGGAGCTGCTTTCAACGAAGAGCTTCGAGTACCTCAAGAAGGCCCTCGGCGACCACCTGTCACCCAAGCCGTCCATCATCGGTGAGCGAGCCAAGTTTCACCGGAGAGCGCAACATGGAAGGAGAGTCCATTTCCGAGTACGTCGCCGAACTTCGAAAACTGTCGCAAACGTGCGACTATGGAAGCGTTTTGGACGAGTCACTCCGCGACCGCTTCGTGTGCGGATTATTAAGGGAGGACATACAGCGCGTGCTGTTCACGGAAGACAGCAAGCTAACGTTCCAGAAAGCGGTGGAACGCGCCCAAGCCATGGAAGCTGCGAAGCAAAGCGCGGCTGAGGCTCGCGTCGGCAACTCAAGCGTCACTGACGTGCACAAGGTGCAAGCAGGGAATGAGAAGCAGAGGGACAGCTGCTATCGCTGCGGGTCGTCACGGAACCGCAGTCAAGAGTGCCCTCATCGGCAGAGCGTATGCCACAAGTGCGGCAAGAAAGGTCACATCCAAAGGGTTTACCGAAGCGGGACTGACGTAGGGGGCAAGAAACGTCCGCCAGGAAAAAGGTAAAAAAGCTGGAAGTTGAAGAAAGACTCGCCGTCGTACACGGCGTGTCTTCGCCCAGCCTTACCCCAGTGATGGTGCAGATGGTGATCAACGGATCTGCGGTTGAAATGAACTAGACACAGGAGCAACGGTAACGGTAATGTCTGCTAAACAGTTTCACCAGTCTTTTCCGTCTGTGAAACTGACGCCAACTGTAGACAGGCTTCGCACCTACACGGGAGCACTGGTTCGACTTCAAGGCGTTGCGACAGTCAATGTGCAACATGGCGAGGCGTGAGTACAGCTGCCACTGTACGTCGTCGATGGAGCCGGGCCGCCACTACTGGGCCGGGAGTGGCTTCGAGCGATACGACTCGACTGGAACAAGATCTGGGAGCTGAATTACCTCTCAAGGTCAGACGTTTTTCCTTGTAAACGTATAAAACAGAAGCTTGACTCTTTGCTGTCAAAGTACGAGCCACTGTTCAACGATGAGCTCGGAACTATAACTGAAGAACGAGCAGAACTTTTCTTCAAACCGAACGAGAAACCGAAATTTCTAAAAGCGAGAAACGTTCCGTTCGCGTTGCAAACGGCTGTTGAGGCGGAGTTGTCGAAAATGGAAAAGATGGGGCATTATCACTCCGGTGACTACAGCAGAATACGCCACGCCGGTCGTGCCCGTTATCAAAAAGGACGGGGGCATATTCGTCTTTGCGGCGATTATAAGACCACTGTCAACCCTTGTCTTGATATTGACCGTTATTCACTTCCAAAGGTTGATGATCTATTCGCGGCTCTATCAGGAGGTGAACTCTTTTCGAAGATAGATCTTAACCGAGCTTATCAGCATGTGGTGATGTCCGAGTCGTCAAAACGCTACCTCACGCTGAACACGCACAAGGGGCTGTTCATTGTAAACAGACTTCCTTTTGGAATCTCGTCAGCACCTGAAATTTTTCAAAGAATAATGGACACCATGCTGAAAGGTTTGAGCGGCGTTTGTTGTTATCTGGATGACATTTTAGTCACGGGCAAGACTACGGAAGAACACATGGCCAACCTTGAAGCAGTGTTGAAGCGTCTGCTTGAACGAGGAGTTCGAATCAAGAAAGAAAAATGTTCGTTTTTTCAGCCTGAACTTCGCTATCTAGGTCACAGGATCAGCGCTGACGGCATCTCGACGTCGTCTGACAAGGTGGAGGCGTTGCTCCAGGCTCCCGAGCCCAAGACAAAGCAGCAGCTCCAGTCTTTTTTGGGTGTCGTCAATTACTACGCCAAGTTCGTGCCCCGTCTTGCAACGACAGCCCAACCGTTTTACAGATTGCTGCGCAAGGACGAGCCATGGTGTTGGGACCAGCTTTGCCAGGAAGCCTTCAACACCGTCAAGGCCGAGCTGGCGTCACCTCCCACCTTGGCACACTACGACCCCGACAAACCGCTAAAGCTAGCGTGTGACGCCTCTCAGTATGGGGTAGGTGCTGTAATTTTTCACGTTTACGCATATGGCAGCGCTAAACCCATCGTTTACGGTTCGCGTATGCTATCGAACGCTGAAAAAGGGTACAGTCAGCTCGAAAAAGAGGCACTAGCCTTATTTTTGGAGTTAAGAACTTCCACTCGTATCTTTATGGTCGGCTCTTCACTTTGGTCACGGACCACAAACCACTCCAGACCATTTTAGGTTCGAAAACTGGAATTCCAACCATTGCCGCTGCACGATTGAAGCGTTGGGCAGTCGCATTGTCGGCCTACACCTACGACCTTATCTTCAAGAGATCAAGCGAGAATGCCGAAGCAGATTTTTGCTCGCGTCCTCCACTACCGACTGTTGGAAACGAGACTAAAGAAAACGAGGGATCATTCTACTCATTGCGACTGCAATCGCTGCCGGCATCTAGTAGTGATATAGCACGTGCAACAGCGCGAGATCCAGTTTTGTGCCAAGTGAAAGAATTCACGAGCGCAGGCTGGCCCGCGTCTGTCTCTGACGAGAAACTAAAGCCTTTATTCGACAGACGCAACGAGTTGACCATTCATCAGGGCTGCATCATGCACGGAATGCGAGTTGTCGTCCCAGGGAAACTGCAATCCCTGCTGCTGGATGAACTTAACGAGGGCCATCCGGGTATTGTGCGCAGCAAGGAGCTCGCGCGCAGTTACGTTTGGTGGCCGGGCATCGAGGCGGTCCTGGAGCGCAGCGTAAAAAAATGCGTAAGTTGTCAAGAGCAGCGTAGTGCGCCTGCCAAGGCACTTCTGCACCCGTGGTCATGGCCCATAACGCCGTGGCAACGTGTTCACATAGACTTTGCTGGACCTTTTCTTCAGTCTATGTTCCTTGTTGTGGTAGATGCCCACTCCAAGTGGCCAGAAGTATTCATGATGCGCTCAACCACGACGGAGAGCACGGTTAACACTTTGAGAGAACTTTTTTCTCGTTTTGGCAACCCTGAAATTATCGTGTCAGACAATGGTCCTCAGTTCACGTCACAGGAGTTTAAACAGTTCACGCAGGAAATTGGCTCCCGTCACGTCCTGACAGCTCCCTACCATCCAAGTTCAAATGGTTTAGCCGAACGCTTTGTACAGACCCTCAAGAACGCCCTCCGTAAAAACGAAGAGAGTGCGCCTTTGCATGTGAAGTTGCAGATGTTTCTGCAGAGCTACCGCAACACGGCTCACGCCACAACGAACGAGTCAACCGCCAATTTGTTTTTGGGGCGACGTTTGCGCAGTCGCCTAGACGTTGTAAAGCCTTCTGTGGGGGAAAGGGTAGCTCGCAAACAGTTCATGCTAACTGCAGGCCGGCGTGGGCACGATCGAGACTTGGCCGTTAGTGATCATGTGCTCATCCGTAACTACTGTGGCAAACCAAAGTGGGTGCCTGGAGTGATTCTTGCGCAGCATGGCCCTGTTTCCTACCAAGTACATGCCACCACCTCCAGAGGCAGCTTCACCTGGCTTCGGCACAAGGACCAGCTGCTAAGAACTCCAAGCCTTGCCGACCAGGACACTGACCTGGGGCCCTAAACTCGTCAAACACAAAGTTTGGCCGAAGTTGACGGAGCGCACCGATTGGCTTATCACGGCGATGACTTCGCGGTTTTTTCGCCGACGTCCAATCGGCGCGCTCCGCAAACTTTCGACTCAAACTTTGGGTTTGACGAGTTTAGGGCCCCAGGAAGGCACAGAGTTCCTGTTGGTTCAACCGAGCGACAACGCACCCCAACCATCGTCCTCGTCACCTACTGGCGGAACTGTCCCAGCCGAAGCAGCACAAGCGCCTGCTGCCCGACGGTATCCGGCAAGAACCCGGAAACCTCCCGAAAGATTTCAAGCCGGATCTTAACCTTTTGAGCGTGTCCAAATAAATAGGGAGGAAATGTCATGTCTGGGCGCGCGCCGCCGATAACAGAATATCGTAGTACGGCGCATGCGCCACTAAATGATAAAAAGCGGTGCTCCGCGGGCTACCACCTTCTTTTGCTCAGTTACCCCCCCCCCCCCCCCCCCATCCATGAGCATGGTGGACTTAGGGTGCCTCAATGACCTTCTGTTTAGAGTGATGCCACCCTTTGTAGTACACGATGCCGACAGCACGCGCTCACGGGGAAAATACAAAGAAATCGACGAAAACAAAATGTCGCCATAGCACAGTCAGCGCCACAGACGCGTGCAGGGACACGCTCTTTCACGCGCTTCTGAACAAAAAAGAAATGCAAAAGTGGGAACAAAATGGCCAGATGTTTCCACCCTAAGCAAAGCGCACATGAAGGCACCCTAGGTGGAATAAACCTGTCCTTTCGCCTTTGGAAACCTGCTTGTTCCTCGCTTCTGGCCGACACACAACATTTACTTTGAAGCCTTTTGAGGTCAAACCCATTTCTCAGACTAAGTTGGGGGATAAACTTTATCAGCAAGTCTGTGCGTGCGCTGGTTTTGATTTTAATTTAAATCTTCATTTTTCCACAATGAATTACAAACTTGACTTCTTGCCAGACCTTGCTCTACAGGGACATCGTCCACTGTACAGAAAGAAATAAAGAACTCTAATAATTACCATTAGACAAATGTTTCGCTATTTGTTTTTTATTAAATACACACACAAAACAGCCTCTGATGTTGCACTTTTGATTCCATGTGTTTTTTACGAGATCAGCATTGCACAAAAACTTGTAAGCGCACCTCGGAGGCGTTTCGATACACGAGTCTTCACCCTGAAATAGCAAAAAAGCCACTAACTTCAGCATGATAAGCTGTGAAAAGTGATCATACTCACGGGGAGGCTAGCCCTTTTACGATTCACAAAGTTTATTAAGGCGAAAGTCTTATATGTCTCATCGTTCAGTCGACCTTCGAAGTCCTTCAGCGAAAAGACGTCGACGACACGAAAAGTACGAAAGCACGTCGGCGACACAAAAAGCAAAGGTACCAATGAAACGGCGCCAAAAGTGCGTCATAGTGCCAAAACTCGTCTTAAGGCCCATACGCACATTCGCGTTTGAGCGCGGTGCGTCCCGTGGCGGCAAGCGGACGCGTTGCGTTGCGAAGACCGCTTGCGCCAAACTTGTACGCACAGTTGCCTTGACACGCAGTCAACCGCAGTCAAGAGCCAATAAGAACGCGCTATCGTCGCTAGTGGCTCGTGCACCAATAGGAAGCGAATTCCAAGGCAACATGGCGGCGCACGGCGACAGCGTCGAAGCGTTCGATCTTGGGACAATCTCGCCGGCTTCCCCGACGTTTTGTCAAGCTTGAACCATCGCAGCCTTGGAAAATACAGTCCCCACCGCTCCCCAAAACGAAAAAGCAAGCACTGCGACCGGCGAACCGGATACGTCTCGCCGAGTCGGCCGGGTGGGGGGAGCGAACACGTCACCCCCTCTCCTCTTTCGGCTTCTGATTGGTCGAACGCACCCGAACGCACCGCAACGCTTCGGAAAGTTGAGCGAGTCTCTACTCGCTTGCGTCGCGCTACCGAGCGTTGCGGGAAGGCGCGCGTCGCTCCGCAAGCGACCGCGCCTGGCCGCAAGGACTTCGCAACGCACTCAAACGCGTTCAAACGCGAATCTGCGTATGGACCTTGAGAAATAACATAAGAGACCCTGTGTATTTTTCCGCCAGAGCAGGCCACGCCGCTGCAGGTCAACTTTGCAAGACGGTAGCTCGCAGTTCAATATTTAGCAAAGGCAAGAAAGACTCCAAGATGTCGCAGGGGAGATGCGGCCCAAGTGGAAGACAGCGGGTTGCATCGACTCACTTCACCCACGCTGATGCCGTCGATATTAACCAGGCGCTAACCGCGACCCTACCGTGACTCCGGAGTCTGATCGAAGGCCCCAGTGGCATCGCCGTGTGAAGACGGCGATGTTAGAGAACGACAAGTGGTCAATGTAGCAAAGAGCCTCATACAACTTGCAAATGAGGTTGGTGCAATACGGACATATTTATCTGAATGTCGTGGTGGACCATGCACCTGTAGCTGTCTAGTACTATTCAAAACGTGTTCTGAAAACGATTCTGAAGGTGGCATGTAACTACATTCAAAGGGCATGTCAGTTACTGTAACCAAACTAAGGAAGAGATATCATATATCCCAAAAAAGTTTTCAGATTATGGTTTTCCTTAGGACGTCAATTTTAAAAAGGTCCGATGCAAAGCGTTCTTGTTTTACGTGATTTTCCTTTGTATTTTGATGTTAAAATAAATGACACGGTAAAAAAAAGCATTATAATTGTGTTAAAAAATTTTAGCTACCAATGTAGACGAGGAAGCTAATGTTTTCTGCTGAACCATTCCTGTAACCAAGGATGCATGATCGACATAATTTCGTTCTGAGTATTATTCGCCTCTTGGATTTCTGCTATTCTGATACATCGCGACAGTATTTTAGTCATTCTTGAGCCTTATCCTCGCCGATACAAGAATTGTTTCAGCTATTTTAATCGACATATAATGATGCAGATTATATTTAAAATATAAAACCTTGTCTTCATCATCAACATTCATTGCATATTTGAATACCTTGATCAAAGAAAATATCAACCTAGAGGTACCATAAAAAATGTGACCGCGTCCGTGTGAACAAACTGTATGCTAACCCTATAAAAACAACTTTCAGCACTTTGCATTTTCTGCAGAAAATGGTTGTATATGATGTGCCAGCGTTTTTTTCCTGTTTTTTTTTTTTTTCTTGTAGCAAAAACGTTGTAGTGTTTTAACGCCGTTACATTGCAAGGTATGCTGACTATAAAGTAAATCTTGATTCTTATTTTGACATTTTGGTTACCCCTAATAATGCAAAATATCGAACTGAGGACGTCTAAGAAGAGTTCAGCCTATCTAGTGGTCTTCTTTGTCAATAAATACAAGACAATGCATGGTTTATTTTTCACCATAAGGTATTAATCGTTGTGGATGAGCGGCCAAAAAGCAATACATGTAGAGTTGCAACTTGACGAAACATCCGGAATGCTCTGTAAAATGGGCTTAACGCAGATTAGTTACGAGCACAGCAGCGCGGCATCCAATTTCACGAAGGGGCCTTTATTCAACACAGCCTTGCACATGGTTACACTGCGCTTAGAATCAGGCTCGTTTTATTTTTATTTCAGGCAACGTGCTCATACTTCTTCCTTCACTGTTGTGTTGTTGGTTTTTCTTGGATTTAGATAGCTCTACGTGATTTAACTGGTAGAATAAAAAATACTATGAGTGCTTGGCTTTAAAAATAAGCATTTCTCGGGACTCCCTATGCCCATCCGTACCAGTAACAGACGCGGTCGTCCGCCATGTTTACGGAAGCTTACGCGACGGTATCAAAGCTTAGTAAAAGCAGCCAGGGGTGGATCAGTGTCTCAATTGCAACACGCCGTAATTTTGTTTCGCCTTCAGTTCCAAGAACAATGTAGGCGTAATGGCTAAATAAATATGGCAGAAGGACCTAAAAATACGCTTCCTGGTTTGCTGAGAAATGGCGACGAACGAGAGGTGGTTGCGCTAATTCTCCTGTCCCGTCAGCGACTCAGATAAGTCATAGAGTATTGGAGACGTACCGCAGCTCCTCTTACAGACGCCAATCGTACTTCTAGCTTTCGCCGCTGGGTATCGTCTTATTGTGAAAAGGGTTCATTAGTTATCTGTAATCGATTTCTACAAAGATTAAAATTGTTAGGCAGCTGCGAGTACATATTTTGGCATCGGAAACGTCCGATACATGGGGGAAAAGGCACTGAAAGACACCACTCTACCGCCACTTCGAGCTATGCAGTCTTGTGAAGGCTTTTCTACAAGCAGACTTGTACCGTACGCATTACAAGTAATCAAATTACTTGTAATCGATTACTTTTTGGAGTAATTTTGTAATCAGTTGATTACTTTTATTAGGCGGTAATCACAAGAGTAATCTCATTACTTTTTGAAGTAATGAAAATTACTTGTAACCGTTACTAATTTTCCATAAGACCCCCCCCCCCCCCCCCCCCCCCCCGCACACACCTTTTTTTTCTGAAATGACAGAAATAAAATTTGCGTATTTTTCCTACAGAAAAAAAAAAAAAAAATTGCGGACCTGTAGGAAACAAGGTCAACCTCTCTGTATGTATATTTTCTGTAAAATGTCAGTTTCTTTTTCTTTAGCTGCGATTGGGATTGGGAAGCCCCATGAAAGTCCCAGTGCATGACAAAGGCCATTCAGGATGAAGTTTGAGGGAGCATAATGTAGCTTTGTAAGTCCTTTGTAGAAACTAGCCCCCTCGCGCAGACACACAGGAATACGAAAAAAAAAAAAAAAATCCTGCTTATGGTACCTACTCGCAGCCTCTGGGAGAGCCAGAACTGAAGAATGTCTAAAGCAAAGCGGATGCAAAACATAACAAAGCCAGATCAAATACACGTCAAGATCCCATATTTCCCCTACGTGGTCTTTGCGACAAGAAAGGTTTCGAGGTTGGAGGTCGTTCATTGCTCTGAGCGCTAAAGTTGTAAGTCTTCACACAATAAAGTAATCGGAAAAGTAACGATTACTTCTTAAAGTAATGTCCAGTTACTTTTGCTGTCGAGTAATCAAGTAATCTAATCGAATACTTTTTAGCCAAGAGTAATAGTAATTGTAATCGATTACTTATTTTTAGTAACGTGTACATGACTGTCTACAAGTAAACGCGGAAGGCGAAGTTACTGCGAGTCAGGCGAAGCGCCGCAGAAACCCGGTAGCGCTCGCTTCACTGCAGCCGCTAATACACTTTAGTAGCGCACCTCTAATATCTGTGATTATGAACGTTTTCTGATTTCTGCGGTTTGCATCTCAGCGTCTAAATGTAGATCTTCAGCACAGAGTTAGTTAATTTTTACCTGTTCGTATTTTTTTTTTTTTTTTTTTTTTTTTTTATAGAGCGCAGCTCTGACCGCTCATTCACACTGGTAGCGGATCCGCGTTCGCAAAGTGGTTGCGAACGCGATTGTATAAAGATCCAGTACAATGTCACGCGCACTTGATGTCATCGAGTGCGCGTGCAATTTCACTATATCTTTATACAACCACGTTCGCAACTGCTTTGCGAACGCGGATCCGCTTTCAGTGTGAATGAGCGGTTAGGCGCCCGTTTCCGCGTATCGCGGCGCCGCCGTCGCCGTCGCCGTCGGCGTCGGCGTCGGCGTCAGCGTCGGCGTCAGCGTCGGCGTCAGCGTCGGCGTCAGCGTCGGCGTCGGCGTCGGCGTCGGCGTCGGCGTCCGCGTCCGCGTTGGCGTCGCCGTAACCACGCCGCTAAATTTAGTGGGAAATTGAATTGGTGTTGAGGTCACGTGACGTCAATTTTCCCGCTAAATCTAGCGGAGAAACTGAATTTGTTCATGGGTGACGTGACACGAAGTCATCTGACGTCATTTTCCCGCTAAATTTAGCGGGGAAATTGACTTCACATCGGGACCTCAACACTCGTTCAGTTTCGCCGCAAACTTTAGCGGGGAAATTGACGCCGCATGACTTTGTGTCACGTCACCCATGAATCAATTCAGCGGGAGGAGGAGAGGAGAATAAAAGGAGGAGGATGGGAGGGTACGGAGGGGGAGGAGGGTATACCCTCCCTTCCGTACTCTCCCCTCCTCTTCCTCAAGAGCTATGCTAGTTACGCATTACAAAGATTGCTAACGTCTTTCATTTTAATAAACCCAATAAAGTATTAGTTCTTCCGCAAATTGCAGGCAGAGTACGCTTAACTCTCGACTCTATAATACAGTCGTTGTTAACTATGCGATAACAGTTCTCAAAGCAGACACTGTGCTCACTTTTGATACAAATGATACGATACCCCTTACAATATCGGCACATACAATAGCATCGCAAAAACGCCTAAAAGGAAATAGACATTTTGTTTTACTTCATTTTGCTTTTCTTAATTTTGTACTACAGCCTCGGGTCACAGGATAAGCTCGGCATCATTTGCAAAATATGGCTTCCCACGGCCACCAGGGGGCCTGCTCCCTGTTGTGAACGCCATTAATTCCTATTTTAGCTCTCATCCTCAGCCACCGAAACCTTGTCTCTTTCTAGTTTTTGTGCGTTAATTAATGATAAGCCCCGGGAGACCAGTGGCGCCAGTCCTCGCTGACGATACTAATTGCACTGAAAGGAGTTCACAGCGAAGCCGACTCCGCCTCGAATGACGACCTTCTCTCCGCTTTTTCTCGTTGCCTTTTTTCTTTGCCTCATCAGTGCCCTTGTATCGTATTTGACGCCTCCAGCTTTTGATAAAACGTGGGTGAGGGAGAAAAAGTCTCTTCGTCTACGACATCATCATCCATCTCCATTGCCCAGAAAAACGGCGGCATCTGAGCAAGTGCGTTGTTGCGCGTGGAGTTGAAATATTCAAACCCAAGGCGTCCCCCCGTTACCAGTAAAAAGCCGCTGCTTCTCTCCGCCGCGAAAAGGAGTGTGATGCATCCCAACCTTGAATTAATTATTCCGCTCCTTAAAGGGTCCCCCTCATTTTGCCAGGGACGTATGTGCGATGGAAACGCTGCGCGGGTAAAAGGGAAAGTCGAAGACCCGCTTGACTGCCCAAAACAAACAAACATGGTACCACCGACGCAAAGCACGACAAAGATCCCGCCGTGTTCCAATTTATTAGTAGGATCATCACGATTACAGGGTGGCGCATTGTTCGTTCTGGCCTTCGTTTGCTTCTTCTTTCTCCGTGCAACGTCTTCGGAGACAGAGAAAGAGCACTCTAGAAAATCGTCTTGGGTTCTGGTGGAGGGGTGAACCGAGTGCTTCTTAAATGCGCGCGCTAAAAACCTAGCGCCTTGGTGCTTTCACGGGCACTCAACGTCGTAGTTATCTCGTAAAAGAGCAAAGAAATCGCTTAAGAGCGCAACAAAATTCAGACACGCCGCCGCTGTAACTAAACTCGGCAAGCGGAAGCTCTCCGACAAAACACATTAAATGATGCACGCATAGTATGGAAACATGAAAGAAATGAAAGACGTTTACAATTCTCTCTAATGCCGAATTAGAGCGCAGCTCTTAAGGAGGAGGAGCGGAGGGTATGGAGGGACGATATGCCCATCCTCCCCCTCCGTACCCTCCCTTCCTCCTCTGCTACACCCCTCCCATTTAGCGGGAAATTTTCGCTAAATTTCCCGCTAAAGTTTTCGGGGAAACTTATCCCCTAAATTTAACGGGAAAGGTTTTCTGCTAAATTTAGCGGGGACATTTTACCGCTAAATTTAGAAGGGTAATTTTCTGCTAAATTTAGCGGGAAACTTTTTTCGCTAATTTTAGCGGGGAAATTTTATTATAATGCAACGCGCGGTTACGCCCGGTTGCATTATTCCCATAATGCAACGCGCGCGGTTACGCCGACGCCGACGCCGACGGTGACGCCAACGGCAACGCCGGTAAACCAGGAAACGGTGAGAGCTGCGCTCTAAAAGACGCGAAAAATGGTAGTTGAAGCGCGCATTGCGCTCTAAAAGATGCGAAAAAGGGTAGTTCTGTTGAAAACAAACCAACCAGTCAGCTAAACCAGCATCAATTTAATAAAGTGCCTTCCATAATTAAACTACTAGAGAGTGTGCGAGTTACCGCTTCCCTAAATGCACTCGACTCATAAAGTGTAGACGCAGGTGGACCGTCATTATTTAAAAAAGGAAAATAACCTCCGTTTTTCCTCGCATCTGAACGCAACAATGTACGTAGGTAAACTGACAAGAAAATAAATTGCACTGAATGCATTAACTAATTAACTTCTTTTGGCGGACAGTTGGTTTCTAAGATTTTGCAAGAGTATTTAGTAGCAACAAAATGGTGAGTTGGGCCATTTAGTAGGTTCGTTCCGACTAGTAGATGTACTCTGTCATAGTTGACTGGTATTCTACTCGGAGAATAAGTACGAACAAAGTAGCGTCCGTATATGCGGGATTTTTTTTCTTTTTTCGGGGCGGAATTCGGAGGGGATCGACAAATTAGCAGGGTGATGATCACTGAAATGACACCAGGTTGCAGTATTTGCAAGACTTCTATTGTTCACACATGTTTCGTCACCGTTCCGATAACTTGTTTTTTCCAAACACACAACTTTGACCAGGTATGTGTGCATGTCATAAGAAAGAGGAAAAGCATATTGATATGCCTCAGAACAAACTGGAACGTATTTGCATTTGCGATACGTTTACTTTTCTACGGATGAAAAAAAAAACATTAAAACAGACGCAAAGCAAAGAAAGTTGATGTGCAATTTAGTACTACAGCACACATTTCAGGCGGCGATATATTAATACACATTGGTTCCCTTCTTCTTTTTTTTAAGTAATGAAGAACGAATAGTAGCAAGAAAATAGACGGCAACGACCATTCGAACCGCAATGACCGGTATCAGGGGTACAGCCACACACCGGAAATGAGACTTGGGCGGAGCCACGCGTGCATCAGAAAGAGCAAAGCTTTCCCCCCCAAAAAAGACACAGAATTTTCTAGCGTGCACCTCGATGATTTTTTTTTTCCTATTTACAATTACGTTAAGCGGTAATATTTCATCCCGGATCACTCTGACGATGCACGAAATCCGGCGCATAATGGAAGAGAAACGGCACACCAATGCCACGGCACGGATATTTCTTTACAACGTTTCTCTCCGATTCCCTCTCCGTTCTTCGCAAAACGAACAGAGACAATCTAAACAGGCGCGTTCGACGCAAACTGCACGCTTAGTGCAAGCCCATGCACACGCGCACGCACGCACAGACACACAGACGCTCACCATAAAGAAAATGTCAACCGAACGTGGCTACGATTTAGAGAGGAACGAGAGGGAAGGGAAACCAAACAAAGAAAGAAAAGGAACCCGGAACGCGACGCAAGACTTCATTTTGAAAGATCCATTGTTCAGTACGGATACCTTTCATGCCGATATTTCATTTCGTGTCCTTCGTCAGAGCAACCCGGGGAACAATGCAGTTTCGGCACAGCCGCGGAAATGGAAAACGGTTTCTCTCTGACAGGCGTGCGGGAAGCGAGGAAATAAAAGAGACAAGAAGACGCGCCAACGCAACAGCAGAGAGGACGCCTGCGCGCGATTGAAGGAACGAAATGATTCTCACCTGTCTCCTTTTCTTTTCGTTTGGATCATAAATTAGAAAATATGCATAGAGCGATGTGTGAATGCTCACTTACAGTTTCAAATATATATATATATATATATATATATATATATATATATATATATATATATATATATATATATATATATATATATATAGCGAGGAGTTAGACGGGCAATAAAGAAAGTCCATCGTGACACAGGTGATTGCTTTCACTGAGGCACGTGATATTTCCCTTCTGGCAACTGCGACCAATGCGCTCATCACGCAGGTTGACATTCCACATTCCGTTGTCCTCGATATAGCTGTTTGTGTCGATAATTATTTAATCAGTCTACTACGAATATTTTCCTACTTAACTCGCAGTGCTCTCCGGTTTCCTCAATGATCAGCGACTCGTTATATTAATTAATTATGATAACGATATATGTACGGCGTCGCCTCTGTGGTGCTGAGAACATCCGTTCCATGATCATGTGAGCAAGTGAAACTACATGCGCAGTGTAATGGTTCAAATTTACCTTTTCTCGGTAAAACTTTCTTTTTTCTCTCTCTCTTCGGTATCGTCATTTTGCCGAGCTCCTTCTATCTATCACAATTACCGGTTCTCCGAGTGCTTTGGATTTGAGTAGACAGATCGGGCGCGTTTTCTCCGGAGGAGCACGAGACCTGGCACGGATTTCCCGGCGTCTTAAATCAACCAGTCCGAAGCAAAAATTTCTTACGAGTTCGATCGAGGCTTTAACCGAAGCTCCAGGTGTGCTCCGAGCCAGGCCGCCCGGGGCGTTTGCCGGCGGCCAAGCCTCGTCGGCGCGGGTGGGCCCGTCCAAGAGCGGCACGCAGGGGAGCCATTCCCAGGCGGTGCGTTCGGGGGATCTCCGAATCAGCCGAAGGGGGCCCCAGAGACGAGCGAATAAATGCGGCCGCGGGGCCCAGCTGCCCCTCCGAGGCATCCATCGAGAACGACTCGAGCTGTGACCAGCATCACCAAGTTGCCGCCCGGCTTCGCTCGGCGGACATGTCGCCACTATTCTACGCGAGGGGTCAACGGGGACCTGACAAACGACACGGTGGCGGCACCTTCCTATTTCAAGAAAAAAAAAAAAAAAAGACCCGCTGTCGTCACGTTGCTCGGATACGCGACGAATTTACAAATTAGAACCCTGTACGCGACCCATCCTCTCCCTCGCGCACTGCTCCCAAAAGAAACCGAAAGGTAACCAAACAAACAGCGGCAGAGCGCCAGTAGCGCCCGCCGCAGCGCGAGAAAGGGCACTGAGATATGCGGCAATATTTTGGCGCCGAAGAAAGGGAGCGCTTCGGAGCTTCGCGGCTTACTCCGGGAGGACACCGTAAATAAAAGCAACCCACGCGTGACGACAATATCCCAACGTTCCGGGGAGCCTCCACTCCGCCGGAGTTGCTCGTGGAGAACCTCTCCCTGGGATCCCGATTCCGGAATGCCGCCCAAGATCACCGGCCCTCTATCCTCGCGGTCGGAGAGAGCCCCGGCAGCATACTGATACGGGGTCGCAGCCCATCAATTTCTTCGACAAATTTAATTTCAACTTCCCAAGTTGCGCCCCCCCCCCCCCCCCCCTTCTTTTCCCGCTCCTTGCAGGAAGGTGGCCTCGCCAAGATGTCAGCAGCAGAAAATATAAATAAAAGCACTCCGAAGGCGAGAGAACAAGAAAACAAGAGGTTACGGATCGTCGGTTGACTCGGACCTCTGGCATACTAGAAACATCGAGAGCAGCAAAAGAAAGCACGTTGCCCGGGCTCGACGTCAGAAGGACGTCGGAAATTACTGCGCGCCTTTGGCACGACCCCAGGTTGCGGCTACATAACGAATGCATCGGCTGCTGCCGCGGCAGAATGGATGCCGTCGAGAGGGAGGTCTCGCGAGCATTGGCGCAACATGGCAGCCAGCGATTCCAAGGAGCACACGCTGCCGTTGAACATCCCCCCCCCCCCCCCCCCCCCCCCCTACTAATCCCGGAGCTCTTGGGCGGCTCTCCCGACGGGGGAACCCGGCGGCGTTTATATCCCGGCTCCCGACGGCCGACGTCCTACACGAGGCTCTGTTCGTCTCAACGATTCACAACTCACGCCGACAGCTCGTGTCACGCGGGGCTGTGCGACGCCGCCTTCTTGGCGTAGGCACGGGCGAGATACACGAGAGCAAGAGCCCGAAAAATCTCGGCTTTACGTGTACGCTTTCATGACTTGTCTGAAAAAGTTTGTCAGAGAAAGTTTATACACGAGCCGTGGTAAGACGGGAGAAAATGCGTTTCTTCTCCTCGGAAAGGTCGTGGTTCAATGAAGGCAGCCGCCAGAGCCATCGGAGCGAGTCGCGCTCGCCCTTCTCTAGATCTACAGGTATTTTTTGCGTCGTCTCGGTCGCCTGTTGCACGCGGCACGACGGCGGTATACATTTGCATATGATTCAAAAACAGGCGAAACTTATAAATCTGCTAAAGAGATGCATAGCCAACTTTTCAATATACGCGCGTCTTCAAAACCGAAATTTCGCGTCGCGTCTCGACGTTGGAAAATGTATATTTCGCATAATGCGACGGTGTGGTTCCCGTCATAATTTCAAGTAGAGCCAAACAGCGCTATTTAAAGATAGCACCTCCGTCTGGATGCGTAGAGACACTCTGGGTTAATAATAACATTGCTACTATAGTGACTGACAGGATGCGAACGGTGTCATCCTTTTAGAACAGGGAGGTCAATGACCTCCCTGTTCTTGTCATTCTGTCAGGCGAAGCAAAAACCGTGAACATAGAACGCCACACTTTGCGGTTTTTAAGCTCTCGGTTACTATGGTAACAATGCGATGAATAATCATAGATGATAATGAGGTGCGTGTTGCTGCAAGAATGTCGCTTGCGAATCAGGCTATAAAGCGACGATGAAGCTTACGACGGCACCGTCTCCACTAGCGGTCAGGCTCTCAGGTAGCTCGTACGGCTTTGCTGCAGCGTCAGTTAAGGACAAAACTCATGCAGCCTTAAAAGGTAACATGGAATATAAATGAGTCATTGAGAAGTAAGCATCGCGAATGATGCAGTCTTTTAAATGGTTTCAATTTTTATTTCGATATAATTATGTCAACCGAAACGTGGGCCAATGCTGCGGCTGACGTCCGGAATCTAAACCAGTATGAGGTGCATACTATAAACCGCTCCACGAAGCGGGGAGGAGGTCTCTATATATATTCGTGAAAACTATTCTTACATGTACCGAACTTAACGAGTTTACGACGGTGCAATGTGACTATGTAGTTTTAACTATCAAATGTGCAAAATGTGTTATCTACGCGATTTATCGTCCTCCTAATGGTGACATGTAGGTTGTTTTTTGTTTTTTTTTACTTTCCTGAGGATTTGTTTGCGTTCGTGGGCGAATACAATCTTACTCTTTTTCTTTTTCTTGGCAGGTACCTAAATCTCGACATGCTATTCCCGACACCAAGGTAGTCGGAGTTCTTGTCCTTATATCAGTGATACTGATATTATAACGCCATATCCAAACCCACCCGGGTAACACCTTCAAACAAGACGTTACTGTTTGTTTTTAACAAATCTTGACGAATCTAAGGTATCTGGCATTGGGGCCACAATAAACGATCACCCACCAATGTACATATCTACCGACTCCGAAGTCGAACTTCGTAAGCGTAGGAATGACTGTCCTGTTTATGATCGAGATATTAACACTTAAAGTTTGGAGTTTTCTAAAGGAAAAATATGTCTTACGGAGTGGTGCACGGTGCTGCACAGTGATTCAGCTCATCACGCATATGATTAATTCGTCGAAATATTTACGGAAATATATGACTACTGTTCCGTACAGCAAAAAACAAAAAACAAATTACATGCAAGAAAGCTCAAAAACCCTGGGTGACCAGAGCTATACACTCTAAGAAATGCCTGCGCGTCTGCTTACCCACAAAACACTCAAAGAGCCAATCTCTGCTATCTAAAATATCAACTCAGCGAATGATGAGGCGGAACATTCGTTTAGATCTAAAAATGAAGTCTGCGCTGTGGCATTACGCACTCCAAAGCGTCATGCTTGCATTGCGTTATGCCACAGCGCAGCTTTAATTTTGAGGTCTAAACAGATCTTCCGCCTCATCCTTCGCTGAGCTGATTTCGTAGATCGTAGAGATTGGCACTTCGAGTATTTTGTGGGTAAGTAGACGCGCAAGCATTTCTTAGAGTGTAGCTAAGATGATAAGCAAAAAAGGTGCGTTCTATAGAAACTTTATTGAATCTAGCAACCAACCTGTAATGGCGCTTTAAAAAAAAATCCTGTGACTGGTGCTTTACGCAAAACAAAACAGGTATATTTCCCTACTATGTTTGAGGCTGAGAAATGGACCGGCGGTTTGTGGAAAAGGCTTAACTTGTTGCAGGGCCGCGCACCTAAACCGATCGAGCTTCCTCTCGATGACGAGACGAGAAGTGGTTCGTCGTTGGCAGAGGCATTTAATGAATATTTTGTAAACATTGTTGATGAGGCTATTGACACCGATGAAATTCATTTTGTAAAAGCTCTCCCTAATCCCCTTTGATTGTTTTTTTTTTTTTTTTTTTTTGCTTCCATTTGTGCGAATGAAGTGGCGGCAGGGGGTTTTGAGGGCCTTGGAAATAGCTGAAGTCGTGATATCTGTGATTTTCAGATTAAACCCATCAAAACACGTAATTCAGGCCATCGCACCGTTATTACACGTTTAAAAAAACCCGTGCGCCTACTTTCCTGCACAACACTGGGAGAGCCAATCCCCGCCACTTGCGGAGGCAGCTCAGCGAATGACGATGCCGAAGCATATGTTTAGACCAAAAAACGCAGTCTGACTTGTGACATTAAGCAATGCAAGCGTGACGTTTTGCATTGCTTAATGTCACAACAGACTGCGTTTTTTGGTCTAAACAGATGTTTCGGAATCGTCATTCGCTGAGCTGCCTCCGTAAGTAGCGCTGATTGGCTCTCCGAGTGTTGTGCGTGAAAGTAGACGCACAAACATCTTTTTAGAGTGTATGTGCTGTTTGGAACTTTTTCGTATAAATAATACTATATAGAGCAAAAATAAATAGCTGCCTGCTTTAAAAAACTATTCTTGTTTGAATCGATTACCTGTGATCACCATATACCGAAGGCGCAATAGAAGCGAACACGATTAGTAAAAAAAACAAAATATCCTGGGGCCGCCATTTTTGAAGTCCGAAACAACAATACCAAAACATTAAAAGTGGTTAGTTCACAATTCGTGGTGATAGGGCGCTTTTACGAGCTTAAATACTTATTTGAGGAACTTTCGACCTTTTTAAATTATTTGGTTGTCAATATAATTTGAATAGGTCAAATAACATAGCATAAGTTTGCATGTATACTGCAGTATTGTTGAAACAAGGCCCTCGATCACGTTGTTTGCAATTTCCACAGGTTTCTTTTGCAATGGGCAAACTGTATCTTATAAACTGTGTTCCCTGTCGTCACGGGATTGTCATCAACGCCCCCCTTGGTTCACACAACGACAGCACCACACAACACACGCGAGAAATATGGCGTCTCGTCAGAGATAGATGATTCACTGGAGTATGGCCTAAGCTCTCACGCTGACATACACCACAGCGGATTATTACTTTTTTTTTTTGCGCAAGAAAATGACGGAGATGGCAAGCGGGCGATAGAAGTCAGCAAAGCTAAACCAGCGCTTTGAGTTAAAGCCCCTGGATAAAATTCACACGTGGCGTTTCTGACAACCACTGCTTAAAGAAGCCATGAAACAATTTGTCTAGTTTCGTTAATTACTACTTAAAATCACTCCCTAACATTAATAACTGAATAAACTTGCCTTAGTTCTTCTTTCTATGGAATCGCACTCGCTAAACAAATTCGAGGAATATGAGCATCCTTTAGTCCCTCTATAGAGCCACTAAATGAGCTAAATTTAGAGTATCAGCACTATGTTCCCCGATATTGTCCTGGGCGCCTCCATCTTGGTGCTCGTGCGCAGCAGACGCAACTGCCGATTGTCATGATTCAAAGGTGAGACTTCCTCAGCATTAGATTTGGTGTTAGGAAGGTCATGTAATATTGCTTCGCTCTGTCGCGAACTGTTTAAACATTTGTGGAGGACGGAAAAGCGTTTCCAGTGATATCGGATAACTGGCAACAGAAATTTTTAACCATACAGTTGGTAAGTGTCGTTACTCTGAAGGGTAGCTTATATAGTGGCACTAATCCCCTTACCTCGGAGTCAGAACAAGTGACCATGTGGCCTGGTACTTATCCTATATATACCTATCCTATATATACTGCAAACGTTAATCATAGCCACGCGCTGGGGTTGGCAAAGTAGAAAACGCATGCTGGGCTCCAGGCATTGTTAGAGTTCAGCTTTTCTCATCACCGCAGTGGTTGGACACGAGTCACTACCCGAGTGTCCGCCAAGGCATTGATTGTTACGATCCGAGGTCGAATGCTCACGCAGTTCTCGTGTCCAATCCACGAGCCGCGCTCGAGTGTCGTCAGGCGGGTTTTTTTCGATCCCACAATTACGTCATGAAGCTCTGCGAAGGCAAGACTGAAAGAAGTAGTTCCCTTTTATCCTGGCAATATCACCGCGACAAAGGAGCTTCTAGTGGCGGTCTGTGCAAGTATACTTGGGCTAGACTAGGATCAGTACGCCTCTGCAAAGTCATGAACAATCCAACCCGACATCGTTTCATGACCCCTTTAAACCCGCTTTAATAAAGGCAAACGCAAACATACAGATGGGCTTTACCTTTGCTGACGAACACGCGAGACACGTACCACGAGACCGGGAGCGAGAGCCGTACAGCAATTTGCTTTCAGGGGCCGCTCCATATCAGCTCATTCCAGTGCTGCGCCGCCATTTGCTTTCAAGAGTCGCACGAGGCACGGACCTCGTTCATTGGCGTATTTTATTATTTGATGCCGCTTGCAGGACAAAAAACACACTTCTATCCAGGCAAATAAACACATCAAGGGGCTTTGCGGACAGCACGTGACTCTTCGGTATGACTACACTGCAGGTATGACCTAGGGGACTCGTGGAGCGCGAGGTCACGAGGCACGTTCTTATCGTTGGATTGGCTGTATAGGTCGTGGCTTCGGCCGCGGTCACTGTACATTAGGAAGTGAAAGAGCGTCACGCTGCTGCAAGACATTGCACGTTGCCATGGCATCACTGCGTCATACATCCGTCGCCTCTCATTGGTCCAATTTTTTGTGCGTTACAGCAGACAGAAATCGCACATATAGACCATTCTTTAGCAAAGACTGATCTCGGCAGTGTCAATCAAACAACGAGTGCCGTGAGCAGACTTCCTTTGAGCTTGAGAAAGCAACAACCAAAAATGCTCTGGCTTAGGGTATCTAGAGCCGTATATAGAGAGTGAGTTTGGTCAATAGGAGAAGCCGGCAGACACCACGCGCAGAAAGTGGTCTCAGCTTGCTCTCCTAGCCAACCTGAAGCTGCAAATCAAGTGCAGCGGTAGTAGCGAGAAAATGTTTTAATCAGTGCATTGGAGTTAAATATAGTAACATCTCAGTGGTTGAAAATATGGTGTACGTTATGCTTTGATGACGGTGGTGGAAGATGGTGGAAAAATCGAAGTGCGTTTCGAACTCCTTTGATCGGACTAGATCGGACGGCAGACGCCCGTGATGCCCGTTCCCAGACGCTCGGCGTACGGATTGTCAATCGTTCTGCCAGCCGCGCATGCTTTTTTTTTTTTTTTATCTATCCTTGCTTTTCTAACCTACTTCTTTTTTTTCGTTTTATTCGGGACAACGATCGACAACTTTCGAGCGCAATGTATATAATGCGATGGATCGCTGATCGAGACTATACGTAGAAACTTGTGAAAAAGCTCTCATCATCGAAATGGTTATCTCGCTTCCATGCAACTTTCTTGCTAATTTCAATAATACGTGTAAATAGGTTCCAATGTCATTGAACATAAAGGACGTCATGATTTCCGTTCCCAAGCAATGTCTACTGCTCGCTTACGCGAGTATTAAACGCGGCACTCCCTGCAGCGTTTAATTCGGTCCATGGGACAGCTTCCTCCTCCTCTACGACTTTGGGAGCTTTACGACCCGAAGTTTCTTGGAGCTGTTGTTTCAACGCTAAAGTGAGCAGCAACCGCACATTTTTCAATCAGCTGCGGCCGCGGGTACCAGGTTAGTCAGGTTGCGGCTGCCGACTTGCTTCGAGCGCACACTCGCTTCTTCTACCACATTGCACGACCGTGATCGAAACATAAGATGCACCCTACTTTCAGTCACCCAGAATCGCTCCATCTATACTCCAACGCACGGGTCACTTTAGTTTGTCCTGACCACCGCCAGGATAATATTCGCGGTCTAGGGTTGGCCACATTCGAATTTAAGCTCCCGCCACCAACCCGCTTTCAGCCAATGGCGCCTCCTCATTTTACCCTTTTCTTCCCAATTAACGGCCAAACTCTCCCTATATATACGGCTCTGGGGCCGTCTTGGCCATCTCGTTGAACCGGTTGAAAATAAATCCAGCGAAAACTGTCCCGTCAAATTTATTTACGCAGATACGCAAATACCGTAACCTTCAGTCTTCCCCATCAGAATCTTAAAACTAATATGGGAGACATCTCTTACAACCAAAGGTTTTGTTGGTTTCATCTTCTAAGTAAATAAATTTTAAAATTGCCTCAAAATGCGCCTAAAACAGTAAAAAAAATCATATTTCCGGATCTTGTAAAAACGTTTTAGCACTTTCAGGGGAAAATCGAAGGGCTATGCGACCTTCAACTCATCTTAATAATGAACCTCCAAAGTAATCAACACTCTCGCGCATTGTTGACCCTCAGGTTTGGACATTTTCCCACTGAGTGACGAGCGGGTGATTCCCCCTTAAAACTTGAAAAAATAACCCATCGACTTTATTAGTACATCTCAAGTTGCAATCGGTTTCAGTGGTGACCAAGCAACAGGCTCGTAAGCACTTTCGTTTAAATTACTTCAACTAAAATGAAAAGACACATGGTCAGGTGAATTGAAAAAGACCACCCTGGGACCTCGGTGATTTTTTTAGCTACCCCAACTAACTATATTTTCTAAATCGCCGACCTTTACCCTTTTCGGTATGCTATTTAGTATCGCGAAATTCAAAATAGTTATTGTGAAACCAGTAAATGAAAATTACGCTAAAACCAAGATTCAAATATTCACGCGCTTTCAAAGCCGTGACGTCAGGGGAAGGGAGGCTTGCAGGTTGAGCGGGCGGTCTAAATATGGATTACTATGCCGAGCATTTGTTTCGTGCTGCTGCGTGGGGGCCTGAGCGAGCTTCCAAAGAATTCATTTAACACCGTGAAACTGTTTGTAATCAGTTGGGAACAACGTCTACAGTCTAAGAGAGCGAACCCCTGCCATCAATTGACATCACTTTTTTTATTAAGGCGAAAGCCTTATATGTGTCATCGTTCAATGGACCTTCAAAGTCCTTGGGTGAAAGCAAGTCGACGACACGAAAGGCACCGAAACGTTTACGTGACCGTTCAGGCGAATTGGAGGAAATCAAATTCAGAAGCATGACAAAGCAAATTAAAAAGAATCAAAGTGAATTAAGATGAATTAAAATGAATTAAGAGTAATTTAAGAGAAGTAAGAATAATCAATGGGAACTAAGAAGGACTATAAAGCGAATTAATTGGAATCTTAGTTAATTAAGAAGAATTAAAGTGAATTAAAACTAATTAAAGAGAAGTAAGAGTAATCAAAGCAAGTCGTCTTTGGGATAATATAAGAGACCCTATAAATTTTGTTGCGAGTAGAGATTTTCACTTTGAAAAAGACGGTGAGGACGAAACTTGTAAATTCAATACCTTCGCGAAAAAAGATTATTTTGGCCAAATATTTAGGTTATTATTTCAGCGATATTTGTTGGTGTGTTAGCAATTTTTCAGGGAAATCTGGGACTATTAAAAGAACGCCGAAGGATCCCTTAAAAAAACAAAAAAAAAACAGACCATCAACTCTATTAGCACATCTAAATTTGCCACCACTTAGCCGTCGTAGTAGCTAGCTGCTAACGAAGAAGCCGCTCATCCGAGGAAGGAGCCTAAATACGACGTCACTTATACTTCGTCCCCTAAAATATGCCCAAAGCCGAAGTGGCCCAAAGTGCGTGGAATATAGGCCGCCGCTCTGTCCGAAGCCTGCAACAGCGCGTATTCCAGCGGCCCCATAGATCTTGGGCGACAAGACAAGGCGACGCCACAATGCGCCAAGAAATGCATGGCCGCGGTGGGGCTGGTCACACCGGCGGTGTAGTCGGGCGCTCTATTTCTCGTCGGAGTACCCAGGGCGTCGCATCGCGGGCCGCGCCAAGAATGCGAGGTGCGGGATGCGGTCGTTAACTTGATTTATTGGACGCGGAAGTCACGGCGTTCACGTATGTCGGCCTCCCGACGCTATAGATCGAGGCGAGACCAAGGAAACGGCTTGAGCCCCGGATCGGCAGCAGGCTCTCCGCTCTTCCCGGGTTCCCGGCTCGCTCGATCCATAGAAATACGTGGGTGCCGCGAGGATTTTGTCCGATCCGGGGGAATCTCGCCTCGGATCCCCTCGGGGATGCCATCGGAATTTGGAGCCGGCAGAGTTTCAACTCGGCTCCGTCAGCCTCCGAGATAAATGAGGGCCACGGGAACGAGGGACGGCTCGTTATTTTGTGGGGGTGCGGAAAAGCGCAATTAGTAACCCGGCGCGGATGCAGCGAACGTTGCCAGCGGCCACTGCGCCACCAGGAATCCGCGCCGCCGCCGATGGTTATACACGGCGCGCCCGGTAATGACTTCTAGAGTCCGCCGACGGTGGCTAACATCGACGCCCACGTCCGTGTTGCGGCATGCGATTCCACTGAGCCCTCGCTGTTTGCGTGTCATACGCCATGACAGTCCTATCTATAGTGCCATAAAAGAAGCAGGCCCTTCAACGGCGTCACACGTTAACCGGGACTTAGCCAAAGGTTACATACGCGTGTAAGCAGCCTCGGCACGTACTTTCTGTGTACATGCGTTTGTTCAGCCGAAGGGTTGACTAAAGGAAAGTGCTGGCGCATATATGGTTTTTGCTGGGATCCACATTAAATATGAATCAAGTTACCAAACCAAATCAATGTTTATTTTTAACCCACCATAATTAGTCACGTGCACGTGCCCTCGCAGCAGCGAGGGGCTGCAGCACTGTGGAAGCTACGCTACTCTTGATAATGAACACAAAATAGTTGACGTTGAGGATAGGTTAGTCTCATTGACATTGACTAGCCGTTAAAAAAATAAGGACAAACAAGCCCGACGCATCAACACACACGAGCGAGTCTTGACGACACAGCTTGCACAAT
Source organism: Ixodes scapularis (assembly GCF_016920785.2). Taxonomy (NCBI): domain Eukaryota; kingdom Metazoa; phylum Arthropoda; class Arachnida; order Ixodida; family Ixodidae; genus Ixodes; species Ixodes scapularis. The sequence goes on from NW_024609884.1 coordinate 45,291,668, forward strand.
CGCCGAGAAAGACACAGAGCTGATGGAGCCACACTGTGGCAGATGTCGGGTTCATAACATAAGACGTTCGCACACAGAGCTCAACAGCAACATAAGAGCTCAATCAAAAATGGTGGCGGAGTTTACGGCTCTCTCAATAGAAGAGGGCGACTGGAGAAGCGCCACCAGTCGGCGCGTTCCCTTGGCCGCCATTACCGGCGTGTATTTTGGCATGCGCCTGCACTCCGGTTACCTCGCTTGCTGGTGTTTATGTGACGATGAGCGACCGCAGTGGGACGCGTAGAAGGCGTCCAACGGGCAAGGCGTGCTCTGTAGGTTACCAAACCTGCAGTGGCGACATTTAGGTCTGTAATCTCGCTGTGTGCACTGAACATACCCCGCTGAAGCACATGGACCGTCCGTGCTTGGTGCCGTTTCCGTTTCCGGTGCATCGATATATACACAAGAACCCGAGCAGAGCATCTTTAAGACGGGACTGGCAGCAATTTTCTTTCCGGCCGCGCTCGCAAATTAGCGACTATTCGTTCGCGCAAGACTTTCTACCCAACGCACAGGTTGCCCGCTGTAACTCATTCCGGTGCATACAACATCGAACACGATATGTTTTTTCGAATGAGTCATCAGGCACAGCGCCACAGACCGCATGCAAGCGACTCCCGGGTGACGGGCGACGTTTACTATAGAATGTACTACAACCGAGCGGTGCGACGAGCAACAGCAAGCCATCCACGCCAGCGACGACCGAGCCCGTCGCTGATCGCCAAGTTTTTCGCTTGCCAAATCGACTACGTGATTAAAGTGCCCAAGTGCAGCGAGAAACAAGACCGCGACAAGTAATGTGCGCACATGCCGCGATAGGTAAGACTGCAATAGCCTTGCTTTGTCAACTCGACCTTTGAAAAAGTCGTACTGGATTTCAACTACCTTTATTTCCGGCAAAAAAAAAAAAGTAACAAATGTGATGAACTTGCCTAGTCTCTGAAGTCTAGGCCATAATCTTGTGTCGTCGACCCATTCACAATCAGATTCAATCGTATGTAACACCCCGGAGGTGGCTGCAGCGCAGTATGCAGTGCAACAGCGGGAAAGTAGAGGCCAGCAATGACGGACGGGTCACGTGATGCCAAAATGACGGCACCCATGCAAAGTTGTCTGAACGCGTCTACTGGCGACGTGCGTGATCGAAAGCGTCGCTGTGATCGGCCTTATACGATTGGCCGAATTCTGACAATGACGTCAGCAAAGCATTTCTCATCAACAGAAATAAGAGGAATGGAAGAACTTTAATTTTGACGGTGTTGGCAGTGTTGGTTGCAGAGCGTTATAATTTCAAGCTTCCACCATGCTCATTACGAACACCATCCAACTCGTTGTTCGCAAGGTTAGAACTTCACGAGAAGGAACCATACGAGGGCGCCACCAAAAACATCTCACCGCTAATAGTCACTGACAAGATGAGAACGTCAGGCCGTCTCTTTCTGATGCACGGCCCCCAGCACGCGCTCGTCACCTTTCTCCGAGCTCTGGTCGCGCTAGCACTCCGGGGGCTCACGAGTCGCCGAAGCGCTATCAGAGGCCGATCACTGGGTGAGGGATAACTGAACTTCCTGCACTGTCGCTCCCATCCTGTCAGTGTCTATAGGGAGTATTCACTGGACGCCATATTTGTGGGTGCTGTTTAGAGCCCATGCTCAGAACGAGCTAACATAAATAGGCTGCTAAGACCGACAGTGTTGATGGTGCGGAATGCACGTTGCAAAAGAACTGTGGAAGCTCGCCGTCAGCACGCGCTCAGCATTCGCGCACACAGCTATGGCCGCCAGTGAATACTCCCTATAGAGATTGCTATGCCGTGCTCCCCTTAGCGAATGGAGAGCGGCTTCAATGACAGCCACAGCAAACTCTGAAAACACTTTTTTCTAGACATTAACGGTAGATTTATACTCCATTTCACCTCAAGTCAAGAGGCAGCCAATGCCACAAGCGCGAGCATGCGGCCCTGAACAGTGCTTGCACTGCACGAGCGTGCGTGCTTGGCAGGGACACTGACAGAGCCGTTTATACTGAGAGAGTTTGGCCGATGGGCGGAGCTTGTTGGCCGCTAGAACCAGCGGATTTCGCGATAACACAATATGGCGTTACTTCTTTGTCTTGTTCATTCCTGTGAAATCGCGTAGAGTTCCTATGAGGCAGATCCACAATATGGCGGACGGAAGTAGTCATCCCCCGGTTGTCAGACTACGCTGCTGTGGTTGTCAGACTGCCAAAATCTCCTTAAGAAGGCCAAACTCTCTCAGTATAAACGGCTCTGGACACTGAAAGCCCGGAGCTCGCTCTTGCAGCTTCTGCTACGCTAATACTTAAAGGAAATGTCTCTTATAGATCTTAATAAGATTATCCGCGTCATGTTCAGTTTTTGAGCCGCTAGCATTAGTGCCCTGGTACCTGCAAATGACCTTGGACGATTTGAAGCGTTTCTAACATTCAAAGTTCGCAACGTCGCCACGGGATGGCGCCACAGCCCCACTGGCTGTAGAAGCTGGCTAAGAAACACCTTCTGCAAGCGCCGACACATGGCAGCGGGGTGCATATTTCGACAGCTAGGCGATCGGACGCATAGCAACGAAGTCGCACTGGGCTATCTGGTTATAGTCAGTGACGCCCTGACGTAACACCTGGCAACCGAAGATCGGCGGCGACGCCCCCTTCGGCAATTTCGGCGCCGCGCAGTGGGGGACGGCGAGTGTTTCACTGGGGCGCGTGCTAACCCACCCGGCCTGGTTCACGCCCCTCCGCGACGACAGTCCCGGGGTTTGCAATTACAAAACAATACCCACCTCGGTTGCTAGGTGTTACGTCACGCCTTCGCTCTCTACAACCAGCCAATCCTGTGCGGCCGCCGATGCTTTGCGTCCTACCGCCTAGCCTCTCGAAATAAGCGGCCGAGGTGCGGGTGCGCGCTTTGGACGCCCTCGGAAGCTCCTGCCGCCGGCTTTGAAGACCTGTAAACGCACACGGGCTGCGGTTCTGGACTGCAGCCTGCCACGCCGTTCTTTACCGGCAGTTATACATGTCACCGGCTCATAAGCGCACGGTGTCGTCGCCCCTGTATGCAAAGCATGTATGCAAAACAACGAAATGGCTCTGTCTTTTTTTGTGAAACGAGCGCATGTCCTTCATGCACACGTCAAGTGATCTGATCTGCTTGCGCTAGGGAGAAAAGGGGTGTCATTAAAGGGGTCATGAAACTATTTTCCTACTTCTTCCTCCTTAGCTTTAATCCTCAACTCAAATGCGAATTGCGAAATCACGTCGTCGTGACATTCCTTCGGCACCGGTGCGATGACTCCTAGGTTCCACCGTGCTTTTTATGCACACCATAGAACTTGTCATTCCCCAGTGACAATAAGTTCCGTCAGGGCATTCATTGGCCTCGAGCGCGAATCCAAATATTCGTCGACGGATTGATTGTTGACGAGCGCATACGTCCGAGTGACGCAGTTCTCGTGCCCAATGCGTGAGCTGAGCTCTGCTGACGTCAGTTTGGCGCCGGTGACGCGCTTTTGGAACCGCGGATGTATCACAGTGAAAAGGTGGAGAGCTTTTGAAGGCAAGAAGGTACAAAATAGTCCTCAATATTTTCAAATGTTCGTACCGAAAAGCTGGCTTTTGACTTTCTAGCCTCTTTCTTTTGGCCAACTAAACGATATGTGATTAGTAAAGTCCCAATTTAAAATCATTCATCCCAACCCAAAATTTGTTTCATGGCCCCTTTAATGTTCACCTCGCGGAGAAGTCCTGACAGGCTGCATTCACCATGCTTTGTTATATATAACGGCTGCGCTAAGTGCTAACACATTTCTTCGAGAATCAGCATGGCGGCAGCCACGATTTCGGAACATATATATAATTTTTTTTTCTACGATATTTAGATTAGTGGAAGGTAGCGTAGATTCCACAGTGCTGCAGCCCTAAACTGTGGCGAGAGTACGTGTGGTTTCGTCTTGCGTCTCATTCGCGCGCGCCCTTGTACGAAGGAGACGCCAAACTAGGCCACGCAATTTAGCAAGTCGCTTTGACAGCGTTGGATCACTGTGGAAATCATATGCTTGCCTTGACAACGCGTCCCCAAACCGTTGACGCGCAGTATAAACTAAGGTGTAGTGCATTCTATACAGAACCCGCGTCGTTGATAGCTATACTCACACACTCATGAAGTAAAGTATAGTAGACTCATTCACCTAACTTCAACCAAAAAAGAAATATAATTTTACAGTGATTTACACCTTCAAACACATTTATTTTATTAGAAAGCCTTAATATATCCCTTTGTTTTCGATTGCCCGGAGATTCTTTAACATTATGTAGGAAATAGCGCAAAATTAGACTCACACTGAAAATACACCCAACACCGGGAAAAAGATCACTCACGTTGCGCTAACTTACAACTCAGTTTGTATTTTCGTCTTCCTTTTTCTTTTACCTAAATTAAAGTTGATAATATCTCGCTTCGTTGTCCTCTGTACCAAACGTAAGACAATGTCTGTCACACGAGTGTCAAGATATAACAACTATTCTTCAGTTAGTGTAATAGACGGAGTGCTAACACAAGTATCACTCATTTTCATGATGTTAGCTGCCTCAATGATCTCACGTGTTAATTGGTGATAGTTTTTTTTTTTTCAATTAAGGTACTATTTTCGAAATCAGCAGTGCACCCACAGTCACGGCAGTGAATGCCCAAAGTCCTGAGTTAGCTATTCGGGTGTTGTTGTTATGTTCTCTTAATCTGTCATTTACACGTCTCACAGTTTATCCGATGTACTGATGGCCGCATGAAAGGAGAAAGGAATAAACCACTCCTTCTGAGCAATGGATATATGGGGTTCTCTTCTTTTTTGTGCAGCATGTAATAGTTTTGGTAAGGCGTTAACTTCTCTTACATAAACCTGAAAGTTTGTTGGGAATTGAAAAGACTACATTGATATTTGCGCGACTGCATTGGATCCTGCATTGCGCCGATTCTCAGTGATCTATTCCTCACGTACCACAACAGACGTACTGCTTCAAAAGAGCTTAGATTCCTCGACTGCGGAAAAGGCGCTTCGCTATGTCGATGACCATTTGGTACTCCTAGACACCAACGAAAAGGACCTCCCGATTCATGTGCCCAAAGTGCTCGTCAAGTTTAAAACATGTTTAGACTCTCTAAAGATCACACTTGAGCTTCCAGAGCTAGGATCCTTAAAATTTCTAGGCCTAAGATTGTCTCTTCAGCCCCGTCATTTCTGTTGGTAGTATGATCCGAGAGGAAAAAAACCACTCCTCAATTATATTTCGGCGAATTGAAAACTGTCAAAGAGAGGCATAGCAAGTCAGTGCTTAAAAATCTATATTTTCTAGCCATCCCGCATTCAGGCCTAACAAGCTTCGCAGGACAAGTATCTAGGATACTAAGTGCGGGATATGCTTTACATCTATTAAGTTTTGTCGCCGAGAGTTTCCTTAAACAGATTAAAAAAGCTTAAACCACTCCCTGCCAGTCACGCGAAAGAAGCAGTAACCAAAGACCGGTTGTCATCCCCTATATTCATAAAATTTATCATACCTTAACTATATTGGAAACCGCGCAAATATCGATGTAGTCTTTTCAGCCCCCAACAAACTCTCAGGTTTATGTAAAAACGTTAACGCCTTACCAAGACTATTACAGGCTGCACAAAAAAGCATAGAACCCCATACATCCCTTGCTCAGAAGGAGTGGTTTATTCCTTTCGCCTTTCATGCCGCAAACAGTACATGGAACAAACTGTGTGATATGTAAATGACAGATTAAGATAACATAACAACACCCGAACAGCTAAGTCAGGACTTTTGGACATTCGCTGCCGTGACTGTGGGTGCACTGCCTACTTCAAAAATAGCATCGTAATTGGAAAGAACTATCACCAATTAACACGTGAGATCATTGAGGCAGCTAAAGTCATGAAAGTGAGTGATACTTGTGTTAGTAGTCCGTCTATTACGCTTACTGAAAAATAGTTATTATAACTTGACGCTCGAGGGTAATATGTGTGATGGACATTGCCATATGTTTGGTACAGAAGACAGCGAAGCGAGATATAATCAAATTTTATACGGGTAAAAGAAAAAGGAAGAAGACGAAAATACAAACTGAGTTGTAAGTTAGCGCGACGTGAATGATCTTTTTTCCGGTGTGCGTGTATTGTCAGTGCGACTGAGTTTAATTTCGCGCTATTTCCTACATGATGAATACCCAACTGGCCCAAGCATCCATCCTAAGACGTTTCTTTGGCATTATTTTTGCACCGAGGCGCGCCAACCGACCAATGACCGTCTGCACGAAGGTTTTTCACGTAATGTTTCCACGGAGGACCGCCAACCAACTGACGACCGTCAAGTCATCCAACTCCGTCCTGACTTCCCCCATTCCACTTTTTATTTTCCCCATATTTCTATCAATCTAGTAAAATATCAAATGAATCGTGACCAGGGTCCACTTGTCACCTGCAATATGGCCCTACTCGACACCTCCGAATGAGGATTGCTGTGAGCGAGTATTCGCTCGCCAAACTGCGCTCGTCAGCTCGACGAAATGTGGCCGTCAGCAGCGCTCAGCTTATCCCTCCAAATCCGCCGACTGCTCGCGAACAGCGTGCCTTCCTCCCGCTTTCCGGGCGGCGCAGCCGCGCAGAAAGGGCCCGAAGCGAGAAGACAAAAGCGACCGAGTCCCGTCCTTGGGGCAATCTCATTTCCTCCGCGTGTCCCCACTGAGTTAACAGCGGTGTGCTCCCACGATACCGTTATCGGTGCGTTTCGGGGCTATTTCGACGTCGTACAAAAAAAGGAGACGCTGCCGCGATCGAAGGACGACAGTGCGCGAGACAGCCGAAAGACGCGAGGGCGCCATCTGCGGGTCACGCGATTAAAGAGACCAAAACGCGGGCCAGAAGGGCAGCTGAAAAGAGGCAGCGCGGCCGAGCGTGCCCCCGCGTCCCGGCGCCTGTTCCGCAAACAAAGTTGGTCCCCGTTCGGGACGCGCGAGTGCCGCAACGTCGGCCGTCCCTCAAATTCCCGATCCCCAGGGCGCCGGCCCTCCGGCTCCGGCCAGGGAGCATCACATGTTGAATGGGGAACAGGGAGGCCGGCTGGCCCACGGGCGCCGGGAGAGGGAGCGCAAAGGGAGCGAGGAGAAGAAAAAGCGCCGTGACGCGTGCACATTCGCCCAGTGCGCAGGCGCAGTACCAGTTGCGCGCGCTCCTGCTCGCGCGCGCGCACAGAGACCCAGCCGCGGTGGCAGCACTGGCGCCGGCATTGGCGGGACTGCGCTCCGTTCGCCTGGCAACCATGGGGTAGTTGTTGCGCTCGAGACCACTGCGCTGGGCTGGGAAAAATGAAGAGCGAAAGTTAATAGACGCCACGGGGAATCGACGACGAGGAAGACGAGCCAGCAAACCCGGCGCGCACGAGCCCCCACGAGCTCGAACAGATAGCAAGATGCCACGTTCCTTCCTGGTCAAGAAAGTCAAGTACCCGGTGGTGAACCACCACTCCGGCGGCGGTCCCCGCTGGTACCGCGAGCCGTCCAGTCCGACCGAGGCCTCACCGGTGCCCAGCCCGCAGCCGAGCTCGCCCAGCCGCGGCGGAGATGCCGTCCCAGCCTACGGTGAGTACCCGGGCCCGTTCGAAGCACACGGGGCCGAACGCCAGCCCCTAGTCGAGCGCGCGTGACCGGCCCGCGACAGCGCCTCGTTTCCCACGGCATCCAGCAATGTTGCTTTCCCGATCCGGAAAGGAACAGTGCCCGTGCCCACCTGAGGCTGGCGAGCCGACGCTAGAGTCCTGCGATGCACGTGAGAGCAACAGGGTGTCGGCGCTCTCCCTCAAGGCGGACGGAGCCCGGGCAGCGTGTGGGCGCCACAAGTTCCCGCTTCCGTGCCACGCTTCGAAAGGCGCTTTCAAAGGCCCCGACACGCGTGTCAATACTCGTGTATTTTGATCCGTTCGATATTCGCGGCACTCCGCGTGCATGACCCAGGTGTGCAGCGCGGGAAAGACGCAACAGGTCTCGTTTCATTCCCCAGGAGGCGATGCCTCCTGTTGCGTTTTTGCCTTCGCACGGCGACGGGCGCGAGGCGGTAATACTTCGCCTTGTACCGTTTCGTATTCGTTGCGTTCGTTTCGAACATAATATAAGACGCGAGAAGCTGTAAACTTACCAAATTGATACGGAATCGGCCAGCATGGATTACGCTTCTTTATAAGATTACCTTCGTTTCGTTTGCGAGACATCTCCCACTCCGTATTTGAACTGTAATGTGCAGTTCTGACGTAGCCTGATGATGCCGCATTTGGTCACGTGTGCATGACTTATGATCTTATTATACTGGTAACTCGCGTTATGGCAATTCGTACATTCTTTTGAAATAAGATGGAAACACTATACAGTACTACAGATCAAGCCCGAATACTCAAAGTGTAGGACAAATGTTCAAAGTGCTCAGTTTATTTGTAATTTTGAAGCGTTAAGATTTCATGACTTGTAAAGAAAAAAAAAACTGTCGCTTACTGTTTACTCACTATTTTAAAATAACCCCACGGGGGTCGATCCTAAACTTTCGAACAAATAATCAGCTGCTAAATATATTCAAAAAGAATTCTCTTGAGAGAGTAACGATATATATAAAAGACGCTAGATGTAACGCCCCGTAACTACCGACGGGAGGTGGGGATGAATGTTTGGGTGGGCGGAGGCGGCACATGTGAGGCTAATGTGTGGACCTGCCTTGAGATGATCTGGAGGGCTAGTTGGTTGTCTATGTGCAAGGCTAATGTGTGTACCTGCATGAAGATGATCTGCCGGCTAGTCTGTTGTGTGGACCATCAAGTGCCTGCATATCTAGTCTCCCACACAACTCAGTTAAGAGAAACATTGCGTGAGCCTCTCCTGCGTTGTGTGTGGTTTGTGGTTGTAAATCTATATTGCAGTAATACGTTTTGAAAATACGCAAGTTTATACTGTTTTCCTGTATGCAACCATTCGACTCGTAATCAATCCCAGCCATTGGCGGGATTCGTGTGTATTTTGTAGTCATGAGCAGCGCAAGAAACGCGTCGCGTTCATTCCCAAACCCCTGAACTTTACTTAGCAGCATATAAGGTTGAAGCATCACTCCGTAAGAGCTACATGAAAGACAAAGTGGAGTTCGGAACATCGTTATCAATAACCTCTATGCGGCTCATTTCAGCGAAGATAAGATTTTTGGGCCAAACATGCAACTGGAAATTATCCCTCAATATGCCCCTATGGTGGGCACTGGGCCGCTACAGCCGGTAGGTGACGTTCTCAAGAGAAGGTCTTGTCTCATTATGTGGAGTGTATTGCCTGCTGCGGAGAATCAGAAGGCTTGTTTTAGCTGTCCACATATCGTAAGACCTCCTGGAGAGTACGCGTGAGATGTTCAGGCGTTCGATTGTCGAACGCAGCACGTTCGACAAAAGCGGCACGCGCAGAGCCAAACACTGTGGTCTATGAGAGAAAGCTATAAGGACTATTCACTGGGCGCCATATTTGTGGGTGCTGTCTAGAGCGCATGGTCAGAACGAGCTCACATTAATGGGCTGCTAAGACCGGCAATCTTGAGGGTGCAGAATGCACGTTACAAAAGAACTGTGGAATCTCGCCATCAGCACGCGCTCAGCAGTCGCGCACACAGCTGTGGCCGCCAGTGAATACTTCCTATAGCAAATGAATAAATGCCTTTTGTCGTTGTTCAGCACGCGTTTTTGTTTGCCAGAGTCACTGAGAGCGTGAGAAACGCGAGTTCTTGCGATTCCCGAGCATTTTATTCCTGCTCCGTAAACAATTCGATTGCTCTATTACAACATAAGAACGCCGAGGAACAAAAACACGAAACAACACGCGTGGCCATGAGTTTCTTAAGATGCCGGGGACAATACGGGTAGAAACTGAGGGAGAGGAGGAGACGAGAGCGTGCGGGGACGTTGGAACACCGAGCTCGGGTTATAATGATTAGCGGGTGGACGCCAAGCTGACTGCCTTTGTCTCCACTGCACTGTTCGCACGCGTTCGAACACCAGACGCCGGAGTTCGGCTTTCGAACGGGCTTGAAGATTTAGTAAAGACAAAGGCAGCTAGCTTTGCGTGTATACCACCCACTAATCATCCCAACCAGAGCTCGGTGTTCCGACGTCCCCGCGTGGTCTCATCTTCCTCCTCGTCTCCAGCAATTTATACCCGTATACCTTTCTTTCGTGGACGGCATTTTTTTTTTCTGGAACAAGGAGTTCAGTCTAACATTGTACGACTACAGTCAACAATGGCACACCAACACCATGAAACGTCGTGCTGGAAGGGGTACGGAAACGAATATCGAAATATTCAAATTTCGGTCCCAAATGAGTCAATCATGACTGTTTATAACCGCAAATGATAATTGCAGGTTTGCATTTTGAACAACTGGCTCTATTTTTCGTTCCAAACGGTTCACTCTAGTAAGCGCTCGAAGAGAAGCGAACGGAGGGCACCGATGCGTCATAAAATATCCGGCAAAAAAAAAAAAGGTCCTTGCATTTGTGACGTAGCAAGGCTGGCGTGGTTATGAGCTTTGCCGTTGGTGGTGTTGTTAGCGTTGTGGTGGCGTCAACAGCGTCACCGTGTTACAACCGAGCCGTTCGAAGTACCCGTGGGGTGACGAGCGATTCACGTGTGAGATCAGTCGAGCGCGTCATGTTCGCGTGGCTCACTCCAATGGCGCTTCAGGACGATTTTCCCGGGAACATACACTTGAACGGCACAAGTGAGGATGAGGACACCGACACCGCCCTCTCTGTATTCATTTCGGAAAGCGAGCAGCAGGCGTCAGAACCCACGTGGGAAACGACGTTCGTGCGAGCCGGATCCACATAGCACGAAGTTTCTCGTCGTTCGGAAACGTGTTGAATTGAATTGAAGTTTATTTGACATATGAAATGTCGGGGAGGGAGGAGCAAAAGGTTGCCGAAGCTACCTGACGAGGCTCCATTCCCCTTTTCGGCGCTACAGCAGTCGCAGCAGCAGTGTGCAAGTCATATATAGAAAATTCAAGGTGAAATTAGCATATCGCTGTTGACCAACTCGTTACCACAGTTCTCAGTCATGCAGAAACGCGGCGGCATCTCGACGTCAAAAAGCGCAGAACGGCTTCGAATTGTAGAGCAAAGTCACAGGAACAACTCTGCGACATTCCTCAATAAGTCCATCATGGCATCTCGTTGGCTTCCTCAGCAAAGGGGCGAAGCGCGCGAGCCAACGTTGGCACGGGCAAAGGCTTCGCAATCGCGTTCAGGCCGAGGTAACTTAAAACAGTTGAACGCACTCCCAAAGAGCGGCGCTGCTCTGATGTTTAGTGCGGCTACGTAACGGTTCCTGCTACGTGATGACTAGGTAGCAAGATTCCCAACCTTGCTAAATTACCTCCCAACTAAGATTCACAGGCATCCAACAGGTGAACATTGAAAGATCGTTTCATTAGCTTTAAATGTGGTTTTCTTGCGCCTTCCAACCAAAGAGGGGTTTTTTAGAGTTCAGGGTGGGCAACATGCAACACATATAAGCTAGAAAATGAGCGCTGGAATTACGTTTCCCTACCCCTTTAATACCGCCGCGCAGATAGTATCTTCTGGAATCGAAGCAATATCTTCAACTTGTAATTCTATTATAAGGCGTGAAAGTTGGTCTTCTCCTTGCGCACCTCGTGGATTTGTTTACCCTCTAAATGCGCTCACGTGATTTTGTTCCTCCCCGACTTTAACCAGTGACGACGTGCGCCTGCCCGCAGGGAATGCGCCCCGTCATGGCGCATCCCCTGCTTGTTCTCTCTGTTACCCTTTCATTAGCGTTCCGATGCACAAAGCACGAACGTTGTAACACTTGCGCGCCGTGCATAATTACACCTTTGTCAATCTCCGAAATGGCTGCGCTATCAACTCGGAACACCGATCACGGTGAGAGGTATTGTGGTTTAATGGTAATGCAGTTTCAGTGCCAAATTTGTTGATGAGTTTTGCCGCTGAAACTGCACTGTCATTGGACCGTGATACCACTCGCCCTCGTCAGTGGTAGAGCCGATTGAAGGAAGATCACTTCGAGAGTCATGACAAAAAAGCACACGGAAAGGCATTTCTGAAAGTAGATCCATTCAGAATGTACCTGTAGTGAGGCTCGCCCATACGCCACTCGCAGGTTGTTCTGGCTTTACCAGAAGATACGATTCTAACTCCTTGTCAACCTTACAAAAAAAAATTGTTACGTGTACGCACTACGAAAGCCGCGCATACAACTAGGAACACAAAGCACAATTTCTTAATCCTTGCAAATGTATAAAACTGTGAAACTAACCTTTTTGTCAGCCACGTCGACTGAGGTACACCTCAGGGGTTCAGTTTGGAAAATAAAAAATGATTGATTAAAAAGTAATAGCGAGGAAATTTCCCAACTAGATATGAAAAATTAATCTTTCTTGTGGTTGCAGAAATTATGAACACCTTCAAGAGCGGCGAGCGTGGTTATCTTTGACAGGCGATTCTGCGTTTTAGACCTTTTGTATGCATCTGTATAAATCACGTCGAAGTGATCATTAACGGTGAAACCACACAGACGTAATTTCCCTCCGTATATTGGTTGGCTTATTTAAACGTTCGTCAAGTAACAAAGTATCGATGTGGGCGAGTTGGTTTATGCTGAAGATGAAATTACATAACGTGTGAATAGACGACGAAGACAATTGAAAAGAAGTAAAGTTTCTTTCTTTGTCTACTCCTTTTCATTTGTGTTTGTCTCTCTTTTTTTTTTGTGCGCGCGCTGTGTACTTTTATTTTAAAGGGCCCATAAAATAAATTTTGGGCTGGGATGATAATTTTATATTGCAATCTTACTAATCGCATATCGTTTAGCGGGCCAAACGAAGGAGGGTAGAAAGTCAAAAGCCTCTTTTCGGTACGAAAACTCGAAAATATAACCTACCATTTCGTATCTCCTCTCTTTCGAAAGCTTTCCGCCTTTTGACTGTGATAAATCCGCGGTGCCCAAAGCAATTCAGCCTACCCCAGCTCATGCAATGAACACGAGCACTGCGTCACACGGACATATGCGCTCGTCAACAATCAATCCGTCGACGAATATTTGGATCCGCGTTCGAGGCCAATGAGTACCGCGACGGCATTTGTCATCACTTGAGAACAGAAAGCTCCACGGTGTGCTGAAAAAGGACGGTGGAAGCTTGGAATAATCGTACCCATGCCTAAGCACGTCACGACCGCGTGATTTCTCATTTCCCTTTTGAGTTGAGGAGGAAAGCTAAGAAAAGGGAAGTTGAAAAATTCATTCCATGGCCCCTTTAAGTCAATAACAACACAATTAGTTTCTCTGCTCCCCTGCATGGTTGCTCTCAAACGCAGTTTGACAAGAATACATATCCTAGCTTTGTTCAATTTACTTGCACCTCCTGCACTGGTGCAGAAAAGTGTAGGGCGGTGTACTTCCGGTCGTATCTCTCAATACGCATACCGGAAGTTCACTGCCCAACACTTTTCTGCACCGGTGCACCAGGTGCAGGTACATCGAACGAAGCTAGTAAAAACTATACGTACGAGCATCCCTGCACAAACTCACCGGTGTCTTTGTTATGGCGCTAAATTCAAAAATTAAATAAAATTATAGTGGCCCCATACCTTTGAGACAGGAGAATGATTCCGAGTCCGGAAAGTGAACAACTGTGTTGACGGGTTCACCCCATATTTACAGGGGCAGCAAGTACGAATAGCTCATGAAAACTAACATATAAAACCATGAAGGGGGAAACTGGCCATCAGTCCTTCTCTATCGCGCCTCCTAGTACGTGTGTCCAGGCCCTCGTTCGGCTGCTTCATGTTCTAACCCGTCGCACGCTGCGAGATTTTAATATACAGCGGCGACTTACCTCTTTCACCGGACACAGACTTCATCGCTAGGAATTGATAATGTCGGCCGTTTTGTGACCGAAAGGACTGTACCCTTTCCGTCACAAAAAATGGTAACTCTCGTGGGTTATGAATTCGTAGAGAAACCAGCGAAATGGCTCAACAAAAAAAAAAACATTTTTTTTTTTTTTTTTTTGGGGGGGGGGGGGGGGCGCACTGCGAAGGAGTGCACCTGATGGACTTTTTGAGATGCGGTGCCTGTGGCTAGAGAGACGCTCTCTGCGACTAGGGAAAAAATATGCAGGTAGCTAACTTAAGTCCCCGGACGGTTGGCGCGCAGCGGCCGGAAGCCGATGTCCGTCCGAGCATGGCACGGGGCCTCGCATGCCGGACGCTCAGCCATTAGGGAATGAAGCGTCGTACGTGACGTGGCCTATCGAGCAGCCTGGTCCGCAGCAGCCGTCAGTGCGGCTCGGCCGCGCCGCGAGTTATCCGTCGCATGTCGCGACGGATAACAAAAAAGCGGTCCGCGGGTTGCCCGCAATAGCGACCGTGCCCACCGCCATTGGACGCGGTCCGCGTCACGTGACCCGTGCGTCACCAACCTCTCGCAATAATTACCGGTCGGCCGTGAGCACGTAATTACGAGACTTCAATATAGCGACCGTTTTGCTTGTGTTGCGCGTGCTTCTGGCGCGTCGCCCGCTCACGCGGCCCGCGCGCGTCCCGGGTCCAGCGCGCCCAGCGACCGGCTGCCGGATAGAGACGCTCCAGCGCGTTTAAGGCCCGCTTCATTACAGCCCGGTTACGATCGTGTCGGAACGACGGCGCTAAGCGCCCAGGCGCAGCTGTCGGCCACTGGCCGGAAATGCTAACTGCGTCCAGACTCCGACTGGGCGGCCGCTGGTCATCGGCGTACGGCCTGCTCGGCGTGTCGATTTCGCCACGATATCGGACTCCTTCGCAGCTGCGGTTTGTGTGCGAACTCAACAGGTTCGCCATACGCGACACAAAATCTGGCTTTTCTGCGCACTCCGAAAATACTCGCTTTTAGAGACTACCTTCAGGGCGCCAGTTATTATCGTATTTTTCCCCTCTTAGGTGTGAAAAGCGTGTTTCAGAGGCTTACACCCATGACTACATCCTTCGAGCACCCTTTTTCGAGTATGACATCTCTTATAACTGTAAGGTACGGTTATGTTCCCTTGGACACCCTTCCTTTGTTGAAGGATGGAAAGAATAGTGTAAGAAAAGGTGCTGCAGTGCAGTGCGGGGGCGCAGCTTTTGCCGAGGTCGTTTTAGCGACTACGTGAAATTATTATATCTGATACGAATGTTTTTTTGTTTTGTTTTTTGCTAAGAAATACGTTTCTTGAAGCTGGAAGTAGTTACGCTTTATATAAAACACCGATGAGAAAAAACACCATATGAATAGCTGAAGCAGTCACAGGTGCAACGAGTGTCTTTCGACTGTCGAGAACACACTTTTTCAGCGTTTAAAAAACCTGGGCAAAAAATACCGAGTCACAAGTTTGTGGACGGATGCGCGGCGTCTGGTATTTCTCGGGAGTTTGAATTACTACGCATACTTAGAACGCCTTCGACAGTTCAGTAGAAAAAGGTGGTAGCACGCAGATGACGATTTTTAGAATGGCTTGTATAAGGCGGGGGACCAGTCAACAGGGTCGTGTTTCTGATTTCGTGCGTGCCGTGTTGCGTCTGTATTTGTTGTTTGCGTGCATGTGACTAGTGTACGTGCCGCTTGTTGCCTATAAACTTGTTGCCAATAAACATTTACCTCTGGGATTCTGCTAGGATTTTCAGCACTTTATTATTAGGGTGTCTACTCGCACCCTAGCTGGATTTCTGATTTTATAAATTAGGGGTTTTCAACCTGTGACAGGCTCATTTAAACTCTTAAAAAAACACTGAAATGAAAAGATAGGAAATTAGGCAGATTTATGGGACACGTTTTTTTTTTTTATTATTTCTCTGGGAAGAAGAAAATTTCGCTCCATGTTTAGGCCGGTACATGCAATTTAGCTGGAGTTTACGGCCCGCTCTAAACCCCGCCCATACATCAGTGACCTTGCCGATTACTTCTGGATTGGCTAGACTGCTCGGCCGAATACGGTCGGAAATCCTGGTGTCTCCCTTTCTCGACATCGGTGCGTCTATTCTGGCGTCTGACCCAACCTGCCAGTCATGCGAGCTGACGCGTGGCAGCCCCCCGCATCTTCTGCTATTTCTCCACCGTGTATCGTCGTCTGCAATGCTCGTAAGACGCGTCACGAAAGCTGCGAGTCGGCGTCTGTTTTCGTCCTCGTCCGTCTGCTATTCCGCCCCTGTTAAAAACTTCTGCAACGCTCATAAAACGCGACCATGAAAGTGGCGTTCTAGCGTTCCATCATGAACGAGCCGCGGTCCAATCTAGCGTATGTCAGCGTTCGTCGATTTGCGGTGAAAAGCGACTGAGAGGACTAAAAGAAGGCTACAAATTAAATAGGCAGTCATTCCAGCTTTTCTGTTCTTGTTTTTTTTTTATTATTATTATTTGCATGGCATCCGCGAGCAAGGTGATTGAGCGCCATGACGTACAATTAAAGCGCCGGGTGCACCACAAAACTACCATCCCACACCGATGTTGTTATTAATTCACACAATGCGAAAAAGGCAATCAATCTTGGGATACTTTTGAATACAAGAATGACTCTATTTAGGTTACTTGTTTCTGAAACCTAAAAATATTGCGGTTAAAAATAGTATTACGGCATGGAAAGACACTTTTACAGCGAACAATCCACACGTCAATTGTCTCTCCAACCAATGAGAGCCTAGAAATGGAGCTTATTTCACGACGTTCCTAGACGGGGCCTAGGTCGGGCTGCCTGCGCGTAAAATGCGTCTAACGGCGTAAATATTGCGTAGTTTGTATTTCCCCCCGTGGGAGAAAAGTTTAAAAAAAAAATATACGTGTCCCAAATAAGCCCTTTAAAATGTTTTTTTTTTTTTTTTTATATCAGTGTTTCTCTTAAACGGGCTGTGCAACGAGTTGCGGACTTGCGGTAAATACCCCTCAGATTTATTTCTTGACGTTCAAACATACGAAACACGCGACAGTTTTTCTCACCACGCAAAAACAATCGCTAAAGAACACTACCAAAGAGCTTTCCACCCTTCACCTTTCAATTCGCCGCCAGATCGCGTGAGTGTGCAAAGCGCAGGCCACGTGCTGAGCTCCAGACATTGTTAAGGCTGGACTCCGTCGGGCGAATATGCTGCGAAAAATCGACTAATATCGCCCGGCGGCTTTTGCTCGACGCGTGTCATCAGCAGAGTGGCTGCTGCCTCGCGCGCAAGGCAGCAGCCACTGTGCTGACGTTTGAGCGGTTAAATGTTTAAGTTTGTGCTGTGCTATCTCCTCTTTCTACCACACATCCGACGTTGACGTGTTCTACTTCCGGACGAGGTGCCCGCAATTCCACGAATTGTTATCATAGAGAAGGCGCCTCGTTACTTAAATTTAATTTCGACATCATACGATTCCTTAGTAGTATATATAAACAAATCCTCACTCCTTTGCTGAGCCGTGTCAGATGATCTTCCTTTGTTCAGCACGTAAACCCCGAGATTGCTTGATACTACTTGCTTCTCTGCAGTAGGGAGTGATTTTCTATTATGCTTTAGATTCTTGGACGGCTTATCTGCCATATAGAATGTATTTTATTTAAAAAAAAGCACTAAAAAACGCTTTGATTTTTTATATTTTATTTTGTTATTTCCATGAAGCTTAGGCTAAACTGAACGTACGGCTGCCCTCTTCCATCATTATCAAATGTCTTCGTCTATGAGATCATAACGGTTCCCTAATTAAAACGACGAGAAATCGTAACGCGGAACCCATGGGCACGATTTGTCGCCTCGTCAAAAGTCAAAGCTCTCCGTGAATACACGTTTGCTTTTAGGTGTTGGTGGATCCTGATCAAAACCTGAACCATTCCCGGGCGAACATGCACACAGACAAAAGCTGTCGTTATGCTTAGAACGCCTTATAAATGCTGGTTCGTGCTAGAAAGGGGTAAAAAGAGGGAACAATCTCATACTCGATTTGTTCAGTCATTGATTCGCCGTTGAAAGAGTTATGCTAGCAGCATAAACGTTAGTAAGCACCGCGCTATTGTTAAACGGCTCTGGGCTAGAGTCACTAATCATATCGTTTCTCATGCTCCAGTCACACTCAGAGTCACCCTGGGGACTAATACTTACCTCGAAACGTTTTTTTCTTGGGTTTTTCATTCCTCAAGCAACCTTCACTATAAGCTGCATGACGAACTCTCCTAGTGCTCTGTGGGAAAGTAGGCGGACAGGCCTCTTTGATCTTACCGTGTAGGTAAAAGAACAGGGCGAAAGAAAGTATTCACTATAATTAACATGTTCTAACGTCATATTTTCTGGCACGCATTGGGCGAAAGACGTTCTCTTTGTTGTCCAACCTTATACACGCCCGCGGGACTTCTGCCATGCTCAAGTGAACATCAGGTCGACGAGCACCATCTGAGCTCACAAATAACCATGGTTTTATTATAAATTTGCACTATTTTAGATTTGGGTCGCAGAAAACATTACCTCTCAGATGGCACTGAATATATCACATAAGCTCAGGAGCATCGATTTCCAGAAGGCCCCACACATCAGTACCTTTCATTGCGCGCAGACTTTAACACACACACACACACAAAATATATGTATATATATGAGCCTTTTTTATGTACCAATGATTTGCTGCATATGCTCAGCTGTAAAAGCGAGAAAGTATGAAGGATTCGCTCTTTCCCAACTTCCAATCAACAGACGCGAGAAACAAAGCGAAAGAACTCGTCTGACGGGGCGCCCATCGTGATATAGCTATACATACGAAACACGTTACAGGAACGGGGCGGATCAAATTCAAAAGTAACGCGAAGGAACAAATGAACAAAAAAAAAACGAGAGAAGAGAAAACCTAATTCCAAGAGATACGAAATTCTAACCGGGGACGACACCCCGCTAAAAAGTCATTGCCGCCGGGGTGACCGAGCTCTCGCATTTTCAACACCGCGCTCTCCCGTCTCGCGAGTGTGGAAGCGTGAGATGTCGGAAACATACTTTCGCGGCGATGCTCGCCCGCTTCTCTCCAGCCTGCTTGTCGCTGGCGCGTCTCCGGCGGCGCGATGCTCGTTTTAGCTAAAATAACCTCGTTAAAATCGATCGCCCCAGTCAGAGACGTTCGTCAGCGGCACGAAACAAACCCGAAGGGAGAACTCCCAGATGGCAGAGGAGGATGTCGCTGTCGCCTGGACTCGGGACGCGCGTCGTCGCGCGCTATCGCCTCTTCCTCGGCAATTCGTGCTCAAATTGCACGCTCCAATCTGTAGAGGCCGACGAAAGGGCCCGGGAAAACTCCAGCGAAGAAACAATGCAGAGAAACAAGTCCACCTTTAAAGCGAGCGTATGCCACTCACAAACCCAGTCAGCATCCATCAAGCGTCGACGCGACATGTTGGCGCGACAATCACGAGGACCCACCAGTAATCGAAATGGCTATACGTTCTTTCGACGGCCCTGGAGACATTTTAGTTCGCGATCCTCCCGGGAGTTACGGGACCCAGGGGAAAGGGGAGGGAAAGGGGGGGGGGGGGGTATTTCCGCATCCTCTTAATAATGCAGTCAAATCTGTGATCGAGAAGAAAGAAAAAGGAGCGCTCTCATCCGTCCGCTTCCCGCCAATCCAATCCCCTAACAACAGTTTGCGTGACTTCGGCCTATAAATAATTCGCGTCCGTTTCCGAAGTCACGCCAAGGTGACGGAGAACGATTCCAGCGGTGCAGCGACGCCTGGGACGCCGCCGCCGCCACCGCCGCCGTTGCCCGCCCCCTTCGCCGTCGAACCAGGCGCACGTTTTGTCGCCCCCCCCCCCCCCCCCCTCCCCCCTCTTCCACCGTTCGGGCCGTTCGAAAGCGCGCGCCCCATACCTGCTTGGGGTGTGTGGAGCCAAGCGCCTCCTTTCTCACACGCGAAGGGAGGCCTAAGCGACTGCATTTGTACGTGTCGGCATCGGGTATGATACGCGGACCGCACTCATCTGGAGCCTCGAACCGGCGGCTCATTTGCCGAGTGATCGAAGCCAAAGCAAGGAACGAGCCCACCGCGCGATCATTAGCTCCCGGGCAGGGTCATTTTGGTTGCAGCGAAGCCACTCGCTTGTTGCTGCGCTTCGGCGCACCGGTAAGGACCGTCCGCAGTTCGCTGCGCCGAACGAAAAGAAAAGCTGCGCGCATACGATCTATGTTCGGTTTCCCGGATTGTCCAACTCACGGACTGACTGCGTCGACGCGATTTTGCGGCGAGCGAGACATGATGGATAACGTGAATTTTGTACATCCAAATTTCCGAACATTCACTGTCAATGTTTAAAAACGGTGTCGTTGTTTGGCATAGGGCAGTTTCTAGTCTATTTGGCTGAACCAGAATAGAAACTCTCTGCTTCAAACTGGCACGATTACGCCAGCTCCGCTGCTCAGTTTTGGTGCAATCGTGCTATTGGTCGCGGCAATCGAGTATTGCCCGCGCCTCGTTCAAGTCCTAAAAAAAACAAAAAAACACGGCGAGAGCCATTGAGCTATATTGATTTTGTGTGGTGTAGCTCATACCATCACAAAGCTGAGCGTCCATCCTCACAGTAAATTGCATGATCACAACCATCTTTAAGAGCGCAAGAGAGTGTCCCTGTGCCTCACAAAAGCAATGAACACACAAAAATTATAAAAACGCGCGTTCCCACTTCCACTACTGGCTGTGCCGCACTAGGTCAAACTACACGTAAAGTTTTCTCTACGCTACCGAAACAAAAAAACTAGCATAAATTATTTAAAAGGCACAGTCCCGGTATGTCGCGCATTGATTATATATTTTAGGCAGTTGTAAAGCAGTTATAAAAACGTTGATGCAGACACCGAATTTTGTAAAAATGTCTATTTTTTTTTCAAGCATCGTTTTGCACATTTTTAAACATAACTATATAAAAATATTGGGCATTACATGAGTTTAAGATTCTTTTTTTTTTCTAGAATTCGAAAACCTGAATCCTAGGATGTCTTACACAGTTTCGTAAGTGATAATGACATTGCCCATCACATTACACATTTTGGTGAGTGAAAATCTGTAAAACTATAGTAGATCATTATAGTCTCATAATGTTCTTCTAGGTGTCTGAAAATATAGGAGCGGATCTAAGCTGATCATTACTCGTTTTTTGAATGGTTTGTAGATAGAAATCTTAGATGTTTTTTTTTTAATCTTTTTTTTTTTAATTGATTTCCAGACGATTTTACAGAAATTGTTTGCTTGCGACTACGAAAACGACGGTTCCCTGTGCTTTTCGGGCAGTCGATTTCACATTCGTACAATTTTCACCGTTACCAGGGTGTGCCCTAGTGTACCAGGTAATGCATAATTAGTATACAGGGGAACGGGTATATTTGAAACAGTCTGGAAACCTCGAGGCGCGTCACATAGTATAGTCGGGCGGCAACAGGAGGAGGCCACCGCTCGGCAGGGCCCAGCGTCCAAGGCGGGCCTCGGGCAACGCGAGCCCCAGCGGCTTCGCATTGATTATAAAGGCTCCCGAAAGTGTGGCCGGAGCTTATTAGGAAGACCGGGAGCGCGGCGTAACACTGACTGCTTTACGATTTGCCCGGCCTGCCGGCCCGCCGGCTATAGCGCTCGCCCGCTTCTTTGTTACCAGTTCCCCTTCGGCAAATGCTTCCGGAAAACGATCGCACGGCCCGAGTGCTCACAGATAACCCCGCATTCGATCCGAAAGTCAATACAGTCGTATACGCTTCTCCTGCGCGAGGGGGCCACCACGCCGGGCCGATCCCGCTGCTGCAGAGCTGCCCCGTCCAAATCCGCCGCCGCTGCTGCAGCACCAGCAAAGAGCGTCGGGCCTCGGCTATAGGCAGCAGCAGGCCGATAAGCGCGCAGCCTCGGTTTCCGTGAGCTGGATGCGCCGGAACCACGGAGCGACTGCCGTTCGCCACGTAGACAATGCGCCCAGGGCACTCGATGCCCGCGCCAGTTGCGAGTCTTGTCTCTCCATAACGCCGCCGGAAGACTCTGACCACCCGCCGGAGGTACATACGTGCGGCCGCCGTTTTGGTTCTGTCTTGACGAGATGATGGGAGGTAGGGATTCGGCGGCGATGCGGGTTGTGCGGTCACGTGGAAATATAGGCGAAGGAGCTTGGAACGAAATGAGCTGGTATGGAGGGGGTGGGGGGATTACAACTGAATCAAATGGAAGAATTAGTGGTTGACGTTAGTTTAGTCTATTGATTTCATCGGTGCGTGTGTTCTTACGATACGTCGTGTTTTCATTGAAAACGCCAAATAGCCAGAGAACTTATAGATGGTAGTTAGGAGAACCACTAAACAACCTGCGTTTGAAGTGTCGGCACTTTATTCCTGATTGTCTTGTGGGTGCTATCCTTTCACTGCCTGCTGCTGAGAGCGCGCAATTGGAAACGATTCAATATTGTGACCTCCTCAGGTTTGGACAGGGTGCGAGGAGGCTCGGGCAATGTTTCTGTGCTTTGTCGCGAACTGTTTTGACATCTCTGAAGGAGGGAAAAGCGTTTCTTGTGATTTATAGGGGAAAAACGTTTCTTGTAATTTATAGGGCACCGAACATTTCAGTGTCTATAATAAGCGGCGCACTATCTTTCCATGAGTCAGCAGCCGCCGGTGTACGCGAGCACACGCAACAAGACGTCATCATATCCCCCATTCGAGCTTATTAAGCGTGAATGGGGAATATGATGACGACGATTTAGTTACGTGTGCTCACGCACACCAGGGGATGCTGACTCGTGAAAAGATAGTGCGCCGCTGAAATGTTCGGTTCACCATCCCTATAAGCTAAAGGTTCGGATAACTCACAAGCACCAAGATGGCTGAAGTATATTTAATCTGGAGTCTGAAACGAAGTTCATTTATTGCCTCGAGTATTTTCTATGGTGCTTTTTGTGCGCCTGACTGATGGTGACGACATCAAACCATTTTCGTTACGATGCTTTTTTTTTTTCTACGGAGCGCGGGAAAGGGCGTTTTTCGGTACAAGCTTCTAGCATTGACTGTGCACATCTACTGTGACGTTTTGTTTCCTGCTATTTTTTTATATTTTCCTTCGGAACGTGCGCCATCGTCATCGGGTGCTGCAAAGAATGGCATCGAAATAAACAGACGAACATTGAAGCACCCTTTAGACCGCTACAAAAGTCACGTGCCAATTGAAAAAAACAAAAAAAAAACATCTGATTTGCTGCACGATGGTTGGACAACCGACACCGCGGACCGTGCAAGTAGCGCGAGCGGGTTGCTATGACTTGTGGTTCCGCTGCACGAGGCAGCCGGGGCGCAATCGAACGCAAGAAGCTCGCAGTCGTGTCCACCCATGGCCTCCTCTGTACTAACTACACTGTTCTAGAGGGTGTAGTGGCAAGAGCGGCGCCCGCTTACAATGAAGCGCGTGAAGACGGTCGATGTAGATACCGCGAGTAGCGCTGGAGTTCTGTGCCCTAGGAGAATTAATGGCACGTGTGCGATGAACGAAGAAGACGACGAGGGTGACGCGGTACGCTGCTCCTAAATGTAGCACCGTAGAACTTCTTTCGCAGCTATTAAGCCTGCAGCCCAAGTGATAGCGTTGCTGAACGATGTGTCAGTACTGGGGGGGGGAGTCGATATTAATTAAATAATCTCCCTCAAAACACGGGAATATTTCAAGTAGAGGATAGCACACACTCTAGAGGCATTAGTCCAAAGGCAGAACTACAATGTACTATACTTCGTTTAACCTTATGTTGTACCGCAGCGAAGGCTAGAAGCGCGATCTCATAGCGTTGGCAGCTGCTCTTAATTCACGAGAGCGTGTGCCGCCGAGATGTGCCCCAGTGCAAAGAGCTCGCGCTTGTAGCCTTTCCTGCGGTACATCATAAGGTGAAACAGAGTATATAGAACAACATTAGCAGTTGTTTGGCACCGCGAAAAGCTCCAGTCAAACCACAGTAGTAAGCGCCGAACAGCGCTGATGATGGGGCTGACGGGGGCGCGCTCCTAGGGCACAGAACAGCAGCGCCATGGTGTCGTCTACGCGCAAAATCTTCACAAAGCGGCCGCCGCTCTTGCCACTACAACCCCCTCTAGAACACTGTAGTACTAACAAAGCCTGGCAGATCGCCACTAGAAGCGGCCGTCGAAATTGAGAAGTTAGAGCGGCAGACAGCGGACAAGAGAGCCACGTGGCTGGCGCCCCGCTGCGGCGACACGCCGAAACACACTTCTCCCGAGCGATGGAATGTTCGCTCGTGCTCCTCACGTTCCTCGCGCTTCCGCTTCTTTTCTCGTCAGGTTCGAAAACCATGTTTCGGGTCCTCGCCGCTGCAAAAGCTGTGCGCTGACGTCCAGGTTCCCCGAGAAATGCTCTGTGCTACCAGATTCTCGCGCTTCAAATCTGCGACCGGGCACTCTATGGCTCCGTCGTCGAACGGCCAGGCTTTATGAGTATAGAGGAGGCTATGGTCCACCATTGTGCAGAGATTCTACAGTTTCCAACAGAGGGCACACTTTCGTAAGGGGAGTCACTGAGGGGAGTCACTAACAAGATGAGAACAGCAGCGCGTCTGTTCCTGACGCCCGGCCTTCAGCAAGCGCTAGTTGCTTTCCTACGTGCTTTGGACTTGCTTGCACACTTGAGGCTCACACGACGCCGAAGCATTATCGAAGGTAGAAAGCTCGCGCTCGAGGCGGGACAACCGAGACTCCTCCCTCACGTTCTCATCTTGTCGGTGGCTATGTATTCACTATAGTCCACCAGTCTAGCTCGCCTTCCTCACCATACTCAAAGAGAAAGTTCACTTATAGTATACGAAGAACTGCAATCATGAGGATGTGAAACGAATAGTGCGAACATTGTCATGTATGCAGAATACACTAACGTTTTCTTTACTGGAAAGACTAAGCATCCTCTCGAAGACATAACAAACAGATAGTTGGTGAATTTGTCCCAGTGGGTAATATCAAATAATCTGCCACTGAATGAGTCTAAAACCAAATATGTAATATTTAGGCCTATTAATAAACGTGATAACGACGCCGCCACTATTAAATTTAATAATATAATTTTAGAACAAGTAACAGAAAAGCCATTTTGGGGGGTTTGGTTTCACGAAGAACTAACATGAAACACACATGTTAGGCATATCAGAACACAGCTATCAAGCTCTCTTGGGTGCGTGTACAGAAGAACAAATTTAATACCGCTCTGGCGAAATAAGTGCCTTTATCACTCATGGTTCTCTTCTCATCTTTCATATGCCACCTTGGTACGGAGTACTTCGACCATTGCAAACTATCATCAGCTTATGAGTACTACAAAAAACAAAAAAGGATTCTACGTATGTATGCTAATTACTCTGGAAACCTGCAGGACTTTGACTGCGAGAAGCATTACACCTTACATAGCACGCCAAAATCAGATCAAGTTTATTAATTTAAACTTGCACAATTCCTAGACAAAAATAGTTTCTATATTGAATTTGTTGAAACTCGGAACGATCGCGGTTACTCTCTCCGGCAGACTAAATGGCGGATGCCTCGATCCAGAAGAAACTATGGTAAACAGAAACTCGACTACCAGATAACCGGTCTTCTTATACTTTGGGAACAGAATGCAATTATTTTAACTGTTTTGTACAATTTAAAGATTAAGTCAAGTAGTTTCGAATATCTAACAGTATTGATTTTAATAACTGGTGTGTTCACTCGTTCGCGTAAAATCTATTTATTTTCTCTTGATACTTTATTTTATGTTAGTGTGTATACATCATATGAATGATTTCATGTCTTGTTTTAAAAAGAAGCATACGTACCTACTGTGTTATTGACTATGACAGCGTGAGTGTTACAAGTGCCTAATTTTGTCTCAATATTTCTGAATCGCGTGTTCTTAAGCTTCTATTGTGCGACAACATTTTTGTATACTGTTAGGTTTTCCTTCTGTAGTATTTGTTATTATCTCTTTAAAGAATGCTGTTCAGCTGTGACGGGCGGAGAGGGTGTTCAGGCAGAAATGCCTTTTTCCTCTTCCGCCCTCCCGGGCACGGGCTGCAAAATCAAGAAAGAAAGTTAGCCGTCAGCTAACTTCCAGCAGCAACGTGCTCAGCTGGGGTGGCCAGTGAACCTTTGGCTTTTTACGAACATAAACCGCCGCTTCCGTCCCAAGCGACTTCCGGTTACTCCGTCTTTGCAAGCCTGTGGAGTTTGCTTATGTCACCAGAGCTAGAAAGCATAAATGCTACACGGACAAACAATTTGGACGTTTAGTGAGGGCCTTCGGCTGTACGATTTAACGTCTTGGAGGAGACAAATTGGTATACAAGATTACTCGAAAAGTTTGAACAAATCTCGTGCTTCTTGGTTCTTTTTGGCAATCGCCTGGAGAATTCGAGGTTAAATGTTTCGTCGACGTTTCAAGCAGCGGCGTTAAGGTGGGCTTTGTTCGTTATTCTTGTACACCGGAAGTTCTCTGGGACGTCAAACACTGGAGCACCGCGTGGTGGCGTTTGCAAAGAAAGGGGTCTATAGACGGCTTCAGGGCACGCCAGAAAACAGCCGCCATTGGTTGTCTTCCTTTGTCTTACCAATATGTCTGTCCAGCCGCTGACGTGGAAGTTGACGAGCCTCTACACAAAGGCTCGTCAACGCCCAAAGAACATTGTAGAATCACCTGCGCTGTCACCCAAGTGATGAGGTGAGATGTGTGAAACAAAAGAAAACAACAATTGAAGGTCGGTTATGGAAGCGTCCAAGCACAGCTGCCTGAAGTGTTTCAGGACACGTTCATCGCATATTCAGAGTCCCCGAAATTGCGAGAGCGAGCACTTCACTCGAATGAATGGCTCCATCGAATGAGCGCTCGTGCCGTGATCCTGCAAACGACTCTCAAGTTGATAATTCCGAAAATAATGAACTGACAATCCTGACTCGTCTGTGAAACGTCAGGAGCATATTAGGGCGACAGAAAGTTGAACAGACCTTCGATCTCTACGTGGAACCGGAGGGGCCCCAGAAAACTCGTGGAGCCGACGATTGTCAGACTAAAATCTGCGACAACGACCGGTAATGTTTCCTACATTTCGGCACCTGTCACACTTTGAAGGCACTGTCGGCAAGGCACAAGGCCAAATCGCTCGTTTACATTCGTTTCGTAGACTTTGCGGGAAGAGATATGTTTGAGTGACTGAGTCCGAATATTTCAAGCGTTGTTTCAAGCCTTTTTATAATTCTAACGAGTTTCGTTTCTTCTCATATTTGGTCTATATTTTTCTTTAAAGGCCCTGTCACACTGAGGCAACACGACAGCAACATCAACACAATACGTTGTCCAACAGTCGAGTAACTTGTTGCTCGCTCCCCGTGTTGTCCGACAAACCTGTCACATCGCGGCAACAGCACGACAACATGGACGACAACTAAAATGTTGCCTCGGTATGACAGCTTTCGGCAACAAAAACAGCAGCAACTTGTGTTGGACAACGTGTGTTGCCCTGATCGCTGGCTGAGCGAATTTCGGGCCGGCAACAGGACCACAAAGATAGCTTCGATGGTAGAGCTAGTCCCCTATCAATAAAGTCTTACTCAAATAAAGGCTTGGAAAACGTTATTTAACAATAATTAGGGCTGGCCTGCAGCTAAAATATTTTCGATATATGTTTTGGCTGCGTAGTTACGGAAAGCGATTTTCGAAATGGTCTCAGTTACGGTCGTGAAGACTGGTTTTGAAACTAGAACTGCCGAGAGACCAGCTCACATTACTGATAGTGAAATAAAATGGCGTGCCTACTCACCCGCTAATAAAGTATAATAAAAATGATCCAGAAAACCAAAGATTAAAAAATCGAAGCATAAAACGACCACTCTGATCATGATTGTTGATTCTTGGAACTTGGAAACAGCCGCTACCAGACACCTGATTTGTTTTAAAAATACCCAGGACGTTTTGGGGGAATGAAGCGATCATATAGCAGGCGGTAGGCAAGTAGACAGCGCTGAAAAATATTCATTCCACCGATTGTAATGAAGGCCGATCGTGTCGGTGTCGCAGTTTTGAAGCACTGTCAGTTCAGCTCAACACCACGCTACAAAAGACGCTTTGGGGTACTGCCGGTGCTAACTCAATTTTACAGTAGAAATAAGAATTGCATGAAAGAACCGGACAGAAACACTTCATACGGTGGCGTAAATCCCGAACATATTTCAGCGATGCCACTTTCCTCGGTTAGGGCTATCTGCTTAATCAGCGAATGAAGAACATTTCGATAAAATAAAGAGCGGAAAATACTCCCCGTGTCAAGTTTTCAAATCACAGTCACTGTTTGATGTCACACCGTGGTAATTCCCGGCCCTTCGAACGCACTAGCACTTTGTAGAGTCACATTTGCGGCGATTCCGCACCGCACGCAAACGAAGGTAGCAATCAAGATGGCGGAGTGTTCCCCGTGTTGCCCCCGCCGTCAGCGCAGCGTGACAGGGTTGTCGAACAACAGATCGGGCAACACGGTTGCCGGGCGGCAGCAACATGTTGCCCGACTGTTGTTGTTGCCTCGATGTGACAGGGTCGCCGGCAACACGACTTCCCCGTGTTGCCGGATAGAGTTGTCCAACTGTTGCCTCAGTGTGAGAGGGCCTTACGTGAAGACGACACGGATGAAAAAGGGGGAGGTACTTTGGGATTTTGCGATTGTGCTGAATGACAGTAACGAAGCGTAAGCTTTATAAGCAGAAAACAAAGAGAAAATAGTTTATTGTGGCGCTGAATAAACAAACCCTGTCCTCCAAACAAAACAAAAAAAGTTTTCAATCGTTGGTCCATTATACATCAGGCGTGTATATATTACTTAAGTTAATAATTATAGACACTCTGCCATGTAAAGGTTCTGTAAAAATCGATGTCCGTACTTCTTAAAACAACTTCAACGCCTTGCATGAAATTAAATTTACGGATGAAAGAACAGGAGTTTGCAGAGGCGAATAGAAAGAGCCAGATCATAAATCCTCGTGGAAAATTTCAGACGGCAGACCGAAGCTACGAAGCAGCTTCTTCGCAGCAAAACGTCGACACCCTGGCTGAGACTTCCTGGAAAGTTTCGTTTTGTGTATAAACGGGTATTAACCTTTCCATTGCTGGTCAGTCAGGCAAAACGTCCCTGGTCTCCGAGGTGAACGCTCGCGCGGCTTGCGGCATTACACCGCTTCAGCATGCCCGACGCGCGATCGACAGCGTTGTATGAAAGCACAGAACTCAGCACGCAATATTTAAATGTTGTGTACACTAGGAATGCCCGCGACTTCCTTGTATATGTTGAATGAACTTGAGTCTAGGGTAGAAGAGAAACAACAAAACGTAAAAGGAACAGAAAACAGACAGGACGACATCTCAAACTCAGCCAACTTGCTTATTTAGTCCACCTCTTTATATAGTCTTAAACTCAAGGTTGGTTGGGATGACCTTGGGTTTGCGATTATTCAAAAAGGTGGACAAAATAAACGAGTTGGCCGAGTTTTAGACATTGCCCTCTCTATTTTCTGTCCCTTCTACGTTTTGATGTTTCTCTTCTATCCCAGTCTCAGGTTGATTCACCATGGCTAATATTCACCAGCTCGCCTGCACCCTTACTATATCTTCCTTGTACAGGTTTTTTTAAGCTTCACAGTTGTTCTTAAGCAGCTTTGAAAGTTATACACTGATGCAGTAGGTGCAGGTGAGTCATACGGCGATAAGGAGATAACATAGGGAAATAACCGTCATGATAAGTTAAATAATTAACTAAGATTCGTTAATAAACGTTTCAATTGGTTAAAATAAACGTATGGTTCCAATTAGAAACTTGCTGAGCGTAGTCGAAAACCACTAAATCAGTAATTTTTAAAAAACACTGAGCAAGGGCAAAGCGCTTTAGTGCGCTAGGTCAGAAAACGCCGATGATAAGAGATGGAAAAATCGCGCGGGCGCCTTGTCGCACCGGTAGCCTTGAACCTGCTGCACGAGTAATAACGTTTGCGCTCCACCGTGCTGCGAGGCTTTCTAAAATTAACTGATTTAGTAGTTTTCGATGATGCTCAGCAAGTTTCTAATTGGAACCATGTTTATTTTAACTAATTAAAAAGTTAATCAACATATTTGACTTAATTAGCCAACTTATCGTGACAATTAGCCCACAATATGATGTCCTCTTTGACGTTAACCTCATCTAAAAAAAAATGCTATGTATAACGAAAAGCACGAGAAATGTGACGTTTATTAAACTTATACGACGACAAGCCGGCGCGAAAGTAACAGGCTATCGGACCTACACAAGAAACCCGCCTATACTCCAACCGGCAAACTAATAAACGTTTACAAAAAACCAGCCCGATGGCGCCCGGACCTGAGCGGCCCAGCGAGTAACGGGTAACTGTGGAACGGCAGCGGTGGAGCCCGTCTCATCCTTCACATAACCGCCACCACCACCACCTGGCCGACAGAAAGAACACCGCTCAATGAAATCCTGCACCTGGACCCCCTCCCGCCTCGCTCCCCGCACACATTCGTCCCCGCGGATCCCCGCTTGTAGAACAACGCGCGTGTCAGCTGCCCTCCTCCCCCCCCCCCCCCCTCTTTCTCCTTTCCTCCCTCCCCAGCGGTATGAGCTACAAAGCGCCCTCTCTAGCCTACCCCTCCCTTCACACAAAGGTGGGGGAGCCACATCTCTCATCCTTGAACTCGGGAACTGGACCGCTAAACGTGTTAAAACAGGGGAGAGCGTTCGGGGGAGCTGGGATAGCCCCGTTCTCTTGCCGAGAGAGACGACTGTCAATTAACCGAGATGAACCGACTCGTGGTTAAAACGCAGCCGCGTGTGTTCATTGACGTAGGCATTCACGCGACAATAGTCTATAAGGAACTTTCGCCGTCATTGAGTTTAACCTGTGTAGACATTAGCGCTCGAATATGTTGCCGCCCGTGGGCAAGGTCCTCGTCACCGCCAAACGGAGTTTGCAAATAAAAGAAAAAGAATCTTTAAATGTGGCGTGCCTTCGTGAATATACAAAAACAAAAATGGCCTGTTCGTATCCCCGATAATGGAGTAAGATTGCCCGACCATTAGCATTGGTTCGTTTACCGTAATTATCGCTCGGTCTTCGTGCAATGTCCAAAAACAAACGGGAATGATGATTTAACGTTGTTCCCATCGATAATTTCCGCGGCTAGGTAAACACTGCTCGTGTGATGTTGTTACAGTCAGGGCGGGCACGACGCCGTGGCGGAGTGCCGTCTGATAAATCGCCCCAGCTGCGGATGCATAGCGCTCGCCAGTGTTCAATCAGAACCAGCTTCGCTGCTTGCGCTTGAACGACTGACCTTTCTGGTACTATTGTAATGAGCGTAAGTCAGTCAATCGTCGCTTTTTTTTTTTTTTCATGAGAAATGTAAAACAACCTCATGTAACATTTCGTCGATTACGTGCACTCTAAGAAAAGCCCGTGCGTCTACTTTCCCGCACATCACTCGGAGAGCCTATGACCGCAACCTACGGTGGCAGCTCGGCGAATGACGATGCCGAAACATATGTTTAGACCAAAAAACACAGTCTGAGTTGTGACATTAAGCAATGCAAGCGTGACGTTTTGCATTGCTTAATGTCACAACTCAGACTGCGTTTTTTTCTCTAAACATATGTTTCGGCATCGTCATTCGCTGAGCTGCGTCTGTAAGTTCCGGCGATTGTCTCTCCGAGTGTTGCGCGGGAAAGTAGACGCACCAGCTTTTTTTATTGTGATAATCTTGGTGGCGCTCCACTTACGGTTTCAGCAATTTAAGCTAGACATTATTTAGAAGCGTCTAGCGTAAGTCGCGTAAGACCTCTTACAATATATTCTGAGTACCATATCGCGCTATCTCTAAGTTGTTTAACTTTTTTTTAATGGTGGCTTAACCCCGAATTTTGAATGCTTGTCGTAACAACCTGTTCCACAAAACCTACTTTCATGTTTGACATTGTTCTCGGTGAGAAGCTGGCAAGGGGCGCTTCTGTTTTCCTCACTATAGGTAGTGCACGTGCTACCCACGCGGTTATATTTTAATTTTCATGGTGCATAAAACGTTGGCATTACACGTTCTTGCACCAGGAGAGGAAGTTGAAGTATCCTCACTCTAGGTTCTGAGAAAATTCCACCAGGCGGCGATACCTAAACTTCTCGCCGCGAATAAGCAAACAAGACGCAAAAATAAGACGCTAAAAACAGAAAGCTATCTCAACTTCATGCAAAGTAAATTCATTTTGTTTTATATCGTATCGCGTTCGTGATAGTACGGTTTGAGATATGCGAATGAGCGTCCGAAGCCTAGCAATTCTTATGTTTCCGAAAACGTTCGGTCTGCCAAAGAAGCTTTTGTTCAGTGCTTCCTCAGAACACCACCTAAAACAATTGCCTCTGAGATTCGGGCATATCGCTGTAAGCTTCAATTCAAGTGGAACCGTGGCTGAGACACAATTCGAGTGTCATCTAGACCTGTGGCATTTGTCGGGCGATATACAAAATAATTGGTGGTTCTCAACTGGAGGCAGAGAGAGAGTGAGGGGGTGAAGGGAGGGAGGACAGCGAGAGGTCGAGAGCTTGACATTTATACGGTGGTGAGCGTAGGAGTAGTCACATACCCGTTACCCCTTTTCTAAAACTCAGGACAGCTTTCTATTAAGCCCTTCTAGTTCCACCTTAATTAGCATGTTCTATCAGTTAGTTTTCCAGCGCTTAAAGCTAAATGATAGTTTTACAAAAAGAAGATTTAACAAGAACAAAGGCCTGAAACCATGGCCCAGAGCGTAAAGTAAAAAAAGAAAAATATGGGCTTGCGACTACATCGCCTCGATGCTGTCTTCTTTCTTGGGCGTATAACGACAACCAAAACACACGAAGAAAGACATTTTTGTGGAGAACATACCATATTTCTGTTCCTAGTGCTGCTCTGCCGCCATGGATTTCTTCCTCATGCCAGAACCTTCACGCCAGTCGGTATGCCGCAATGGTTGCCTCTACTTGCAAGCAGCACCGTACGAAATCGATTTTTTTGCGTGCGGATGCATATAGCGCACCGCATTCAATTTATCCCAAGCAGCGGCCCTCTGATTAAACGGCATTCATCGTAAATTGTGCGCTCATTAAAAACCGCCAATTAGAAAAAAAAAAGTTTTTATTTTTTTAATATAGTTTATTTCTTTATTTAGTCAATCATAACCCGCTTCGCTGGATTATGATGAACGGATTTATGTATTATTGGACTACCCTGAAAAAAAAATTAATAACGCAGAGACCCGTACAAACAAGTTCAGCAAGTTTATTATGGTTATTACCGTTTACTTCGGGCTGAAAGTGGTATCTGAATGCCACTTAATCATTTGTTTGTTTGTTTTCTTCACACGGAAGGTGTCTTTTGACTGAAACAACGATACATGAAAACGATCCATAAGGGCGCTAAATGGAGTCTAAATATCACGATCGCGACAAAAGACGCCAAACAAAAAAAGGAATAAGAACACCATCGTCGCGGGTTCTACCATAGCAACAGGCGGGAGCGCGTCAAAGCGAAGTCTACACGGAGGATTGCGAGCAGTCCCCAATCCGCTTAGTGGCTCGAGACGGGCGAGCGCACGGCCCGACCTCCGCCCACCGTCGCCCCGAGCTGACGGCACGATGAGCACGCCAAGACGAGCCAGGATGGCGTATAAACGGGCGCTAGGGCAGGGGGGAAAAAGTGTGCGAGAGAGCAAGAAGCTTCGAAGATATGGACGCATTGTTCACCTCCAGCTGACGCTGCTCACGAAACGAAGCGAGCCAGAGAGTCGAGACTGGCGCCTGGAAGACAAGTTGGGTCGCCACTGTCCTCCCATATGGGTTTCGTCCTGCTCTGTATGGGTGCGGTAGCGCGGCTCCTAACGACGTCAAAGTCAACACACTGAGCGGGCGCACACACTACTTGTTGATGTTCGAGCGCTCCCTTCGCTACGCCAGATGGGAACGTTCGCAGGCCGAGATCGGCGACGGTGGTGGTGCCCATTCCCGGCTGCTGGTTTCTTTATGATTCTTTGCTTTCCCTTCTTTAATCTCGCCCATATTCTTTGTGTAACGTACGCCGCGCGCGTCCGCGATTGCGAGCTGCAGGCATCTCTATCAACCGTCGATCCAGTCCCCTCCTTCGCGTAGAAAGAAAATCAAAAGCGGATCAGGGAGGAACGAAGCGCTGCAACACTCTGCTGGTTCGTGTGTCTCAATGTGTGTGTCTGTGTTGCTGCGGGTAAGGGCGGTGGTGGGTGAGGTTGGGCCAGCGGCAACGACGTCCGAGTGCGGCACGTCGGTCAGGAGAAACTTACGTCTTTTTAAATGTGTACTCGCACTTAGAGTGTGGTTGTCTCGTCTGTACAAGTCACGTTTGGCCACACACGAGTGTTCTTGATACGGCTACCCTGTGAATTGGACCAGGCAGAGAATCCTGGTACAGCACTGTTAGCTTGAAAGGCAGTATATACGCGTGTCGTTTCCAAGTTTCATTTAAGGACCCAAACCCCAACTGAAGGTAGAACGTGGCTACATTTTCGGGGTTAATAGTACCCAGATCATTCTTCGTCATACTCAAGCAGGCCATGTGTTCCGGTGTACCGAAATATATTTTCAGACGATGTATTTTTCAAACTATCTGCCATTGAAAATAAATATGAACTACTCGTTCAATTATTCATATTTAACGTCTGTGCGGCACTGAAGACGACCTGTGTCGTTCTTATGTTGAGACCATTTTCTCTGTCTAATCTATCATGCTGATTTAATGCAGTTTAAAAAGAAGAGATAGATGCAGTAAAAATAATGCTTTCCCGTACAGTCAGGTGCACTCCGTTAATAGCTCCGCGTGATCTTACATCGATCGCCAACGAGCGCTCTATTTGCAGCGTCCATTCGATCTATTCGCTGACATCACAGACTTGTACTCTTCAACCAGATAAGACAAGACCATCAAAATCGTCATTCTCCTCAGCGTGCAAATAAAAAGGCGGTAATGGTTGTTTTTTTTGCGTAAGATATGCTTGTCGAGCAACCCTGAGCTGGCAGGCAGTTCAGTCCTTTCCTTTCTTGCATCTCCACCTGATTTTGAAGCTTTCTGTGGCTACTGAATAAAATATTTGCAAGTAGAGTATTATAACAAAAAGTTTATTCTTCCCACCTCTTGTTATACCTGAACCATACTCCTTTACAACAAGTAACAACCTACACATATTTGGGAGTTCATATTTCATCCTATCTGTCCTGGGAAGCTCATATTCAGTACGTAACAAGTAGCGCCAATCGTATGCTGGGTTTCATAAAACGAAAATTTTCAGCGGCCCCCTTATCGCTTCAACTACTTCTTTACAAAACGCTTGTTCGCACCAAACTAGAATATGCCTCTTCAATTCGGGACTCCGGTACTGACGTATTAACATCTGCAGTTGAAGCAATTCAAAATAGATCCGCCCGATTCATACTTACTAATTATCACCGCACTGCCAGCGTAACATCCATGAAATCAAGTTTGAACCTGCCTACTCTTTCATCGCGTAGAGAAGTTTTCCGTTTGTGCCTGTTTCGCAAAATCTACTACCACAATCATACTTTGCGTGACAAGTTATTAGCATCTCCTTATTACATATCACCACGTCTCGATCACCGACATAAGATGGGCGTACCTTCATGTAGCACTACTACGTTTCACAATTCATTCATACCCCGAACCACAGTGTTGTGGAACCACCTTCCAGCGTCTGTCGTATCAATATCTGACAGCGCTGCTTTCGAAAATTGCCATAACGATGTTCACATTTCAGCGTTTCACTAATATGTACATATTGTTTTGCATTCATAGGTTGTTATTTATTGTATGTTGTTGAATTCTGCTGATGTAACCCGCTCCCCTCCGTAATGCCTTCGGGCCCTGAGGGAACTTTTAAATAAATAAATAAATAGATACATGTGATAAATGGGGAGGCCAGAGAAATATCTGTAGAGATGGAGCTTCGCGAACCTCTGGACGAACCCTCCCCCTCCCCGTCGACTACATTGGACTAGAAACTGTGCACGTGGAGATATTTTTCTACACAAAACAAGCTCAAACATGCCTAGAATATTGATTTTTGTTTCACTGAAGTACATCAATATTTTATCGAAAAAAACGTATTTACCAGAAAGGCACACGTATTCAAATTCGTAAAGCTACACCTGAAGGTTTATTACGAATACTCCGTTGATTGCTTTCAGAAAAATAAAAAAGAGGTGAGCTGCTCATGATATTTGGTACTTCGCAGACTGCGCGGGAATCGAAATGAAGAATGGAAATTTCAAAGAACTACCTTAATTTCGTTCACACATTCCTACTGATCCTTGCGTCTATGAAACGCCTCCATGCGACAGTGATTTTGTTTCTGCCTCCCGTGTGCAATGTACGAAGTTCAAACTGCGGGTAGTCTATTTACTAAGTAAGCTCAGGGGTGCCGCTTTTGGTCCGGCTTGCTTCGCAACGTAAAACCCAAATGTACCATTTTAATTTTCCTCGCGCACGTGCTCGGAGTCCTTCTATTTGGCAGAACTCCCCCTTCTTTCTCCTTTTTCTTCATCTCTCTCCGTCCTATAGGAGGTATTCACTGGACGCCATATTTGTGTGTGCTGTTTAGAGCGCATGCTCAGAACGAGCTCTCATTAATAGCCTGCTAAGACCGGCAACCTTGATAGTGCTAAATGCACGCTCCAAATGGACTGCGGAAGCTCGCCGTCAGCACGCGCTCCGCAGCAGCGCACACGGATATGGCCGCCAGTGAATACTCCCTATACTGTCGAACTAACTTGTGACAAATGGGAATCGTTGGAACGAACGTCAATAGGAAGTATTCACTGGACGCCATATTTGTGGGTGCTGTTTAAAGCGCATGCTCAAAACGAGCTCACATCAATAGGCTGCTAAGACTGGCACTCTTGATGGTGCGGAATGCACGCTCCAAAAGGACTGCGGAAGCTCGCCGTCAGCACGCGCTCAGCAGCAGTGCACACGGATATGGCCGCCAGTGAATACTCCCTATAGTCAGGGGCTAAGATGACCGTTCCATCATGCTGAGCTATGAACGTGGCGCGTGGCCGTACCTAACCAAAACAAAATGTTTCTTCTTTTTTTTCTTAACTGTTTTTGTGACCATATTGCGCCACCAAAATAACGCTCCCGACAGCGTCCGAGCGGAGACGCACGAGCGCAAGCATCGTGCTGGGCAACATTCGTCTGGGCGGCGCGAGTGCTCGCTTTGAGAGCCGTGGTTCTCCGGGAGTCGGGACACTCAGCGGCCGCAGTGGACCCCATCGGCGGGGGGAGACGGCTAACATCATAAAAGCACTTGCAACGCTCCTGCACTTCGTAGCGACGTAAACGCTGCCCCCTTCTTTTACGTAAAGGAAAGCCAAGAGCGGCGCGGAGCACGACAACGCTTCAAAAAGCTTTCTGTCCCGACAGCCA
This sequence comes from Ixodes scapularis, assembly GCF_016920785.2. Lineage (NCBI taxonomy): Eukaryota > Metazoa > Arthropoda > Arachnida > Ixodida > Ixodidae > Ixodes > Ixodes scapularis. Next base: position 45,329,307 of record NW_024609884.1, read on the forward strand.
CCTCTCGAAACCTTGTTATTTATTTATTTTTTACAACTCGCTGGTGTTTGCTTTTTATCTCTGCACTCGTTGTAACCGTCGTCTCAAGAAGAACGAGTGGGAAGACAAACAGAGCTTCGAGAATACAAACTTATTAGCGCGAATGTGGTTACTGCCGCGTTTACCTCCTCTCGTCCTTCCCTTTTTTTTTTTCTTTTTTGGTTTGGCATTTTTTGAAACGATCTGGGCCAACGGACAGGTAACCACTAAAACGATTTTCTTTCTTTTTCTCTTTCCTTTTGATGTATTCTTTGGGCAGAAGGTGCCTGCCCGTCTCATGGTCCAAGTTTGCCCAGATGAAGAGCGTTCGTTCCAACGAGCACGCGGGTGTCTCATTGTTCTTTGGCCGCCGCATTTCCCAAGCTGTTGCGTCGCATAATCATCTCGTTCGATAATCTTCTTTATTGTGGTAAAAACCCCTTCGGTATCAAAATAAATAAATAACGAAAACACTTGTTGATCGAAAGCGTGTCTGGGCTGGAATAAATCCGGTGCCCTTCCCCGCACGCGTCACCCTCTCTCTTGGCCGGCGTTCTGGCAGCGGCGCCGGCAGAGCGGCATCGATTCCTTTCCCGGCGTCGCGTGCGCGCCAAAGGGAGAAAAGGCCAGATAACGGAGAACGCCAATGTTTGGGGACGAGACGAGGCAAAGAGAACGCCTTATTCCTGCTTGTCACGAAACGGGACACCAAATGTCGAAGCAAAAGCAAGCCAGACAAAGCTCGCAAGGGAACAGCAACAGGCGCAAAGCGTGAGTACACATTTCAACTTCGGCGTTGGGGGGTCTGGGAGAGGAGGGCAGATCGAGACGGGGGAATCGAAAACAACAAAAAAATGAAGAGGCGGAGAGAGAGAGAGAGAGAGAGGGGGTGGAAGGGAGTGAAGAAGAAGAAGAGCGCGTGTCCCCGCTGAAAACAAAAGTATCAGCGGGCGACGATATTTGCAGACGCATTAATTCTGCGTGTCGGATTGAGCGCGCCTCCGCAATGGTGTTGGCCTCACTCGTTTCGGAGGAGTCGGAGCGCTGCCTTGTTTAGGAAGGACGCCTCTTGTTTCGGCGCATGAGGAAACCAGAAACGGCGACGCTGATGTCATTAAAGCCGGACGAACAAGGTCTAAGGGTAGGGGAGGAAAAAATGCGCCTGCGGTATAAGACTACATATACAATGTGGTCGTAAAAAGTGACGTTGTGTTCGGTCTCCGTCAATGCAGACGAGATGCGTAGCCCAGATTGTCGTAAATTAAAGCCTTACATCTCAGTTTACTGCGTACAATAAACGGAGAACGAAATAACATCCTTTCTTTTTCTCCGTGGTACGTAGAAATAACCATACGTATATAGAAAAGTGATTGCCACTGAATCCACTCAACCAAGCCTTAAACACGAATCTTACCATGAGCAATACAACTTAAAAGTAAGCTTCTAGATGGCCATAAAGTTTCACAGTGGCCATACCAGCTAAAAATAAAGGGGGCGGGGGTGATACAATGATTGAATATTTGTTTCCGAACTTCTTATTTACCATTATTAAATCATACCTGAGTCGGATCATGAAACAGAACTATTTGTCTGATTTCATCAGCAATTCCAAAAGTGGTTTACCTCTTGAAACATGCGAAGCCCACCAGTACTTGGTTAGACAAAGTTCCAGCCTCCCAAGCGCTCCATGAGACACTTCTCTCATCTGATATTTTACATTGCCCTTGGTTTACCGGCCTCATGCGTGTACCCTTATCACGTTTCTTACAATTCTAGCACGCTTGCTCTTTTTTTTCGATATGATGGCTGTATCACGAAATACTTAACTCGCTCCTTATTAGACCTATACAGTGAAATACTTCATCTTATAACACGCAGTACGCGTGTCTCGACAGTGCGTTACAAAATAATCAACATATGTTTGGGACAAAATAAACAAATCCGAAATTACGGACTTGGACGCTTTTGTTGCAATGTCTTCAAAAGGGGTTAATTGTGTACATTTATTTGTGTGTTTCTTTTTTTGTCTAAATGTTTCCGAGTTTCTTAAGTGTCCGAGCTCTTCACTATTAATTGTTATACTGAGCATTTCTTTCTAGTCAATTAATTAAGCACGCAAGTCGGTTTCTCGCAACAGGCGTGCAACAGCGTGGGGCACATTTCCCGTATAAAACACGTATAAGCCTGCGTTAGCTACGGATCTCTCAACATTATTATTAGTCTGTAGAGTGTGGCGCTATGAACCGAAAGTTTTCACCTGTGACATAACCTGAAAGGCGGCAGTTTTGACGCGTTTATCCCAAAAGTGGCGTTTCGAAGTCGTACAGAAAGTATTTAAACTATGTGTTTTTCTTTAGATGTACACTTTTTTTTGTTTTGTTTTTTTTTTCGGGAAAAAAGAGCTCTATGAAAAAAATAGCAATTATTTGTTTTATGAACGCGAAAGTGTGAAGAACTAACAAAGAAAACAAAAGTTACGCGAAACACCTGGTATTCTTCTGTTGCGAAAAATAAAACTAATGCGAACAGTATTTAGAAGTTATCTTACGTGAGAGTCCAAGCACATTCCCTGCAGCGACTCAAACGCTGCTTTTGCGTCGTACGTGTAAAACCTACTTCACAAAGTTCGTATAAAAAAAGGCACCTTTCTCTCCCGATTATTGAAGTCAAAGTTGGTGATTGAAACAATATCAGTCTCTCTGAAGAAGTTTGTGTAAATTCCTTTTTTTTAAACAACATTAAACACAAACCAGAGCATACTGCCTATGTCCTTGTCATGTTGTATATCCAAACGCCCCTAAATTTTGAGTGTTGAGTTGTATCAAATCCTAGCTCATGAAAACACTTTCTTTCTCTTTTTTTATTATTATTTTTTTTTTTTTTTTGGCGCTACGCCGTATTTATACTTTTCGAGAAGTCAAAATATCATAAGAGAAAATAAATGCTTTCATAGACACTATTTATGTAACAAAAAACGAGCTTCTTTTAAATGGCAAGTTGTTCAGATTGTTTCAGTCTCGCTCCCTCGTCAATTCAGTTCTCTAATTGAGGCCTTGTGTCAATAGAAGCACAATAACTAGAAAATCAACAAAGCAATTAATTACTTTCAATATTTATTTCGCCTACTATACACTGCCATTTTTGCATTACGGAAGACGTAAGAAACTCTAACAAAACTGGAGCTAAATACTGGATACACAACTTGGGATGTGCAATTCCATGACCATCTCTATAGCTTTTCGTGGCTACCACGCCTATGTAGAATCGTATCTGGAGTATTTTCCTTTGTGCCCTATTTTACTTCTGAACGTAAACGACATCATTGAGCCTGGCCATAAAGTAACAAAAGAAAAGTAGACGTCCATGCCATCAAGCGGGATAGGCTACAAGCTCCCCCAAAGCATGAAAGTCGAGCAAAGAGCCGTTTTTGTTCGCTCCAGCGACTATGCAGCAGCTCAACAGCTTATGCCACAGTTTTGCGATGGTTCTGACACTTTTTAAGGCTTGCAAACGACTTCTTGGGGATCTTTTTAAACAAGCGATGGGTCGACAAAAAGAATCCTCCAACGAACCAACCGAGCGTGGCGCCGCGTTCGAAAATACTGCAAATAGAGTTTGATTTGCCTTTTTATTACAACCGTTTGGTCTCACGGCAATATTCCTACGCGCACAAAGAAGTTGCAAATGCTCGGGGACAGCGGAGGGACACAAAATATCAAGCCTGAAAACTAGGCAAAGAAATCAAAATCAAGGACACGCAATAACCACGTCCACAAGACCGAAACTAGGAGGATACAAAAAATAGGCAGGATAGCCGGGATACAGGTTGTCATTTCTGGGGAAATAGGGAACATCAAAGTGTTGTTAGCGATCCAAAGCGATATCGAACGTTGTCACGCCAGTTTGAATTTTGGACTTTGCTATTTTGACGCTCTATTTTGCAATACCGCCTCTTCCTCTTACTCTCGTTGATGCTTCAATCCGTTTATTTTTATCCCCGCTTTCTTTTTTCGTCCCTTCCGTTTGTAGAATGGTGTCGCACCGTCGTCGTCATTCTACCGCCTGTGTTCCACCCATTCTTCGTCTTCCCTTCGGACTTTTTTTTTTTTGCCTGTTCTTTCAACGTGGCTTCTCCTCGATACATGTTTCTTGTGTCGTTTTGTTGCCGTCGTAAAATGGGGATTTCTGTTTATAGTTGCTGGCCTGGCTGTTAACATTGGTGTAGCCGCTTTGCTCTCTATTTTTTGTGTCGTAATTTTTTTCGCTATTAAAGCATGTTTCTTTTTGCTTTTTTTTTTTTTTCTTCTCCTCGGGCCAGACTGCGTGTGTCCCGCACTTCTCGGGTTTCCCGGAGATAGCCGGCAACGAAAGAAGGTGTATTTCTTTTTTCTGGTTTATGTTTTTCTTTGTCACAAGGCAAGAAGGAAAAAAAAATACGCTGCTCTAAAATGACCACCCCCCGAAACGCATCAGTGCAAACGACTACAGCCAAATGAAAAGGCGCCTCGGAGGAGGTAGCGTAATGCAATATAATAAAATGCCGCACCTCTTGGAATTGCGCCAGGGCTGCGCAAGACGAGGAGAAACTGAAAATGTCAGGGCGGGAGAGAAAAAGAAATTACTATCAGGCTCCTGTGTGAAACAAAACAAAAAGCATGAAAGCTCTCGTGTAATTTCATGGAGTCGGCCCGTATGCAAGGAACCTTCGAGGGCAGTTTTCTAAAAGATAGCGTCTAATATTTTCAGGCACCAAGCGGTGGATGTTGGCATAGGGAGTCCAATGACTTGGTGTATACTGTGGTTCCTAAACACAAGGCCGAGTGCTTGTTTAATAACCTGATAATTGAACGACGCCACTTTAAAAAGAAAAAAAAACACGGCGAAGACATTTAAGATTACTTACGTGTAGAAATGCGAAAACATGATAGTCCCGCGGCTGAACTGTTTTCGAGTAATGCTTCTACACGTATTGAAGTTCTTTCTGCCGGTATTGTATTCGGTGCGTGTGTTTGCGTATTCGTTGGCCACCAGACCTCAAATTTCCGGACCTTCAAGCTGCACAGTGATGAGGTTGACCGAGCTTGCATGTGGTGGGTAGGAGTACGTAGACGTAGTTGTTCAAAGGGAATTTATTTCACGCAATGAGATTCTAGATAACAAGCGGTAGGTCGGATGGGATGATGTCGTATTCTGTGGCGACAATGCCCTCGTCATCACACGGTTATATATCCGGAGTTAAGTCCTCAAACACAGCGCTCCAGCGGTGACATCACGCTCCCCCACTGCGCAGGCGCGGCGCCCTGCCGGCTTCACGGCTTCCGTGACGAAGCATCTGCGTTGCTGTACTTTTCTTTGTGTTTTATTTCTGAGGCGTGTCCGCTTTGACCTTGAGCGGCGCGTGCTTGATGACGTACTTTTATGGCCACCTTTCGGGCAGAACGCCGACGCCGCCTTTTCCCGTAATGGGACATATAAGGCTTTCGCCTTAAAACGTTCACCAATTAATTCAACATCTCATACTAAATAAGAGCAACGTAGACGTTCCACATAATACGCGTATATTAAATATTAGATGCTAAGAACCCCAAAACGTTAATTCAGAGCGTCCGTGCCCTAAAACATGGAAGACTAATAGCACCCTCCACAAACTGTACGCATCCAAATTAATGCTAAGTGCGTGATATTCGTGTGATACGCCCTAGCTGAGATCACTTTTGTCCTGCTAAGCTTATTTTTCAGCGGGACAATATTCTTGGCTTATTTTTAAAAAAGTTTCGTTATTTGTTTCTTACCAACCTTGCTTCGGCACATTACTACATTGTAGTAAGGATATATGCTCAGCCCATTGCTTTCCTTTTTTTTTTGGTATTTTGAGGCCTTTTAGCAACTGTTGATTCTTTTTACATCATCGTTGCGTGTTTTGTCTTAATATTTGTGTCATACAATGCACAAAACACACATAACACGCAAGAAAGCCAGGCCTCACAAACACCTTACAACTCCGGACGAAGTTATCGGAAGAAAAAAGTCTGCTTTGGCTCCACGACAACCAAACACCTCCAATATGATAATTCCTGCGGCTCGATTTAAAGGAAATATTGTTGAACACGAATCCATTCAATTATTGGGATGTTCGAGCTGGTATCTTCTGACTGGCATCTTCCGTTACCAGCCGGCAACGGACGCAAAGCGGGTGTGACGCGGCAGTGCAGCACTAGAAAGAACCTATACGTACGGCATGGGTGCCTTCAATGTGATATTACATAAAGCGACACGGCTTACACGATAGGTGCGAAAGTACTGGCCGGCTTCTTTCAACTGCCCGCGCACGATTGAATCTCTACCGACGGCGCGCTACCGTGGTCAACGCAGTTGCTCTGAGAAGGATTCTTCCCCACAATAAGACTACCCCTGCGGTAAAGACATGATTTCCTGCGCTCGTTCTCTGTCGGCGTTTCCGGGTGAGACCGCGTTCTACTTTTAAGGCGATAGCTACAAGGAGCTCGTTTTGCACAAAAGCCGGCGTCGGTGTCGGCATCGGCACTGGGGGGTTCGGGAAATCCTGGTTGGTTCATAAGTAATTCATTTGCCTCGAAGGCAAAGATTCGAGGAATTTTAGGCGGTGGCGGGATCCAACCGGCGACCCTTCGGTTGCGAGCCAGACATGCTGCCCACTAGGCCACACAGACCTGCTCAGACGGCTTGGAAACGAGCTGGGTTGATATTTCGCTATCGCGTTGCACCCTTAAATGTGAAGCTGAAGCGTCCTCCTGAAATTTTGAAGACACCAAATTAATTACTCTACTCATTTTAGGTGCAAAGTATAACACCCGATAAACCTCCGCTTTCCATCATACTGAATTCCTTGGATTCAGCTTGAAGAACAGCAAGAAGGCTGTACTGGCGCATTTCTGTCGCATCTATGCAATATGTGCAATCGGACTTTGGGCTTCCACTTACCGCTATGCGAATGACGTCTTGGGTATCGAAGGCCGTTAAAGTAATTTCTAGTGTGGGTCAATTTATTATCAATTTATTGCATATTTAGAAGTCGAAAGGGCTAGAAGATATATTTGCTTTTTGACTCGAGTTTCAGCAGTGCGTGCGGAACTTGTGAGTTAACTGACACTATTATAGACACATCGTACACGATCAAGTGCCGTGAAACTAAACTGAAAGGCCCTAAAAACCCGTTCATATAGAAACCTATTTGACGTTGAGTATTCAACGTGCATGCTTACTCCTTTTTCGATGGTTCGTCGCGACGCGTCACCGAAGGAGAGGAAAGTGGGTTGAGTCGCTCGCGCCCCACTTTTCTCCCGCGCTCTTAACGTGGAGCCCATCAGCTTGCGATAGGTTGTGACGAATATCCTCCGAGCCCCGGAAACGAGAATCGTGGATTGTAAAGCCAAGCGGACTAGTCAGGAAAGCGGTAAACAGCTGAAACCTCGTGACAAACAATAAAAGAAACAACGACATTTCTTCAAACCAACACTCAAGTAGTGGAATCTCGTCGACGACAGACGCCGAGCCGTCTCGGTGAACGTGAGATGTTTCGAGACGCTGGTTATGACGATGATTGCTCTCTGACGACGCCTTTGTGGGCGGAGTGACGCGCTTGTGCATGAATAAACCTTAAACCCCGTCCATGCATATAAACACGTGGGCGTCAACGCGTACAGTATTTTGTCGAACAGTGGTGGAGCGTCAGAAAAGTTTGCAGGCCGTAAAATTATACTTCTTTTTTGTGTCAATATCCAACCAAGTGGGGCAAGTGGGTACTAAGCAAACAGATAAACTCTAGAGGAGGAGACTACTCGCTTTCCTGCGAATAGTAGCAACCCGAAGTGCCGGACCTTCGCGAAAGATGAAGTCTAGATAGCCTACTCTCTTCATGCGATATCAGTTTGTGTGCGTCGCCTCTCACTGGCGGAGGGAGAACGGTGGCAATGTTAGTCTTCGAGGTGTAAAGCTGTGTTCTCCTCGGCAGTGCAGCACCAGTGTTTCTAAATGTGTTGGTTTATATTTTATCGATTAATAATAATAATAATAATAATAATAATAATAATAATATTAATAATAATAATAATAATAATAATAATAATAATAATAATAATAATAATAATATCTTTATTTGGCTCTTGAGAGCCGCGGCACCGCGGAAAGGCAGAAACCCGCACCACGGAGGCCCGCGGTTACGGGTCTAATGAACATGATAATTCAATGAGTATATACATGCAACATGACGACTAGATGGATTCCTGGTATTGTGGAGGATTGCACTACGATTCGTAGAAGTCCAGATTTCGTGGAGGCGGGTCAGCAACGAGCCACGGGGATCTGGCACGCCGTTCGGTTCGCATGGAGCACAAAGGAGGCTTAGGAGCATGGTGGTGGCGCTGTTCCTCACTTTGGTCGAAGCATCAGGCTCCAAGGGGGTATCCCAGTGAAAGTAGAAAGCTTCTACCTCCGAGGAACCAAAACCCAGGGCTCAGATTGAGGCATCGCCGTCGTCCGGTTTGTCATCCTCTCAACGACGTCTTTTTGTCATCCTCTCAACGTCGATTACCCACGAATTAGATTACACCTCCGTGACGTGCCACGCTTATTGCTTTTCCTACCAAAGAGAGTAAAGTGACACAATTTTTTGCGAATTTAGTGGCTACAATATGGCGGCCATGAGAAATCGAATGGAACAGGGGTGGTAAAACATGGCAGTCCATGCTCGCCAACGAGCAAACGGGTAGGCATTCTTTATTCCCGGACTACATAACGGGCTACTTGACGTAAAAAAGTCTTAGCAAAAACTAACATGCCTGTCACCTTTCAACCGGTCATAATTCAGTGGCTCTTCCAAACTCTCGTGCGCACAATTTTTTTTCTTGTGGTCAAGATGGCCGACATCAGCCAATCAGAAAGCTCGATTTTTTCGTCTCTGCAGCTCAAGCGGGCGCACTCAAGGAACGTTCAGTGACCCCACATCACGCTACCTTTTAATGGGAAAATACTTTCTCCTATTGTATTGTATGTAAGCGAGAAAAAGTAAAAACTCATTTTAAATCGGTAGTTTTATAGGACCATCCAACCTCAGGAGAGGCGTAAGCGCGGACTGTGTAGGTTAGTTAGTCCGTAACCACTAAATAATCTTGAAAAAACTGCAACCGATGCCAGGGATATGACTCCGGTCACCGGTGTGGAAGTCCAATGTCCTGCTGATTGAGCTACGAACCCAGCACGCACGAATGGAAAGAGCAAAAGCAGGTGGTGGGAGAAAACGCGCGGAGCAGAGATGGGTGGAAAGGGCATGAAAGAAAGGAGCAGGAACAGGTGGTGTAGAAAGAGTGCGCGGAGCGAGGGGGAGTGGAAAGGGCAGGAAAGCGCGCTTCTCTTCTCTTGGTGACCCAAAACATTGAGCGCACAGGCTTTGTAATCGGGTGGTGCTGAAGGGAACCGCGCGCAGCGTCACAAAGAAATAATGGTGGTTTGACGTAATTTGTTTCTATAAGAAACCCTGCCCTAAACACCACGTGAAGTAAGAGCACCACGCACCCTAAGCACCACCTGAAGTAAGAGCGCCACCCACCCCAAGCACTGAAAGAATAAGGTTCATCCTTCCCTAGGCACCACCGAACTAAGAGCACAACCCACACTATAAATTCACCAGATTTAAACTCGTTTATGACCAAACATGCGGTCAATTTATGTTTAGAAAATGTTTCGAGTTAAGGAAATATTTACCCGAGTCTGCGTTTTCTTTATTGTTATTTTTAAAACCCTGTGCGTTTCACATCGCACAGTTATTACCATCATTTTCTATTCCCAACGCCAATGATTATGACTGCGCTGCGTCGCACGAACGGTTTTCCAAGAAGCCGCCACATGCGAAACGGGCTCTTATTGAATCTCCTTTTCCCCAGAAAATGTTCGGCACTTTCTAAAAATAAAAATCTTGAAGCCAAATTGAAGGACGTTTTCTTAATAAAACCGGGATTACGGTCGATTTTTTCCCCCGATAAAATAAAGTCGAAAGACGCAAACCCTACCAGCGCACCCAATGTTCGGCAAACAGAGCGTTCAACTGTTCGGAGTCGTCCTCCCATGACATCTCCGACGCTCCGGGCATTGCGGAACACGGGAGCCTTTACTTTTAATCGAGTTAAAACCGACCACTCATCCAAAATGCACTTTAATTAGAGACCAAGTGTGCTCGGGAAGGCCGCAGCGTGCCGTCATCCACCACCTCTGATACGTCGTTGCTGCGTTTCATGACCCTTGGGCGGCAGACTGTTTGTTTGTCGACGGACGCGAGACATCAAAACCAACTGAAGCCAACCATATTATAGCTGACGATAAGCCTGTCGACCGCGCATCCCCGTGTTCTCGCTCCTCGTTTTGTGCAGATTCAAGTCGGTTAATGCGCCCCGTCGGTTAACATACTCCTGTTCTCTGTAGTTTTTGTGCCAGACCACTACTCGATGCAGGACGTTTGCACTAAATTTAGTTTGAGGATAACCAGGTGTTTATATATATGCATATATATATATATATATATACATATATATTTGTGTGTGTGTGTGTGTGCGTGCGCGCGTGTGTGTGTGTGTGTGTGTGTGTGTGTGTGTGTGGCTTTTTATGGAGGTCATGGGAGAGGGAATCTACCAGTACGCAAAAAGGAGTGACTACTCCTTGAGCCGCTGTATGCTTGAACACGGCTGCTTGAAATCTGCATCGCTTTTTTTTTGCGATTCTGCATGTTCTCTCTCAGTTTCTTGTGCATTGTTTTGTGCATTCAAAACAAAATCTAAATTGCTCTGGTTATAATTTTCGACTTTTTATGTGTTTCGAAATGATAAAAACATGTTACCTAGGATGGTTTGTATTTTCTATAGTTTCGACTGATGACGATTTGGCTTTGTGAATATTCCTTAGAATATAAAAGAACCGAAGTTGCTAGATCAGTCACTGTCGGCGGAAAGCCGGCCCAGAATAAATAATAATACATACATGTACTCTTTCGTGAATCAGTAGAAGCTTAAAACGGGCTTCTAGATATTTTCGCTAATTGGGGCATATTATCATCTGGAAGATATCTCATGGAATAACGTTAGATTGCTGGGGGCTTTCTAACAATCTTTTCTAGCTCCCTATTCTTCCCATCTTTCCTAACTCCTCGTGTAACGCGGTAGGCGGAAGTGCGGTCATGCTTACTTCATGCTCGTATTTCCAATTTAATGTCACTTATGTTCCACTCCTGTGAAATAGAGTTTTATAAATAAAAATAAAACATCCGGATTGCTATTGCGGTGCTTCGCTGACGACGGCGTTGAAATGCAATAGCGTTGTTTCTCTTTCAAGAAGGCTTGCTCCTGTATCTCTAGCCAAAGGTCGCTCTCTCTTTATCCTCAGTCGTCTCTTTGGCGCGTCGAGCACGCTCATACGCATCACGATGACGCTTCTATTCAGCTATAGCTTCCTTCAGTCCGCTCCTTCCTCTCGCGAGGCATTGTGAAGAATGCGGCTCATTCAGATGAGTGCCTCGTCCCGCAAGCCTCAACCCGCGCACGCGCGTGTTATAGAAAGAAGGACTGTACGTGCACTTCTTTCTCCCAGCTCATGCGCGTGCATGTTGATGCGATCACCGGACTTTTTCAGGGAGGGTTACTTAAATAAATGCCGCCACATTTAAGACAGAGGTGCCGCTGAAAACAATACCGACCAAGATACACGCTCGGTCGAGGGCTAAAGCGCGACCTTATATTGTTTCTAATTATCAAACAAGGCTCGCCTGTTCCCTGACGACAAGACCTAGCCAAGCAACAGCGGGCGTTCGCAAAGAGGAGGCCCGATGGATTGCTCGGTTGTTGCGCCCCTGGCTGCGGCCGCCACCGACTTGGGGAAGCCGATCAAGGAACACGGGTTGGTCGAGCTGTTTGCTCTACGCCCGCGCGCCCCGGGGCACTAAAAGAGTTCTTGTGCCATCATGAGGGCCAACGCGGGCGCTGTTTGCCGCCGGATCAGCCCCGCCGGCGCCGCTAGGAGAAGGCACCGCGAGCACCGATGTGGGCTTTCGAACAAAGGGAGCTCCGCCGTTGAACCAGCTCGTGATCACCCAACCCTGGAGATCAATGTGCGGCATGTTTTGGCTTGCTCTTTACCAAACTATGGAGCCCCCGTACAAATAGTTCGCTCTAAAACGGCCGATAAAAAATTTAAAAAAAAACAGCAAGAACGTTGCATGCGTCAAACGGCCACTTCTTTTCAAAGAACTGGGTCGAAAAAACAAAACAAAATGCGCCTCTTGCAGTGTGTCCGGAAAATAAATCCATGTTTTTGAAGGGATGGACAATAATTATCCGTGTTCATTGACCTAGAATGCCGAATGTGAAAGGAATTGTTATAGCGAGAATGCTTGAATGTGTAGGCCGCTATTTGTTTTCGTGAAATCGACAGGTTGGTCCCCGACCCAGCCTTGAAAAGACCCATGAATGGCAGAACGGGCGTCGCTCGCCTGGTATGCTTAATGGAAGTGCCACACAGACCCGGAAGCCCATCCCCTGCTCCGCGGCAATCGTGTTCCGTTGCAAGAAATATCTCTTCGGAGGCGTTCGATCTGAGTCTGGCAGGCTCACTTGGGGAACGCTTCGTCGGTAATGCAAATCCGATTCGGATCAATGATCATGCAGGCGCGCTCGCACAAAATGGCTGCGCGCCACTTTCCGAAGGACGGGCCAACTGCGCAGCGGATAGTTTTTAGGACTATCGGCTACCAAAGCCGCCAGTCTGTTGTTTTTCGCTTAGTTTTTTTTTTTTTTTTTTTTTTTACTTTCAACCAGATTTAAGTTGTACCCAGGCTGAAGTAAGTCAACTTTCTAGTGCACCAAAGAGCTCGCGTAAGTTTACGTCTTCGAAAAGAACGACACTGGGCGCAGAAGTGTAGCTGTTACTGTTTTGCATTATATGTGTTTTTTAAGATGTCGGAAATGCATGTTTTGGGGTATCAAATTTACAAAATCTTGAGAAATTTTATTTTTCTTGCGCCCTGTGGTGACTGGACTAAGCAGAACAAGCGACGTAAACCTGTGCATTTTGGCGTGAAGTCTAACGTTCGCCTAATACGCGACGCAGACGGTCTGTCATTTCGTGTTGGACCAGCGCAAAGACCACTCAACTGCTGAAGCTGTACTAGCATTAACCCCCTGTGCACTAAGAAATCCTTCGATATCCCATGAGTACATGATTGCGTTCATTAAAATTAACATCAGGTCTTTCATCTTATGGACGAGTCGACAATTTTTAGTTGAAAGAAAATTTCAATATAAACACAGTTGCTCAAAAATAACCTGCCACCATAATTCTAGACACGTTTTGCGTAGTAAACCTTTTACGAGGGGTGTTCAATCAGTTTTGCATCCTGGACTCTAACTGCTTTTATTCAGCAATGGAATTAAAAGATGTTACATTCAAATGAAAGTTTGGAATCTCTTCTTTCTCGGGACAGCATTAATTTTCAATAGAGATATTACCAGCGGCGATGCACTTCCGCCACCCGTGCACTATAGGGAGTATTCACTGGCGGCCATAGCTGTGTGCGCGAATGCTGAGCGCGTGCTGATGGCGAGCTTCCACAGTTCTTTTGCAACGTGCATTTTGCACCATCAAGAGTGCCGGTCTTAGCAGCCTATTGATGTGAGCTCATTCTGAGCATGCGCTCTAAACAGCACCCATAAATATGGCGTCCAGTGAATACTCCCTATAGTCTCCGCTTACATTCGTAGAAGCAGACATGTACGTAACGCGTTACAAGTAACGAGTTACTTCTATCTAGTTACTTTTTCTGGTAACGAGTAACGTATTTAGTTACCTTTTTATAAAAGGAACGAGTAACATACTTAGTTGCTTCTAAGGCCAAGTAACGAGAAACGGTGTTTCGTTACTTTGGAGCAGTAACCTGTACAGCACCGTTTAAACAGCATTGTTTTCATTCGAACCTGATTATGCGTCTATTTCGACAAAAGCAGATGGGCAACCCGAAAAACAACTAAACAGTATGAGAGTATAGCAGCGTTTATCGCTGAACACGTCGGTCGAACTCTACAGCTGGGAACGTCTTTCACCCAGAGAACACAATAAGGTTCGTTGGTTGAACCTTCTAGAATCGTGTACAAACCGAATGCAAACCCCCGGAGGTTGCCAACACGGGAAGGCACAGAACCCATTGTCAACTGAAACTTTAGGAGTAGAGAGAACAAAAGACAGAGGGTAATCCCACATTCCCCAACTTTTCCTGAAGCTCAACACTGCCGTTACTTTTAGTATGTAAGTAAAACGACTCTTCGGCGTCGCCGGAGATGTATTCTCAAGAAAGTGAGGAAACATAACTAGTGAAAGCTTGCAGAGGCAGCTACTGCTTACGTGCAACGACTACTGAAAAGAAAACAATAAAGCATGATACAAAAGCAGTTGTGTATTTGGTCGGCAAAGTAACGAGAAAAGTAACTCGTTACTGTTGCGGAAAAGTAACGCGTTCCTTTTGAGAATCGGTAGCGAGTAACGTACGTAGTTCCCTTTTGAGCGAGTAACGAGTAACGGTATTTAGTCACTTTTTTGTGGGTAACGTGTACATGTCTACGTAGAAGAATGAGGCCGCCGTTGACGAGACCAACGTCGCGCTGGAGGAGCTGCAGTTCCAAGATAGTTTGTCTCACCCACCTTACAGCCCGGACTTCGCGCCATCAGACCTCTGGCTGTTCTCCAAGACGAAGGAATATCTGAAGAGTGCGCGGTTCGCGTCCGACAAAGAGGTCACCAATGCAGAGCGCCGCTTGGCGTGGTCAACAGTCGCCCTCAATCTTCTACGACGGCATGCAGAGATTAATGCACGCCTGGCGGGAGTGCACCGACGCTGGTGGAGACTACGTTAAGAAGTAATGCGTTCCTATAAAAGGAGATTCCAGACTTTCGTGTGAAATTCTATCACTGAATAAAAAAAAAGGTTAACATTTCAGGAGGCAAAAAAAAAAAATATATCGCACTTTCGAAAGTTGATTTTAATCCACAAATTGATGAAGCTCAGAAATTAAGTCCTATGGGCTCACTGGTAACGTCGGCGGCTAGTTTCCTTGTATGCTATATAGAGTCGACACGTATTAATAAACTTACCCGCAGTTGCGAATAGGTGGCCATTATGTGTGTTTTGCTTATGTCATCGCTGACACTAGAAACCCCCAAATTGCAAAATTGCAACAGTGCAATCACGATATTTGCCTTGCGCAAACGAGATATATACACTCGTGCAGCAATCCAGCGTGACCTTGTTGAGTAAACAAAATACCTGCTGGATAAATATTTTTGCTTCTCTCTAGGGCCCCTATTTAGCGAGCCGCTCTTCACGTCAGCTCTAGCTGCCTCCGCTTTATTACTTTTGATAGTTGAGAATCGGCGTCATTTGAATTCGTAAAAACCTAATAAAAAAATTCAACTATGTTTTTATTTTTTTATTTTTAGGCAACGCGAAGTGATGGGCGACGCAAGATACTTTGAGCCGTATCAGCGCGAAATTGATTCCTCTGTTCTTCTCTCGCAGATTTCCCATGCAGCCCGTACGAGGGCGGCCCAGGCCTGGTGGCCATCACCATTCTGCCGCCAACTCCCACCGCTGCCTGCGGTGTTTCCCAGAGCCCCTGGTCCACCGAGGCAAAAGAGTATCACGAACTGTCGCCCGCCTTTCAGTATGAGCCTATGATCGAAGTAGCCAGTAATGTAGACGTGGTAACGGAGCCCAACCCCACGCGCCGTCGCGGCACCAAGGCACCCTTGACGGACGGTCGCAGCCGCCGAAAAACCCGTAAAAGCTCTCCTCGCGGCACGAAGCAGAGCTCGGAGTATCCCCGATTCACGTGCGGCGAGTGCGGCAAGAACTACGCCACCTCGTCGAACCTGTCCCGGCACAAGCAGACGCACCGCAGCCCGGACTCGCAGCTGGCCAAGAAGTGTCCGACCTGCGACAAGGTGTACGTGTCCATGCCGGCGCTGGCCATGCACGTGCTCACGCACAACCTGAGCCACAAGTGCCCCGTGTGCGGCAAGGCCTTCTCGCGGCCCTGGCTGCTCCAGGGCCACATGCGCTCGCACACCGGCGAGAAGCCGTTCGGCTGCGCCCACTGCGGCAAGGCGTTCGCCGACCGCTCCAACCTGCGCGCCCACATGCAGACACACTCGGGGCTCAAGCACTTCAGCTGCGCCAGGTGCCACAAGTCCTTCGCCCTCAAGTCGTACCTCAACAAGCACCTAGAGTCGGCCTGTTTTAAAGAAGATGAAGGCGTACTTTCGGTAGTTCAGGACACTATGGATTCTTTGCCCCCTCAATAAGGTTTGGCCGGCGGGCCCCGGCCCACCCTTGCGTTGCACCAAGCCTCTCGCCAGCTCGGGCAATGTTTTCTGGGGTTGCCTCAGGGCTAATGCTAGGTAGCCACAAAATTCTTCAAAATTTGAATTGACAAACGGCTTCGCTTCTATCGCTGTGGTTTTCTTGTTATGGTTGGTTTACTTTTGCTACGTTTTATTTTTGCTTGCGCCTTTGTTTCTTCCACGGGCGATTCTTTTGTTTGTTTTTTCGTGACCGAACCTTCTCCGGCTACCTTAAAACCCTTTTCCAACTCACTTTTTTTTTCTCCTAACGTTGATTTGAGACGCTTGAGGATACCCCGCTAATTCGTTCCGCATCCAAGAGACGGTCGCTGCACTGCCCTCGCATGTGCGTCTGAAGGGAGAAATCAAAGTACCACACCCTGCCCTGTCTAGTTTCTGTGCGAGACAGCGTCAAGGCGTTACAGCTTAGGCACGAGCCTGACGGGACTCGCAACAGCTTAGCTCCCCAGATCCGCGTTAAGCCCAAGCTGGTGGCAGGCTTTCGGGTGCTAATTCCTGTGTGGACTGCCATGACACTCTGCTTTCGAGGAGCCGAACGCGAGAGCACTCGAGTCGGAACGAAACACCGGAATATACTCAAAGTGATTATAGCGCGACCACACAAAATAAGAGTGCAAGAGAAACTGCTGTGTACTTGTACACTGTTCCGCGCTAGCGCGCTTGTGTCATTCCTTCTTTTTGTTTTTTCAACAAACACAACTTTTCACAACTGCTGCTTGCGAGTAAATGGCGACATTGTTCACACGCAATCATCGCCATAATACCAGATTTTACTTCGCGAGTGGAGCTCTTCAACGAAGTCATTACCTCGGAGCTGTCGTCGTTAATGCTGGCTCAAAACGACCAGACCTCTGGAGCTGGCAACGAAAAGCGTCACCTGATTTACACTGACGTTAAACGAAGCAATAACTTCGCCCACTAACGCAGCTATGCAAGCTTTTTTTTTTTTTTTTTTTGCTAACGGCAAAATTTTAGTTTAAAAAAAATCTAAAAACAATGACTCAAATTCGCAGCTTCCTGCAGTGACATCGAGTCTTTATTAGCGCAACATGATCAGTCTTGGCAATCACTGTGCGGCGGCGAATATTTTTCCCGCGCGTCCGACACGAGAGCAATAAATATACAAACCGCGTTAGCAAAGAAATGTCCATTCCACTGGAGTCTAGTCATTGCATCTGTTGAGTTTGATGAGGCCATAAATGTGGGGAACCAGTCATATAAAAACCTTAGGCAGAATGAGATCGTAATCGCCAAAGCCAGCGATAGGTTTAGACAATGGTGCACTTAGGAACGATATTTATTCAACTCACTGTATTTACTTTAGCTCATAGGCATTTGTTCATATGCATACACGCTTATTTCAGTCTGCACGTTCACTGTATATACTCATTTATTTGCAATGATAAGCTATACTAGTGCTAGTCACATATATCGTAAGTACGAAGACTACTATTAGGCAAGTAGATTAAGATGAGGTCTCAAAGTACTACTTAAACGTTCGAAGAGAAATGCTAACCATATTTAGACGCTTGTGCCATTTTTAAAGGAGTTGGTTTCGACTACAGGAGAAGATTCCCTGGCGTTGTGATATAACTGCACACCCGAAGCGATAATTTTTGCGCCCGAAAGACACCTTCCTCGCGAGCAATAAGGTTAAAATTCCTTCTAAAGCATCAGCAATTGCCAAAGTATACAGGCTAAAATACATGCTATGGTCCAGCGTGTCAGTGATGAGCCCGTTAGGGTGACTCAGCTAAACCATAAAAAAGGCTAAGTATTACGGCCGCGCTTCAAGTAAAAGTAAAATAACCTCTTTTACAACTTGGTTGACCATGCATGTTGCGTTATAAAAATAGTTTCAGCGGCCCTTAAATGACCAGACGGCCGAAGCACATTTTTGTCGCCCAATGATCAATTTTCAAAAATTCACGGTTCAAAAGTAAATTGACTGCACCTTAAGACACCCAAAGTGAGCGCGCCGTCTTGAATAACGCACGCTCGCTTTAAACCTAAATTTCAGACACATGTTCTCGAACCGCTAGTAGGAAAACTTGTCCCTTCTATACATACGCTAAAAAAATCAGCTCTTCGGCTTATTGCCACTAAGAAACTTGACAAAAGTTCAAGGGATCTTAAATTTGCGTATTTTATATAGACCGTCGAATAGTTCTTGTTTATGTATGTCTCCGAGAAATGCCCGCCTGGACTAGAACCTTTTACTAGCAATTTTTACTGTTGGCTTGACTTTTTTTTTAGACAACTTGTCGGGTCTTCCCCCTTAGGCGTTTTCGCATATTTTTATTTTTTTTCACTTGGAACTATTTTGTCAGCATATCCGATGTCCTTCCACGAAAGTTTCGCAGTTGCCCCTTTTTTTGTATCTGAGAAGGTGAAACGTTTACCTGAGTGTGGTTTTAGAAAAAAAAGTGTTCAATGTGTGAGAATAGACTAGTCAAGCAGTGAACCATACAAATTAAGCGGAGCAAACAACAAGGAAGCCCCACCTTCCGTCTCTTCCAGATATTGACTATACCGAAAGTACTTGCAAACATTTAAGTTGCCAAGCTATTACAGATAACCAGTCTACCAGAGAACGTGAGCAATACTACACATTCACGCCTGCCTGGGAAGGTGTTATACGCGCCCCCGCATTCTTTGTATGCGCTTCGGCGTTAAAGCAATAACTCGTTTCTTTATAAAATCAACTTCCATCGTAAAGGTCGACAATCCACGTATGTCAGAGCAACGCGGAAGAAAGGCGTAGAAAACAAAGGGCGTGCACAAAAAGCCCGAAATAAACGAAGGTTTTCCGCTCTTCCTCCACATCCACCGCATCAAAAATGCGCTGTTTGATCTGCACAATCACGCTAAAAGCTTGTTCCGAAGCAGGATTCGAGTGAGTTCGTACATAATTGAGCAAGGACAAATCAACGAGTAAGACTCCCGGCTGTTTCGCTGAGCGTCGTCTCATACCTTGGCACGTGCATGCCACTGCGTTTAACAGCGCCTACACCCCAGTCGCAGACGAGAGCCTCATCGTTGGAAGTGCCAAAACACGCTAAAAAGATTGAAGAAGTCTCCCGACCGTTGCGTGTGTTGCCCCTCAAAATGCAACAATTTTTCTTTCCGTCCTCAAATAGCAAGGTCCTCCTTTGCTTTGTATTCTAAAACGGCGCGTCGCACGTGAAAACGCGCGAAGGATAGGCAAAATGCATCACCGTCCAACAGACGGCTGCATTATTCCGCTCTTTACGTTCAATCGGAGTGCAAATCATCTTTCAAACGTTCGTGTGCATGCGGACGTGCTCCATTATACTCTATATATACTAAACCTCTTTATAGGCTACAAACATGTAATTTTATGTATACTGTTTTCACACAATACAATCTCATAACACGCTGTCGCAACAGCTCTCCCCCCCCCCCCCCCCTTTTTTTTCTTTTCTTCTCAGTGCTTGTTATTAAAAAAAGAAAAGAACAGGGCTTATGCTCATTACCATTACGGCTAAACCTAAATACGAATGGACAATGTTCACGATAACGGCTACCAAAAAGAAATGAAATCGCGTAATGTGCCAAGCCCGCGTTTTCTTTTTTTTTTTTTAGATTGCAGTTTTTTGTTTTTTTCTACATAACAGGGAAGAAGGAGCAGTATATGTTGCCATTCTACTGCCCTTCGAGTAGTGGAGGCTGAAGCAAGCATGCCGTTCAATGTCTTCACCCACCGCTTATGGCACTAACTTCTCTCTTAGCTAAATTGTCTATATATTTGTTTATTTATATATTTATTTTGAAGTAGGCGGTTTTAAGCACAAAAAGAATATTCCTGCAGTTAAGGACGCAAAATAGACCAAACGCGACATGGCAACGTGTGGTCGTGGGGTTTTCTATTTTCCATTTTGTTGGTTGTCTCGTTTTTCACCAGGTTGGTGCCCTCTCTGTTTTGTTGCCATCTATTTTGGGTTAGCAACTCCGAGATGAATTTCTCTCCTCCAGCGTACCCAGTTGCGTCTTTTCCGGCAAATATACTGCAGCACTCACGCCGAGTTTCTCGCACGTGTAACTCTTTTGGTGCTCAGGCCAACAAGGAGAGAAACGAAAACAAGGTCTTTCACTTTCTCCTCCCGCGTACCTCTACTCCCCACGACGGGGAGTTGCTTATAATCGTCACCGAGTTATACCCGCTGTTACGATTTACAAACGTTTCATGAGATAAAGGCTCGAACGCGCTCTCCGGCTGTTTAAACTATAGCTGAAGGACTACTTATATTCATGAGACGTCAAGTTCGCCTAAATATTACATCAATCCTAATAGACAACGAATCCAAAGCACAGGAACATTAGAAGGGTTACTCCACCCTTCAAAAAACCACTGCGAAATACTCTCGCATAAATAGCATCTCAGCGTACATAAACAGCCACAAATTTCTAAGTACGTTCCAGTGATTTGGACGTCTTAGTACTTCAGACAAAAATGTTGCCCCTAATTGTATTCTTGCTATGTTTTAGCCCATGAAACGTTACTTTCATAATGTTAGCGAAGTGCATCAGGTGTCAGTTTTAACGGCAAATTTAATTTAATTTCACTGCTTTCCATCCGGTTGTAGACTGACATTTTTTTATGTGTGTGTGTGTGTGTCAAGTTATGGGAAATAAGCAGTAACCAGGTAATGCCTGCTTTAATCCAACATACTCGAGACCGCTCTCCACATAGTAAATGTGAGTATGGAGAGCAACTAACCAGTTATCCTTATTATTTAAGGTTTTACCCAGATATTAGTCTCGAAGCCAATTTTGCCTTAAAGGGAAGCTGAAGAGGTTCTTGAAAAAGAAAAAAAACTAGTTAGACGTAGATTCTACAGTATTTTTATTCCGTGAATTTGAACATCACGTTCGTTTTCCTCGAAGATGTGACTAAACGCAAAACCCGAAACACCTCCGATCACTCGTTACGTTAAAAGGATATTTCGGCAGACAAACGCGTGCAATTACAAGCTTGCCAGGTATATTCCCTCCCACTGGCGCCATTCGTAAAATATTTTTTCTGACATTTTTTTTTTTTTTTAACGCAAGAGTGCGCGTGCACAGCTTCGATAGGCGCTGAGGATGCGCGAGAGCGGAGATTCCGAAAACTCCTTTTATGACGTATCGCTCCGGGAAGGAGGGGCCCCAGCGATACTTTGAAAATGATTTTCTGCAGCCTCCGTGCACCAAAATTAATAAATAATCTCGATGTTTGTGATACCGGACGCCAAACAAAGACGATTTCAGTGTTTTTACTCCAATCAAAACCGCTTCAGTTTCCCTTTAAGGCCCGTTCACACAGTACTGTTTGCTTGCGCTGCGTTAGGTTACTGGAGTTTACGCCTGCTTACTCAGACTAACCGGCGCATCCATGCTTCGTATGAGCCGTGGCAACTAATTGAAGGAGGAACTTCGCGCGCAACATTCGAAACATGGTGCATTTAACGTAACGTCATGAAACGTAAGCAAACATTGGTGTGTGAATGGGCCTTTACTCTTGGTGTGATCTATTTTGCATAAGATGGGCGTAGCCTCGACAAAAGTCTTCGAGCTCAATCACTAAAAAGTTCCATTTTAGCCCACAACATTGAGAGCGAGCGCCGATTGTAATTGTGAGTTATATCTTGTTATATACGGTAGAGGCTGAAGTAACTCCTAAAATTATTCGTCATCAAACTCCAGTTTTGACACAAATATGGTGTGGCAATAGTATAGCCCTGTTTAGCTACGTATTGCGGTCACTGGCTAAACATACTAACAGTAATACTCTTGAACCTTGCACACAGCAGTCGGTATAGTGTCAATATGCAAACAGGTGTCGTAACATAAATCTGTATTTATGTTTACAAACAAATGCATATAAAGCCAAGTCGAATCGTCTATAATCAACGAATGTTTTATTGACAATGTTCTCAACAAGAAACAAAACAAAAAAAAAACTTGCGATTTGTGTTTTTTGTTTTGTTTTTTATTCGGATGGTCATATCTTGCGAAGTTTATTCTCCAGAATGATTTGTGTGATGATGAGAAACGTGGACAAATCTTTGCTCCGCAGCTTTTTTAGGCATAACTCTGTACACCTTCAAGATATGCATAGTTGTCCTTGTCGCTGCTTTAGGCTTTGCATTAAAAAAACTTTCGCCACAGATATCTTGACCAAGCTCGGAAGCAAAGTCAAGTCATCCAAGCAATCATTCAATCATTACGTCGGTGAATCAATCAGTACCCTTTATTTACTTGATATCGCTTCAAGATACAAAATCTCCCACTACACATAGTCATTTTCCCCTTTTTACCCCTGTTTTGAGAACTGTCCTGTACTAGAATTTGCATCTTGAGCAATAAACGTCCCTATTTTTTACGAAACAGTCGCTGGTGTCTGCTTTGATTATTCAAAAGACGTGTTACAAAACTGCTGGTCGTCTTTTTATCTATCCCCAACTTGAGAGATACAACAGCCTAATCCTCGCAGGTGAGAACTACAAATAATCGCCTCATTTCATAATAACAAGCTAGATAGAAATCTCGAAACTTAAGTCGTACCCACAGAGCTGTGCTATACTTTTAATCGAATAGACGATTTATGGTAAATATTTGTATTCCCTGTGCATCCTACAACAACGCTCGTAACATTTTATTTTTTTGCGAAAAAAACATTTTGTTTACGTTCCCCTCTGCATGACGAGTGGAATAAGTACTTGCTTTGAAGTTCATACAATAATGCTTATCTCGCCGCTAATATTGAAAGGCTACACCGACAAAAACAGCCTTAGCTGTTCGTCTGGTAAACGCAGGCCATTCTTCTATTCAATAGAAAGTTTTAGCATAGCGATTCCGTCACATCGTAACCCTTAACCGCCGCGCTAGAATTTGTCCGAAACGAGAACTTACCGTGAATTAAACGCTGCGGGAAAAACAAATCGCGGTATAAAACGATGGTTTATAAAAATTCAAAACGTTTTCGTCGTGGTACGTTCTCGGCCCAATCCCGTAATGGCGGTAACCGTAACGGTGTGACGGTAATGCTATCGTAAAACTCTCTTGTGTGTAGAGAAGCGTTCGTCGAGAGGATCTCTGGCCCCTGTCTCATCTGAATAAATTCTACACTCGGTGATTGCACTTTCCTGCTGATCACGGAGACAGCGAATTAGGCGAACAACAGAAGGATCCCAGTGAATGACGAACCTGTGAATACGATTGAGTCTGAAATATGAGCTGTGCGCAGGTACTTGCAGCACTTGCAGCAGAAGAGTGATGTAGCTACGCACATCACACTTTTAAGACCTAATCGTATTCAGAGGTTCGTTATTTGCTGAAATCCTTCGATTGTTCGCCGTGATTGGTTGTCTTCATGTTGGGCAGGAAAGTTAACTAACAGACTTTTTTGGAGGGCATCTTCGCCCCGGACTGAACGCATTTTAAAAAGGTGAAGTTATTTAGGTTGTAAACCTGTCAGAACTAAAATTTACAAGCTTGAAAAAAAGTCGGGGCTTCAATTTACACTGTGAAGGGGGCTGGCCAGCGAAGCTGTGGTATCACCTGCAAGGATTGCCCACTGCACTATAGACCCTTTTGGTGGCAAACGCCACCAGGGAGTGCTCCAGTCTTTGACGTCCCACAGAACTTCAAATTCATAAAAAGAATGAAAAAGGCCGCCTTAACAGTGCTGCCTGAAATGTCAACGAAACGTTGAACCACCAATTCTCCAAATGAGCGCCAAAAGAACGAAGCGCGATATCTTTTAAAAATTTTGAAATATTCTTGTAAGCCAAATTGCCTCCTCGAAGACGTTAAATTGTCCAGCCGAGGACCCTAGTTAAATCTCCAACTTTGATGTACTGTACGTGTGGCATTTATGCTTTCTAGCACTGGTGACATAAGCAAGCGCGATAGGCTTGCAAAGACGGAGCGTCCGGAAGTCGCTTGAGGCGAAGGAGGCAAGCAGTCCATGTTTGTAAACAGCTAAAGGGTCTATACCAATGATTGACGAAAGAAAAGTAAATGCACAGTACCCAAAACTTTTTATATATGAAAGGCTAGTGACGTCATACCCCACGTCGTAACAGTAATCTTTACCGAGAAACGTATGCGGTGAGCGCTACGTGCTTCGCATTGTCATCAGGATCGCCTTATCATCTATTATATGGTTCAAATGCTTGTTTTGTGCTTTTTCTTTATTGAAACGAGTGCTGCGCTGTGTTTTGTCTGCGTGACGTGTACTTTTTGCTTCAATCGCTAAAGGTTTTTTTTTTTTTTTTTTTTTTTTTTGTGAGGACGACGACACGAAGAATTTACAGAAATCCGACTTGTAAGTGATATACAGCTTCGCTGTAAAAGCATAGAAATGTGTGAAAACTGCGCGCCTATCATGGGCACGCGAGGAAAACAACTTGATTTCCGTACTGCCAGCAATGGTGCTTCGTTTTGCATTTGTATAGAGGGTCAAGTGTGTTATGTCTTGGGAGATATACTCTGCAAAAAAAAATCAATGTCAAATGCAAACCGAAAATATCGTTCAGCGCACCTTTAATTGCATTTCTCAATCATGTTGTTGCGCAGGTTTTCCGTAGATATAACAAGATTGGTCTAGCTTCAGTGCCGCGCGAAATGCTTCTCGCATCCATCCATTCTAATTGCGTATCTTTCTAACATATGCAGCAAAATAAAAGATCCGAATGACATAGAAGAGTTATCAACGAGTCTAATTATCCAAGTTGATAAAGGGATACCAAACCTAACTAGTCTACCTTACATTCCCGACTCAAACTCTGGAAGCCTGTCTTGGCAAAGTGGTGCAAGGTCAGTAGTTTCTCTGGTGGAACCCTCGGGGAACCGTTGCGCGTCAGCTTCGGGTAGTGAGGCTCGCGCAGCGCACAGCCCAGTGACATTTTGGAGCTGAGCTAGGGTGCTCATGCTTGTGGACAGAGGCAGCTGAACATATATAGATACTTAGAGATACCTTTATTTTTCTTTGTCTTCTACATGCTTGTGGACAGAGGCAGCTGAACATATATAGATACTTAGAGATACCTTTATTTTTCTTTGTCTTCGCGCTATATACAGCGTGGGCGAAATGGATTGAACGCAATATAAAACTCATCGCATAAGTCGGTTTCTTAACTTGTCGCGCTGGGATTTACTACAGAGGTGATCGAAGCTGGTGCATTCATTAATTGAGAGTATGAATACATGAAACCTCCGGAGTTAAAAGAAAATAAAAACTGGTTGTGACTATGGAAAAATTATCGCTAAGCATTTTATCCCAAAATTATCAGAAAATCGTTGTGGGCTATTCTGGCCTTTACACGATTCAATAATTTGTGAAATGGAAAGAACATAGAGTTGGCTTACATATTCTTCACTTCATTTGACCAAAATGAGCGCCACAGTAAAACATAATACATGTTCTGTGTATTTGCAAAGTATAAGGAAAACAGTTTTTGATTTTTCTTGATTTATTCAAGTGAGCCAATCTTTCCACAGTTTTAGCAAAAGCTTCCACTAACTTCAGGCACCCCTATGGTAAATCCCAGCGCGATTAGTTAAGAAACCGATTTATATGGTCAGTTTAAAGTGCGTTCAATGAATTTCGCCCACGCTTTATGTATACCTGTATACGTACTATACAGGGTGTTTCAGAAAACGCGGGCTAAGTCGCTCCT
The DNA here is from genome assembly GCF_016920785.2 of Ixodes scapularis. Classification (NCBI taxonomy): domain Eukaryota; kingdom Metazoa; phylum Arthropoda; class Arachnida; order Ixodida; family Ixodidae; genus Ixodes; species Ixodes scapularis. The sequence goes on from NW_024609884.1 coordinate 45,355,439, forward strand.
GCGAAAACTGAGCATCGCACAGAAAAAAGGTCGATGCCGTGTTGGTGTGTTCTCAAGAGTCTCTTTAAAAAAATAATAACGCTTAGAAAAAGTAGTTTTCTTTTTGTTTTCTAGAAAGTAACTTTTTATTTGTTCATTTTAAGACCATAGTTTCCATTAGAAACTTACTGGGCGTCTTCAATAACCCCTGTATCAACCCTTTCTAGACAAGTAGAAAGCATGCGGAGAATTTCACCATGTTTTGAAATGGTAATCCTAACTTCATTAGCAAAGGAGACATCTGCGATCTGGTGTGCGATTTTCAAAATTCTAATTTTCTGATATTGTAAAATAGACCCTTTCCGGAATTCAGTGCCATCTGGTGGCTCAAATGGCAGTTTATCTTTTACTATACTAATGGCGGCAATGAACCTGTGGTCTGCAGTATTTAATAGGGCTCCGTCACTTAAAGGTCAACGGTAAACGAGAATGTGCACTTCCCTACAATTATTTTTCAATATCTTTTAGTGTCAATGGCGCAACATATGCTGCCAGTCGGAACGAAGCGCCAACCCACGTAGACGCCTTGATAGACTTCTATTCTATAGATCAACGGCCTTACAGCCGAGTGAGTGCTACTAAAAGATTGACTGGGACCGAGTTAGAAATGAACGCTTACGCAGCTCTTGCGTCCAATTCCTGCTTCACGCCGCGCTAACATCTAGAATGTATAGGGCCTCGAATCATCTGCTTAGGAGCATCTTCATCAGTAAACAGAAGGCCGCCATTAGTATAGCACATATGCCGTTTTCAAATGATGATAACGATCAAAGTGGCCAGACTGAATTCCGGAAAGGGTCTATTATTGTGTCCGGAACGTTTGGTTCTAATGTGCCCAACAATATTAAAAAAGGGCCTGCGAAACGATAGTTCTGTAGCTGCTTTTTAAGTACCGTAAAAATAAAACGCTAAACACCAAAAATAAAGATGACGTCCGTGGGACCGCCACTTCCTCCCCCCCCCCCCCCCCCCCCCCCCAGAGAGGTCTAAAAAACACCACTCCCCAACTGACTGAATACAAAACTAATTGAAAGGCCTCGTGAAATGTGTGATATTAGTGGCCACGGAGGACACAGCGGTAAGCTCATTATCAGATATAAATAGCTTGTTTTCTATTTTCTTGCGTTTCTGTAGGTTTTATTTGGATGTTTGGCTGAAATATATTCGTTTATTTATTGCGGTTTCATTTTCTGAACTATAGTTTTTTGCACCATTTCACATGATAATGCCGCGCGCCAAACAGGCAGCGCGGCCGTGGCCTAACGGTTATCGCGCTTGCCTCCCACGCGAAGAGCCAGGGTTCGATTCCCGGGAGTTACGCGTCATTTTGTTTATTCCTGCAATTTAGTTTTCTGGTAAACTTGAGAATCGTGTTGGGCTTGTTCGAGGTCCGAATGGTTTCTTCGCGTCGAACATTCTACGCCTATTATTCAAGAAGCTCACGCATGTACGTACACAAGGAGCCCCGTGTGGCAAGCCGGAGTCAGGCCAGGTTCACACTTACAGCTAATCCGCTGCTGCCGAAGCGGAATCGGCCGCGGCAATGCACAGTGGACGCTACGCCCGGCGGCCGAATTCTTGCAGATTCGCCCGCCGATTCGCAAGTGTGAACCAGGCCTCAGTCTCGCCCCAGCGCTCGATCCTGCGATTTCGCCGACATCGACGCCCGCGACGCTCCCCTGCTTTCTTCTGTTTCCTTTTTCTTTTATTAATTTGGGCACAAGTTCGCCCCCATTACACGTTTAGTTTACTTCAGTTTTCGTCGCCTCATCACTTGTCATTCGTGACAATATAATAAATGAAAATTACAAAAGTTCATACGTCAAAGCAAGAAAATGTATCTATGCGGAATGATTTTGGTCACTTAATGGGATGCCTTGTTTTTCCGTACAATTTTCACTGACCATACTTTAACTTAATTCCTTTTTTTTTCTTCTGAAGTAGATGTGCGCTCTTTTCAAATGGGATGTGTTGTTAATAAAGAAGTTTTATTTCATTTCAAAAAATGGTATTAAAACGGAAACAAGAGTGTAAAACAAACATCCAAAGAATATAGTCGTAATCTTGTTACCCATATATAAAACACTGGATATGAGCCACTTCACAACCATAAAATAGTACAGCACAGAATATGTGGCTATTTATTGGTTCTTGTTGATTAACCTTATAAAACTAAAATACTATGTCTACGGAAATTCGCATTACGAGTTCAAACAAAAAAGAAAGTTAGTTGCTCGTATTTACATTACAAATACCCTTAGACACATTTGTACACTTTTAACTGCCGATTCGCGAGAGATTTAAAATGTTCATTCTTTTACAGACTGGGGTCAAGAGTGTAAAACGCAGAACAGTATCGCATATATGTGATATCTTTTTAAGGGTTCGAAGAGGTCTCCTTCGGCCGCTGTCCACCACTGGCACGTACTGACGACGCTGGAGGTTGCACTGCGAAGTACTCACGGGGAATATTTCAACAGACGTCACGTATTTTTTCCTTCAGTGCGTCTGGCGTAGCGGTCTCGGTCACATGCACGCGGTCCTTGATATAACCCCACAAAAAAAAAGTCCAACGGCGTGAGGTCGAAAGGCGTGGGAGCGAAAGCTCGCGCTGCAGAACCCAGGGATCCTGCAGTTCAATCCCCACCTTTGCCCGCTTCGATCTGGATGAGCATCGTACCGGCGTGCGGTCGTGTATCACTACTGCGTAATGCACGTTAAAGACCCCAGGCTAGCGGTTGTACTGCACTGGGTGAATTGCTCATCTACAGCGAGTGACTCGTCGCAACTTTGAAATGGCTGACCAACTACACGCCGTAGAAATATCCACACAACCCCAATTATTTTGGCGTGAGGTCAGGAGATCAGGCCGGCCATGAGACGGGCCTACTGCGCCCGATCCACTTTTCTGGGAAGTTCGCACGCAGCCAGATTTGCACCTGGTGGTGAGCATGTGGAAGTGCACCATCGTGCTGGAACCATTGTCGAACGATGTCTGCCTGATGGCGAGTGGCCTGGGACCCTTCAAGATATCTTCAAGATAGCTTTACCCGTTGAGGGATCTTTCATAAAAAATGGGACCAAGGAGGACTCCTCCCCTGATACCGTACCACACGTTAAAGGACCACTGCTATTGATTTTTGGTCCTCAACACCCAGTTAGGGTTTTTGGTGCTCCAGTAATACTGTTGTGCAGATTAACCTGCGAATTTCTGGCGAAGCTTGCTTCGTCTGTTCATAGGATTTCCTCGGTGAAGTGATTCTTCCTCCACTAGATCATAGATCCAGTTTTAAAAATCGAGACGGTTTTGGAGATCACGCGTTGGGAGTCTCTGGTGGAATTGTGCATGAAAGGGTACATACCATCGTGGTGCAGAATCCTCCACACGATTGTCGCTGAAATACCTGCTTCGGCACTGATATCTCGCAAACTCGCGTGAAGGTTAGACGTAGGCCAAGATGTTTACTTGAGAATCTGTGCTTGAACACGTGGCGCCAGTTGGGGGGGGGGGGGGGGGGGGGGGGGCGGTGAAAAGACCCTTGGTCACGTAAAATGTTCATAGTTACTGAAGGTTATTGACCCGCTGTTTCCCAGGGTACCACAGCGCTGCGGCGTTTCTCCTGTTTACGTGTGCTTGTCCTACCGCCCATATGCCTATATCATAATTGCTTTTTCTTCGTTCGACTAAGACGCCATTCGTAAGGCCGCCCGGACACACTTGAAGCCGTTGTAAACCTTAGTGTACTGAAGTTGCTGTCACAATCTAAAGCTCAAAAAGCGAAGAGAATAAATTTGAACTTTTAAGGGGTGTACGTATCGGACGTCTTTAGGTGACATCGCACTTTGAAACTCGAATCATTCTCCGCATGGTGGAGGTGAACCCAAAATTCAAAGCTCAATCTTGCAAATGTCATGCTCTTTCGAACAGCGAGGCGTTCCTTATCGCCTGGCCGCGCGCGCTCGCTACGCTTCTTCGTTTTCGACGAGAGAGGGGAGGGCGGCGGGCGGGCGGGTGAGACTGGCGAATTGGTCTGGCCTTGGTTCCGCACTTCGGTCGTTGGAGGGCAGGACAGCTGCCGCCAAGATGCGCTTGAATAAGAAGCCAAAACCAAAGGTGTTGATATAGCGGTTATTGATGATGCCCAGTAAGTGCCTAATTGAAACTATGGCCTTAATATGAACAAATAAAAAGCTACTTTAAGAAAAACTATACTTTCTAAACGTTTCTATTTTTCTAAATAGGCTCTTGGACAGATACCAACACGGCATCAACCTTTTTTTTGTGCGATGCTTAGATTTCGCAGGTGCGATTTTGCCTGCGCGTTCTGAAACACCTTGTATATATATATATAGAGAGAGAGAGAGAGTAAACGTACTTCGAAGCTTTTAGTGGAGTTTTATCACATATCAGTCGACGTTTCGGCCTGAGTCAGGCCTTCATCAGGAACACCTCGCTGTTGAGGGAGCTCAATCTTGCCATGTCATGCTCATTCAGCAGCGAGGTGTTCCTTTCCGGCCTTCCGTGCCGCGCGCGCAACGCTTCCTTCTTTTCTAGGAGAGAGGGGAGGCAGGCGACGTGGAGGCGGCCGAAGCAACTGCCGGAGCTCCTCCGCACTTCGGCCGCGGGAGTGCAGGACTGCGGCCACCCAGGTACCCTTCAGTAAGAAAACGAAACCAAAGAACCCGTAAAAAAGAAGGGTTCTTCCAGACGTCATAAAATGCCGGCCGTGCTTTATACCTGTCTACATAAGCTTGGTATAGGGGTTTTCGATGGTGCCCAGAAAGTTTCTAAGTGAAACCCTGGCCTTAAACTCAATATTAGAAAAAATTAATTACGTGAAAATAAATAACTTAATTATCCCAAACTTTTATATAATTCTTAAGCGTGCCCCTGGCCCAGGGCAAGAACGTTACAAACCTTTTTATCTGTGCGGTATGTAGTTTTGGCAGGAACGATTTGCCTCGCGTTTTGCTGCTGTATGTATATACAGGGTGATCAGCGGTTATATTATTCAGCTGGCTCTGCCCTTAAGCACAGCTCAATTCTGGTGCCTCGCCCTCCGTGCCCGGAGAAAGGCAACCGCATGCAATCACGCACAAAGCCCGCGGCGCAGTCAAATTCGGGGCCGTAATTCGGGCCACTTGTCTCCCGGAGGGTATTCGAAAGCGGCGTGCGGGGAACGGCGCTTTCGCCGACTCGGGCCGAGACTGGCAGCGTCGTGGCGGCCGGTCGGAGGGGTCTCGGAGCACAACAAATGGTCGGGCGCCGACAGACTCCCTTCGTCGCGGCATATGCGAGCGAACGAGCAGCGCGGACGTCGCAAAAGCATGTGTTGCGTGATGGATGCGGTGCGGGCCCAAGAAAAGCCGGTCAAGGGGAGAGGCCACTCGCACCGGTGTGTTTAATGATCGGGCATTTTCTACTTGTTTCCCATCGGCTCTCTCCCCCCAACCCGTTGCTCGAAATGCAGGCGTCCAAGAAGGCGCCTACCCTCCTATCTATTTATTAGCCGTGCGTGGCGGTGCGCTGTGCCGGAGCGCCGCCCCTCTGCCAGGGAGAACCCCGCGCCGGGTAGGGAAATCGGGCGCCTCAAATCTCTTGCTCCTTCTCGGCCCGTCTGCCACTCACAGCGGTGGAAATGATGGATGGTGGCTCTGGTTTGTAATGACCGGCCTTCGTTGCACTCCTGCGTGCCGCCGAAACCCCCGCTGCCGATGTTGCCCCCGCGGCGGCTGCCGCCGCTGAGGTCGCCTGCCGGTGGCCTGGGACGCCGCTCCTTATTAAGCATCCTGAGCGGAGCAGTTCAATGGGCTCCATTCGCCTACGCCTGGTGCCACGGCTAAGCTTCGGGGAGGCGGTTCAGCTCCACTTGCATGGATGCCGCAATGAGTGAAAACGCGGCGCCGCTCGATTCCTGCGCCAACCGGTTAGTAGAGAAAATTACGGCCTGCGTGAGTGGTATTTTGCACAAGCCACGGTTCACACCTGCATCTATTTGGAACCCGCTTACACGATACCACGACTATAGATAACGTTCCGCTCCGTAAACAAAACGCCCACCGCGACGATGGCGGTGACCAGTAGGCGCACGTTCCACTTTCAGAAGAAAAAAAAACAAACAAGATTGGAGAACTCTTCATATAGACCAACACGCGGCCCTAACGTCACGCAGCTGCGGTGGCGCTGTCGACGGCACTGCGCTTGCGCAGACGCTTCACGAGAATTCGGTTTCTTCGCACGCGCAGTGCCCACACCTGGTGTGGGCAAACGCGGGCTTGTTGGTAAACAGCGTGTCGGTCTATATATGTATATATATGATCTAACGCCGGTTTAAATAAATGATATTACAGGTCCTCAATGTTGTTGGGCTGGCAGCCCTCTCATCGGGGGGACAACTCTGTCGTCTGCTAGCAGAACCAGCATCTTGCACCACACGCGGTCTTCCTGCAGGTGATACGTGGGAGAGCGCACGTATGTACTTGGTTTCACATTGGGGAGTTTTAGGAAACCGTTTTTGCATATCTCATACGGTACGATGTTTCCTCCGGTATGCACTGCGAACGCTCTACCACAGAACACTCGCATATGCGCAGTTCGTGCAAGAGGGCCCGTGGTACCGTATCAGATGTGCAGAAAACGGTTGCCTAAAACTCCTTATTAGGTCCGACCTCAGCCAGCGTTACCATCCGATGGAGCCTGTCAAGCAACGCTAAAAGTGCATTGTAACGTCGCTCGATGTCTTTGTACGATTGCTATCCCCTGCTAAAGCAATGGTGGCGCATTCACTTTGCGTGAGTTAATCGGCGATGGCAAACAAAAAAATTATGACGATACATTTTTGGCGCTAGTCGATTAAGACCATTGGATCGTATAGTGTCTGCTGGGGTAGGACTCGAAACGCCACATGCGGCGTTTGTAGCGGGTCCGTCGGCACCTCTCGACTTCACAGTGATTAACTCTCATTACCTGGCGTCATTCAGCCGCTTACTATGAAACTGTACTTTTAAAGTAAATACAAATGGGGTTTGCCTCCCCAATTTTTTATATACCAGTGTCTATTCTTACTCGGGAGAGCTGTGGCACCGCAGAAAGGCAGTCCACACCACGAAGGAGTGCGGGGCCATGTCTAATGATAATGCTATGACATTGTACACGTGACTGCGCTCAACGCCAACTATATTGCGCTACGTTGTCGAGGTTACCGTACGTTCCACAATGCAGCAGCCCCGCACTGCCATAGCCTCCTTTAATCTAGAAAGCCTGTCAATTCCACGCCATCCATTCCACGTCAATTCCACAATGCAGCAGCGCCGAACTGTTGCCCATATTGCAGCGCAGAGTCACTTCTGGGGTAACCTCTCAGCCAGCGCCCATGGCTTCTCGGCGAAACAACAAACCGCAACCGTTTCTCCCGTCAATTTAAGGAACGGGAGAAAGGCGGAAAAGGGTGGGGATAGAGACTAAGCAAAATGTTTTCCTCCCCCCCCCCCTTCCCCACAAAAAAAGAAAAAAAAGAATGGAGCGAGTTTGTGTTTTGGGATTTTACCGCTGTGGCATTTGTTTGGCGCAGTCAGAGAGAGCCCCTGCGTGCACCCTCTTCTATGATCTCCTTTTTTCTCCTCAGCGGCACGTTCTTTCTCGATTTGACAGGCTTTCTAGAGTAAAGGAGGCTATGGTACCACATACTAAATCGATATATGCTTGACGGATCACTTTACACCGTCTGCCATTACCACTTTTTCAAGGATCATGTAATTAAACATGGAAATTATGTTATTGTGTGGTGGACAACAGCGGACAATTTAACGTGCCAACTGTATTATTGTATGGCAGACAATATTCGGAATAGCTAGGTTCCTTATAAGGATATCGCACATCGCGCCAATTACCACAAGGGCCCATTAAAAAATAAAAGATACAGTGGTGTAGCGCTTAACCATCCAGGGTGCGAATAGCATCCAAATTAAATGAATACCTTCTTCTTTCTTTTTTTCGTTCTTTTTTTTTTGCTTATTGGAACTTGCGACAAAATATATCAATTGAGGTAATCTCGCGCCCCTTATTGTAGAGTGTCGTCGCCTTCAGGTCGGTGATCTCTGCACTAAGCAGCATGCCTCGTCTTCGTCCCAGTTTGTTTTAATGCGAAATCATTAACTGTCCCATAACGCGAAGCCGGTGTTATCTCATGGCTATAGCAGCGAAAACCGGCAGCTAAATACCCATTGGCAGAGCGAAACGGCACCTAAATTTCCACTGGCTGAGCGAAACGGCAGTAAATTCCCATTGGCTGAGTGAAACGGCACATAAATTTTCATTTTCTGCAAAGCGGACGTGCCTCAGAAATAAAACACGAAGAAAAGCGCAGCAACGCCTTGTCACGGAAGCCGGCAGGGCGCTCAAGGACAAAGCAGACGCGCTTCAGAAATAAAACACAAAGAAAAGCACAGCAACGTAGATGCCTCGTCACTGAAGCCGGCGGGGCGCTCAAGGTCAAAGCGGACGCGCTTCAGAAATAAAACACAAAGAAAAGCACAGCAACGCAGATGCCTCGTCACGGAAGCCGGCGGGGCGCTCAAGGTCAAAGCGGACGCTCTTCAGAAATAAAACACAAAGAAAAGCACAGCAACGCAGATGCCTCGTCACGGAAGCCGGCGGGGCGTTCAAGGTCAAAGCGGACGCTCTTCAGAAATAAAACACAAAGAAAAGCACAGCAACGCAGATGCCTCGTCACGGAAGCCGGCGAGGCCACTCAAGGTCAAAGCAGACGCTCTTCAGAAACAAAACACAAAGAAAAGCACACCAACGCAGATGCCTCGTCACGGAAGCCGGCGAGGCCACTCAAGGTCAAAGCGGACGCTCTTCAGAAATAAAACACAAAGAAAAGCACACCAACGCAGATGCCTCGTCACGGAAGCCGGCGAGGCCACTCAAGGTCAAAGCGGACGCTCTTCAGAAATAAAACAAAAAAAGCACAGCAACGCAGATGCCTCGTCACGGAAGCCGGCGGGGCGCTCAAGGTCAGAGCGGACGCTCTTCAGAAATAAAACACAAAGAAAAGCACAGCAACGCAGATGCCTCGTCACGGAAGCCGGCGGGGCGCTCAAGGTCAAAGCGGACGCTCTTCAGAAATAAAACACAAGGAAAGGCACAGCAACGCAGATGCCTCGTCACGGAAGCCGGCGGGGCGCTCAAGGACAAAGCGGACGCTCTTCAGAAATAAAACACAAGGAAAAGCACAGCAACGCAGATGCCTCGTCACGGAAGCCGGCGAGGCTACTCAAGGTCAAAGCGGATGCTCTTTAGAAATAAAACACAAAGAAAAGCACAGCAACGCAGATGCCTTGTCACGGAAGCCGGCGGGGCGCTCAAGGTCAAAGCGGACGCTCTTCAGAAATGAAACACAAGGAAAAGCACAGCAACGCAGATGCCTCTTCACAGATGCCGGCGAGGCCACTCAAGGTCAAAACGGATGCTCTTCAGAAATAAAACACAAAGAAAAGCACAGCAACGCAGATGCCTCGTCACGGAAGCCGGCGGGGCGCTCAAGGTCAAAGCGGACGCTCTTCAGAAATAAAACACAAGGGAAAGCACATCAACGCAAATGCCTCGTCACGGAAGCCGGCGGGGCGCTCAAGGTCAAAGCGGACGCTCTTCAGAAATAAAACACAAGGAAAAGCACAGCAACGCAGATGCCTCGTCACGGAAGCCGGCGAGGCCACTCAAGGTCAAAGCGGATGCTCTTCAGAAATAAAACACAAAGAAAAGAACAGCAACGCAGATGCCTCGTCACGGAAGCCGGTGGGGCGCTCAAGGTCAAAGCGGACGCTCTTCAGAATAAAACACAAGGAAAAGCACAGGAACGCAAATGCCTCGTCACGGAAGCCGGCGAGGCCACTCAAGGTCAAAACGGATGCTCTTCAGAAATAAAACACAAAGAAGAGCACAGCAACGCAGATGCCTCGTCACGGAAGCCGGCGGGGCGCTCAAGGTCAAAGCGGACGCTCTTCAGAAATAAAACACAAGGAAAAGCACAGCAACGCAGATGCCTCGTCACGGAAGCCGGCGAGGCCACTCAAGGTCAAAACGGATGCTCTTCAGAAATAAAACACAAAGAAAAGCACAGCAACGCAGATGCCTCGTCACGGAAGCCGGCGGGGCGCTCAAGATCAAAGCGGACGCGCTTCAGAAATAAAACACAAAGAAAAGCACACCAACGCAGATGCTTCGTCACGGAAGCCGGCGAGGTTCGCCGCGCCTGCACAATGGGGGAGCGTGATGTCAGCGCCGGAGCGCCGTGTTAAAAAGGAAGACGTGGCGCTCTGCTTCTAGGAATGCGCGATCCTGGCTTGCATTCTACAAGGCGCAAATTCACTCTCGCTCCAGCCAGCTGTCACGCCGATTGCGCAATGTACGCTGCTGCTATTTCGACGCATTCCTCCTTTTGTTTCTCAAACAAAGTTCGCCGATTAAACTTTTTTTCAGCTTACGCCCGTCGAGCCTTTACCAAACGCGACATTTCTGGTCGAGGTGTGGGGTAAAGAAGAACCCGTTCCTTCTTAGTCATGCACGCGGCAATATACGAGTTAATATGTTACGGAAAGTTTGTTTGATCACACTAGTGTGCACTGAAGAACTGTGCTTTCAGAAATTATTGAAAAATGTGCTGGCCTGCACTTTGATACACTTCACGTCGTCGTTGTCGTCGTCGTCGTACGTGATTCGGCTTCACAGTGCTTTCACCTTCTCAAATATTGCGATAGCGAGCTTCACGGGAGGGCGTCGGGTGCTCGCGCTCCTCGAGTGTCGATCAAATCTGTGCACGAGCACTCTTGGCTTCCGACATGCCACAAAAAGTTGACCCCAAAATAGAAGTTCCGTCGATCGTCACCAGCTTCATTCAACGCAGTCACGCACTCCCTCAAAAAGAACCACTAACCGCCGAATTCAGAAACCTCACTCAAACTACACTTAAACTGAAGGGCCCATCCACTTCCTCGAGGAAGGCTCAAGGGCCGGCACTGGCCAATCGCGACGGCGGATCCGTCCTCGCGATTGGCCAGCGCCGGCCCTCGCGCCTTCCTCGAGGAAGTGGAGGGGCCCTTCAGTATGAGTGTAGTTTGAGTGAGGTTTCTGAATTCGGCGGTAAGCCCTCGAAGATATTGTGTCGTCTGCTAGCAAGGCAAAACCGGTTGTGAAACTCTATTACGGGCTTTTGTCATCGCTTTATGGTCACTGAGACGATATAGAAAAAGCCTTCGTGATTACATATTGAGAAGAAACAATGCGTACCAAAAATTATTCACTTTTTTATCAAACAATTGCTAACCTCTCACATCGAGCCCCCATGCATTTGTCCATAGCAACGGCCCTTGCAACTGCTTGTTTGGAGCGGAGCGCCTGGTTGTGACGTCATCACTTACAGGGTCAATTTGGAATAATTGATCACGAGGTCAACGAGTACTTCCTAACAATCGGAGAATTGCAACTGACATACTCTGCGACTCGCGAGAAAAGAGAGTGTTTACTTATTCTTCATATGGACGACCCAATTGTCGCGCATGATCTGAGTCGGCCAGAACCATTGCCGTCCCGCTTTTTTTTTTTTTTGAGAGAGGATGAGAGGGCAGGGGAGTGGGGGGGGGAGGGGAGGGGACGCCGGATAGTATCAAATCATTTATGGAGGAATTCAAGCCTCTGCAAGCGGCACAACCCGGAATTTTCACGTGCTCAAGCTGTTCTAGCGGTCTCAAACATGCTTGGTCAACCAGGCACGTAGCATTTTGATAGGGGGGGGGGGGGGGGGGGGGGTGCATTACAAAATGCTGTATGAGGGGAAGGGGGAGGGGAGGCGCCAGCCAAATTGAAGATATCGACGGGGGGAGCCCGGGCCTCGTGCCTCCCCCTCCCCCCCCCCCCCCCTGATTCGTTCCTGAGGTCAACGCATCGTAGGCGGCAAAATGGTAACGACAGGGAGGAAAATCAAAACAAAAATGTTTATACTTTAGCAAGGCGCAGCCAACAAGCAGTATGGAGGCACTCTAAATTAAATGCTAACCTGAGACCCTCTGCGGCACCACTAAAACTATCACGCAAGTTAAAAGAAGTTTAACTTCGCAGGAATGTCAATCGACCGAATTATTATAGAGTCATTAGCAGATAATTACTTCCCAATCTGGAACATTTTCCCCTTCCACATAGTCAGGACCATTGATAATAGTTTTGTCCATGTTGACATTGTTTTATCTTAAAACTTACCCGGAATAACTCGTTTATTCATATATTATTTTATGGTTCGAAGGAATTCTAGAGGGACGCGAGTAGGAAACATCCTCCGGACTTGGAGGAAAATTATTATACTTCTTTGCGGTATAAACTTGTAGGGTGCTGTAGTCAATTTTTCGTTTTTTTTTTTTTTGCGAATTTATTGCATGGTGTTACTTTCTGCGTCATGTTTATGCAGGTTTAAAAAGATGGCTGTACGTTGTTTTGTCACTTGTTGGGTGACTGTCTTCTTTTCATTTCCTTTCTTTTCGTCCTTTATGTGTAACGTTGTTTTCTGGTTTTTTTTTTTTTTTTTTTTATTGTTGATGTGCATTTTTGATATTTAAGTTGTCCCAGTCATGCTTTGTTTTATTTTTTTTTATTTTCTTGTATTGAAGATTTTTTTTTTGTCTAGGATTTCCGAATGATGTCATCGGGGAAAGGGGCGGTGGAGGCTGTCTGTCGCCTAGTGGCATGCGGCGTGCCTAAGCCTTTTGGACGGCCCCCAATCAACTGCACTATTCGCCGGTTGTCTGAATAAATTAAACTAATTTTGATTTTCATTTGACCTTTCGAAAAATTATTAACGAGTAAATATTTAAAAAAGACAAGAACATACGTAATCCAAAGAAAAAAAACATATTCTGAAGAAAAAAAAAAAAAACTTTCTTCTCTAAGCAAGTTTGACTGTAGGTACGAGGAATCGGTTCCAGTTTAGAAATATCATGCGACTAAAATACCACTATAGTTTACAGATAGTTATTTTAAGTGTTTGAAATATGTAAAAAAAAAAACAGCCTTACTGCTAAGCCACTCTTGCAGTTGAGAAATAAACACATGGCCACGAAACTTCGACTGAAATATTTGCATCTGAGCTTCAAGATTTTATTTTATTGTACAGTCCAGTAACCTGTGCGCCCTTTTGCAGGCAGTTTTTTTTTTCGTATAGATCGAAAGTACACGGGTTAATAGCCGACACGCATAAAATATGTATGAAGATATACATTGAGCTGCTTTAGATATGCAATCATAGACCTTTTTTATTATTTTATCTCTGGAGTATTTAAGAAACTAATGTTCGCAATTGTGTTTTAAGACAAACAAAATATACAATTATAACATCAACACTGCAATGTCATGCATCGCCATGTGAGGTTATTTTTACGTTGCCAATTATGGCTTCGAGAAAGTTATGAAGTAAAAGTTTAATTTCTATAAAGTTCTCTCAATCGCGCCTCACGATCTCTACATAATTAAAATAGTTCAACCTAAAATATGGCGGCGCTACACATTTGTAAGCATTTTAATGTACATCTTGAAGGTAAACACACCACCGCATAGGCAAACATCCTAAAGATCACCACCATGCGACCTCATTAAGGCGACATGGCTTCCTTGCACCGGGTCGGCTCGGGTGGGAATCTACATGGAGCGTTCACGTTGGCTGACATACACCGATCGGAAACTTACTCAGGTCGTCCTTTTTTGAACGTAGGATCAATACGTTTATGGTCTGGACTAAGCAAGTTTCAGCTACATGTTACGCGGTAAGGCGTTGCCTTTGACCTTTGACCTTCCTGCTAAATTTGGCGGGAGAACGTCTTCATTAAATTGCATGGGAAATGTTCAAAGATATTTCTAATGTATCGGTCGTTGTGCAAGTGGCAAAACAGCAGTGGAGCAAAATTCGGCGCTCGTTTCGTAAATAGAGTTGAATAGGATGTCATGTATAGGATGGCAGCGAGCCGAAACTGAACATGAACGTACTCTCCAATCTACTGCCTTTACCCGGTGTAGATCAATGTAACGTCATTTTAAATGCGGTAACATTTTTTAAGCCCCCCTCTCCCCTTTTTCGCAAAATTCCAGTCGTCACATTAAAACGTATGCGCGTGCGCGGGAGAGTGAGGTACAACTGCCGTACTCCTCTCCTTATGGCATGCTTGCGCGGGTCGCAGGACAAGGCTCTCAGTGGATGTACGGCAGTCTTCGCAATTTATAGGAAGAGGAAGGAGCGGACCGAAGGGGAGATACCTGAACAGAAGCGTCGACGTGCTCAGTATGACCGTGCTTGACGCGTCAAAGAGAAGCCGGAGGAGAGAGGAGAGTTTGACTTGGGATAGAGGTGCAAGCCTTCATAAAAGACAAGCAATGCTATGGCAATTCGACGGCGTCTGCAGCGAAGCACTGCAGAAACACGGCTCCATGTCTTTTTTTTTTTTTCAATGTCTCGTTTACATTGTCAGGACATTACATTTATAGGATATAAACGTCATCTTGACAGCTGGTCTATTTACAAAATTGCGAATGTTCGGCTCAGGAATTTTATTTTCGTCTTAAGGTATAGCACAAACCGATGTCTCTCCAATACGGAATTTAATGTATTTCAGAAGTGATATGCGTCAAACCAACACTAAACTCCCCCCCCCCCCCCCTTACCCCCAAACAAAAAAAAAAGAAAAAAGAAAGATAATTTGTAAAGATTCTTCTTTTTTTCTTTCCTTTTTTTTTTTTTGTTCTGAAATGGGGATCCGGGGACTTTTTGGGGTCCGCAAAGGCCTACCTCATCAGTAAAGCCTGGCAATAAAAGTTGTCTTTTTTCAGATTGAGAAGAAATGTTTCAGTTTTCTAGCGAGTTTTCTCCTGTGTATGTCAATACGAGAAGTCTACTTCACGCTAGCCTTTAGTTATATTCATTTATTAAATTATTATTATATTTAACCTTTACCTTTCCCCTCCTTTCACAACGAACGGGGTCCTCCATCATCTCCGCCGATCCACAGGGTTCCGCGAAGCATCGATGGTTGAGAACCACTGCTCTCTAGCAACATTCGCGACAAGCTAAGGTGCACACAACTTCAATACCTGACTCGTTATTAAACTTCTGTACGTCAAACCACAAAGTGTCCGTCTTTGTTAACAAAACGACCAGACAGTAATCACGATTCTAAAAAAAAGAAAAAGGTACCCCTCTTTATTAGCGCCGAATGTATTTATTCGGTACAAAAATTAGCCTCGCCGTAGTTTGGCTCCCATCTCGTATACAAATCGCTCCTGCGCGGTACAGCGGCGTCATGGTGCCTCGGAGGCGCACTCCCGTACGTCGACGTTAATTAAATTCCGCGCCATAGCAGTTATTAGTGTGAAACAGTCCAGGCTTCACACGCAGCCGGCCTGCTGCACTCCGAGAGCGTTTGCCTGTTCAGGGAGTGTTAACTTTTTTTTTCATTTCTTTTTAATGCCTTAATTCAGTTTTCAAATTATACCGGCGCTAATTTCACCACAAACAGATTTCTTGTGGCCCGTCCGTGCGCCGAAAAACAAAGGCCGAACTCCGGGCAGAACCGAATGAGCCGACCGTTTACGAGGTCGCTTTCAATCACCGCTCCAGCGCCGACTCCAACTTGCCGTGCAGCTCCCGTTGCAACACGCCGGGTACTGCCCTCGCCGATGTGAAAACGAAAGGCCCTGACTCGGCACACGCCTCTCCCACCGGCCGGAGGATGCATCTCGCTAAACAAGCCAGCGTTGAGCACCTGTGCAGCCCTTAAATATTTAATCTGCTCCGGTGAAGTGTGCCCGTGATTATGAATTTAATGGGCGAGCACGCTGAAAGACTTGGGTAAAATTAAATCTCCGGCCGAAGCCGGCAGGCCAGGCACCTCCCCGCTGTTGTTTTCTGCGCTTCGTCCTTGTTGTGCCTTTGGTTTTTCCGCGCGCAGAGTGCGAACAAATAGCGGCCGGGGTAATCAGCGAGCATTTTTATCTTCTCCTTAGCTGCCACTTAATTGCGCCCTAACAACCTCACAAAACATTCCCCCTAACAGCTCTCTGTGTTCCGGCCAAGCAGCAGCATAACAGGGTGCAAATTAGAATATCACCCGGCTTAGATTACCCCGGACATACCTAAACGCAACATTATTTTTTCCTTTTTTTTTTATTGCAGCGAAACACGAGGGAGCCACAGAGAGAACGAGAAAGAAAACATGTCGAGGGGTGGGGGGCGAAACATGTTTGTAGGAAGGTTAAATGTACGATACAAAGCTCAAACATTGTGGCAGGACGGCCACAAGCTTACACGTCGTAAACTAACTTGTTCATCATTAGAATAGGCAAGAACGTGAAGAATATAAACATAAAATGTGATATAAAACAGTGAAATGCAGACGCTGGTAAGATTGACTTTATAACAAAACGAAAAATGTAACGCAGTTATCCACGACATCCGACTGCCACGTACCCGTTTTAAATAAGGTACTACAGCGACCATTATGGGCATGGAGTCGTGGCTTATTGTCTGGTTGACTTTGCGTCGTAGCCCGCAAACTAATATACACCAGCACCATCAAGCGCCTATCCCCACGCTTATTGGATCTTACATAATTTTCTTGTTTGCTCGTTTTTTGTTTGTTTGTTTTCGTATGCAGCATGATCTCTGCCTCCACACTGCTTGTCTATCTAATTCAGTTTTCTTCGAAGAGAAGTGGAATGAAGCACCCCACACTAATACATAAAAATATTTTGTGACACTGCTCTTTTGATTTGGTTTGGTTCAAAATATAGCATATTTGTAGGTTATCTTTGTTGCTTTTTTGTCTTTATAATTGTGTGTTTATTAACTCACATACCTGTTTACACATACTAATTGTTTGCCCATCTTAATGTGGATATTAAGGTAAAAAAACATATGCTAGTGGACAATAATAATTAAATATACTAAATATAATCTCTGCTTCCCTCTTCTGAATTCGTTTTTCTTTTTTAGACATATTAAACAGCGTCTCCATAGTTTAGAGACAAATGTTTAACAGAATCATTATCCGCCATACAGAGAGTTTGACAGATACCATGACCTAAGGCCCGCTTCAGACGGGGCAATTTTTCCAGCAATTTTGAGGTTGGTGGACGGTTGTTCCCTAGCTTTCCCTAGATCGACACTAATTGCTGAAATCGGGTCCGGCCTCGAAACGGACGAACTCGAACAACTCGGAGACGTTTAAAGCGGCAGCAGCCAATCAGGGACGCGATATTTTCTCGTGACACCCCTGTAGTGGTGATGATGACAGCTAAAGACTTGGTTCTGGTTTGAAATGGATCGTTTTTGGAAATAAACCTTTTCAGGAAAATGAGTTGGTATTCTCAACGCCATTCAAAGGTATAAAAATACGTCTTTAGCGCGTAGTTGTGCGTCTAAGTAGTGAGAAAAAATAATGAAATTAAATGATGATGATGGTAAGTCGTAGCAATTCGGTTGCTGCGTGTGAACGCGGGCGGCCCCTGTTGCTGGTGTTACGACGTCAAGTTGCTGGGTGAAATTGCCCCGTCTGAAGCGGGCTTAAAGAACCAAGAACGTCTGAATAATCACAAGGTTGGCAGCATTGGATTTAATTTTTTTATAAGGTGCACAGTTTTAGTACGTACTTTAAGTGCCCTTCCCTGCTCCACGGCTCGAGCGCTTCTCACCCCAGCTGTACCACGTCGATCAGCCTACAGGTTTGTTTAGCCCAGGGGTCTCCAAACGTTTTGGCTAAGGAGCCAGATTAGGGATCTGCCGCAGACTCGAGAGCTGAAAAAAAAAAAAAAAAGACGAATTATAAAAAAAAAAAAAAAAAAAACAATAAACAAACCTAGATAACCACTTCAGCACAAAAGAAATATTATTACAGTAAGTGTTAAAAACAGCACCATAAGGTGGATGAATGCATATACTTCAAAAGCTCAATTTGAAATGTAATATTTAATTAATTATGACCTTACTCGAAATTCGCGACGAAACAAATTCACCAGGCATAAAGAAAAAAAACCGCATGGGAAATTTGGCACATTCGCCCAGTGCGAAAGACAAATGCGCATGATGAAACTAATGCTGAGTGCGATAGTTGTGGCGAAGGATACTAACCACATATATGTACATCCTGACGCGAATACACAGACATAGTTACAGAGGCATGAAGCAGGGGGTCCAAGAATGGTGACGCTGGTAACCACAGTGGAATCATAACCAGTGGTCCCACTCAAGGCCACTTCCGGTAATCGCGCATACACAGCGCTCCTCAAGCCGGATGGCGACAACTGAAGTTGTCAAACAAAAACGAACAAAAAAACAGGGTAAAAAAGAATCGCAATTGACTAAATTGAGTGCGTTAATGTTATTATTTTTAGAAAACATAATAAGTTAGGTAATAATAATAAACCAACATGGAAAGAAAAAATCGAGCAGTTACCGTTAGCTTCAAAAAGTTCATTGCCCTAACCGAAGCCATGTCACCGGTCGCGTTGTCGGCGTTGTCGGTGTTGCTGTTCTGCGAATTTCTCTTTCCTAGTACATTTCCCTTTCGGTTGGATCCTCGCTTGGCGTTTTAATGTCACGTGAGTTAGCGAATCGCGCTATGAATGTGTTCTAAATGGGCCTGCTCAGGCAAGAAGCCAAAAAGCCGGGGACTCACTTCGCCGTTCGAGATTCCGGGATTCCGCTTCAAGTTCGTTGCTGGTGAGTGCAAACATTTTAAAGTGCTCGTGCTGTCCTTCGCGTCAGGCCATGGCACGATCGTCTTTTCTCCAACGCAGTGTATGTGACTCGGTTAATTTCTTAGTCGTATGTACGTCGGACGTGACTTGTAAAACGGTCGAACGTAATGAATTGCTTGTTCACGCGCAACCTCCACGTATCGAAACTTTCACACCGCTTTACTGGAAAAATATAAATATAGTAGCAAATGACGCGGATCAGGACCGAACCTTGGATTTGCTAATCTGTAAAATCATAAAAGAGAAGTTGGCATCATAGCATAAGATGTAAAAAACAAAACAAAAAAACACGCAACATTATAAAAAGTGAATTTACCACTTGTTATATATTTGCATTTGGCTAAGCAAGTTGACTGGGTACATTGAACATAATTCTGAATTAACTAGTCAGATGGATGTCCCTTGAAGGGAATTAACGGGAAGGCAACTCTAAAAAGTGTTGCTCAAACATGCCAATTTCCTGGACTCACACCTGTCTTCTCTCTCTCGTCAGGATACCCTGTGGGTATGGCAGCATCTGGCACCTGTCGTCCAGCATGCGTCGAGACCCCTGCTCCCCCCGTCAAGCTCCAGACATTATTTATCTCCGCTTGGCACGCCATGCAGTAAGACCCACAGTACTTATCTAATTTAGAAGTATAAGCAGGGACAGATCCAAGGGGGCGACGGGGCGCCCCCCCCCCCCCCACCAAACAAAGTCGACCCCCCCCCTCCCCCCATCTCGGAGGGCAATTTGACATGGCTGGACCCCCCGGTGCACACGAAAGAAGGGGAGAATAGCATCCTTACAAACTTTCTGCCCCCCCCCCCCCCCCTCCCCAAACAGAGTTCTGGATCTGCCCCTGAGTATAAGGTGTGTCTCGCTTTGTCCATTCACTGTATGCTGTTACTTTCTTGTTCCAGTACGATGGTTCCTCGGAGAATCACAGAGAATACCACGAGGGCGACAAACGTGTGGAGGCAAGCTGCAAGGGCCGGACACCAGAGACAAGGACCATCAGTAACCAGGGGGATGAAGTGAGGAAACTCAAGAGGCAGCTCATCATCTGGGCCACGAGAAGAAAATCGGAGACCGTACGCTGGGAAATTTGTCGACCCTCATCCTTGGGTTAGCATGAGCATTTTCTGGTCATATTCGTACGTGAGGTGAACTGTTACTGGAACTAGGTTGACTCATCCTTCTGCAGCTTACAGGGCATTACCAAAGCTACGGCACCAACGAGACAATTGGAACATTTGGCTTAGGGACGGGACAACATATTGTGGGAGTATACACCTCCTACGGAGAGCTCTCACAAAACTTGCTTCGTTGCTCTGATTAGCTCCAAAGGGCGGCAGTGCTTTTCTTTGTAAAATAGGCTGAAACAGATTATAGCTGTAATAGGGCCACCGAAATTGACATTGCGGCATAACATTCCTCATGAGGAATGTTATGAATGTCGCAGCCACAAGTGGTCACTTGACAATAATCTGCAACTTGTCATATAACAAACTGTGTAAATGGTTGGGTAAGTGCAGTAAAGGTAGTTCTGCATATCTGGGAAAAAACAGTGGCTAGGAGGGCTCTAGCTCTTACTAAAGTGGCGAAGCAGGCGAGTTGGTTCATGATATAAAATTTAAAAGCGCTAAATGTTCAGTTGGGAGCAAGCGCTCGTCCTGTTCGCCTTCCTTTTTGTCCTCGTCTTTGTTAGCGCTTTTAAATTTTATCTCTAGCTCTTCCTCATCACGATCTGTCTTAGGGATCAGCACGACAACCAGAGCTGGTTGTCGTGCCAGTAGACCTTGTTCTGAAGTCACCGGAAGAAAACAATAACCGGTTGCTCCCATCATGTTGTGTTAGCCAGTGGTCAAGAACAAGATTTTTTCTCTTGAGCTTGGACAAAGTGTTCTTCAATTAGTTTTCTCAAAGCCCCTTTGACACGCAATGGCACACATGACCTAGCTCAGTCGACACCCTACCTGTTAGTAGTGTTTCCAGTTTGTGCTAAATCACGAAAAGAGCCCTTGAAGAATAAGGTAGTGTGAAAAAGTAAATTTTTAATTCCTCATGCTGGAGATTCCCATCTGTTGGAGTTTGGATAGAAACAAGATGTGGTCTGCGCTGTTAAAAGCCTTTCTGAAGTCTAACTGGACGATCTCGCACGGAGTTCGGTTGTCGAGGCTGGTGCTGAGTGCATAAGTGAAAGCTGCAAGGGCCGATTCGCAGCTCCTGCCGGGCGGAAACCATATTGGCGGGGGCTCCATTGTTTGGTTTAGCCATCGCAAACCTTCGGACGGAGAACGTCGTAGCAGTTGTCTGTGTCGCAAACTCAAGCCGAGTTTAGATAAAGTTATATGTGCCGGAACTAGTCCTGGGTACTGTCTCTCCTCAACGTCGGGCCCCGACGTTGAGGAGAGACAGTACCCAGGACTAGTTCGCAACACAGACAACTGCTACAACGTTCTCCGTCCGAAGGCTTGCGATGGCTAAACCGCCCTTTTTTTGCTGTCCCTCTTCTTTGTCCTCTTTTCTTCCCCTGGCCGCGAGGCGAGGATTCTTTGTAATCTGGCGCGAACGCCACGGTGGGACACACACACACACACGTGCCCGCACGCACAGCACCGAATGAGTCGGTAATACACTCCATCACAAGTGGATTTTAGACTTGAGGGGGCACCGTGTCCCCTTTTGAGAGGCGTTACTGACTCAACTTTCCAGGATTTAGGAACAGATCTGTGGGAGAGAAAATCGTTCAAAAAGTCAAATTTGGGAGTTTTACGTGCCAAACCAACAATGGGCATCTGGCACGCCCCAGCGGAGGACTGAGGATTAATTTGGACCACCTGGGGATCTTTTGACGTGCAACCGAAAGCTCGGTTACACGGCGCCTTCTCCGCAATAAACCTCCGTCAGATTGCGGGCACCTCGGCCGGGATCCGTAGGCCAGCGCTCTCGCCTCGGAGCCACCGAGGCGGCTAGAGAAAATCGTTGAAGAGGCGAGTGAGGACGGGGGAGATACAGCCAGCACAGGATTTAAGCAATGCAGGGTGGAGGCTGTCTGATCTAGGGCGTTGAGAGGAGTTGTCACAGGCGAGGGCTTGGTAGGTTTCACTTTGAAGAATGACTATGGAAGAGAGTGTGATTGCTGGTGTGGCCTTGATTGGCTGAGTTGTGGGTTGAGCGGGACAAGGGTTAGGTGCGGTAGGGTCAAGTAATGCTACAGCCCGAGAAATGTGGTAAGAGAAGAGCTGTGCTATGTCGTCAAGATTAGAATAGGGCCTGCCGTGATGTGTGAAGACCGGCGCGTGGAACATTTTTTTTTTATAGTGAAAACATGCCCAAGAGTTTGGGCTGGCAGGTTGCTTTTGCTCTTAGTTGGTAGGTAATCGTTATGGGAGATATGAATGAGATGCTTGACTTCGTTACGTGCCTGGTGGGCTTGGTAAAGATGAGTGGAATTTAGAGGCACTTTTTTGAATAGTCAGTGTTTACGTCTGATTAAGACTGCAATCTCCTTTGTCATCTATGGAAGGCTGCCGTGCCTCCTATTGATCCTTAGGGTGAACACATTTGTGCTGAATTGCTGATATGTTGAGTGAGAGGTCGTCGGCCTCGTCAGCCGATGGGTGATCAAACATGATGAACCAGGGAGCGAGGTGGATGAGCTGATTGAGATGAGGGAAATCGGTTTTTTAGAACTACTGGAACTTCTTGGCTTGATGACCGCTTAGGGCAATGGATATTGGTGAGGAGAGCACTGCGATCACTGCCTGGTAGGCTGGATTTCACTGTGCAGCGGTAGGATAAGGTGGGATTATTGGTGCAGACGAGGTCGAGGAATGTAGCGTTGCTGTTTTGAGAAATGTAGAATGAGGCGTCATGAAGTTGGGTGAGGCCAGCAGTTTCCAATACGTCTTACAGCATGTCATCAAGTGGATCAGATGAACAGTGCAGAGAACTTGCTGGGGTCGACGCGCTGTGGGCTCTTTTGGAGGAGGGCATACGATTGTTCACGGAGGGAGGGTGGGCAGTAGGTAGACACCAGAAGAAGCTTTCCATGTTTGCAAAATACCTCGACAAAGATGGCTTCTAGACCCGAAGGGGTGAGGTGGTCGAGACGTTGGCAGGGCAGGTGTTATGGCATGGCGAGGACGGACTCCTTCGCCCCAAGGAGGGACAGTTTTGCTGGAATAAAGAGAATTGTACGAGATTGATTAATTCCCCATTAATTGCCCACCAAAGACAGGCGTCCAGCCATGTCTCGCACACAGCGAATATTGTATTCGGGAAAGATTACTTCAGCGCTTTAAAGTCAGGAAGGTTGTTTTTTAGAAAGCAAATGTTGGAAAACCAAACGGGATTGGAGTCTGTAGACTCCGATCGCGCACTTTTCACACGACAACTATGCCAAATACGAAGTTGTCATGCGAACGGTGAATGCTGCCGATGTCGCTCGCCGGAGGCGGGTCGGAGAACTACTTGGTAGAGTTGGCGATGATGGTGGGGTACACAGGGGCTCTGTGCTGCTTAGGGGATGAAAAGAGGTCATCGGCCAGGGGTGGGAGCTGGCACGCCGCACAGAGCCACTCGGTTGATAATGAGGAGAGGCGTCTAACAAAGCGAGAGATACATCTTCACATTTCTGGTGGAACCACAAATCATAAATGTCGCATTGGAGAGTGGCGACATTGTCGACAGACAGGAAACAGCAGGGGCAGGTGGGACGTGAGCCGGAGTTTGAAGGTACACCCGTGAGCGATATGAAGGTGAACAGCCCTCTTCTTGTTTTTGACGCTCCTGCAAGTTTTGGAACAAGCTCTGTTCCAGAAGAAGGCTAGAATGCAAAGTTTAGACCCCCAAGCCACACACTATTTGAGACGTTGAGAGTCAGTATAGCTTTAGGGAGCCGTAAAACGGGCAAGAATCCAGGTAAGGTGTTCACTTTCATATTGCTGACGGGTGTGCTTCACCAGTGATCAGCAATAACGAGATTAGGTGAGGTTGGCGAGGGCGATGAGTGAAGAATGCTGAGCCAGGAGGTTGCTTCCATGGATTACAATGTTCAATGGTGATGCTGCAGTCAGAAAGTGGCATTCTAGGTGCTTACGGTTTGTCGATGATAGGTGATATTTTTGTCGAAGGGCCAGTAGCCCCGTTAGGCAGATCAGGAGACGGAGAGTTGTAAAGGCGCGCTGTCATCGAACCTAACAGCTTAACATTGTGCTGAAAAAATTGACTGGCTAGATCAAGGGTGGCCAAACCGCGGCTCGCGAGCCGCATGCGGTTCTTTGCTGGTCCAAGTGCGGCTCGCGGATCCTTCGTAAGTGGACCCCCCCACCCTACCCCCTCCCCGCCCCTTTCCGCGTTTCCCCAGGAAAAAAAAGAAGGGATTTCAGGCAGAATAAAGTACGGCCCGCGGTTTGGCAGCCTTGCACCCCATACGTACTGTCGTACAGCCTTGTGCACTCGTACGTACAGTCAGACTCCGAACAAAACTTTAATTTGCCCCCCCCCCCCCCCCCCCCCCCCGCGGCTCTTAGAAGTTTCGTGGTTTCGTTTGCGGCTCTTTGGCCGGGTCAGCCTGGCCACCCCTGGGCTAGATCCAACATATCATAGAAAACTGACCAGGGGAACAATGTTCGACAAATGTCTTGTTTCTCCTAAGAAGAAAGGGAAGTGATGGAAGTGACGATATTGCGTCTGATTAGTTAGAGGCTCAAATGACGAAAGCGGGAACTTTCATCATTTGAGCCTCTAACCAATCAGACGCGATATCTTCACTTCCATTACTTCCGTTTCTTTTTAGGAGAAACGAAACATTTGTAGTCGAACATACCCCCCAGGTGTGTTGAACATTCATCTTGGGGAGGGGGGGGGGGGGGGGGGGGGGAAGGACAGGCAGGTCAAATGCACCTCCAAGCACAGCTTTATTCTTTACCACATTAGCCTGTAGTTACTGTTAAAGCAACTGGTTTGTAATCGCACTCGTTATGTAAAACTGTCGCGTCTGTTCAGTTTTTTTTTTTTTTTTTTTTGCATGGTTTATGAATAGCTGTTTTGAAATACCTTTACCGCGACTTTACTTCTACGTGTTTAGACTATGTTTGTTGATCTTGGGTTTATCATTGTTTATGCACATAGCTTGAAGGCTAACATTCAAACTGTTTGTACTACCGTGTATGTTCGATAATACCCGTCAGCAACCGCATCATTGCATGTGCTGTTTGTAACGTTTTATAAATTGTACTATGTAGAACGAAAATAAACATTTGCCTGGTTGAAATAACTCTTGTGTGAATAAATTACCTGTGATTGTCGTCCAGTGGTGCGCACGTCACAATAGGGAGTTTTCGTAGATCGTTTTCGGCGTCCCGCAAGGCCCTCCGCAACCCGCTACAATAGCGGGAACTCCACAGTCGAGGCTATCGGCGCGCAGGCGCAGTAGCCACTTCTTCGTAGCGGAACGCTTAGCGGAGGGGACAGCGCGGTCTACGAAAACTCCCTAATAAAGCGAAAGCGCAACGCAAGCGGACGCGAGAACTGGGTACACAAAATGCCATGGGGGCCGCCATCTTGAAAAGCAAAACAATAAAAACGAAGCATAAAATGTGGTTAGTTACCCCATCCGTGGTGAGAGGGCGCTTTTACGAGTTTAAATAATTGTTTAAGGAACTTTCGCTCTTTTTAAATTATTAGGTTATCAATATAATTAATATTGTGTGAGTAATATGTAATGAGTTTAGTTCTACAATGTACTTTTATTCACACAAGGCCCTCGATCACGTGGTTTGCGATTACCACAGGCTTATTCTACAGTGGGCAAACTGTATATGATAAACTGTGCTGGTAACAATGTTCAATACATATTGTAGTGAGAGGACCCGCGTTACAATGCACTTTCTCTCGTTCTTTCTGGTATCTTCGTTCGCGCATTTGGAGCGAGTCGCAGCGCGGTTTCTTTACGTGCACTTCATTTCGCGCAGGTTGCAGCGGGTCCGCTGGAATCGGGACGCCGGTCGGGCTTCACTGGAAGGACTGCGGTCAGCTGCGGACTGGTCGGAAGATTTCCGCTGGCCTGAGTTTGGAGACCCCCGGTTTAGCCGATCGTCTGTGAACTGCTACCTCACACTACGAAAGTCAAAAATCCCTTTTTG
The DNA here is from genome assembly GCF_016920785.2 of Ixodes scapularis. Taxonomy (NCBI): domain Eukaryota; kingdom Metazoa; phylum Arthropoda; class Arachnida; order Ixodida; family Ixodidae; genus Ixodes; species Ixodes scapularis. The sequence continues at coordinate 45,381,402 of NW_024609884.1, forward strand.
GGGTGATTCCACGAGAGATCGAACCTGCAGGTCCACTCAACATTTTTCTTTTTTCTGTTTTTTTTATATGTGATGTACACGCAAATGAATCGTACGAAACTGAAATTCTTTTTTTTTTTTCGAAAACGCATTTTCACTACGAGAAAAAAAAATGTTTCAAGATTGCGCGACGGCCCTGCTCCCACCGCGGACTGCATTAGTTGCCACCTTTGCGGTCCTGTGGAAGGCAGGCGAAGAGCGGTAGGCCAAAAAGGTTTGCTGTTTCATGTAGTACACCAAAGTTTAAGTCAACTGCATGCAATTATCATGTCCTTTATGGACTAAAAAATATATAAAAAATTCATAACTTTAGACCAGGCGCAACAAATACACTAACTTTCAGGTCTTCTACCTCAATATGTATGGCATTAGCGACTTTGAAAACTATACATAATATAGGCAAGGGCATCTAAATTATACCTGCAAAATATGAACTTCCAATAAAAATAGAAACATAGGAAAAAAAATATTTTGAAAAAACACATTTTCAAAAAAATACCTATATTGAAAAAACAAAATAAAAAAAAGGTCTCGATTTTATTGAAACTCTGGGGTACAACTAACCTTAGGCTAGGCAAAAAGAATGTACAAAAACATGTTGCATCATTTGCTTGGTACAAAAGTTCTGAGCGGTCAAAGTGGCGGTTGCGAGGCGTCTTGACTCCGTCGTTTTTCGCTTCACCCTATTAAGTTCATTTTTTTTTTTTTTTTTTTAAGAGAAGTATATATATATTTTTTTTTTGCTGCAAATAAGAAATTTACGTGCTGTAGCTTGCTGTAAGAAAAGCATATTTCCAGATTTGTTTTGATTTTTTTTTCTTGTAGTTGTTTATGAAAATTTACGCTCCTTAATTGCGCTTGGACTTCGCATGTCTCGTTTATTAAAACTGCAGGGAATAAAAAAACGACGCCTCGGGTACAAGGCTACGGGGCGCTTATGTTATGGCGAACCGAAGGAGGAGGTTCATTTACGTTCGCCACGCGGTATACGTGATTCGCGGTCGCTGTCGCTGTCAGGATCTAGAAAGATATTTGAGCTCACGTTTGCCGCGGGGGGCAAACGTACACACCCACATTGGCTCCGCCGTAACATAAGCGCCCCGTACCCTTGTGCCCGAAGCGTTGTGCCTCTATTCTCTACAGTTCTAATAAACGAAACTCGAGTAGACTTCAGCCTAACAGTTCCACGCGCTTCTTTCCTTAAGTCTAAAAACGTAACAACGACCTAAATATGACGGCTCGTCAACGCCTCCCCTTGAAGAATATTTGGAGAATCCACAACTCTGGGCGCATCAAGGTGGATTACTGCGACAGTTCAGTACACTCTTTTTGAATGCGCGGTGGCAGTGTTGGTGTCGGAGCGTCAGTGTTGTCACCTGGACGTTTGTGTGTTTTTGCGTGTATGCCCATGGGAAGGGCACAGATGCAGAGGTTCACTGCACGTGAACTTTGACTCTGCCTGGTTTGTGGCCACTGGCGTTGCTCGTCAGCGGGGGATCTCCTCGGTCGCAAAAGCATTGCGAAACCTTCGGGCTTGAGTTGGTTTGGCGGCGCAGACGAAGCAACGGGAGAGGCGACAGACGTCGCCGTTGTGCCCTCAATGCACGCAGCCCATAGCTCCGAGTTTTTTGCGCCGATTATCTCCGCGTTCACAAGAAGAAGATACCTTCCAACAGAAATTTTCACAGTGTCAAAGCGTTTAGATGTTGAATTACTGCAGATGCTGCATGCTACAAAAATCTGGTAATTTGCAGGATACAGACTAGGTCTGCCGGCACTGCTTCGGGCGCCTCAAGGCGCTCCTATCCTCATCTGCCGGCACACTTCTTCAGGAAGTGTGCCGGCCGATGGGGACATTTCTTCCTGGGGACATTTCTTGCTGAAATGTCCCCTGAAGTCTGCCAACAGATGGGGACATTTCTTCCTGAAGAAATGTCAGGAGACATTTCTTCAGGAAGAAAAGCAGTCAATGACCTCACTAGGTATGTCCAACTTTCCAGAGTTTCTCCGTTGAAGCCAGCATCTTCCATTCGGAAGCGGCTTAGAAAATCTAATCGGTAGAGAAAACAGGCAGAGATTGAAAAGGAAGTGTTGACAAACATACGCTCATGTTTAAGAACATAGGTGATACTTCAGCTTGCGCATATTTTTGTCAACACTTTCTTTTCAATCTCTGCCCCTTTTCTCTCCCTATTAGATTTTCTAAGGCGCTTCCGAATGGAATATGCTAGCTTCAACTGAAAAACTTTGGAAACAAAAACTCAGGCTATTGACTGCTTCTTCTTCCTGAATAAATGTATCGTAGGTTTCTTGAGGTACGCCGGCAGATAAGGATATTAGCTGTACTTCTTCCTGAAGAAATGTCTCGTTGGTTTCATCAGGTCTGCCGGTCGAGGAGGATACGAGCACCTACAGGCGCCCCAAAGCGGTGCTGGCAGACCTGCTGTTCTGTATCCTGCAAATTACCAGATCCTGGTAGCATGCAGCGTCCGCAGTAATTCAACATCTAAACGCTTCACACTGTGAAAAGATCTGTTGGAATGTATCTTCTTCTTGTGAACGCGGAGTTAATCGGCGCAAAAAACTCTGAGCTATGGGCTGCGTGCATTGAGGGCACAACGGCGACGTCTATCGCCCCTCCCCTTGCTTCGTCTGCGCCGCCAAACCTACTGAAGCCCAAAGGTTTGACAATGCTTTTGCGACCGAGGAGGTCCCCCGCTGACGAGCCACGCCAGTGGCCACGAACCAGGCAGAGTCAAAGTTCACGTGCAGTGAACCTCTGCATCTGTGCCCTTCCCATGGGCATACACGCACAAACACACAAACGTCCAGATGGCATCACTGACGCTCCGACACCAACTCTGCCACCGCGCATTCAAAAAGAGTCTAGCTGAACTGCCGCAGTAATCCACCTTGATGCGCCCAGAGTTGTGGATTCTCCAAATAATCTTCAAGGGGAGGCGTTGACGAGCCGTCATATTTAGGTCGTTGTTACGTTTTTAGACGTAAGGAAAGAAGCGCATGAACAACTGTTTGTGCCGGAGTTAGGCTGAAGTATACCCGAGTTTCGTTTATCCGTTTATTAGAATTGTGGAGAACAAAGGCACGACTCCTCGGTTACAAAGGTACGGGGCGCTTATGTTACGGCGGAGCCAAGGGGGGTGTGTACGTTTGCCCCGCGGAAAACGTGAGCTCAAATGTCTTGCTAGCTCCTGACTGCGACAGCGACCGCGAATCACGTGTACCGCGTGGCAAACGTAAATGAACCTCCTCCTTCGCTTCGCCATAACATAAGCTCCCCGTAGCCTTGTACCCGAGGCGTCGTTCTTTTATTCCCTGCAGTTTTAATAAACGAGACATGCGAAGTCCAAGCGCGATTAAGGAGCGTAAACTTTCACGAGTACACGTAAACAACTACAAGAAAAAAAATAAAAAAACTGGCAATATGTTTTTTATTACAGGAAGCTACAATACATAATTTTTTTTACTTGTGGCAAAAAAAAAATACTTCTCAAAAAAAACAAAAAAACTTACCGGGGTGAAGCGAAAAACGCCGGAGTCGAGACGCCTCGCAACCGCCACTTTGACCGCTCAGAACTTTTGTACCAAGCAAATGATGCAACATGTTTTTAAACATTCTTTTTGCCTGGCCTAAGGAGAGTTGTACCCCAGAGTTTCAATAAAATCAAGTCCGGGTTTTTTTTTTATTTTGTTTTTCAATATGGGCATTTTTTTGAAAAAGTGTTTTTCAAAATATTTTTTTCTATGTTTCTATTTTTATTGGAAGTTCATATTTTGCAGGTATAATTTAAGTTCTCTTTCCTATAATATGTATAGTTTTCAAAGTCGCTGATGTCATATATATTGAGGTAGAAGGCCTGAAAATTAGTGTATTTGTTGCGCCTGGTCTAAAGTTATGAATTTTTCATATATTTTTTTAGTCCATAAAGGACATGATAATTGCATGCAGTTGACTTAAACTTTGGTGTACTACATGAAACAGGAAACCTTTCTGGCCTACCACCCTTCGCCTGTCTTCCACAGGACCGCAAAGGTGGCAACTAATGCAGTCCGCGGTGGGAGCCGGGCCGTCGCGCAATCTTGAAACATTTTTTTTCCTCGTAGTGAAAACGCGTTTTCGAAAAAAAAAAAAAAAAGTTCAGTTTCGTACGATTCATTTGTGTGTACATCACATATAAAAAAACCAGAAAAAATAAAAATGTTGAGTGGACCTGCAGGTTCGATCTCTCGTGGAATCACCCTTTGATAAAACCCCATAACATTTGTACTATTAGAGTGGACATTTGGGCGAGTTGGTAGGAGTTCGAAGTGAACTGCTACTGTGTTCTCGTCCCAGTCGTGCTGTTTTTTTTTTTTTTGTTTTTTTTTACTATGGCATTTGTTCTGTTTCTAGAGTTCTATCTTATGTTGTAGTTGTTTTTTGTTTGTTTTTTGCCATGACAAATTTTCGCCTTGAACAACGTGCTCTTCTCCCTACTTTCCTAGCCACTTTCAGCTTCCCCTTCCTCAAGGTGGGGTGGCGAGTTGCCCAATAGAGGAAGCCCGCACCTCTCTCGAATCTCCCTTTTCATCTCTAAACCTCCAAACAAAAAGAAAAAAAAAGCCTCCTCTGAACTGCGTGCGACGCCTGCGGGACGATATTCAAATCTCACAATCTGGCGCACGGGGTACGTGGATGTGAATCCACCGTATATCCTACGAAACGCGTTGACTTTCAACAAACAAACTTGGTTCGCAATTCAGCAACATACTGACGCGCGATGCGAACGATATCGATGAAAACGTCATACTCTATCGACAGCCTCGCGCCAAACAACAGCGTCGTCAGATTGTTTCTGGGCAACTCGTTCGAACCGCCCAGCGGGCAGCGGCGAGCCGGAGACGGACACGCGTCGGCGCCCGCGGCGAAAGGGGCCTGCCATCGGAAGACAGCGGGACGACAAAGCCACAGGCGGCAGCGCGCGGCAGCGCTCCCCCGCAATGGCACAATGCCCGCGCGAGGCAAGCGTAGCAAAAACGCGCCCCATCGAGCGCAGGCGGCTTCGCTGTTTACACCGACCCAACAAAGGCGGACGAACAACGAACACAACTTGTTCCGGGCGGCGTCGCTCAGCAGCGAGACAGCGGGGGCGTCAGCGTCAGAGCTGCCACTACAAGCCAGATCGCCGCGGGCTCCATCCGGGCAGCGGGCCGCCCAAAAGAAACGGTCAGAGCGGGGAAACGGGGCCCGCTCTCAGATCCAAGACCGAGTCACCTGCCGCGGAGACCCCCGAAATGAGCGTGCAACAGTCCCGTGGCCCGGGGCCCCAGCGGCAAAAAACCGAAGGCGCCTTTGTGCCATGCTCCGGCCAGCTCCAGTCGGCTCGGAGCCAGCGCGGTGGGCGCCAGTCACGCCACGGGACCATTCTTCAAGTCCGTGGCGATGCGGCCGGTCACGAACTTCGCGGCAAAGCATTTTTCTTTTTTGTCTTTCGTCGTTCGTTGCCCGCCGCTCTTGTCCCGAACGCAAAGAGCGACAAAGCCGAGATTACAAACCGCGCGGCGCGTTCAAGCGTTCAATAAATTAGGGTTTCTTCATTAAATCTCCCCTTAGCGCCTCCAAGGCGCGAGTCGGACGGCCATGTTTGAAACAGCCCGTTTATCTTGCCCGTGCGTCGCTTGTTCTTCCGAATTACTTTCTTCGCGCTCGTTTCGCGCAGCCGCGTCGAGAGGACCACGCCACCGCTCGGGCCTGCGGTTCTCGCAGCGTCCGAGTCGCCCTCCGCGCCGCTTGCCGTCGCGGCCGGTGGCGTGCCCAGCACGAACATCGTTGGGCCCAGCGACGTTTTCTTTTTTTTTTTCTCTCTTTCTTCTTCTTAAGTACTTTTGCTAGCTTATTTGTTTTGTTTTGCAGAGGCAGACGGCGGAATCGGGACACGCATTTAGAATCATTCTTCGACGTTGCGTGACTTTTGGGATGACGAATATTTCCCACTCGCGTAATCCAATTTATATCAAAACATTGTTTCACGTTTGAAATATTTAGAAAGCTATCCAAGACGCTAGCTTCAAAATTCAAAGATTCTCAGTGTCTCGCATATTTTTTTTTTTTGTTTTGTTTTTTTTTTTCCTCTCTCGCTATTTCGATTTAGCGTATCAAAGAAACGGGCGTTACGGGCAGATATTCACACAAATCAAATACTGTTCTCGCGAAGGGGTGACACCTGTCACACGTCTGGAATATTTGTTTTACGGGCGACTATAGTAATCGACAACCAAACCGAACGTATAGTGTGGCAAACCCCACATATTATATCTCCGAATTCTGTAAGCATCGATCGAAAAGAACTGAACAAAATCAATCGGAAAGGAATAAACAGTTCCAAATCAAACAAGCGAACCTGTATTATTTTAGCTTGTCGAGAGCAATACGATGTGACAGCTAAACTTTAAAGAAAAAAAAAAAAAAAACCTTGCGTAGTTATTGACTCATTGTTCTCCGTTTCGCACAAAGTCCATGGTTTACTTTACACGGTAACGTCCTCATCTTCCAAGATGTTCAACCGCATAATCTGGACTGCTCACAAGATACATTTCGGGAACCGTTATTGCCACCTATGTTTCGACCAAACAGAAGACGTCTGCTGATCCGAATCCGCCAATTCGAAGGAACGACATGCTCGTGCTGCAGCTCCTGTAAACAAGCGCCGCCCTTCAAAAACGCAGCCCCAACCCTGCCCCGCCTCCCGCCGCACCCGAAGAGGCGCCCGCAAAAGACAATCACGCACAAACAATGACGTCTGGCGGTGAACAATCCGCACTTGAGTCATCAGGGCACTCTGAACGCTAATCACATTTGCATTCAAACTGGGTCCCGCAGCACTCGCAAATGAACGCACACACGCATTCGCGCACTCGCGGACGCAAGCACGTTTGCACGCGCGATTGCACTCCACGGGTTTCGCGCCGAACGCGTGTCTCAAAGCAAAACAAACAAGTTCGTGCTCTCTTGGGGTGTGCAGTACGACGATGAATGAAAAACAAATAATAAGCACGAAATAAAAAAAAAAGTTGGCATAAAGAGCGTGGGTGCCTTAGGGCACCAATGAATAGATGGGTCCCGCGTCTTTTTTTAGGAAATGCGATCCTTTCGTTCGTGTTTATAGTTCGACGTACAGGCGTGTGCGCACGGTACCAGGAGCTTGTAGCCCACTGGGAACTAACCATCCCCCCCCCCCCTCCCAAAAAAAAAAAAACACTACAACGTATGAGGGAGTCGACTAAAGGTGCCGAAGCAGGGATGAGTCGTGAATTAGAAAGAGTGTCGAAAAAAGAAATCGAGGAATCACAGCTTTGGACACTAGATTTAGGGGTTTCGCACATCAATTTGAAAGAGGCGAGGGAAAAAAAGAGCAAAGGTTGAGTCAATATTTGGTCGCCGTGACCGTCGCTACTCGAACACGAAGCTGAGAATTCCTAATAACGAGGCCACGCCGCCAAAGATGGGGGGGCCGCTGCGTTTACACGAGGAAAAATAATATGAAAATCGAAGCATAAAATCAAAATAAGATTCGGGCGGAGCGGGCGAGCGCAAAAAGGAAGGTAGACCGCCACAGTAGACGGAGTCGAGCGGCTCATTTCGAACATGCCCCCCATATGTATATTTTTGTTTTGCAGGGTCGGGGCTTTAATGAAAGAGAGCGACTTAAATATAAGAAAAAAATTGCTATGCTATTCCCGGTGTCGTCCCCCTCTTCATCGTAAATACTTTAGATTCCGGCTCCGACTTGAAACGCCCGAAAGTTTCGAGTGTTCTCAGCTAATGAAAAGTCATCAGATCGCGCTGCGGGAATGCATGTAATGAGACGGCCGATGTGGAAACCTTGGGGTTGTAAAAAGGAGGAACACGAAGCACCGATCATTAATAGGTGCCTATGCAGTGCGCCACCGCTTCTATTTGCTTATAAAACACTGCAATCACATCGGAATTTTTTTTTTAACCGGTCATTTTTTAGGATGGGAATTTCGAAGGCTCATGTAATATATTTATTTCACGCAACGATGTCCCCATTCGTCTAGCTATAAAAAGTTAAATATCTACTGATTGGGAACATGATTCAATTTAGGGGCTGGCACATTCTCAAAAAGACAAAAATGTTTAAAAAAAAAATCTCTTTACAGGTGTTTTCTTCACCCAATAGAAAGCATGAGTCAGAGCCTGCATCCATGCATGTTGAAAACCCTAAGTGGACGGTCGCGCTGCATTGGACAATTTGCTCGTTTGCAACGAACGCCATTTTAAGGCAGGCTGAACTTTATTTCAGAACGTGGACCACAAAATAAGATGGGCTCTTACATACCAAGCTTGTTCGTTTAAAGCTCTTCGGAAACAGGGAAACGCTCCCCATCCGGCAACAGGCTAGTATGAAGACAACTAGGAATAAAATGTTCGTGTTATTTACCTTGCACTTTTGCGTGTGTGTGTGTGTGTGTGTGTGTGTGTGTGTGCGTGTGATTCCAGCTGGTCCCCGTAAACCATAATACAAAAACAGCAAACAAAAACACACACCTTTTTGATTCGCCTTCTTTTATTCATGCCGCATATCTAAACATTCGTATCCCCAGTTGTCCGTGGATAGAAACCACCAGACACCGAAGAGACCAAGCCTTGAACCGTTCCATCGTCATGCCTATAGTACCCGACCGTTCGGTCCCTTCTGCCTTTGCTTCATCAGACTCCGTGGTCTATTCTGGAAGGCCACAACCGGCGGGGCAGCCCGGGTGCGTTGGCCAAAGTTGAGATTCAATCAGAAAGGCCGAGAAAAACGAGCAGCCATTCTTTCTGGCGGCCTGATTCCGCAGAGGCCGTTTTTCTTCTCCTCCCGCTGGAGACAGAGTCGCACTATTATCAGCGCAACAATCGCCAGCCATTATCCCCAATGAATTGAAGAGAGAAAGCGAAGGGTATAGGGGGGCGTGCGGAACCGGGCACGGCAATAGGCACCTCCTTCTTGTTTCTTTTCTTCCCATTACTTTCATCTTTATCTTTTTTTTTTCTCACGTACTCCCTCGAAAGCAGTAATTAGATTCCGCTGTTGGAGGGGAATTCAAAGAACTGCGAGTACTGGCTGGGTGTTCGGAGCGGCAGTGAGAAATGCGGACACAAAGGATACGCTCGAGCCACGTTAATGATCCGGATTTTTCGCGGGGTCTCTTCTCCCCGTGCCCCCAACTTCGGGACGGGCCGGAACGACGCGTTGGATCGGAAGGAAGCTCGGAGAAAAGACACCAGCAGGCAGCGGCACAAATGGAAGTTAGTCGGCGCCAGGCCAACGCGGGATGCCGGCCGCGCAGAATTCGTTCGAAGCCGCCGACGCGCTTCACGGAAGGACGTACTCGGTGCGCGAGGCAAAGAAGGGGGCGAAAGAGAACGCCCCTCGCGAGTTCTCTAAACATTCACCGTGTTGCGTGCGTTCCTACACGTTAATCTGCATAGCTACGCAAAAAAAGAAAAAAATGCAGGCTCCTTGCAGTGTCCTGCAAACAGCCGAGGAGCTGCGCACCCTACAGGACACTCTATTGCACAGAGACTACACGCAATCACATTGTACAAAGGTATTTTAAAGCCAAATTTAGCCGAAAGTTGCCCGCCTAGCTCAGCGCGAAACATTTTCGTAAGATTTGGCGAGAAACTTTCTCCACTAAAAGTCACGGTGTCGCAAGACGTCACATGACACTGTGATGTCACGTAACAACACCATGACGCCTAATGATACAATAACGCCATGCACCATTGTGACGTCACGTGAGGACACCATGACGTTTCGTGACACTGTAAGTCACGGGAGAGCGTGACGTCATATGGCACTGTGACGTCACGTGCCACGACGACCCTGCGTAAAACACCGGGGAATCCGCTGCGAAACCTCGTCAAGAACGACACGTCGCCGTAAAGCAAACTTAAAACCTGATGGAGACAAAAACGATGGAATAAAATGGTACACCGAACTTTAAAAAAAGGTTCCTACATGAGCTACAGTTTGGTGTTGAGGGAACAAAAATGTCGAGCGTGCTCGCTCCCTGGTTACACCCTCCGCAACACGGCAGCAAAATACAGGAGTGGACCTTCGACCAGTAACGGCGATTGGAGACGCACGTAGCACGTAGAAAATATCCTGTACTCCGTTTTACATGAATGGGCCACTGACTTTGTATTTGCAAAAGCCCATATTATGATTAGGATTTTTTTTCGTTTTAGTGGGCTGTTGAAGTATTATTGATATTACGTCCGTTGTTCCAGAGTTAAAGTATTAGGGGCGTCAGCAGAATCGAACTGAAGCGTTAAAGCCTCGAGCAAACGGGACGTGCTAAGCTCAGGTGTCACGCCAGGAGCTATTTTCAACGGGTGTTCCCTGTCTCCGAAGTCGTGAGATCAAAGCTGTCGCGTCTTCAAAAAAGCCATTGTCGCTCATATCTCCACTTTAAAGGATGCCTTATTTCTGCGTAAAGGAGCGGAATGCAAGGAACACTGTTTATTATAACCGAACAAATCCCGAATCCCAAGTGGGGTTACTAGCTTTTTTAACCCTCAAACTTGACTTCAGCCAACTGGTTCAAAGACGCCTCCCGGGCAAGACACCCAGTGCATTATGGGGAATGAGACGCCTCGCCGGAAGGTGCTACTTGTGGACAGTCTGTTGTTTGATTCTGAAATGCTGCTTAACTTAATGTCGCACGGTCCTCTCCATGCAGTGTCGAAAGTGTATGAAATCTGGAATAAAACATGTGATGTGTAATGCTATACTTCGTTCTAAGCTGAGACTGCAGACAAACCTACAAGTGCGAGCCGGCCCGCGCTCCTTGCTTTGAGATTGGAATTTCAATCGCGAGTGCTCGTTCTGAGAAAGAACGTTTCAAAGCGGCGACCTCGGGCTCTCGTGCTTGTGTCATTGTCTGCAGGCTCAGCTTAAGGGTGAACGGAGTATACACCAACTCATGTTTACAAACAAACCGGAGCGCCCCTAGCGGACGTCACCGGCGCCGCGCATGCGCCGTGGATGGTCGGCAAGAAGCCCGCCGTCGCCCATAAACAAACCATTGAATTGCGTTGTTGTCGGCGTCGGTGGGAGTCCCCGTGCTCTTTTTCGCGTTGGAATTGTTGATTCTACGTCCTCCTAACAATGTCTGACTACTTGAGCGGCTTCAGCAAAACTATCGAGGCAAAACTTTGCGTCAATAATGTGACTTGCGGCGGTTCATTTCACGTGGACGCCGCAGAATGGGCGCTAAAGCCTGACTCCCACGTCGAGATTCTGCTCGCTATTTTCAGTCGCGACGTCGCTCGGACTGCAAAAGCGTGGACCGTAGCTGAGATGGTGGACATCGATACTGAAAACCTCAAGTAGAATCGGGCATTAAAAGTCGGTGATGGCCACTGGTAACAATGATCAACAACTTCTTGTATCTGTTTACTCTTAGCCGACTTACCCCAACCAACCTTCAAAAGTGTTTTGAGGCCTGCACTTAGTCCTTATCGCAATTACCGGGTCAATGTTTGGTTTACGAGCCGCTGTCGTTTGAACGAACTGACGACAAAAAGCAGCCAAGTTTGAAAGAGCAGACGACAGTTGGAACGCACGCGCAATGGAGTACGGGCAAGAAGCACCGCGTCCCGCGTCAACAAACCATTCGAATGTCACGTTGTCGGCGTCTGTGTGAGTCTGCATACTCTTTTTCGCGTTGGAGTTGTCGATTCTACGTCCTCATCGCAATGTCTTACCACTTTAATCGCCTGAGCGAAATCATCAAGGCTCGTTACGCTGCTAAACTTTGCATAAATAATTTGACGTGCGGCGATGTATTTGCATGACCGCCGCAGAATGGACGTACAAAACCATGATGAGACTCTTCTAGCAATATTCGGTCGCGACGACCCTCGTGCTGCAAAAATGTAGAAGCTAGCGGCGATGATCGACGTCGATACTGAAAATCGGAAGCGGGAACAGACAAGGCGTAACAAGTAGGTGATGGCCACCGGTACCAATGATCAACATCTCGTATCTACTGCTTACACCGAGCCTACTTAAGTCTTTTGAGGCCTGCAATTACTTCTTATTGCAATCACCGGGTCAAAGTTTGGTCTACGGGCCGCTTTTGTTTGAACGAGCAGACGACAAAAAGCAGAAAACTTTGAAAGAGCAGACGAAACTTCGAACGATCAGGCGGCCGTGTGAACTTGAAGACGCACTGAATCCGTGGGTGGTCCGGACAACTTGGGGGTTTTCCCTCGGTCATGTTGGAACAAAGCAAATACATCTGGCGACTACAAATTGTGGCCCGCACACGCAATCGTAGTTAGACAGCGTCAGGTTTGCCCTTTTCACGGCTGCTATCGACGTTCTCGGACGAACGGAGGGTGCAAAAACACATGAAAACTGATCTTCAAACCTTCCCAGACTCTCTTTGTAAAGCCCCCATCGCAGCATTTTGTCGAGAAGGCAGGTTTTTTGTCTCGTTTCTTCCAAAGGAACACAGGAATGCATGTCTGGCACGGCGACTTCTGCCAACCGCCCCAGACCGGAAGTGCGTCCGGCGCGCCACCACCTCGGCGTGACGTAGGAGAGTTGAGTTGGTGTATAGTCACCGAACTTTAAAGACAAAGCTGGGCGCGAGCACGGAGCACGCGCTGCAGCATCTCTGACATTCTACATTCTACCGACGCCATGAGCTGTTGCGGACTTTCTGTCCATGCGAGTAAATGTACGCGTATTTTCTTAAGCAAATAATCTATAACTAAGCGTCGTTTACGAGGCTTGACAAATTTCACCGTTAGTTTTTCCCGATAGGTTTCCTGTTAAGAACAGTAGAATTTTCTCGAGCAGAGTAAGCGCGGAACAGACAAACTTGGAGTCGCCGAATCCCACCGAGACCGGTCAATCGATGCTGCATAATTTTATCGCTTATCTTCGCCACCTTTCACTTTCGCAGTGTGCATGCCAACAAAAGCATGCATTCACGTGTTTGAGGCAAGGCTGCAATTTCTTCCATCCGTGTAAGAATATTCGATAATAGCGCGCCGTTACCTACAATGCACATACCCACTTCCATCGAGCAAAAAATAACAAAAATATGCGAATAAAAGCGCAACGACATCCAGTCAAATCAAAACATAAATAAAAATTTAGCCAACGGAAACGCCAGTAGGTAGTTATGCAAGTTCCGGATATTTTGTTTGTGTTTAAAACCTTCGAGAGGCGGAACAATTGATCATGCGACGAAACAAAGCCAACCGATGCAGACTATCCCAACCTATATTTTCAATATTTTTTTTTTCTAGCGCTCAGTTTTACGCTTCACGGCTTAGACAAGTAAGCAAAGTGAAAGAAAGTGAGATGTGCATAGGTATTTCCGGCACGAGCGCTGCTCTGAAATTCTGTGAGGTTCCCTTCGAATCCGCCGACGCTAGAAAATTAAAAATCTTCAAAAGCGCGAAAAATGTACCCTACGTCGAGCATCGGCAGGGCATTTCCACAGGGGTGATCAATCACACTATGAAGTCTCCATGTTCATTATTCAACACGATGTCTGAGAAACTGTTTTGTTTACTCAGGCGCAATGACTGCCAAAACAGCCTTCGCATTTTCCTTGCTACTGCATAAGAAGGCAGAAATACCCAACAAAACATTTCAATATGACGCGCCCGAAAGATGCTCAGCTCATACGCAAGAACATTCCATCGCGAACGGAGCAGCGACGGAATGGAAATCGACGCAAATAAAGCTTCAAGTGGCTCCAAGCCTTATCACTCCTGTCTTACATTCCAGTGGTTCGATGCATTTGTATTCCGTCGAACCTTAACTCCGACAACGACCGTTCGTTAAATAAACGTATGTGCTTCGAGACCGGCTTTCTCGAACTAAATAAGCAAGCATCGATCTTAAGACGGCCGCAACGAGTAACAATTACCGCAGGCATGTGGAGACTGAGGGCTTCCCGTACAATCCTCCTCGTGCCATAGCCCTGCGAATGCTTTGTTGACACTCTGTTCAGTTAGGTTTCTGCCCAATTCGTTTACGTCGATTAGTCAGTGACAGGTTCAGAGTTCGGGGGAAGCTCCTCCCACCTGTTTCCACTTTAGCAGAGCGAACGCTGGAGAGAAGGCGACCTCCTCTCCAGCATTCACTCTGCTAAAGTGGAACGAGAAGAGTCCTTAATCTGGCAAAGACTATATACCTTTTTTTCAAGGACGCCGCCATCGTAAGAATTGCGGCGCCGATGACGCCGTCTAGCGGCTTAAAGCTTTAAATACTGGCTGGTTCTGGTTCACAGCTATCTGTGTAGGCAACGGTGTGGGTACGGGGGATCTTGGCTAGACTTGGCTATGGTGGGCTACAAAAACTTGGCCGGAACTTGACCAGTTGAATGGATCTGGACACGGTGGAAGAAACACATTTAGGTGATGACTATGGCCGCTCGTTCCGCGAGGAGCGAGCGACCAGATCGTGTTCGAAGCTAGCCTCGATCCAGAAGCAGTTAGTTCCGCGCCGACGCGGAGGGCGCTGTGGTATGAGGTCCCTCCTCAGCGGTCACGGTGTCGGCGGCGTAGCATGCTCGCCTTTTTTGCGGTGTGGTGTGCGGCCAGTGGCGGGCCTCCTGTTTTGCTTTGGTGCTGTGTCGATCACAGGTGCCACCATCGTGCACGAAGATGAGCCTTAACTCGAAGAAGGAAGAGAACACAAATTTACGGACTCTGGCGACTTGGTGGCGGCGTGGCGGCGGTGAGGTACAAGAAGAAGCGGTGAGCGAGGAAATGGCGGGACAACCGCTGGGAGAAACAACCGGAGTGGTTGGTTTGGGAGGGACACCATACTTGGGCGCCATCTATCCCCGTGCGAGTGAAGCGAGCTCGGTGCGCCGAATATAATGTGGCCGCCGCGTCGGACAGAGAGTCATCACCTAAATGTGTTTCTTACACTGTGGGTACAACAAGAAGCGGTGAGCGAGGGAATGCGGGACCACCGCTGGGAGAAACAATCAGAGCGGTCGGTTTGGGAGCTAGGGACCCCATACTTGTCCGCCATCTATCCCCGGGCGAGTGAAGCTCTCGGTGCGCCGAACATAATGTGGCAGCCGCGTCAGACAGAGAGTCATCACCTAAATGTGTTTCTTCCACCATGGATCTGGCTAATGACAGGCCATCACCGTGCCTCTTCGAAAGAACGAGGACGAAGACGGTGACGTGTTTTGGTTGAGTTTCCACAACAAAAGTATATGACCAGGTTAATGTAGTCTACGCAAGCAAGCTCTCGGCATTTGATAGCTGCGTCTTGAGTAGTGGCACGTAGACGATTTCATACCCTCCACATGCCACGGAGCAATGGCATACCTTGCAGTGATAACGTAATCGGATCACCTACACCGACTTGGAGTCGGTCCTTTTTCCCGGGGACGAAGTAGTCGTGAGCATAAACGTGACGATGAGTTTGGTACAAAGCATGCACTCGCGATCCACGCTCGCAGTCGACTGACTTCATAAATAAGGGTTCTTGGGGAACATGCGAAGCTCAATAATATTGCAGCCACACTATCGCTGTTGCTTCTTGTGCTCATCGTACTTTTTCCGCAATGGATTTTCCGCTTGTTCAAATATTTGTGCGCACGACGACGACGCAGTGAAAGCCAGACGACCGTAAATTTTGAGAAATTGTAACACGGTAAAAAGCACTCTGAACTGACTCACGCACGACGTCCGCTTCTAAGCTTCTAAGCGGGCAATCCAAAATAATGCACCGGGTCGAGGGTACGTCAGTTGCGTGCTGGAATGAGTTCATGAGAAAAAGGTCTATACGTCTCGCAAGTGGGCTCATTTTCGTCTTCTGCGCATGAGAAAGTAAGTAGCGGTGATGTCAGAACGCCGAGCCCTGATTGGCTGATCGGGACCCCCTATCTGAGCGTCGTCTGCTCCTTTGCAACGTCGTCTGCTCGCAACATCGTCTGCGTCTGTCTCACCTTTCCTGCGACTTTCGGAGCACACTCGACTTCGCCTTCAAGAGAGGGCAGACGAAATAACTCGAGCGGTACGTTGTTTTTGTCTCACAACTAGCAGACGCGCATCAAGGAGGGAAGTCAAAGGACTCACTGGCGAGGTGTTCCGATGCGCCGAGGTTTGTTTGCTTAAAACCGAGAGTGAGCGTGTTAGTGTCCGCAAGTTCCCTCCCAAATACTTTTTCCCTCCATTCGTGTGCGACGAGACCCCTCACTCTTTAACGGCGTCAGCGGGTTGGCGCAGTTAACGTCGTCTGCTTTACGTCTGCTAGTCAAAGCGATGACCTTTCCTGCGTCTGTTGGAGATTCACCGCTTTTTCACCGGCGAGAGTCACCGTTGCCTCGGAAAGCAAGGAGATAACAAGAGGAAGAAATTGACCTCTTAATCTAAAATTGAGGTCAGCGATCAAACTATAATACGGGAAGGGTTCACTTTGGTCGCGCGGGCATATTCCATTCAGCACGCCAGCCGGTCGTGTGCAGACGGTCGCCGAGTCGCGGAGTGCCTGCTAGGCCTAACTGCCCAGCTCGTTTGGTCGCGTTCGGTGTAATCGTGGCCGTTGGAGCTTTTCCCGGGTGTTTGGGGATCCAGCGTTCTTGATCGTCGTGGTCTGTTTCAAGTACTTCTTAATTTTTTTTTTGCTGCTTGAAGTCGGGACGCGTCAGAAGCGCAGGTAGAAAAATAATCGTCCGTGGGTCGTCGCGACCGCGACGCTGTCGGTCATGCTGATTTGATCGTAAGAAGTGCGTAAGACAGCTTCGGAGCTGCCGTAGGATTCCCTTTTCCACGAAATTTCGTTTCGTGAATACGAATTTGTTCTCAAGTTTTGTCTTACGCATATTTTTGGCGTAAGATCGTTTTGTGAACCTGGCCTCTGGCCTCTGCACTTTCGAAAGTCGCAGGAAAGGTAAGACAGACGCAGACGACGTAGCGAGCAGACGACGTTGCAAAGGAGCAGACGACGCTCAGATAGGGGGGTCGCGATCAACCAATCAGGGCTCGGCGTTCTGACGTCACCGTCACCCCCTGCGCAAGAAGCAGACGAACTTGCCCTCCGTATAGCCTCAGAATCACTCGGTTGTTAAGGAACGCAGGACCTGGTGGAGTTCCGAGCGTCTCATTGCCGCTTCGCAGCGAATGAGATCACGGGATTAGCCGATAAGAAGGCCGAAGAACCAATCACGAAGCAGGGATTGTGAATTAACATAATAAGCCACGCCCTGCGTTCCTTAAACTATCAGTGAGTCAGGGAAAATCGCTACCCGACTGGACAAAGACAGCTTGTTGGCAACTATTTCTTTACTCGTTAACGTCACGAAACGGTCGCGAGAAACATAATTTCCAACGAGAGGTACTGTTCAAGATTACTTAGCAATAGAGCCACTAAATAGGCTATACGCTTCAGAGTAACGACACTTACCGCCGAATTCAGAAACCTCACTCAAACTACACTCAAACTGAAGGGCCCCTCCACTTCCTCGAGGAAGGCGCGACGGCCGGCGCTGGCCAATCGCAACGGCGGATCCGTCCTCGCGATTGGCCAGCGCCGGCCCTCGCGCCTTCCTCGAGGAAGTGGAGGGGCCCTTCAGTTTGAGTGTAGTTTGAGTGAGGTTTCTGAATTCGGCGGTTAGCCATATTGGAGCTTAAAATCATTGTTGTCAGTTATCTTAAGTTTTCTCTGAAATCACAGGAAACGCTTTTCCTTCCTCTACAAATGGTTAAACAGTTCACGACTGAGCGAAGCACGTGAGATTCCTAACGCCTGATCTAAGGCTGAGAAAGTCCCACTTTTGAATCATGACGATCGGCAGTTGCGTCTGGTCTGCATAAGCACCAAGATGGCGGCGCACACACCAATATCGGGGAACGGAGTGCCGATATTCTAAGCATAGCTTATTTTGTTGCTCTAGGTTAGCCTTCGGCCAAAAAATGCTTTTGCTATTGAGGAGGACATTGAACAGTCAAGCCTCTAGTGGAACACTCCAGCTGTGGGGACAACGAACGGAAGTTTCTTGTTTGTTTTTGACAAGATAAATCGAAGATGACGGTTCGAAGGCCGCTCCTCGTGCGACCAAGGCACCGGTTACAGCGAAGCGCTCGTGCCCAGACCGCGCTCGGCGAGGTTCAATTAATAGAGAGTTTTAGTAGACCGTTTTCATTTTCCGCTCCGCTCTAGGGGCGCCAAACTGCGCATGCGCGGCCTGCTTCGCCGGAATGGAAAGCGGAGGCCAAAAAACGCGTTTTAGTAGAGCGTTTTTCTTCGGCGTAAGAGTGTTTTGAGCGGGTGCGAAAAATTGGCTTGCGTAGCCCCACAAGTGGACGTTTATAGTACTAGCAAGACAAAAAAACCTAAACGTTAACACCAAGAGAGTGAAAGGGAGCGTGATTGTAGAGGTAGTAAAAACGAAGGCGACAATAATGAACACAAAAGAGTAGGCACACACCTGAAGAAATATTAAACTATAAAATATAAATATAATCGTTCCACCTTGTGTGCGAGTGAAGCCGAAGGTATAAGCATGAGCATGTTGCTCTAAACGGTACTTGCACTTCACGAGCGCGCGTGCTTATCAAGGACGCTGAAAGGCCGGCACTCGCTCTTGTAGCTTCTGCTCCACTCGAATTAAAACTGAAACAGATTTACTTATTCGAAGTAAAAACATAAGAGAAAAGGACGAAGTTTGCGCATTGCGAGTATATCCTTTTGCGTAGTACGATGTTGCTCAAGGCTAGCAAGGCATCTGCACGATGAATCCCCGCTGTTCTCAAGGAAGGAGACTTCTACTAACGAGATTGAGCTGGCGAGACGTCGAATCTATGATTCGTATCTCTCGTGCCATCAAGCGCCGAAGCTTCCTTTCCGAACGCGGTTTGCTGGATATTTCTAACGTAGAAAAGGAACCCTTTAGGAAGCTATAAGAAGGACCTGGCTGCTCTGCATGCGGGCCTCCAAATACCAGCACCCGACAGATCGGCGCAGGGTGTTGCCAATCTGGCGAGACGCTTTGCATGGTTCTTCCTCGACTGGCCTATCCCAACCGTCTGTTCGTACTTGGATGAGCGTTTGGACGGAACTTGTCGGTGTTCTTCAATTCTGTGAACCTCATCGTGGGTCACATCAACGAGAGGTTCGGCCACCTACTCGCTGACATGAACAAACATAGTTGGTTGACCCTGGCGAAACTAGAGCTGTGCTCACAGGTGAGACCCTGCATGGTTTGTGTAAATTTCACGTTTCCATTGTTTCTAGCACAGCTGCTCTGTCTGGTGAAAAGTTACTTTTTTCTATACGCCAAAGGTGTACATGGGCAGTGTCAGGACAAGTCACGACGAGCGCGTTCGTAATCTATGAGTATTAGTAGGCCACTTTTATGAGCCCTCTTTGCTCTACTTTACGCTCTGCGAGAAGCATCGTCTCCACCGCGCATGCGTGGCCCGCTCTGAGTTGGAGCGTATAGTTAGCGGAGTGAGCGTGCGCTCCGCTTCACAAGTTGTAGAGCGGACTGCCCTCAGCGTCCTTAGCGTGATCGCTTAGATTTCAAGATAGCTGCACTTACTCAATACGCGTCGATGTTTTTGACCGTGACCTCAGCTTGAAAGAGGTCGAATCAAGAAGTAAAGCGTACGCCCCGCGCGTAAAAAGTAAACCATTCGATTTGAGTTCTATGTAACACAAAACAACATAATCAAACGAAGTGACAGGTATCACTTTGCAACCAGCACGGCGTCGGTAAAGTCGTCGCGTTTTGTGGACGTCCAATGGCTATGCAGTCAGATGTACGGGTGCGCGTGCTTGAACGCCGATTATATCTGTGCATGCGCCCTCCTGTCGAAAATGCCACTGAAAGCTGACCACGAGCATAGCGCTCGCAAGCTGCACCCAAGAAACCATTCCCTCTCAGTTTTATTTATTCACACTCGCTCATAACTTTTGAATTGTTTAACTTTCCTCAAGAAATGTTTGCATTAGATTTCCTTGGTAGATTTAGAAAATAATAGAAACTTGAATGCAGCCTTTTTAAAAGTGCAACCTATGGTGCCGCTAGTCTTCGAGGCCGCCTTATTTTGGCCAAGTGTCTAGGGAGCAAGAGAGCTACGGCATTGTTTGTCACAGATGCGAGTCTAAATGTATTAGACACGAATGCTGCGTCAATACTGAATATTAAATTGGTTCTAGTCACAAGTCTCGCACTAAAAGCGATGCCCAAAATATGGCGGCCGAATATCTTACCCGGTGGTGTTTTGAAAAGAGTTACCAATAACGGTCGAAAGAATATTCCACGTCAATTTTTTGTCTGGTGAAAACCAGACAGGCATAAACATTGCAAAATTTTGCAAACACAACCCTGGACTTCTAAGCAATAGTGGTAGATTAGAACAGTTTTCAGAAGTTTCATTTTGAATTTCGGCGTAGCGGGCCTCGCATGCACAGTTTGACGGCCTCAAACCTTAGCAGAATTAAGGAACAACTATATATATATATATATATATATATATATATATATATATATATATATATATATAAATTAATTTACGATACCCAGTTTTTTACAACCCTACAATGGAAATACGCTTTATCTTAGAGGAGTAACAAGTCCCATATCACATGTTTTGGTAGTGTTTAAATACTGCCGTGTTGTAAGAGTGTTTTTCTTTGTTTTTTTTATTAGGCCGTCAAGGACAAGGGAACACCCCTGAACAACTGTTGGGGTTTTGTTGACCGCACAGAATGCCCATATGCCGTCCATCAAAAAAATCAGAAGAAGACCAGAAGAGGGTGCTCGTCGTGAAGCTCCAGGCAGTGATGTGCGCAGACGGCATAATTTGACGGCTGGACGAAACCTACAAAGAGCATGGGCATTTTTTTGTTTGTTTAATATTAGAATTCATAAAATTATCACAGTAAATCATATTCAAGCTTTTGTACTGAGCGAAATACCTGTCCAACTGGGCTGAAAGGCATCTAGAAATATTTTAATAAAAAACGTTTACTAACGACTCCCATTTTGCTTTTCAGATGTGCGTGTGAATATTGCATCTAACCAAATTACACTGTTACTGTTGAATTCAGCATTGTAATAGTAGCCTATGTTGCGTGGCCTTCTATTGCAAGAAAAGACCGTAGCACAAGTGAGGCAGAAACTAGGCACGAGCTTAAGCTGAAAAACGCACCTTCATAAACACACAAAAGAAATAAAAAGAATTGTATAGTCAAGCAAAATGGTTTCATGTCACCCCCCAAAGGCAGATACATACACTGCGCTCCACTGTTAATACGAAAACAAAAAAAAAATCGCTTTTATTTGCAGTTTAGTTCTTTGACAGCTATTGAAAAAGCTGAAAATTTGTCGCTCAGATTAGTGCCCCAAACGAGCGCTTTATTCCACACCAATAGGCAAATGTTAGCCCCTCGAATTTAAGGTGAAAAATGAAAACAGGATATTGAATGCATCCGCTAACAGTGTCGCGCAGTGTACATAAACACCAAGGCACCATATCACACACCGAAGCATACGAAGAAGAACAGAATCATTTCATTGGGAAAAAAAAGTAGAGATATAAATGGAGCACTCGCTTTCGCTAATTTTCACTGTCTTGCTGGCTTAAGTAACCAAACAAAATATCTGTCCGTTTGCCGACTGCTTTAGTCTTTGGTCTTTTACCTTTAATTTTTGGCTCTGGAGAGCCGCGGCACCCCGGAAAGCAGCAGCCCGTACCACCGAGGCCCGCGGTGCCGCGTCTAGGGAACATGATAATGTGATGAGTATATACATGCAAGATGACGACGATATGGGTTGTTGGTATTGGGGAGGGTGGCAGTCCGATTCGCAGAAGTCCAGACTTCGTGGAGGCGGGTTGGGCGGGTGAGCAGCGAGCTATGAGGATCTTGCACGCCGTTCGATCAGTGCATGAAGAAGCACCAGGAACATAAGGGCGCTATTGCTCACTGGGGTCCACTGGGGTCAAAGAATCATGCTCCAAGGAGGTAGTCCAGCCGACGTAGAAGCTGCCGCCTCCGAGGAACCGAGGCCCAGGGCTCAGATTGAGACACCGCCGTCGCCCGGTGTGTCATCCTCTCAACGTCGTCGTCGTCATCTCGCATAGAAAAATCGAGCCCGCTGGCTTAGACAAGGCAGCACCTGTTCCCACCATTCAAGGGCCGTGAAAGGATTGCGGCCAGCGATTTCTCGAAGCAGCCAGAGGTTCTTGACCACCGTGAAACGTTTTCTGGGGGACGCCTTTTCAAACAAAGTCTGCGCAGCTTCTTAGTGCAGCGAGGTTCATAACGGTCAAGCGCGCTCCCAAGCATGATTTCAAATAGCGAGCACCCACTGTCCAGAAAAGCACCATCTACTGAACCTTTACTGAGAGTGGAACGTACTTCTTAAATTGGCGACGATAGCGGAGCTGACGCTACACGGTCAAATCCCAGAGCGGGTCGCGCATGCGCGATGGCGACTCCGCTTTCCATAGAGCGGAGCGGGAAAGCGAAAACGGTCTACTAAAACTCTCTATTTTGGTATGCTGTGTTAGTAAACACCTGACTGTAGGGACAAGTTCGGTAAAGTGCCCCTTGTAGTCCGTAGCGCCTGACGCGAGGTGGCGTTGACGCGGCCGAACAGCGTGAAAAACGTCCCATATGTGGTTGGTCCTTTAAGCTAACTGCCTGTCTCCACTGAACTCATCGAACGCGTTTGAACTCGAGAGCCAAACACCGGGCACCGGTGTTCCGCGTTCTAAAACGTTTGACAAGTACAGTGGAGATAAAGACGGCTAGTTTTAGGTCTGCCCACTAATAATTCCAACCAGAGCTCGGCGTTCTCATGTCCCCGCGCTTATCCTCTTGCCCAGTTTCTCGGCTCATTGCCGTGCCCAGAACCAAGAACGTTGGCTCTGGGCACACGCGCGGAAATCACCATGCCGTGGCACGTTCTAATGTATTGAATATTTAGCTGGCGACAATACACGCCCAGGGTTGGGCAGTATCGCGATACAAATGTATCGCGATAGTATTTCAGAAATACATTTTGTATCAGTATTTCTGTATCGCGGTACCTTTTTTTCACCAGCATCTGTATTCCTGTATCGAAATACATTTTGAATGTTTCTTTGTATCGCGATACAATCAGGATGAAATGTATTTCGTTACATTTCTTAGAAATAACCCCCCCCCCCCCCCTAAAAAAAAAAAAAAAAAATATCCCAAAGAATTTTTTTTTTCTACTTCTGAGGACATTAGGGTCAAGGAGATGCTGGGGCATTGTTACTATGTTGACCAAGGTTCCTTCCGATTCTCCGAACTATTTTTTTATGCGTCCTCTTCTCTCTTCTGAGAAGTGTTGCATAGTTGGGGACTCGAACCAGGTGGCGTGCCAGGATTTGAGTCAGAGCATCTTGTGCCGCAGGTCCTTAGGTAGGGGTTTCTTGAGTCATTGTTTGCTGGCATCCAAAGCCCGCTGCTAACCGTCTCTTTTGCCTTTGCGTACACAGCACACCCAGCCGGGAAAGCTGAGTCACAGTCAGTTGCAGCACGAGCCTGGCGGTGGTTGACTTGAAATAGTAGGATGGCTCACGCAGTGAAGTTCAACACATATTCCAATGCGTCTGCGGCTGCGCCCGTATATTGCACAGCTCAACGGCACGTCATCAGCCGACGTGAAAGTGACCCGCTGCTCTGGTGATCCGAAACCCAGGACGGAGGTCAGACGTGGCCTCGCTGTGCCGACCCAGACTTCGTACACCTGCGACTCTTCTCGAGCGCGCTGTTTCTCGGAGTGCTCGCACCTGTGCCGGCAATATCAGGTCGCAATCCACGAGGTCTCTATCTGGAGTATGCAAGACGAAACTTGAGGACTGCAATCCATGCGTCGGTGGCGGAAGTTCGGTAGGAAGGACCTTCGCAACAGGGATGCCACCGTATCGTTTTATCAACCGAAACAGAAAACGTATGTTCCAGGATGCTTCAGGTGGTCCACTATTCTCGAAAATTCCAGATGACACTGCCTGCATGATCTTCAACGAGGTAACCTACAACGAAAGCACGTATTGTCCTTTCATACAACAGCGCGGTAAAGTTTCATGTTCAAGGCCACCACCTACAGACAAAGAATACCAGTTCATTCCACCGTGACGTCATGTGATAAATGTTGACAGGGCGTCCTTATTGGACAGGGGCATGGTGACATTTTGGTGGAATTTAGGATGGCATAAAATTTATATACAGGTCGAAGTCTTTTCGCATCCCTCGTCAGACAGACAGGATGTCAGGGAAGGGACCGCGGTCAGTCCTTGATGGAACGTATTTTTGAGCCCATTGAAGACTGCTCGTCGTCCGAAATCACTACCTTCAAGGCAAAGTGCCAAGCCTATGGAAAAGTACTTTCAGAATCAAAAACTTCCACTTCCAACTTCAAGCTTCATTTCATTTGGCGTCTCAAACAAATTTGAAAAATGTATTGCAGTATCAGTATTTCTGTATCTGTATTTCTGCCCTCCCTAAAATGTATTCCTGTATTTGTATTTCCAAATACTTTTTGCCTCTATTTAAAATGTGTTTCCGATAAGTATCGCGATACACTTTTACAGATATATTTCAGTATCAGAGGCCAGATTCACAAAGAGCTTCTTGGTTTACGACAACTTAGCTAAGATGTTCGTAAGTTAAGAACATCGTAAGAAGAGGAGAAATCGGTATTCACGAACGCGTTCTTAAGTGAGAGGATTATAGCCAGGTTGTCGTACGGAGAAACTAAAACTTACCGGTGCTGTTGCTATGGCGACGGCGTCTTCGGCAGCACGAACAACCAATCGGAGAGCTCGGCATTTGTTCGGAGCCGTTCGGATCCGTTCGGAGCACGCGGATTTTTCATAACACAGGCGGCCTTTCTGCCACCGCTTGTCTGGGATTCGTATCCGTGCAGTGATATGTCGACGCTAACACGATTTAAACTCACCCGAATGCCGAGGCCGGGATGCGTGACCACCCCGTTGACAGCTACGAACTCGATCGCTACCATGTCAACACAACTGTCATCGTTGGTAAAAGACGGCCCGCAGTCGTTTGCAAAGCGACGTAGATGGGAACAAATTGCCGCGGCGTTTTTTGCGGCCTCGGAGATGCAGGAGCGAGCCGACGTTAAAAAAGATACGTTTGAACTACGACAGTGTAAGCAAGAGCCACGTAAATGCTTGTTTACACTACGGAGCGGACGCGCGCGTTTGATCGAAGTGTTGGATTCGCGCTGTTGGACCGAGAATTGATAAGCGCTTCGGGACCGATCCTTTACAATTGCAACTCGATGCTGACGTGACACCCGGCGAAGAAAGGTTGGACCGGCATTGCGACCCACGAACTGTTACAGCGATCGACAGTGAGGTGCAGTCATGTCAGAATAAAATGGAATACTAATATCAAAGTGTACATACCATGTTGCGAAGGTAATGCATACGGCGTTTATTTGAGCTTGATATCACACAAAACAGAGATAGAATCGATGAGAGCCCCTTTTCGACGACAGCGTTCGTCACCGTTGCCTCGGAAAACAAGGAGATTACAAGAGGAAGAGATTGACCTCTTAATCTAGAATTGAGGTCAGCGATCAAACTATAATACGGGAAGGGTTCACAAGGGTCGCGCGGGCATATTCCATTCAGCACGGCAGCCGGTCGTGGGCAGACGGTCTTCGCCAAGGACCGTCAGATCATCGCTGCGCCGAGTCGTAGTGCTTGCTAGGCCTATCTGCCGATCGGTCGGAGTCCGTACTCGTGGCCCTTGGAGTTTTTCCCGGGTGTCTGTGGATCCAGCGTTCTTGTTCGTTCGTCGTGGTCTGTTTCAAATACTTTTTACTTGTTTCTTGCTGCTTGAAGTCGGGACGCGTGAGAAGCGCACATAGAAAAATAAACATCCGTTGGTTGTCGCGACCAACTGAGCGACGCTGTCGGCCATGCTGATTTGATCGTAAGAAGTGCGTAAGACAGCTTCAGAGCTGTCGTAGGATTTCGTCGTAACCTGCGCAAAACTTACGAAAATTTCGTTTCGTGAATACGGATTTGTTCTTAAGTTTTGTCTTACGCACATTTTTGGCGTAAGATCGTTTCGTGAATCTGGCCTCAGTATTTTAGCTACTATTTTAATGTATCCCAGTATTTGTATTTCCAAATACATTTTTGAGTACACGCCAATACAAAGAATTAGTTCTGTAGTTCGGCATATACATAATTGGATCTACTATTGGTTCATGTCGCTTGTCAGGAAGTACTCGCCAGGCACTTGTATAGCTCAAATACGCCTACTGAATATCAACAATAGTGTTAGCACAACTAAAGCGGTATTCACGCAAAGAGAAATCCACGGACAAAGGTATGGGCCGTCAGCAGCGGGCGTAACCCCCTCCTCAGCTTCGTCGAACACGCGGATCAAGTTCCGGTGGGAGGGGTATCAGCATTAGCAGTCAAATTTAGCAGTTTCTACTCTTGGCAGCACTCTTTTTTAACGAGAAAACATTCTTCACTGCAAAATGATCTTCGAGCAAACCGGGGATCGCTTGCACCGCCAGAACAACTCCTCCGCCGCACAACGGTGACTGTTTCGTCACACGATGCGTGTTGCGCGGATAAATCCGTCGGATATCTCCATCGTGTAAACACCGTTTACAAAAAAAATTTAAATCTTACTGGAGAGAGCCAAACGAGCTCAAATGCAACAAGCGGAGGTCTGGATTGAAGATAATGAAGCTTGAGAAAACATCTCGAAGGAGTTTCGCCGCTTCCTCGACTACGTGTCGGTACAGAGTAGCTGACGAAAGGAGCCGTCGCTCTCATTTCCCAGGCCTATGCGAGTAATCGTAAACCGCTTTTATAATCGAGCTTTATTCCCGGATCGTGCGCTGAGGATCACAGTTTTTGCATGCCCAAAATGCAAACAGAAGAAGAAGAAAAAAAAAAGAGAGAACCTCCACCTCGGGCAGGAGGGCAAACTGAAACTGCGAAGCGATAAAATTTATCCGCTCGCATGGGAAAGAAACAAGAAGGGGAGAGAAAGCGGAACGAAAGGAGGACGAATGGAGCAGCGCACGATGCTGCGATATTTGCGCTACGATTTCGCCGTCGTAATCTAGAATGCATGAAGAGTCACGAACTCCGTGAGCCGCCACCGTAAAAAGACCGGTATTTTGTAGCTGCATGCATTGTCTTCGTCACTCGTGGGTGGTTAAGGAGCGTACTAACATTTTCGTCGAGGTGCGCTGGCGTGCGTATCCATTCCACTTGGGTGCGACTCTCAAGAGACCACAGATAAAACCAATAGGAATTATTCATTAGACGACACAGTTAACTTTTGTGGAAATCCTCAAATAATGTTAGGCTAAAAGGAAAGGTGTGACATTCCCGAGTGTGAGAACGGTTCCGTGATTCACTCCAATAGAGCGCAGGATACGCAGAAGACGCTAACAAAAATGGGCAGATTGCGGATCTTATCTACACTATAGGTATCGTTCAGCCGCAAATAAGAACACGACCCCCTTTTTTTTTTTTTTTTCTTTGCCTGTTCCATTTCATTTATCACCCGATTTCTGAAGAATTATTTGGTCTTCGCCGTTGTGACGCTGTGGCCAGCTCGCAGATGTTATGCATGGTTTAAGGGACAGACGAGGCATTAAGCGTCCAAGGGATCGCTCGCGGCAGCTGGAAGAATTAAGCGATCGCCACACCTCCACTTCTGTAGTCAGGGTCAGACACAAGTTACGAATGCGCCAAATAAACATAACCACGTACCAGCCACGGCATCAAATCGCTCCGCAGACCAACCAGGAAAGGCTGTAGCTACAGCTTGTTTTTGATGGCAGAAATGATTTTGGGCTTTAGTCAATAAAAATGACCAGTCTAGATGGCAAGACGCCCTAGTAGACTTTCAGCAATAGAAATACATGGGCACTATTTCCTCTCACCGGGGTGGGGGGTGCATTCTTGGTCCCCACTACTTCCATAAATTTTGACCAATGAAAATAGTTAATTGCGTAGGGGTTCCGAAAGTTACTATTGATGCTTTTTTTTGGTACTCTGCTTTTTACGAATTATATTTTGACAAAAACGTCAAACCTTAGTGTGTAGATGTAATGTAGCAGTTATTGTTGAAAAACGAGCGAACTATGTTTTTTCCTCGCATTGTTACGCGGGAGGGATGCGCCAACGCGACGACACGCGGCTCCCTCGTGGTGGGAATAGTCTTGCCAGACTTGGTCGAGGCTCTTCTTGCCACGAGAACGATAAGGAACGGGTTTTCTTCCCAAGGCTCCCACTTCATCCCGTTCTCGAAGCAAATTTCGCGAAGGCGCGAAGAAGCGAATGGTTACGTTGCCCCGAGCAAAAAAACCGACACCAACGACCTGCTCCAAACTCCTGGTTTCTGTGCGGACAACTTCGAGTCATATGCTTTCGCCAGCGGTGACCGCAGTGTTGGACACCATCCGTGTATACTGCTCTACCGACGCTTCTGCTTCCCGTCGCTGGCGGGATCGAGCGAAAAACCTCCGGAAAAGCACCAGAGTCCTGGTAAGTGTTTTGGTGATTTTTTTTTTTTTTTTTTTTTTTTTTTTTAGTTTCACGCTTTGCGCAGGAGTCTGTGTGACATACGTTTTCAGAACTGAGGATATTGAGCAGAAGAGAGAACCGTGTTTTTCTACCCACGTAAATAAACTACGCATCGTAGAAAGCTGAATATCACCGAGACGCTAGTGGCGGGGACAGAATGCGAAGGTTTGAGAGCATGACGTTACCCGAATCAAAGAGACACTAATACTTTATTTGTACTCAATGGGGGTATTACTCACACGTGCAGGGTCACAAAAGTCAATGCTTCCCATACCGAAATGGCTTGTTTACACCAAAGCAAGATTAAATGTGTCTACGAGCCGATGTCAGCCTAATAGCGTCAGGGTCTTTTTTATTCGAAGTTTTCTATCTTTTACCGCAGATTCGGGTAATTTTCAACATTATCAGATTCCACCAGCTCGCCTGCACACTCACTGTCGTCATGTCCTGCAATGCAGTTTATTCACTGGACCAAAATGCACGGCTCTGTTTTCCCAAACAGCCGCTACATCTGGCAAGCCACCGGCAGGAATTCTTTTTTTTTTTGTCAAGGCCTGCCGGCTCCAGCTTCATAACTTGGAACACGCTTTGTCGTCTAGCGAGCTTGCAGCGCGTATGCGCAGCCAAAGCACGGAGGAACGAGCGAATGTGGAAACCGGTCACCCAAATGAGATGCCCTCTGTTATGCCTGTGCTTGTCGTGCCGGTTGCCACAGGCGGCTCGCGCACTGAACGGCCACTAGCGCGTAATCACGAATTCGTGCCAGAAGCCCTTAAGACAGCGAGTTCACAACTGAATACATTAGTTCGAGACGCTGCAAGTGCCTGGGAACGCAATCAGACACACCTTGCTTTTATTTATCAAAATGGCTTTCTTACCAAACGCCAGGTTTTCTAAAATTTTGCAAGGAAAAGATGCTCTTCAATACTGGCCTTTTTTTTCTCAGTGGCACCTCAACATTTAGAACGCTGAAAGGTTCTCGCACGGCGTTGCAGAATTGAACACTGAAACATGCAGACCCATAACCTCTCACAGTTGCTTATTGTGAGGTCGATGATGTTAGCGACTGCCACATATACCAAAACAGTGCCACGGGCACACCATATAGAGTTAGTCCGGGGAATACCAGGCCTATTTTGTGAGGGTGAAGGCTTGCTTTCCGCATGCAAAGCCTCTCCTGATGTTTTTATGTTGCAACAGACTACACACAACTGCAAGCATAGTGTCTCGATTTGGTGCCACACGCCGGTAACCACATGCATTGTGCACATAAAAGCGTCCTTATCAGGCTCTGCTTACTTGAACGAAGAGATACTGCTCGGTTACTCTAAAATACCGAGCGTCCGGCCATTCCACAAGCATCCATTTTTTTCAATTTCGTAACATTTGGAAAATATGCAAAAGACATATCTTTATATATTGTAAACCTAAGGAGCGCCCATCCCCCAGTTTTACGTGGTTAGCTCCATACTTTCACTGTGTGCTTGCTCATGATCTTACGTAACAAAGTAACAAAATAGAAATCAGACAGTTACAAAACGTCGCGTCGGCGTCGGCGACTGCGTAACCGCAAGGTCACGTTACCCCCCCCCCCCCCAAGTTCACGCGACCCCCCCCAAGGTCACATGGCCCCCAAGGTCACGTGACCCCCCAAGGTCATGTGACCCCCGGTCACGTGACCCCCTAGGCCACGTGACCCCCAGGCGACGTCACCTCTCTCTGAGGTCACGTGACCCCCAGGTCACGTGACCACCCAGGTCACGTGGCCCCCAGGCCACGTGACCCCCCGACGCCGCTCGGCGCCGACGCCGACGCCGCTCAAGCCGGAAACGGGCGCCTAAGAGCTGCGCTCTAAAAAGGCATCCCTGTTAGTCCTCCTCATCACCCCTTCGTAATGCTAAGGCAACACCCAAGTAGAGAGCTACCGTGGAGCCAGGCTGGCTCTTGGTAGGTAGCAAGGCGGCCAGGCGACTCTTGCGTCCGCGGTCTTCGGTCGCTGAAGCTTCGCTTTCTCGGTCGTGTCTGGTGGCGCCTTCGAATTTTGCCGCCTGCGGCCGCCATAGAGCGACAACACATCGCCTACAACACGTAGATGTTCTTTTTGTCTTTTATGTTTGGCCCTTCTTTTTTTTACAAAATTTTTTTTTTCTTTTTACAAGCCGCCAGGGGCATTTTTTAAAACGCCTTTGAGCGTCAAAAAATGCATTTCGCTGCTGTCACAAGTACGAGTGAGCAGACCAGTTTTCTTTTTTCATCAGTCCCTTCGTCTTGCTTCTGCTTTCTTTATGCTTCCGACACCTCAATTATAAAGGGCCCGAGCTCCTTTTTCGCCTTTCTCAGTCCATTTTGTAGCGCAAGAGCGAATTAAGCGCCGTAACAATTGCTGTCCCAAGTGTTATAACCTGCATGGAATCTTTTGGTATTTATTTCCTGCCGTCTGCAGGCTCGTTTCCTGTTTTATTGCGATTTTTTTTTTGCATAAAATTAAGTTTTTTTTGTTTTTTTTTAATGCGTTAAAAACAAGTACGATCGCCTCCGGCGGAGGCGATGGAACTTGATTTTCCGAAGAGCTCGGGAAAGGGAAGGGCGGAGGGGGGGGGGGGGGTAGTTGGCTTTTATGGCTCCGGTGTCGATCATCTCGTGTAATGCTGCATCCAGGAGACTCGTATGTGAACGATGAGGGCCCTTGGGTGGCACCGCAGTGGTCGAGCGTCACCAGTCTCGATTCTATGCGCCACGAGGCCTCACCCAGGCCGGCCTTCTCGTGACCCAAGTAAGATGCAATCATCTCCCCAAGTTATGGACTCGGAGTGGCGACCGGCCAGTGTTCAAGCCACTGCTGCACAAACTACGTGACCGTTATCGTGAAGTTCACCGACGGCCTCAATCTAGTAGCCTTACCCCACCACAAAATCGGCATCGAATCCGCATCCTTAATTTCTAATGAACATTCAGACACATATACACTCTAAGAAAAAATGACTACCCTGGGTGGTCAAATGGCGCTTTGGAGGCTTTGACTACCCCAAAAGGCGAGTTACGACCCCAAACCGCTGTGGAATGACCGCCTTTCTGCAGGTGACGACAGGGTGGTATTCACTTTCGAATCCGATATTCACGTGCAGGCAGTCGTAAATAATATTAGTAACTTGGATAACTACTGGAAGACTATAAATGATATGCTTCCTTAGCTTTCGTGATCTTTTAAGATCCGCCAAGATCACATATGTTGCGCAATTCGCGTAAATTGGTGGAATAAACATTTTGTCAGCGCGCGCAGCAACACTGGTCTCGACAGCCGTGGACCGTGGTGGGGTGTAGCGTGTAGCTGTGGCACCATAACAACAACAAGCGGCGTGGGTGTTTGCTGAACTGAGGTGAGGATATCTTTCTGACCTATTTTATTGCAAAGAATATTGAAAAAAAATGATTAGTTGTATATCTGATCGTGTTGAACCATTGAACACTGGGACCGAGGATCGGCAGGGTAAACATGCTCAGAGGTATGTGTCTGTGTCGCCCGTACTGTTTTCATCAATCTCGGACTGGTTGAATGTCTGAGCTGCACCCGTCGTGGTTGTATCTCCTGGCTCTACGTACGTAGTGCGCGAACTTTCCAACTCAGTAGCAGGTTGAGATTCAGTGGCAGCGTAGTAATTGGCTTTTACTAGATTGTTGTGTCGTCACGAGCGCTATTTGTGCTTTTACAAGCGCCAGCGCGAGCCCGAACTTTCGCCTCTTTCACCGTTTGCGTTCTTCTGGTTTGATGTTCTGCTCTATGATTTCTTAAACCTAAATCTAAAGGTCAATCGCCTCTGCCTCGTCACCCATCAGGACACCCCATAGCGCTGCCGCTCTACCGGCCCTCCCTGGATGTCTCCTGCTGCCAAGTAACAGCCGGATCGTCGAACCTCCATCATCGTCGCCTCTCCACCAGAGGATCACTACATTTTGGTGCGTCAGCTACCACTATATTTCGGCGCGTCAGCTACCGCTATATTTTGGTGCGTTGGCCGAGCCTGTCGGCCCGTCCCGTTTTTTCGACTGTTTAACTCTTTTCTGGACACAAAAAGAGCCCCCGCGGTTTTTCACAACGTTCTTGCGCTCGTGCTCGTTCAGTTTTTTCATTTTTTTTTTTAAAGGCAATATATAAGCTTCCGAGGTTCTTTGCAGTGTTCCAACACTTGTGTTCCTTCAGTTCTTTTAGGACAGTAAATAAGCCCCTGATGTTCTTCACAGTGTTCCAACGCCCGTGATTGTTCAGTTTACCAGTCTGCCTTGCAAGACACGCCTTTCAAACCGTCTGATCTTTTCCCCTTGGACGGTCGCTCTGCTGTACCCGGTTTTGGACTTTACGAAATTTCATTGCATTAAGACACGCTGCCCTATACTCCGTTCCATATATGTAGAAAGTTTGGCCATTCGTTGGGAAGTATAGGAGACAAATGAGGAAGTGCCATTGGCCGAAAGCAGGCTGGGCGTGTTCCAGGGCGTCTTCACAAATTCGAATGTGGCCAATCAGAAGCCGGAAATAATACCCTGGCGGTGGTTGCGAGAAACAAAATTCATAAGTGCGTCGGAGTAACTCTCGGTGACTGAAAATGTGGTACATGTGATGTTTCAATCACGTCATCCAAAATTATGGTGAAAGAGTACGACTGGCGGAATGATCGACATAATCCGTGCGCCGAAGGCCGGCAATCTACCGTCTGAGCGGTCACACTCTCCCCGAGCAAAACAGAGTTGAGCGGCACATTTGTTTCTTACATCTTTCTGCATGATCATGATTGTAACATCCTGTGCACCCTATTTTAAACCATGAAGGGTCACTACATTTCACATTTACGTGCTTATTAAAACCATGCACCAACATATACCTATGGTTAAAACAGTTTCTCGCTACTACCGCTAGGGATTCTTTTAGGCTTCTGGTTGGTCAAGAGAGAATGTCAAGCCCACTTTCTGCTTCTGGTGCATGCCCAGGCTCTGCTTGCGCCTAGCACTGACCAAACACTCTCTAAACACGGCTCTGAGCTGAGACTGCAATGGGAACTGCTTGCCCGCCGAACTAATCAGCCGCCTCCCTTTCATCACCTGACCCAGTCCTCGGTCTATGGATATGAGCGGGAGTGTGATCACGTGGCAAAAGAGGGATGTATAACTGGTCCATTGAAGACGTAGCTTTCACTACAGTTTCAGCTTAGGGATGAATGGAGTATAGTCAGTGCGCAGGATGGCCACCCAGCTCCGGCCTCCCAAGAAGTTGGTGTTTACAATACGGCCGCTGTCTTCATTGGTCTCTTCGCTCTAAACCATATGCTGAAGAACGAGCGTGCACCAGCATGCGACACGAAGCTTTATCGATGGCTGCCCGTACGCGGACGAGCTAGCATCTCCTCCGTTCTAGACGGGCGCTTTCGGTGAATCGCAGTGCTGTGAAATTAATTGTTTCTCTTTCGATTTTTCTTCTAAGAAAACGTTTTTATCATAAATGCCTGTGACCACAACAGCTGCCATTAAGTCAACATTTTTCTCTGATTGCGACTATCTCAATTATGACAAACTTTCCTCGGATATGAAGTTTTTCCAATATCATTTCTCATTGATCACTTGTGTGTATTAGAAGATAAGTGTTGTGTTCTGGTATTTTTATTATTGTAGTCTTCCTATAGCTACTGTTAAAAAAAATATTAAGAATGGGAGAGCAGTAGTTTTTCCTTCTGCTTTAATGAGGTACGGAAGCAACATTTTAGCGACTTCTTTGTGTAGACATGGTCTGCTTCATGACAGCAGCTCACAAACAGTAGTCTTTCGTCTATAAATGCAAGAAAAGCAATTTTAAAACAAATAAAAAAATGTCCTAATACCACCTGGTAGTTGAAGTCTGAGCTTTGTTGGAATGTCTCACGTCACGGGCCCATCAGGAGCTACACCACGGTGTGGCGTGTCCGATGGAGGCGTGCGGGAGCGAGCGACGCTTGGCGCACGTATCAGGTCTAGTACACCGTACCTCGGGCATTCCGACTTGTCAGAATTGTAACGCGCTGACGATAAAGCTGGCGCCACCTAGTGACGGCGATCGTAATTACTATACCCTTGGCCTCGTATGGGCCCGTGACGTTGCGAGCGTGACGTTACGGGTAAATATCCCGAGATTTGCGTGCCGACTCGATGGCTGTTTTTGAAGCGCTCGCCAGAATCTGTCGGTTGGAACAAAAAATATAGCCATCTGCTAAAAATACAAGCGTGCCATTATCATTTACAGATATCGTGGATCATATTTCACTTATTTCGAAGTGTTCTGGAAATATTCCAAGTTTTGATTCTGTACCCCCTTAATGTCTTTCTTGGGGTTTTGTTTAAAAAAAAATTAAGGAAAGGAGAATCTAATAATTGGCTTTTACTAGTTTGTTACATTGTCACAGACACTATTTGCACTATTACGAGTGCAATTTCGAGTCCGAGCTTGAACCTCTTTGCCATTCTTATTCTTCAGTTCTGATGTTCTGCTCTATAATTAATGAAATCTAAACCTAAAAGTCAATCACCTCTGCTTTGTCGTTGGCAGGGTTCGCGCTGACTGTGAACCCCGCCACTACTCGTCTCCCATCAGGGTACCCCATCACCTGGCCGCTCTACCAGCGCTTTTTGGATGTCTCCTGCTGCCAAGGAGCAGCCTGATCATTGAACCACCGAACCTCCAACATTGTTGCCTCTCCGTCAAAAAACTACTACAGGTAGGCTGGCCCACTTGTGGGGAAGCTGTGTCCAGAGCTGATCTGCCTGGTGTTGGTGCTGTCCTCTTGAGGTGCCTACTGTTGTCATTCGTATACCATCAAGTGAGCAGACAATTTCAGGAATCCACCATAGGCCTAAATTTCGCGCCCACACAGTCTGTCCCACACCAAAAGGATGGTTGCCTCCCATGTGCGGGGACGAGTCCAAATGCATATAGACAAAAATCAATCAAGGATCTGATGTGGTAGCCAAATAACAGTTAAGAAGAATACTTCCTATCTTTTGCTGAGGTTCTGCAGCAGTGGAACTTCAACAACAGCGGGGAAGTGCTTGCAAGCCTGGTGCCAAAAACTGTGAGGTTGAACCTCATAAATTCCCCCTTGTCTCCACATATTGCATGCTCGGATAACCTGATGAGCTGCGGGTTATACAAAGGGGTGGTGGGGTGATGTACATGACTGTTGTAAAAACTGCTTGAAAACAGTACTATTAATCTGGGTTTGTTGTCGTCAAACACAAGTGTCCTTGGCTGTCCAAATCGATCAAAGATGTCGCACTGGGCTTCCACTGTGGTCTCGGCCGATGCTTCTATCTGCTTTGTGTCGATCAGTATCACGTAACTCTCCAGCTGTACAACATAATATAAGCCATGTTCATCGTTGCTTGGTATCCAATCAGCTGACCCTAACCTGCACCAGGGGCATTTAACAGGACTGGGCACATGTTTCGCACCTTCTTACATGGTCTTAAATGTCTTTGTCAACACCGGGGTTCCAGAAGATGGTTTGTGCCAAGCTCTTTATGACTGACCTGCCTGGGGCCCTATGTCGCACTTTGTGGACTCCCACGGCGGCTAGGAACAAGGAAGTGACGTCAACAACGCAGCAAGCACAGATTAAGTGTGGATTGGTAAAAGTCGCTGATGACGAATTTCCGCAGAAGAAAACAAAGAAAAAGTGAGCTTTGTTTTCTTCTGCGGAAATTCGTCATCAGCAACTCTCACCAATCAACATCCAATCTGCGTTTGCTGCGTGTTTGACGTCACTTCCCTCTCCCTAGTCACCGTGGGAGTCCAAAAAGCGCAACATAGGGCCCCAGGATAGGGATAGGCGTCATGGAGCATAGCCTCCTGTATACTGATAATGCCTGCTCAATTGCCAGTTGCCAGCTATCACTACAAGGGTGTGTCGCCTTCCTATACAAGGCAGAAAATGTGAATGCAAATAAGCCTCTCGTGCGTTCCTGTATTCTTGGTGCTGTTTTTGGCATTTGTCGTGGTACCTGTGGGCAAGAACTTGCCGGGGCTGTCATTTCACGAGACCCCAAGCAACACTCGGGATCATGGAAAGTGACTAAAGCTTATTTTGAGGGAAAACTGCGTCCCAAATTCGACCTCCTATATACTTAATAGTGTGTGGTAGGCACCTTTTTGTGACGTACATGAAGGAAGGCTTGTCTGGTCCTCTTTCGTGGATTCTGCTGAGGTTCCACTCAAAGCCCAGCTTGGCTCAGGCTTCTCTGGTGTCAAAGCTGGATGAGCCCATGTACCCTTCCAGGTCCTGTTTTGGTGCTGCTTGACTGGCTGTTACTGTTTACCTACGCACATCTTTCTCGCACTGCTTGAGGTATATAGTGACGGGCGCCTGACAACAGGCACAGTGCGTCATTATGAAACGTGAGCCCTGGCACAGCTAACACCTTCCACAGTGCTTATGTGACTTCGTAGCGGTTGTTACCCCAGAGGACCCTGACTGTTGCAATTCCTCTTCACCTTCTGAACTTTAAAACAAAACCGATTATGCAGCAAAACCAAAGCATGCACTACCTTTCAGCATTTTAGCACCGCTTCTCGGCATCATTGTCGTTGTTGCAATGCTTTGTTTGTTTGTAGTTGAGATGGTGATATCACAACACCTTCCTTGTCACTCATGGTGCTTGCAGTAGCTTCGCAGAACACAAAAACATTCAAACTGCATACACCTGACACTGCAGTGAAATTACCAAAATGTGAGGTTGCAATTTCTGCTTGCGTCGGCCAGCTCCCCACAATGCGACATCGGGACGTGCCATGTCACAGTGTCATAGGACGCCAGCTACGATTCATGTGGGAACCATCATACAATGCCTGTCTTTGTTGTGCACGTGTTTCACATCTACTTTGCCTACTGATGCAATGAAAAGAGTTTTTGTTGAAGGCTACTGAGTTGGCAGGTTACAACCGCCTGAGCATTCAGCTAATTGGTGATTTCACTTGGCTACTCGTTTCAGTGGAATGTGTAATCTTGATTCTGTCTGTCCATAATCTATTTATTGGCTGGTTTGTTCGAAAGTAACTCAGTCGGTCTATCTAAGGAAGCTTCAAGAAAAAGCTTTGCTAAGGCAGCACTAGCCTCGACAATTTTTTTTTTGTTGAGACCAAGATAAGGCCACCTGATTTTATTTTGAGCAAGCCAGCACACTGCAGAGGAGGAATGACCCAGATTTAGCATGGAGTTATAGGTTTCACATGAGCACATTCCATTTGTAGCTGAAAAAGAGATGTCACTTAATTAGAAAGACAAGTGAAATAAAAGCATTCTTAGGTATTTTGGTTAAGAAAGCTGTGCATACTTTAGCTCAGCTTTCAGTATTTTGGGTACATTTTGCTTTGTAGCTTTGAGTTTATCTATGATAACTATTAGTTCACTTAAAGCATGTAAAATACATTGGTTTTGACAGACAACTGCACTTGGGCATCTATCATATGTCTGAGCTGAGCCTTAATTTTTTTTTCAGCTGAAGTGTATCTCTCGCTTGGCTTGATCAGTATCTACTTCATGTACTGAATGCCTTTTTACAGGGTTGCGTTGCCACAGGAGACTTGTGCGCTTGTGGGTGTTCGGTGAGTGGTGTCACCAATCACCATGAGCCCCGAGCCCAGCATGGGTTCAGACCCCCTGCAAGCCTGGCTGTGCTAGGTGTCCCCGTGTCTGATGAAACTGGGGTCTTGGCAGTTGAGCCAAGCCCGGGCTAGGTTTCCTTCAAAGGCCACCCAGGTTAGGCAACACACCACCCCAGCCCACGCCCAGCACAAACAGGTGTCCTGCGTTGGCTCGCCTAGGACGATTCGGTCAGTCGCTTTGCTTCACCACTCCTTTCCTCTGACGTTCTTCTCCATCCCTGTTTTCAACCTCTCATCTTTCTGATGTAACAGAATTCTTTGAAAGTGAAGAGGAATTATATAGCCCATGGGTGTTGAAAACCACCAGGGTGTGACATGACGACACCAGATACTTTACTATGAAAATATCTCACCCCATGAGAACCCAATGGCCTGGACACAAAGAGGCTTTGCATGGTTGGAACGACTGGATGTGCAGCAGCCTCAGGGTTTTTGCCTTTGAATAGACCAATCTCACCAGCCAGTTTCATTAAGCCGCCGCTGCCACAATGCATCAAAGAAACTTAATCTGCATGTGGGAGAATCTGCTGGAGCTTTGCACGTGACGAGACGACACGAGCTGTCTCGTGCACTGCCTCCTGTGAACTAAAGTTATAGCGGCATCACGCATGCGTGGATTGCTTAGTGAGATCTGCCTATTGGGACAGTTGATGGCAACAATAGACGACTGTTCCCGTCTATGGTTGTGGACACCTGGAGCACTAGTCGAGACAGCTGCCTCTGCTGTCTCGGCAAACCCGGCATCTCGGCGTGCCAATGGCAGCCCTCTCCCTTGGTGCGGCATGACTGCTGTACAGTGTGGACGGTGTGATCCTCATGCATACTCTCAGATGCGTGGTGTCTACACCGTTAGGAGAGCAACATTTGGCAGTGTGGGTGCGCCGGCGTAAATGAATGGAGACAAATGTATTTTTCCTGGTGAAGCATTTGGTGACACTGTCAACTGGCATGCTTACAGCCAGGCTAGCAATGGCCGTGATAAGGTGACTCGTATCCCAAATGTCCCAAGATGTCTCTGTCACATTTCAACGACTGCATTAGATGTGCTTGCAAGAATGGGACATTCACAATAAAAATATAACAATTCACTCAAGATAGATATTAAACATATTTTTTTTAATGAACCTGTATATGCTTGTAGTTTAATTTCATTATCACTGCAGGATCAGAAGGTTAATTGACAACAAAATTTGATTGCTTTAATTTTTTCTAGTTTTGTAATTTATGGTTCTAGGTGCATCAGCAAAAGACATAGGCATAGTTGCAAGTGATCACTCCGAAAGTTTGGGTCTATGCAGCATGAACTAATTGTATTTTTGGATAGTGATCATACCAGAAATAGCATGTTGCTATTTCAGCGGTTGCTGCTCGTGAACTCAGGAGACTGGAATTGCAGCTATTGCTACTTCAAGATGTAACGAGATTTCAGCTGCTCGTCAGACCATGGCCAGGCGGTGGAATGGATCCTCAATCCTTTGGGGGGCGTGCTTGTTGGTTTAGATTGTGAAACTTCCAGAATTCTGTTCGCCTTGCAATGTCAAAATGTTGAAAAAGATTTTTCGTGTGAAGCCAGCCTAAAACAAATCTGTTTGCTACATTGTTACAGGTTTGTCACCCTGTTTTTTTGTTTTGTTTTTTTATAGTGATTTAGAACTGTAGTGGGAAACACCAGTGCCCACCGCCGAGCACAGCACCTCATGTGGCAAGCACCAGCAAAAAGATGCGAAAGAGGGTTAGCAGATAAGGCCCACCATGTAATAGATGCCACCAGCCCGACAACCCACAGGACCACGTATTGTATGCAATGAATCAGTTGTCGTCGTTAACCTGTCTCGACCACGACATGCCGGCAGCGGTGGGATCCAGTGTTGCCCATGAGAACAAAGGCTATATCAAAATCATAGGAGACAAGTGAACATTGCAGTATGCGCTTCTGCTATTTGTATTGCAGCCAACAACAGCTTGTCAGCTACCCTTGAATAGACCCTTTTCAAAAGTGTGCACCAGCTATACTATGTTCACCCTGCCGGACCAATCAGCCGCCTCCCTCTTATCACCCAGTGATGTGATTGCTGCGCCAATTGTGCCAAACTGTGCCTAAGTGCTTATTCTGCTACACTTGCTACATTGGATCAAAATGTGAGGAATTTGCACCAACATTGCACCAGAACTTAAGTTCAATTAAGTAATACTGAAAATATAACAGCTGCAGGCCTCGCTGCCGGGGCGAATCATTAGCGTAGGCTCGTGCGGGTTTTCAGGACTTTCGATAATCGTCTCAAATAACATACTATTCGATTTGATTTCGCACCAAGCACTGACAGTGCTTAGAAGTTTCACAACAAGTCTCGTGTTCGTGGTCTGTTCTGGTGGGTTAGTTAGCTTTGTTGAGTGCGCTTCTCACCGCGTGGTGTAATGCAGTGAAGCAACAATTGCAAATTAGGCGTCGCTATGTTGCGTGTCTTGCTTCGCCGCAGCACACCTGCATATTAAGGGGAAAGGTACTCCTCCAGAGCGAGACGGGGTGCAAGAAGGTATATATGGACTCTTGTAGGTTTATTTTTTATGGGTTCTTTTTTTCTGAATTAAGAGTTGCAGTTTTGTTGCAACCACCCTTAGAACTTGAAGGACACATAAATCTAGGTGCTCAAAATGATTGTATTTTAACATTTTTTTAGTGGGATTTCGTACCTAAAATCATCGTCCACAGCCGTTTGCGCTGTTCTTCATCAGTCGTTGTCTTGTTGCCGTGTCTGGTACTTCCACAAGCAACTAAACAGCTGGTGTTTGTTCTCCTAATATTTGCCATCTCTCCTCACATTTGCAGTGATATAAATGAAAATGAAGTGTGCGGTTGTGCTCCAAGAGCTCTTTTTGCTTCTCCAAAATGAACTTTTGGCTGCTCAAACAGCTGCTCCAAAATGGCTATGACCAATCACATCACTGCTTTTATCACCTGACCCAACTCTTTGCGCGTGGGTATGGCCGGGAGCGTGATGATGTGGCAAAAGAGAGGCGTATGACTAATCTAACGAGGACGTAGCTTCCACCACAGTCTCAGCTTAGAGGTGAATGGAGTATGGTAGCTGCAGCACCAATTATCGAAGTCTGCCATTATTTGGGCACATACTGTGGCTGATGTTGCTTGATGTTACAGAGAAAATTGCCTCATCTCAATTAACTTTATGCGAAATTGCTTGGTAGTCTGACAACACTGAGAGCGTCACTGTTTTAATGTTAGCAAGCGTTGTCAGTACTGAAGCACGGTGGAGGGCAGTGTGTGATGGCGCGGCAGCTGTGTTTTCCGCCTTCTGGCCATGGAACGGGGACGAACAGTTTAAACAACCTACCGCGACTGTCTGATTAAACTTTCGGAGGCCTGTGCACACGCTGGCGACAACCCGCAGTGTGTAAGCTTGTACAGCAAAGGCGAAGGACTTGCTCCGCTGCTTCGACGAGGTTGTTGCCAGCGTGCACAGGCCTCCTAGAGCTTCATCAGACAGTTGTGGTTGTTTGCTTAAATTGTTTGTCCACATTTCATGGTCAGAAGGCGGAAAACAGCTGCTGCGCTACCGTACACTGCCCGTACGGCTCTCTCTGATGCCTCCACCGTGCTTTGGTACCGACGACGCTTGCCAACATTAAAATGGCGACGCTCTCAGTGTTGTCAGATCACCAAACAATTTTTCATAAGGTCTATTGAGCCTCTTTGACTGGTTGCCATCTTTTTTTTTAAACATGGCATATATCGAAAGCTTTTGGTGCAGTGATTCGTTCCAGGTTGGATGCAAAAGTAACCGGAATGAATTTCTGAAAGGCGGGCTGTTTGTAGTACCAGCTTCCGCCGCTAGCAGCGCTTTGCAGCACCTCTTCCGAGCGAGTTTGCCGACTGGCATTGTCTGCTGCAAATATTTTTTCCAAGCACTTCAAAATCTTTTTTTTTTTTCGATGTCTGATATGAAAGAACAACATGGGGCTGTGAATTATTGCTTTAGGTAAAACTGTGCCAGAAACTCTTGTAATGCTTCAGAGAGCTTACAAGGAAGATGCTAATAAGAAATTGCAAGTGGTTTTCTCGCTTTAAGACTGGTGATTTTTTGATCGATGAGCAACCTCGTTCTGGGCGACCTTTAACCTCCTCAACTGAAGAAGAACACAAAAATATTTGGGCATTGATCACTCAGTTTGTTCCTCTTGGTGAATCTGTTAACTAGGTGTTTTACCGGAGAATTTTGCGACACTTGCGAAACTTAGTAAGGCAGAAATGCCCCGATAGGAGGGAAAGGGGGAATGATAGTTCCATCACAACAATGCCTCAGCAGACACTGTCCTGGCATGACACCGCTTCTCAACCTCCCATATTCTCAGGACCTCGCCCCGTGTGACTTTTTTCTGTTCACCCGTATGAAAAGTCTTGAAAGGAAATCATTTTATGGATGTGGAAGGTCCTTCAAGTCAGACATTGCAAAAAACAAGGAATGATTTTGAAGCGCTTGGGGAAATTCACAACATGCCGCTAGATCCTTAGCAGACGCCGCCGGTCGGCAAACTAACTTGGGAAGGGTGCTGCAAGAGGTGGATGCTGGTACTACGAATGCCCGGCCTCCTGAAATTCATTCCGGTTATTTTTGGGTACCCACTCATACTTTCTTTTATTGTTGAAACTTTGGTTTTATGGCGCAGTATCTTGCTTGGTGTAAACCATATCCCTTTTTGTGTTATACATATTTTCAGGTATTCTTTTTTTAAAATGGTGAAGTGACTGTGATGTTGCATATTTTGATGACTTAATATGTTTGTAATGCATACATAACATTGTTTTTTGGTTAAAC
This sequence comes from Ixodes scapularis, assembly GCF_016920785.2. Classification (NCBI taxonomy): domain Eukaryota; kingdom Metazoa; phylum Arthropoda; class Arachnida; order Ixodida; family Ixodidae; genus Ixodes; species Ixodes scapularis. The sequence goes on from NW_024609884.1 coordinate 45,424,585, forward strand.
GTTCCCTGTTTCCATGTAAGTTTTCTGGTTTGTTTCATATTCAAATGGTTGTTTCTGGCTTTTGAAAGTATCATTACTATAACTATTATAGTTTGATAGTCCGGTGCTGGAAAAGGACTCCTTTTCAGATTTCCATTTCCACAATGTGTCAAAAGTACCTACAAGGTTGTTTTATGAGTTTTATTTATTTTTTAGAGGAAAATATTTTCAATATAAAATTGTATAATCAGGTTTGGAAAATAAAAGAATACAAACAATTGCCACCTGAGCACTTTGTCTTCATTATAGCCACTTTATATATATATATATATATATATATATATATATATACATATATATATATATACACACAGTATAGTTTTGGTTGTAATGTCCTAATAATTTGAGCTTAATACACTGTTTATATCAAGTGTCCCCATACTTGAAAAGTGCCAACCTTTTTTTGTCAACAGAAAACTGAAAGATTTAAAATAATTTGATATCGGTGTACATGTTCCCCAAAAGCAGCACAAAAAAAAAGGAAGAAACCTTGGCTATGCTAGTTGTTTTTGTTTCTTTTACAGGTACCCCAATCCTTTTTTTTTTTCACACGAGTATAATTTAGGGGATTCTAAAGTGGAGCGAGTGGAGCGACTCATCGGTCACACGATCAACACGGGAAAGTGTGCCGCCAGCGTTTGCCCGCTACAATTGTCACCTATTTTCAAGCACTAAATTTAAGTGACGAAAATAATCCCTGGAGAAGGGGAACAAGAGGGACAAAGGACAAACACAAATCTCCAAACACAGCTAGGTGACTGGTGCGCGACCGAAAAGATCCGCCTGGTCCGGGTATCGAACCCGGGACCTCTCCATTACAGGTGGAGCGCTCTACCAATTGAGCTAACCAGGGGTTAGACATCAGTAGAGCAAACGGGTTTTATCAGCCGCCACCAGTCTAACACCAACAAGGGTGAAGCTTGCAATTTTAAGGTTATGATTATAATGCAATTAAATGCAATTAAATTCGTCATTCTTGTCCAGCTCGCTTGCACATTTGCATTTAATTGCATTATAATCAAATTTAAGTGCTTGAAAAATTTAAGCCCAAACATATTTCTAGGCAAATTAAAATTGTAGAAACTTGTGTGCCTTTATTTATGGCTAAGGTAAGTACATTCATACAAAAAGAACAATGAAATTTCAAACCAGTAAAAAATTATTGAACATATCAAATATGCTACACTGGGCTTTTCTGCTACGTCCTTGCCAGCTGCAGTCTCGTGGCTTGTGGTATTCAAAGAAACAGTTGCGTCGCTTGAATGGAAAGCGCCGAATAAACAAGGACCAAGAAGGGGACAGAGACGAAGCGCACTCACAACTGAAGGTTGTGAGTGCGCTTCGAGTTTATGTTCAAAAGCGAGGCATATGTATCGGTTCCAGTGTTGCGCCAGTGCTTTGCGATATATTTTTGGCTGGATGTGATAAGAGAATATGCAATGATATTGAAAAAATGGGGAAGTTCACAATCTGTCGGTATGTCGATGATTTCTTGGTGCTTGCCCCTAAGTCCGTTGCTGTTACCATGGACTTAATCAGCGATGTGTTGGATTGTTTTAACTTGAATTCACACGGATTGACGTTCACCCATGAAACTATGACGAGGGGAAGGCTTCAGTTTTTGGATTTGAGCCTCAACTTCGAAGGTGACCATGTTTGTTGGAAATATGAGCCGCGAACTAAGAAAGGGGTTCTGCCCTTCAATTCTGCGCAATCCAAACTCGTTAAAAGGGGAACAGCATCGTGCCTAATGAGAGCCTCCCTTGCAAAATCATGCCACCATGTCGCGGATGAAAGCTTCCTCACGCAGGTGAATCGTCTAAAACGAGGAGGGTACCCCGATCGCTTCTTGGTGGAAGTAGCGGATAACCTTGTTTCCAAGATGAAAAGAAAAGATGACGATCATATTCCTTCCAGACAACTAACAAGACCGGCGGTGATTCCTTATATTCATAACCTTTCGCACAATCTAAAAAAAGTGGCGGCTCATTTTGAAGTGCCAGTGGTGTTTTCAGCGCCGCATAAGCTGTCTCACTTGTGTTCAAAAATAAACAACAAAAAGGGAGAGGGTAAGGTGTGTCAAAGGAAACACGCTAATCAATACGTGGAGTGTGCAACGTCAGTGGTGTATAACATACCATTGAGTTGCGGGAAATCGTATGTCGGCCAAACGGGGCGTTGCATAAATGAAAGGGCCAGAGAACATGCCTGGTCAGTCAAACAGTCCCCGTCGGGCAATCTTGCGGTGCATTGTGATAGGTGCCCATGTAGCCCGGAATTGGAAAAAACAACAGTTCTGGGCAGATACGAAAACAAAACAGCGCGAGAAATACACGAGGCATTCCGCATAAGAGAGCAAGGGGTGAGTCTGTGTATTAGTGCGCCGTCACTGCACTTAACTGATAAAGAGTTTTTCTTTTTGAGCCAACACCCTGATAGACGGTATTAATAGTCAATGTTGTTTTCAATAAACCTTCAGTTGTGAGTGCGCTTCGTCTCTGTCCCCTTCTTGGTCCTTGTTTATTCGGCGCTTTCCATTCAATGATGTACCAACTAGCCCATTTATCTATTTTATTGCGTCGCTTGCTCAGACTCGGAGTTACAATGCATTTCGCGCACACAACCGTGCTAAATGTGTTCACGCTGGGCACACAGTTCCTGCATCGAAGTCGGTTGCTCGCCATAGTTGGAAGATGCCCAACCCCGTCTTTTCTAACGTCATCTTGGGGATGACTTGGCGTGAACTTCCTCTTCTTCATCAGAGGCGAAGGCAGACTGACCGGCCATCCTCTTGGCGCATTTCCAGTAGAGATTGGGCTTTCTGATAAACTGGCAATGAAGGTTCTCAGCTTGAGTGGCCGCTCCTTCAGCTGATGGCTTTGGCGCCTGTGAATATTCCAGGCATTCACGACACAGATGAAGGTAGCATGATATATGAGGTACGTGTACCAGAGCCTCAATCGAATAGTGTATTTGTACAGCGACACCTGATAATTATGCTGGTCGATCCCCCCCCCCCCCCAAAGCTGTTGTACATACCAACAATTGCCGGGCGTGTGATGTCAATGTGGAGTTTGGTCTTCCGGTCATACCGTTTGACTTGCTGAATTGACTCAACAGAGACGAAGTTTGACACTAGGGTGACAGCTTTCCTGTCAAACCAGCGAACTACCACAATTCCTTTGTCATTGTCAACTCTGTAGTCATGTGAGCCTTGCCCAACTTTTCTCAGAGTCTTCTCATCCTGGAGTTTGCAGTCTCTCAGCTGATTTTGCCTCAGAGTTCCAACGTACTGTATTCCTCTCGTTAGCCCTTCAACAAGGTTCAAAGAGCTAAAAAAATTGTCAGCTGCAACCTTGAAGTCTTCATTTGAACGTATTTCAGAGCAGATGCTCAGGACAGTATCACCCCAAGTCCAAAAATGTAGTTTTCTTTGGAGTGGCCTTGGTATACCTCGAACTGGTAAAGGACACAGGTTGTGACTGCCCGTCCCCAAAGCGTGAAACCCCACGGCATCGGTTTGTTTGGGATGTACTGTTTTAGCGAGCTCCTTCCTGTAAATAACACCATTATCACATCCACCGCATTGAACTCTTCTGGTTCAATGCTCTAGAGGTTGTGCTGGAATAATAAAATCCAAGGACGAATCTTCCACAACTTGTCCTCCTTCGCTTCTTTGGTGGTTTCCATGTTGTTTACAACATGCATGCATTGAATCAGCTTCAAGAAACAATTTCTCGACCTCTTGTCAGGGATAGGAGAATACCTTATCCCATTCTCGCAGTAGCATATGACGTTCGGCATTTTGTAAGCCCCATTTTCAGGTATATTCTAATATACTGCTCCAGCTCTTGCAGAGTTGTGTCACGGAGCTGCCGTATTTCTGCGTACTGTACACATTTGTTTGCTCCACTCGCATAGTGAGCACATCAGTCCTTAGAAACTGGCGGAAAAGGAACAATGGTGAATCTATGGCATCCGGCTCAAAGAATACTTTGGAAAATTCAGCATGACTGTTTTGTTGTATTTGTTGTATGGACGAGAAGACGAAGCTACAGATGATCCGAAGGAATTTTCTACGGTTTCTTCATCATCACTTGTCTCAGAGGGCTCAGCCACGGCGGGGGGACTAATTTTCGTCACTTTCCGACAGATCACTAAAATCGCTGACATCTTCGCCAGCGACGATGTTGTTCAATATGTTCCTAACTTAGGAACCTAAAATTAGAAGGAACAAATCAATAAAAAAAACGGTTAAAACGTGTACCATTCAAAGCTTTACCAAGAAAACGTATCAGAATTGGTACAAAAATTTTGCCATCAATTACGACCCACTGTATCGAAAATAATAATGCTTTATTCGGTTTCTAAAAACCCGGGCGACAGTGAAAAGGCTATTGCCCATGCCATAGAGGCCCACTGTACCCGCTACACAGACATATATACATTAAAAAAAAAAGAAAAAAAAATATATATATATAAATTTTTGTACACTGGGATTTGGGTCGGATTGAGTGTCAGATCACAGTTCTTTCAGATGGATGGTTGCACATTTACACAGTTCCTTTATGTCCGCTTTGCTTTCAAATGTCCCTTGTGTGACGTCATTCGGGAGGGAGCGCCAGAGCTCGATGGTTCTCGGGAGGAGCGTGCTTCTATGACGCTCCGTCCGTCCAAGGAGGGGTTGTAGTTTATCGGCGCGATTCTTCCTCACATACCCTAGGAGAGGCGTAGGAGGGCCACCCAGCGTGCAGGCTAGGAGGCGGAGCGAAGCCACCTGCCTACGGACAGACAGGCAGTTCCACCCCACAGCTCCGAGAAGTTCCGGGGTGCCAATGTCCCTGTATTGCCTCAGCTGCGGCGGCGATTGGCGATGAAGCAACGTTACTAAGCGGACGGGACTCAAAAACAACAGCGAACGGAATAATGTGGTTGCGCAACACTTTCTGAGCAAAAAAAAAAAAAAAAGAAAGTGCCGAATTTAGGACGGCTTACTGTTTTTCGAGTAAAATGACGCCGACGGTATGCCTTCGAGCGAGCTGCTGCGTGCGGCCATCTTGCTCTAGCTGCCAGCGGCAGCCTGGCGGGGCCTTGCTGAACTACCCAAATCGGAAAACTCTGTCAGCGTATGAACACCGATACTGCAGGCTTTGGTCTTAGCCATAGAGTTATTACAATAATAACGCTATGGTCTCAGCTTCACGCAATTTATTGTCACTTTTTGAGTTATCAAACTCCACGTAGCAAATATGATACGCTGGGCTTTGTGGGGTATATAACAACACAAGACTAAGAATTATGTTACCTCTAGCCGATTACTGACTAGGAATGCAGATATTATTGTAACCTTTGCTGCTATTACACGCGCGGAACGAGTATGGGCAACATGGCATTAGTAAGCTTATCACTGCGTGAATCTGAAACCGAAACTGATCGGGAGCATGCCATGTGGTGTTACTTTAGCCGATTACTTTCATATCATGGTGCCTTTCAAAGCGTTAGATTAAGAGAAGTGTCTAGCCGGCCAATCTAAGTACTCAGAACAACTGTATACTAATAATACTTGCAGATACTTTTTGTATTCATCAACTAAACAGCGGCAGTCACCTGCCTAATCCTTGTCAGAACCGGGTAGGGCATATATACGAATCGGGTCGGTTGGGTGGTCAGTGTAGAGAGTCGCGGTTGTGTTGTGTTGCAGTTGCTTGTGCCTTGGTGTACTGTTCATATGTATGTGCCCGTAACAGTGTTCGGTAACGTGGTTGGTGTGTTGGCGCATGAGTTGTCATAGGTGCAGTACGTACGTAGCTCTAGAGCCTCAGGAGAGTTAGTGAAGGAAGAGTATTTTTTTTTAGTGCATCTAGCGGTTACTACTACACCTCCTAGGTGGCGCAAGCTGCCGCCTGATTCAATAAGCTAAGTGTTGTGAAGTCCTGTAGCTATTGACTACAAACAGCTGGCTACGGTCCAGCCGTCCAGGCTCTGCGGTCCACTGGGCCGCAGAGCCTGGACTCCCTACGTGCCTCTCAGATTGAAAACAATCGTAATAATTGTTTCACTCGGCCACCTAAATTATTGTTCTGTGTCGAAGAGCTGCGAAGTGCAGGCAGCAATGGATAACCACGTCGGTTGAGGTGTGCCCAAACAAGAAGAGATAGGGAAAATTAAAAAAAAAAAGAAAAGCCTCCAATGCCCTCTCTGCTACGCGGTCGGCCACCGAGTAGATGTGTGCCCAAAAAGACAACACCGATATCGTGTCCCACATGTAGCACGACCTTACCGATCGAGACAGGCATAGCAACACCACACACGTGCGAACCATATTGTCTGAACTGTCCGGGCGAGCACCTGCCCGGAACACCGACATGCCGGGCCCGCACCCAGGCCGACGAACAGACGCAAGCAGGCGAACAATCCTGCCGCGAGCGATTCCTGACAACTTATCGGCCCCGCAAGGACCCATCATCCTTTCATAGCATAGTGCACTGGCCTGCCCTACCCACATCGAACCGGTTTGCGGCACTCGATAACTCCAGCCGCAACCGCAGTTGCAGCCCGGAGCATCAACCTGTAGCAGCACAGACCGCCACCATAAAGCCAGCGACCCAAGCTGTCGCCTCAGGGCTAAGCAGAGGACTGAATTATAATCCTCGACGACGACTCAAGACCACCATCAACAGTGATCAAACCAGAAAGATTTCGAAGGAAAATTCGCTCAAGGGACTGGAGCAGCGACCAAGGGAAGGTAGCAGTTTCTCCCGTCCAGTCTTTGGTAAGTTACTTTTAAAAAGTAATTCGTTACAGTTACAGTTCCTTTCAGAAAAAAGTAGCGAAGTCACCGTTGCAGTTACCGCAACAAATGAGTAACTCGTTACAGTTACAGTTACTTTTAAAAAGTAACGACGTTACTTTTCAGATACTTTTCTATAACACAAAGCATAGGAAAAACTAGAAAACGCCCCTCACCAAGTTTTATAGCATAAAATTAAACAGTACGCTTTTTACTTCATATTGTAACTTAGCAGAAGTTGCTGCTCGAAATTAGTGTTTGAAAATTTCCACGCCAGAGTAGTGGCGCAAATCAAAATACGAAACATGCGTAGTGTGGAGTACTGGCGCTAATCAAAATACCAAACATGCGCAGTGCCCTCCGTGTGTATTGTTCTTTCACTGTTGATTCACCCGAATAAAAAGCGTTTTCACAGAAAAAAGAAAAACCACAACATAGGTAGCGCTTCAAGATACTAAGATGTAAGTGTTCAGTCACAAAGTACAAGCGCGTGCGTAGAGATAACTTGAATTTTTTCATGAAATCTACACATGGCTATATTCGGGTCGTGACTCGTGAGAAAGAACGTATTCAGAAGTTTGTGCAAGGCCAACTTGACACTCGAAATGTCAGAATAGACGATTTGAAAATAGGAAGGAAAATTTAAATTGGGTGCCCGATCAGTGATATATTTATTATTCATAAAACACTGGAACGTAACGACAAAAGTAACGTCGTTACTTTCATCGTTACCTCAGGAAAAAGTAATAGAAGTACAGTTACAAGTTACATTTTTAAAAAGTAACTCGTTACAGTTACAAGTTACCAAAAAAGTAACGAAATTACAGTAACGCGTTACTAGTAACGGGTTACTATCCAGGACTACTCCCGTCCGGCTTCATATGCTCATCAGCCCACGCACTCCCGCACAACACATCCCCATCCCACGTACAGCCAGGCGTTGGAACAGGCGCGCGTCGCCCCCATCGCGGAAAATATTGTCAAGGCTACGCAAGCAGGGCTTCAGCCACACACAACCAGACCACAAACCCCGCCCCTCACGCTCCCAACACTCCCCAGCACCACTCCAAACGCTGAACCAATCCTCGCCAAATCGCAACAAATCAAAGCCACCATGATCCACATGCAAAACAATATAAGTCACCTACAGAAAACCATGGAGGAACGCTATGCACTAATGCAAAGCATCGCGGAACAAGTCGCCCACCTCACCCAACGTATTGAACAGTCCGATTCAATCCTAGCCTACATCTAAGCAACTCTCGCTAGGAACGAAAGGGTTCTACGAAAACGTCCACACGCGACACCCCCCGACAGCCCAAACAGGATCGTCGTTTCCGAGACAACTGCCAGCACCCCACTTTCACACGATGGCTAAGCAACCTACACCC